>NC_134536.1:16169090-16895757 GCF_050624435.1 Tenrec ecaudatus
GTTGGGATGAGAGACACAGCAGAAAGAGCACTGAAGAAGAGACCTCGAAGAACAGGGAAGGAAGGAGCTAAGGAAAGAAGGCGCTAAGGATAAGTTCGTCCCAATAGAATCAATAGATCCCGGTGTGCTCGACATGTACAGCTGAATAAAAAAGGTGTGAGCGACTTAGAACCTCCTCAGAGCCAGGCAGTGTCTGTGTATAACTGGCACTCAATAATATCCTTATGAAATGAATGGAGAGAGTGTTTCAGGGTATGAATGAGGTAGAAAGATATTGGTTGGATAGACAAACTGAAGTTTTGGTACTTTTTTAATCGATGAGATTTTGCTTAATTAAATAAATCTAAGATGAGGTGCAGGAGCCTGTTGAGTGGTTAAGTCCCGGGTTGCTGACAGGGGAGGTCAGCGGTGCAAATCCGTCAGACACCCCACAGGAGAAACGATGTGGCATTCCATTTCCATAAAGATTCAAAGCCATGGCCCCACTGACTCTAACTCCTAGCAGCCCTTTAAGACAGACTAGAGCTGCCCCTTAGTGTTCTCAAGGCTGTAAACATTTCAAGAGGCAGACTGCCACATCTTTGTCCCATCGAGTGACTGATTGGTGGGTTTGAATCACTGACCTTTCAATGAGCACCCAATAGCTTAACTATTGCCCTCCTGGGTCTCCTCCTAGAAAGATCTCAGTCTTCGTAACCCCACGGAGAAGTTTGACTCTCGCCCCCAGAGTGGCTGTGAGTCAGAATACATTTGACAGCAATGGGTTAATTATTTAGGACGGGAAACATGAACTTGAAGACGGAACTCCCAGGGTCTCTTAGCAAACGAAGCTGGTGCGGCTACCTTCGATTTCCCACTGAACGCAAGCCACCACCCTGATGCTCACCAGCAGCACCTTTCCCTCTGCCTTGTCCCATACAGCGCTTCCCTGCTCACTCCTAAATGCCGTCCACGGTGTATTTTGCCAGGGTGGTTTTCAAAGGACGGTTGCCATCACATTCACAGAGCATCGGCTACGAGGGATGAGTAGGGCCAACTTTGCAAATGTTTCCATTTGCCATGGCAACCTCCAGAAGGACGATGGTCCTTGGGCATATTGTTTAATGATCCTTGGGCAGCCCTGGTCCCCAGTCCTCCACTCTACTTCATGTTCTTCTGCCCATCTCATTCCATGTCATCACTGTGCTGTTGAGCTCACCCCAATCAACCTCAAATCTTTTCCCTGTTTGTTTATTCATGGTCATGCATGATTCAAAGGCAGCAGGAAGCAGCCGTGAATATTCAACTATTGATGGGGGAATGGGCGGTGTTCTGAAAGCACAAAATTGGTAGGCCCAGTGTCCTGTAAAACCTGCCAAAACCATGTGGCCTTGAGTCGATCCCAACTCATGGCAACCCCCTGTGTGACGCAAAAGAATTGTGCTCTAGCATTTTCAGTGACTGATTTTTTTTTTGTCAGAAGTAAGGATCTCACCCGCTCTTTCTTCAAAGGTACCTCTGAGTGGACTCAAACCACCCACCTTTTGGCTCGATGCCCTTGCATGTTACCGTTCTGTACCACCAAGACTCTGCTCTGTGTCTCATAACCAAACCCAACGAAGCCCATTGCCATCGAGTAGATTTCGACTCATGGCAACCACAGAGGACAGAGTCCAATGGTCTCATCAGGTTTCCAAGGCCGTGGTCTGGGTGGAGTTGACTGTCAAGCCTTTGTGCTGCAGAGCCGCTGGTGGGTTCTGACTGCCTACCTTTCCGTTAGCAGCGGAGTGTTTGCCCACTGCACGACGAGGACTCCATCAGTGTCTTATAAACTGAAAGACCAAACACACGGTTCTGGACGTGATTCTGACTCGCAACGTCAGAACTGACCCTACAGAGCTGGTTTCTGAAGCTTTCCATCTTTCAGATGAGAGCCACCTCTTTGTGTGCTGCCTCTACAATGGATGGGCGATTCAAGCGACTGACCTCGTGACTAGCAGCCCAACACATAACCCAATATGCCACTAGGCCTCCAGTGTCTTATAACCTTTATTAATTATTGCAGCAGATAATGCGTGCTTGTTCCATGAATAACAAGACACGCAGGGGCAAAAATGTCAAGGTGGCCAAGAGTCTACCACTCATTTTTCCACAATAAAATGTTGCCCATGAAGGTCTCCTTTCCCGTGAATTCTTCTTACCCGGCCACTCCAAACCCTGCAAACAAGAAGTCACGTACCCTGCAGCCCTGCTCTGGATTCTACGGCAGCTTTGTATGGACCTCTCCAGCTGCCGTGCTCTCCAGTTCCTTCCGTTGCACATTCTCAACTCCTTGGTGACGTCTTGAGTCTCTCACTAACCTTGGGAATCCCAAGTGCTGAAAGCATACCGCCTCCCCTGGAACATGGACTCAATATTGCTCCCAACTAAATTAATCATGACCGAGCCAATAAAGCGGTCATGTGTACCACATAAATGGAATCTGTGAATGCAGCTCATAAATGTGATGGCAAGAGAGGGACTGGCAAAATCCCATTTTCTCCAGATTTCAAAGAGATGTGCACTGTCACCACGAGGCCTTTCACCTGCACTTCACTTTGGAGATGACCTTGGGACACTGGAAACCCATTACAGATGCGGGGCAAGAAGCTGGAAGGGGTCCAGAAATAAGCAGGGAAATTGTACAGGCTTTACACACGCCAGCTTCAAAAATCTCATGGAAAAAACTCCATTATCCTTTTATTCCGCTTCTCTATGAACTTTTTGAAGCCCCCGTGTGTGTGCCCATCATAAAAGTCACTTTCCAAATCATCATTGAAATCCATACAGGTAACATAGTTGACTGTCATGTCGATCCCTCTCTGCTCCACCACCACCGACTTGGGGGATGTCGTGGAGAAAAGTATAATCAACATCAAGCCAACGGGCAGCTGAGGTCTTCCCAGGGGCAGCCACAACCCGTGGCACCTTGATAAAAGTGCTCACATTGGGTAGGGCATCCAAAGCTAATTTGGCACAAATGCCTCTAAATTGAGGCGTTGTGGCCTCGGGAGGCAGATTCATTTGGCCCTATTATGTGCAGTGAAAAAGAACACAGTGGGGGGAATCCAGACGCGGGCTCAGAACATCCGGCCAGGTGGGTCAGACACCACGCTAGACTTATCTGAGTACCTGTGACTGGAGCCCTCCCAGGGATGGGCCTGCTTCGAAGCTTTGTTGACCTGACCTGGCTTCATGCCTCTTTGGTAGGAAATGTTCACATTGCATTTAGGTTCACCTTGTTTTCTCCCCCTCCGCCTCAGAGCCTCTTTGGTTTCTCCTTTTATTCAAAGCCTCAAAATGACCTTCTCTTCTTTCCGAATCCAAAAGTTCTTCCGGTTCCGCTGGTCACACGGGACACTTCACTCAAGATAAGCAAAACTCACAACCATCAAGTCCATTCTGACTCATTCCAATCCTATAAGACAGGAGAGAACCTCCCTTCTGGGTTTCTGAGACTGTCAATCTTCACGGGAGTTGAGAAGTGGTAGGTGGTTTCAAACTTCTGACTTTGTGATTAGCAACCCAATGCGTAACCAACCACTACGCCACCAGGGCTCCTCACAGGGCACTTCAGACAGCCCACCCTAGTACCTAGTTCAGAGCCCTTACCTAGTACCCTAAGTGAAAGCTTAACTACTTCTTCAGCCAAGTTGCTAAAACACCCGTCTCCTCATAAAAGTAGTATCTCTCACTGAACTGTCACTAAAAGTTTAGTTTCCAAGTGGGATCTTTCTCAGAAGATTATGATTCGAAGCTGGCTAGTCTATCAAGCTCCATGGTAAGAGCATTGATGTTTTCCAGCCCAGTGATCCCTTCAAAGATTTTCTGGACAGAAGCAGCAAAGAAACTTAAGCAAGCGATGAAAGGGTGTTTTGCCACCGCAAGGCACACATGTGGCCAAAGAGGACGAACAAGCAATGGCTTGACAAGCATGACATAAGGGATCAGATTTTTTAGAAATGGCAACACCCCTGCACCTAAGGAAAGGAGCAACCCAAATGATTTGATCTCAGTTCCATGTGCATTGTATCAATTCACTACTAAACATCTCCAAATCACTGACACTACACATTTGAAGAAATGAAGAGATATGTCTGAAAGCATTCATGTTTGGTCCAGGAAGTGGATTCTCTTGGATGAAGTAAAAACAAATCTTCACAAAAATCCTTGCCAAGGACATTGTCATTAATCAAAAGTTTGAACTCAATACAATCA
Source organism: Tenrec ecaudatus (assembly GCF_050624435.1). NCBI lineage: Eukaryota > Metazoa > Chordata > Mammalia > Afrosoricida > Tenrecidae > Tenrec > Tenrec ecaudatus. Next base: position 16,173,327 of record NC_134536.1, read on the forward strand.
AATACTGTTGTTTTTCTAGCCGTGAATAATGTGTCAGTCAGTCAAACAAACGCATGATTCCCTGGATTTGCCAAACAATTGAAAAGCATTTGAAAGCCTTGGTTTCTAGAGGAAATGTGTTGCGAAACTGAATTGAAGGAACCAACAGATGTCCACTTTAGAAATGTGGTATGACCAAGTGCCACTGCAGCAGCACCCTAAGGACCCCCTTAGGAAACCGAGTCCCCAAAGCTATGTGCATTACAGCGCCCTACATTGTTCTCTTCCTGGAACTTAGCAAACTTTCCAGTCCTGCATTTGAGTGACTATTGTTGACTACTTATATCTCCCTAGTAAACAATAATGGGAGAAACACGGGCTATTTATTCCCATAACCATTTACACTCACGGACACCCGCCTCAAGATTACGATGAGTTGGAATCATCTTGATGGCAGTGAGTTTGGTTTTGTTTGATGACTCAGAGTTGACTCAGTGGCAGTGTGTAGTGTTTCATGAGTAAACAATAATTCCAGGAACATAAGAATCTTCTCTCATTTGCTCCCAATTGTAAATTACATGCAATACACCTCCTGTACCTAAACCATGGCGAAGTTTAGTCAAGTATTTCTTTCAAGCACTAATGCACAGACGTCAACAAGATGGTACATTAAGAAGTGCCGTGGTCCTGTCACCATAAAATTCACTGCTAGCAAGTCAATTCCAGCTCATGGTGACCCTGTAGGGCTGCGCCGTGGGTTTCCAAGGCTGTAAATCTTTCTCAGAGTAGAAAGTCTTCGCTTTCTCCCATGAAGCCGCTAGGGATGTAGAACTGCTGACCTTGCGGATGGCAGTCAAAAGCATACCCACCGCGACACCACCAGGGCTCCTGCCAATCACCACAAGAAGCTTTGAGATGTTGTTATTGCTGTTGTTACTTTAAGCTTCTTGTCACCACAAAAATCTAAAAAAGAATAGCATTTGCAAAGCTGTCAGAACAAATTTTATCCAAATTCTGGAAAACAGTTAAAAGTTTGCAGCAACCAAGAATATGACGAATGAATAATAATTTTAAAAAGTCTAGAAAGCATTCAGGTTATTTTACTTCCGTGCTCCAGCTGTCTCCAGCCTCACGGTTGCCTTGAAAGCCACAGTTCCTAGCTCCAACATGAGCCAGTGGCCCCTCATTCTGGACGAAGCAGATCAGATCTCCTTTCTCAGTTCTAACCTGCTCGTAGGTACATCCTGGACTGAAGCAAGATGCTCAAATTCTGTGTCCCCTTCTCAAAGCTCCAGCAGGGAAGAAAAGTCAAAGGCATTGCTTTATATACTGTAAGGCAAAAAAGCAACCTATCACCACTTAGGACAAAGGAGTTTGATTAAAACATGATAAATGACCTTAAGACCGGGAAGCAAAGTCGGAGAAAGAGTTTCCTTGAGAAACTAGAGCATTCAAAGACTCCATGGGGAAGTGCAGAATGCTACACTGTTGCCCAAAGGGAAATGCATGCTCTCGAAAGACCTAAGAAAGACATCAACTTTCATTCAGGTTGGTCTCTAGGTTCACTGTCAGGCCTGCCAGGTACTGAATGAAAAAGCCTAGCATAGAACTATTCTGCAAATGTTGAGAAAGATGTTGTATTTTCTGTTCTTTTCATTGTTTATTTGTTTGGTTTTCTTTCTTTCTGTTTGTGTGGGGTTATTTTGCTTATTTGTGTGCTTTTATTTCCTTTTTAAATTCTTAACATTCAAGAAAACCTCTGTCAAAACATTAGCTGAGCCCGTGCTAAAACAAGAAACGTAAATAACCAAATATTGAAGAAGAGAATCTTTGCAAAAGTAATCTTGGCATGTCGCTGAACATTTTTTTTCCAGACTAATCCGCAATAAGATAGCTTTGAGCGTGTTTTCTTTAAGTACTCAGGAAAAAGGAAGGTCTCGTTACCAACATGACACATTGTAACATTATAATATTCTTGTACTATTTATATATCCCACATTCAACAGAAAGATTACAGAGAAACAGGGCAAGACGGCCACTCAAAACTAAATGAAGTGTGAAAAACTGTTCCTGAGGAAGCCCACACACTGAACTTATTAGCAAAGACTTTAAAACAACTGTCTTAAGTAAAACACAAAGAGAAATTAAGCAAAGTGACCTTGAGCAAAATGAGAATGTTAACAAAAATAGTAAAATGAAGCAACTATAGCCTCAAAGTAAAAACACAATCACTTAAATGAAAATTTCAATGGGAGGGTTCCACAGCAGATGTAAACAGAAAGAAAATAGAAGGAAGGAATATGACTGTGAAAGCAATTGAGGTGATCAAATAAAAGGAAAATGGAAAGAAGTGAATATAGTCTAAAGGATTTGTAGCATACCATTGGGTGAAATAACACACTTATGAGATTCCCAGAAAGATAAAAGATTGTGAAAAGAGAAAAAAGAACCTATTTTTAAATGCTTGTAACTTCCCAATGTTGATAAAAGACATGAAATTTAAAGAACTCCCGCCAGAATAAATTCCAATAGATTCATGCGAACACACTTTGCAACCAAACTGCTGAACATGGAAGAAAAGAGAGAATTCTGAAAGCAACAAAAAAAAAAAGATGGCTTAGTGCATCCAAGTGATTCTCAGTAAGATTAGCAAGTGACTTCCCATGATAAACCATGGGAGTTAGAAGGGAGTGTGAGGACATATCTAAAGGGCTGACAGGCAAACATTCTTTAAAAAGAGGATATATCAGCCAAGAAGTCTGTATCCTGAAACACTGTCCTCTAAAACACAAGGTCAAGTTAGGACATTCCCAGAGCAGCAGAAGCTGAGAGGTGCTTGTCACTAGACTTGCCTTGTCTTCTACCACTTGTCTTTCCAAGTATCATCATGTAGTGAGTTCTGTGCTGCTGTAACTCTGTACAGTCTGTCAATGTTATTTCAAGTCAATGCAGGATCATTCAAGGTCAGCAGAGCTGCCAGCGTAGGACCGACTAGGAAGAAGAAGATGGTGATGTATTGGGGCGGGGAGTTGATGAATGAAGATGGTGGAACGCTGTCTTCTGTAGTGCTAGAAGACAAACCATTGAGGCTGCAAGGCGCTTACACGACTCAACAAGAGCTGTCTCCTCACTCTAGAGCTGACCTTCCTCTCTTGGCTACAGTAAAACTTTTGAATCTTCGATTGCTAATGTGGCACAATGCAAAAGGAGAAGAAATCGATACAAACATGTATTAATAACCAATACATGAGATGTAAGGAGTGTTTTTCTAGGAAAACTGGAAGTTGTCAAAAAGAAAATGAAATGTAAAGATCGATACCCTAGATATTAGTGAGCTGATATGGACTAGTATTACCCTCTTTGGATGAAACAATCATACAACTGAGTACTGAAAAACCAGATTTTTTTCAAAGTTATGTATTTAAATTTTTTACAAAACATTATCACCTTCAAAGTACTCTCCATTAAACTTAATACTTTTGTTAAATCTGCCATTCTATTCTTGGAAACATTTTTCAAACTCATCTGTTCAGATAGCTGACAGCACCTCCCTCATTTTTTCTCTTCACCTTTTCTACGTCTTCAAAGTGCTGTCTATTCATGTCCCTCTTCATTCATGGAAACAAAAAGAAGGCTCACAGAGCAAGGTCAGTTGAGTATGGTGCGTGGGGCAGGAGAGGTATGCTGGTTTTTTTCCCCCAAAACCGGCACACTGCGATGGCTGTGTGAGTGGGTGCATTGCCATGGTGGCAAAACCAGTCCCCCGTCTGCCACGAATCAGGTCTTTTTTTTTTAATCATTTTATTGGGGACTCGTACAATTCTTATCACAATCCATACATACATCAATTGTGTCAAGCACATTTGTACATTTGTTCCCATCATCATTCTCAAAACATCTGCTTTATACTTGAGCCCTTAATATCAGCTCCTCATTTCCCCCCTCCCTTATGAATCCTTCATAATTCATAAATTATTATTATTTTGTCATATCTTACACTGTCCGACATCTCCCTTCACCCACTTTTCTGTTGTCCATCCCCCAGGAAGGGGGTTGTATGTAGATCCTTGTAATTGGTTCCCCCTTTCTGCCCCACCTTCCCTCCACCCTCCAGGCATTGCCACTCTCACCACTGGTTCTGAGGGAGTCATCTGTCCTGGATTCCCTGTGTTTCCAGTTGCTCTCGGTACCAGTGTACATCCTCTGGTCTAGCCAGATTTGCAAGGTAGAATTGGGATCATGATAGTGGGAGTTGTAAGCATTTAAGAACTAGAGGAAAGTTATATGCTTCATCATTGCTACCCTGCACCCTGACTGACTCATCTCCTCCCTGTAACTCTTCAGTAAGAGGGTGTCCATTTACCTACATATGGGCTTTGGGTCTCCACTCTGCACTCACCCTCATTTACAACGATATGATTTTTTGTTCTTTGATGTCTGATACCTGGTCCCTTCTACACCTTGTGGTCACACAGGCTGGTGTGTTTCTTCCATGTGTGTTTCTTCCATCTAGCTTCTGAGCTAGATGACCGCTTGTTTATCTTCAAGCCTTTAAGACCTCAGATGCTATATCTTTTGATAGCCAGCTACTATAGATTTCTTCACCACATTTGCTTATGCACACATTTGTCTTCGGTGGAATCAGGCCTTTTTAGTCACACACTGTTATGTAATTTTTTTTCAGAATCTCTAAATATAAAGTTTGATTAGCAGTCTGACCGGGTGGAACGAACACCAAATGCACTATGAGTCGACATTTTCATCCGCTCAGGAAGTTGACAGATATCAAGAACCAGGTTTGTCATCCATCAACGGGCATTTCACCTTTTTTGAAACAAGAAAACCCCTCATACACTTAAGTTTTTCCCCTAGCACTGTCCTTGTAAGCATTTTCCCGAGCAAGAAACAAAATTTTATAGCCACACACTTTTCTCTTAAATCGGCCACCACAATAAAGGAGGTTCAAGTGAAATTACTTTTATGAAAAAACTCACTGTAACCAGAGGGAACCTTCCCAGGTGACGCCACTGGGTGCACTAACTCAGAGAGAGTTTCTGGATGCTCTCCTAGTGGGAAGCATGTGTACTATGAATGCTCTGTCCAGTGGAGCTTCATTTCACCTTGGGGTGGTACCCCCTCATATGGTTTATTGTGCCAGAAATGACAAGTCACATTCATGTTCATAAAGAATAGTTTAAGACCTATCTTGAAGTACAATACTGTTTGTGATAAAACAATATCCACATGACTATAAGATAGATACATGAGAAAACACCACTAATTCAAAGTTGCTCGCCAAGCACTAATGCCAAAGGGGAAGGCATTGAAGGTTTCCAACAATTTCTACAGTCTGTATTGATCAGGAATGCAATCAAGATTCAAGGATAATTACTGATGGCTAAAATATAATGTCTGAAAATAAAAAAGGATCAGTAATGGGAACATATTGCCTTGGTGATAGAAACAATACCTGGGATTGCATGACAGAATTATTCAAGACCGACAAGTTACCCCCTGGAAATACCTTTTACAACAACCTAACTGTCACTACACGCACGAGCCTAACCAGATGGAATACACAAGACTCGAGTGGACTAAATCTGTGGAAAGAGACGACGAGGAAGTTCAATATCATCAGTCAGAACAAAGGCTGGAGTGACTGTGGAACAGGTCGTCAATTGCTCATGTGCAAGTTTAAACCGAAGCTGGAGAATATTGGGACGAGACCATAAGAGGCAAATTATAAACTGTAGTGTAGAACTGAATTTAGAGACCATACCCAGAATAGATTTGACTCATTAAGCACCAATGACGAAAGACTAGACAAGTTGTGAGATGGCATTGGAACATCATCCATAAATCAAGTAAAAGGTCACTAAAAAGACAGGAAATAAGGAAAAGTCCAAAATGAGTAGCCAAACAAACTCTGAAACTTTCCCATGAGCACAGAATCACTAACGTGAACAAACGAAATCATGAAGTAACAATTGAACAAAATAGATCTAAGGGCAAATCGAGAAAGCCAAATATTATCATGAAACATACCAAGACCTGAAACTAAAAAACCAAAGTAGAAAAACATGCTCAGCATTCCTAAGCTGAAAGAACTGAACAACAATGAAAGCAAATCAATTCTAAGTTTCAATACTGGCCTGAGAAGGACATCATGTTTGGTAAAGAGGGTAAGAGAAAAAGAGGCAGACCTTCAATGAGATGGATTGACACTGTAACTGCAACCATGGGCTCAAACATCACAACGATTGAGTAGATGGCCCAACACTTGGCAGTATGTCATTTGTTGCGCATGGAATTACTATTGGTCACAACTGGAAGGCACTTATCAACCACAATCAAGTTCTCTTACAAGAACTATGAAGGCAAAAGTTTCAAGTTGAAATACAAGAACACACTAGATAATTGTTTGAATAAATATTAGGCCCTCTAGTATAGGGAATTAGATGGGAAATTTTAAGCTAGTAATAGTGTAATTTTCATATTGACTCTATTTTTATATCCTACATAATTTGAAAGACAAATATGTAAAAATAATTATAAATATGTCAACCTGCACACATGTATGAAGATGCTTCTTGTAACAAGATAAATACGGAGGCAGTGGGTTAGCAGAGCTGTATTGAAGAAGAGTTATCCTGTCACTGATGCCAGGAGGGTACCGATTCAAATGAGATTGTTAATAACTTAGGATTTCAAATTTAATCTCCATGGTAACCACAAAGATATTAACTTTAAAAGATATGTAAAACTTGAGAAAAAAGAAATGAAAATGATTAATTCCCCCCCAAAATTAACTGAACACAAAAGAAGGCAGTGCTGGAAAAAAGGAAGGGCAATCACAGTATAACACATGAAAACAAATAGCAAAATGGAACGGTTAATCGTTCGTCATCAGGAATTACTTTAAATGTAAATCAATTTAAATCCCCTATCAGAAAAGAGAGATTAGCAGAACAGAAATGAAATGATCCAAGTATGTACTACTGTTAAGAGACTCGCTTTATTTACTTATTTATTCCCAGTTTAAAAGGCTTAGGAGAGAAATTAAGTAACCAAAAGTCAAGATTAATTAAGAGAAAGGTCACAGTCAGTGGTCCATAGCAACACCTCTCCTCGGCCAGTAACCAAGTCAGAGAGACTCACTCTAGACACAAGTACACAAATGGGTTGATTTGGGAAAGGATGGAAATTAATATTGCAAATGAATGATAACTGAAGAGGGCTGTGGTACTATGTTAATGTCAGACAAAACAGACTCGTTCATTGCAAAAGTGGAAAACATGTTGATAAAAGTCAATTCATCAGCAAGACATAGCAAAGTATAAACATCTATGCATCTAATTAAACAGAGCCTCAAGTATAAAATAAAATATATGGAAAGCCAGCATTGACAGAATTGGAGGGAGAATGGGTCAAGCTACAATAATCGCGGGAGACTTCAATACAGCATTATTTTGGTTCACCACTGTGTATTACTATGAATGCACCACTATCTGTTACTATTTTGGTAATAGATAGAGCATCTAGGTAAAAGATAAATAAGAAAATGGAGAACTTTAGCAACATCACTAAATAACGACATCAAGCAGACATAAAACTCATTCACTCCATTCTTTCTGTGGTACCCGTGGATCATTCTCCAGGATAGCTTATCTGCTGGGCAACAAAAACGTCTCAAGAAATTAAAAAATAATAGAATCATACAAGGTATCATATGCAACCACAATGGAATGAAGCCAGAAACCAAGAAGAGAAGAAAAATGGGAAATGTCTTTTAAAAATAAGGAATTAAATGCCACATTAATAAGCAACTAATGAATTAAAAGAAAACATCACAAGAGAAATTAGAAAATACTTAGAGACCAATGAAAACATAGCAAAACATTAGAAATTTATCAGACCCACAAAAGGTAGTGCTTTGAGAGAGATGTATAGCTTTAAATAACCTATCTTTATACCTAGAGAAAGCAGAAAATGAAGAGCAAGCTGAGCCCAGAGCTATCAGAAAGAGAAGAATGCTAAAGATTAAAGAAAAATCAAGGTTGTTGAGTTGACTATGACTTATAGTGACCCTATAAGGGAGTAAAGGAATCCTGGTGGTGTAGTGGTTATGCATTGGACTGTGATCCACAAGGTTGGCAGTTCTAAACCAACAGTTGCTTCATGGGAGAAAGGCAGGACTTTCTATTCCCGTAAACAGTTACATTCTCAGAGACCTACAGACGAGTCACCATGTGTCAGCATGAACTTGATGGCAGTGAGTGAGATAAGAGAGCAGAATGGTTTCAAATTGCTTCCAAAAATGAAAACTGAGTCTTTCCAGGAGCACATACTCTTATCTTGGTCCTGAGGAGAAGCTGATGGTTTCAAACCACCAACCTTGTGGTTAAGAGCTCAGAATTTTCTTCTTCTTCTTTTTTTAAGGGCTCAATATTAAAGCCACGGTACCACCAGGTTGCAATCGAAAACCAACAAAGGAAATCAACAAAATCAAAAGGTATTTTTTGAGGGGGAAAAAAAGTGAAAAAAAGAGAAGATGGAAATAAATGAAATCTGGGGCTTTACTACCAATTGAACAGAAAATTTTAAAAGACGATTGGAAAAAATGTTATAAACATGACAATAAATTAGATAACGTAGATGATAAGTTCCCATAATTATTTGGCCTCCCATGCCCTTTTCAGTAAAAGAGATTACTCAGCATCCCCTCTCCGTCAATTAAAAATGTTTGTACTGCAGCCCACAATCCAGGATAACGTGTAGGTACCTGCTTTGGCGCACGTCCCCTCCCCCCGCTCCCCTTTCCCCCCCACCCCTGGATCGTTCCAGAAATTCCCAGGAGGAGGTATTGCCCACTTTGGGAAACACTGATCTAGATAAAACAGAAAAATTCCCAGAAACACACAAGTGATCCCAAATATATATCAACAGATCTATCGAACAAAAAGACTGAACTGGTAATCAAAAACACCTCCCAATGGCAACAACGGAAATACAGCAAGAGTGCCTTGCACAAAACACTTCAAACGTAGTTTTATTTCTATACAACAGCAATTAATCTGAAAACGAACTTAAGAAAACACTCACTTATAACAATATCTGAAAGGGTAAAATACCTAAGGCTAAATTCAATCAGAGAAGTGGAAAACTATTAAAACAGTGTTGAAGGTTTTAAAGAAGACCCGCCACAAATACTAGAGTATGAGCCGAATTTACTCCGCACATTTTTTATGCTGAACCCCCTTCCCCAGTTTTTTTGTGGTAAAATTAGGTCCCTCGGCGTATCCTCAAATATATACGGTAAGTAAAGGATATGCCATGGTCATGGACTGAATGCCTTAACATCACAGTGATGCCAACCCTCCCCAAAGTGATCTATCTGCCCATATACACAGTCCCTATCCAAGTCCTAATTTTGACTTGCAGGAATGGGAAAGACAGTCTCGGCATCTCCCTAGAACTAAAAGGGGACTCGGGCAAAATAGTCGCAAAATTGAAAAACTGTTGAAGTACTCAGAATTTCTGACTTCAAAAATTACTTCACAGCTACAGTAATCAAAGCAGCATGATACTGGCGGCACGAGAACGGAGTAGACTGGGAAGTCCAGGGGTTGGCCAATTGGTATTCAGCAAGCGTATCTAACGGAGTCAATGGAGAAAGAATGGTCTCTTCGTAAATTGGCAGGGGCAATGGAGCTTCCACGAATGAAGTTGGACCCTGACCTTACACTACATATGAAAATCAACACAAACTAGACCCGTGGCTTGAATGTAAGACTAAAGACGATAAAACTCTTAAAAGAAAACACAGGAGTCAATCTTGATGACCTCTTATGGAGCAATGGGTGTAAGCATGACACCAAAAGCATGAACAACAAAAAAGAGGAAAGGAGAAAAGAATTGTACTACTTCAAAAGAGAAAATAAATATAAAGGAGCATTACCATTCAGGTAAAAAGAAAAAATGAAGAAGAATGGGAGAAAATATTTGGAAATGATTTATCTACCAAGGGTTTAATATCCAGATTGCATAAACAATCTATAGAAGTCAATAAGTAAAACACAAACACAGCTTTTAAATGGGCATCTTAGAGATGTGAATGGAAACAACCACCAACATTGACAGCAACATTAAAAAAACGGAAAATAACAAATGCTGGAGAGACTGTGGGTAGATTAGTATTCTCATATACTGCTAGTGGAAAGCAGTATGGTGCTACCTCACACAATTCAAGAGAGAAAAAAATCGCTGCCATCAAATCATGTCTGATCCATTTGATTTTATATTATAGAGTATATCATGGCCCTTGTCTTTGCTGAACTGTTGATCTTTATGGGAGTAGAGACTCGGTTGGTGGGTTCAAACTGCTTACCTTGTGGTCAGCACCCCCAGAAGCAACCACTAGTTCTTCACTCAAGACAACTAGAAATAGAAATCCCATATGACCCTGGAGTCCCTTTGCTGGGTCTATCCCCTAAAGAAGTAAGAGCCATAGCATAAGCGGACATATGCACACCCATGTTCGCTGCAGCACAGTTCATAATAGCAAGAAGATGGAAATGACTCACTCAGTCCCCATCAAAGAAAGAATGGATAAAGAGACTTTGGTACATACACACAATCACTGCTACAGATGATGTTACAGTGGAACAATTCAGGGCATGGATGGACCTGGACAACATTATGCTGAGTGAAAATTAACCGATCACACAGGACAGACATTGCATGAGAACTTTGTTAAAAAAAAGGGGAAACACAGACATGAGTTTTCATAAGGAAACAGTTTAAGAATTATGGGACCGGGGATGGGGGGTGGGGGGAGGTTGTGCAAAGGAAGGAAGGTGAAGCTATCAATTCCTCCACCTCTATTCCCCATGCAGGATTCTCTTTCTCCCCTAGATCCCTACAGGCTGAGCTCCTCAGCATTCTGCCTTCAACGCCTGCTCCCCTCGGTTGGCATGTTGTCTGTATGGGCTCTCAGTCACATGTACAACCATACCCAGCTAACAGCCCACACCTCTTGCCTGGCTTGAGAACTGTACATGGACTGCACACTCGCCAGCCCCTCTCCAGTGTCCCCAAGAAACTCAAGCAAATACATGCAACACTAGCCCCCTTATCTGTCCCTGGAGGCTGGAGCCTCCCCTGGCACGGGGACCCAGCTGGAGGCACCAACTATGGCCTCTCCTTGCCTGGAGCCCCTTCCCTCTCCCGCTGAGTGACTCCAGGCTGACAACTAAAGCTGAATTGCCTCTGAGGCTTGTCTGACCCCTTCTGGGAAAGACGGGCCCTGGAGCCCCCTCGTCACAGCAGAGACCCCTTCACCCTGACTCAAAACCCTCAGAGGCCTCGCATCACATCCAGAACAAAATTCAAAGACCTTGCCCTCCGCTGACCCGTCCCCTCTTATGGATCCAACTATGTCTCTTCATTTGGGCACCACGTGTCCCACGCTGACAGCACTGCTGCTGCACAAAATGCCCAGGTAGAACTTCGCCATGACCATGACCTCCCTGCTCGCTTCATGCAGGTTTCTCCCCTCTCAAAGGCTTTCCAGACGACTCAACCGTGGCGCTCCTAGGACTTTCAACCCTCTGACACGGACTTCTTTTCCCTTCACATCACTTACATGACAACGTAAAACTAGAATTTCATGTTCTTATTTTGTTGTCTTTGGAAGAAACTGAAGCTGTTGACTCCTTCCTTCTGCTCGGAGCAGCAGTCAACGCTCATGAAAGCGACAGACAAGGAATCAAATGACGGCGTTGCACTGCACCAATCTGCTGCCGAAGAGCTCTTTGAGTTGATGAAGGTCAAACAGGTCACATTGGTGCCTAAGGTGTGTCTGACCCAAGCTGGGCCTTTCCCATTGCCTCAAGTGCATGCAAAAGTGAGGTAATGGAAAAGGAAGACAAGAACAATGAACATGCGCACAAATCGTGCTGCCAGCAATGAGGATATAATATGACTGAACACAGTGTCAACTGCCAAACGTGCAAAAATAGCGGTCTTCGAAGAATATAATCAAACTATTGCTTCAAGGCAACAAGGACGAATATTTCACCTCACCCTGGATCCATCGTCAGGAAAGATCAATCACCAGAAAAGGACAGAGAGGACCATGAAGGGAAGCCTTCAGAAGGTGGACTGAAGCAAGAGTGGAAACAACTGACTGCAGTTGGCACAGACTAGGCATCATTCCATCCTGTTTTTCAGGAGCTGACCTGGTGTCAAGAAGCAGCAGCATGTCCATGTCTGACTTCCCCACTGAAATGTCAGCTCCGTTCACCAGAATCGTGAAGCAAGCCTTCCATACCACTAATGATTTCAACAATAAATGATCCATGGATCCAATGATCTATGTTTTGTCAATTTTTTACATTATGGGTTTTGTACCATGTACCACATCTCCATCATAGTCTTCCAGCTCATGCTCAACACAGTGTCTGAAGTACATTAAGAGATGAATAAATATCTGCCACCTGAATGCATGTCGGAACATAGCAGATTTCTTTATGCGCCTCCCCGACCCCATGCCTACCATAGGCCCCCGCTACAGGAAGCACGATGGTTCTACAATGCAAAAAGGACACATATTGAAATCCTTCCAGGCTCCTCAACATCCACAAAGACCTCTTAAAACTCCAGACCAAGACCCCAAAGGTCTACGGGAAAAATACAGATGCCTTAACATCATTCCATCATGTCCAAGCTGCGGTCTCTCTTTCCAGGCCTGTCCCTCCTCCCACACCAAGCCAGTACATCTGTGGGCCTTTGTCCATACTGGTTCCCATCTTAGCCTAAAGGCCAAAATCTCCCAAGTGAAACTGTCTCCTTCTCGGGAAATAAAACCACTGACTTTCTTGAACATGTGATTCCCAAATATTCCATGCATGACGATTCTTGGGTCCCGAGCATGAACACGTGTCCATTATGAGTCTCCAGGGAAGAGATGCTGGTAGAGTCATCTTGTTTCCCAGTTCCCAGGATAGTTTTGATATACAGGAGATATTTGAAACATGATTATGGAATGAATATCATAGCATGCTTCGCAATGTACACTTTGACTACCCAGCAAGGCTGTCAATGTTTAAGAATGTTGTTGTGCTGTTCTTAGGAGCCTTCAAGGCAGTTTTGGTTCATGGAGACCCTGTGCACAACAGAACAAAACGCCGCTCGGGGGTCCTGCACCCTCCTCACCGTCATTCTTATGTTCCAACCCATTGGTGCTGCCCCTATGTCAACCCATCGTGTTCAGGGTCTTCCTCTATGTTTGCTGCCTCTCTACTCTATGGAGCATGATGTCCTTTTCTAGGGACTGGGCTCTCCTGAAAGCATGGCCGAGGAATGTAAGATGAAACCTCTGCCAACTTTGCCTTTTCGGGAGCTTTCTGGCTGTACTTCTTCCAAGATGGGTTTGTTGGTTCCGTTGGCAGTCCACGGAACTTTCCATATTCTTTGCCAGCACCAGAGTTCAGGTGTATTGATGCTTCTTCAGAGTTCTTTATGCAATGCCCGACTTTCACATGCATATGGGGTGATTGAAAATACCATGGCTGGGGTCAGTCATGCCTTAGTCCTCAGAGTAATATCAAGAATGTAGACCCTATAACGATCTCTTTTTATCGCCCTCAAAGAACCTGGCGTGGTACTTTGCACCTGAAAGATATCCAATAAATACTTCGGTGTGTAGGACCCAATGATTCACATGTTGATACAATGATGTATCATGGTTATGAGAGGCCAATCTTTTTAAGTCTTTATTGGTTGCTATTGCTATTACCGATGTTCGTTAGGAGCTGTCAAATGAGCTCCTGAGTCACAATAGAACAAACTGTTGCTAAGTCCGTCCTGCACCGTCTCCCCCATTTTCAAATGGATGGAGCCCATGGCTGTGGATGCCCCGCGTACAAATCAGCCTGGTTTTGTGCCTGTACACCTCTCTCTGCTTTAAGTATCTGTATGGAAAGGGATGAGGTAAAAGGGGATCTTTGCTTAGGCTGTAGTTATTTCTAATCACTGTGTAATTTTGATTCTGGATATGTACACAATCTCCATCTATTTTCCACGGTAGTAAATGCTGTCATTGTTGCAGCTGTCATTGAGTGTGCTATTGCCCATGGCAACATTCGGGACAGCAAAAGGAAGTGTGCGCTGTCTGGTGCCATCCTCACGATCGGGAGAGTGCGTAGATGTGCGTGCAAATGACACACGCACACACACAAATGGCAATGGTTACAAAGAGAAAAACAACAGCTGTGAGTGAGGCTGTACAGACAATGGAAACCTCCCTCACTGTCAAATAGGCTGTAAAAGACTCATCACCGGGCATTTCCTCAAAAGGTGGCGCACGGAACGACCACATGGCCCAGCAGCCCCCACCCAGAAGAAGGGACGGCTGAAACAAGAGCAGAGATCTGTGCATCCATCTTTATGGCAGCGCTTGTCACCGGAGCCAAGGCATGGGAACGTCCAAAACGTCCACTGGCAGCTAAACGGGTGAACAACACGTGGTCTGCTCAGAGCATGGACTACTTCTCAGTGGTAAAGAGAAACGAAGTCCTGGTTCATGCCTGCAGTCGTCAGATTTTATGTCAACTTGAATTTGTCTGAAATCAGATTGCAGCCTGACGATGCCTCTTTGGGGATGGGGGGACGCTTTTTATATGGGAAATACTGGGAGCATCTCCCCCTCTCTCTGCCCCTTCGCCTTCTTGCTTGCTGAGGCTCTGTCTATGTCTAGGCGCAGTCCCACGTGCGCTGCCAATCCTGGGAGCCCCCCTTCCAGCTGTTTTCATCGACCTTGGATCTATATGACTCTGCATCCACCAGTCTGTGATCTTCTTGCACCTGCTTCACCTCGATGCACCATCAGCCTACAGCCAGCGGCATCAGACCCATGGACATGAGGTGGACTCAGCTGACATGCTTTCAGAATATTAAGTTATTTCTTGATATAAAGTTCCTTCTTCTACGTAGATAGGTGTCACTGATTTTGTTGTCTCTAGACAACCCAGCCTAACATGATACCGCAGCATGGCTGAGCCTGAAAACAGCTTGCTGAGTGACGTGCCACTCCCCAAAGAGAAGATCTAGTATGACCTCAGACATAGGAAATAAAACAAATAGCTAGACATCAAACATTATTGATGATCACCAGGAGTGTGAGTTAGATTCAGGGGTAGCAGCTTAAAAATATTTTCTGCACCACAAAAATAGTTCTTCTCCTTTTAGAAATGAGAATGCCTCAACCCCCTGGTACAACTTATGTGAAACTTGAAAATGTCTTTCTCTGCCTTAGGGACCTAATTGTTACGCTTGCTTTTACCTGTGTGATGCCTCGTCAAGATGGCGAGGATGTAGTGGTCTTCCTTAAACGGTGCACAAAAAGGCTCCTTCCAGGAAGTGACTGTGATACTATGTAGTACCGTCTACTCTTTCCGCTCAATCCATACCACACCTTGGTCTTCAAGAAGATCCAGCATGGTCCTTGGTCAAACACAGAGGTTCCCAAACTTACTTGGACTACCTCCCCTTCTTCAGGAGGGAAATTTTTTTTAATTCAACACCCCATGGCAATTAAAATCCTTTGTACTATATGTAACTCATAATACTCGTAATCTTGGATAAGCTTGGGATATCTGTTTTTGAAGCCTTTGCCCATTCCCACCCAAGAGACCACATCATGCACTCAGCGAATCACCGTTCTCATGGGATCCAGGGAACAAGTGGACCGGGCGAGCAAGTTTGGATGGTGGCGGCATCTACTCTTGGAAGTATTCACTCATCTGAAGCTCAGACGGGATGATTGCGTAACCCCAGTTGTCTTAGGAACGAGATCGACAAAATACAGCGAGAAGCAGGAACTAGGCCTAGTTATCCTGTCAGCAATGATGGAGCCCAGGACCCAGGCTTCCTCCCTCCAGAGAACTGGATCCTTGGGAACTCCACCCAAAGTCATCCCGAAACACAGGCAGGACGTTTCACATCTGGGAATATAGTCGTTGTGTCAAGTGTCATGCGAAACCCATAAATAGCGATCCCCATTAGAAGTTAAGCATCACGACTTATGACCAGGTCAACTGGATTTTTCTGAGCAAAAAACTGGGGTGGCCTTCCATCTCCAGTGCGGACGTCGAGCTCCCTGCTGAGGTCCACGAAAACCAGTCACGCTGCTGACGGCCCCACAGGAGAGCAGGCCTTGGTAGACGTGGGAACATTTTCTAAAAGTGCAATTACAGAGAAAAATATCCATTTTGCTCACAAGCAAATGGTGTGTAATTAATGTTCATATGCAGGAGGGGTGAAATTCTTTGTGCCTCAAAAACCATAGCACTCAAAATAATCCCAACCCATGGCCTGGGTCCCTCCTACCACTCACAGTGACCCTCAAAGACCGAGCAGAAGGTACCAGGAAGGTTGTCAAGCCTGTAACCGTTACTGTCAAAGAGCAGCAGTTGGGTTCAAACCACTGACCTGTCAGATAACAATCACATCCCATTAGCCATGGGGCCTTCAGATTGCCTTCTATTCACATCAGGCACTCGAATTGTAAGGCTTCTTCATGAAATGTCAAGAGGTTTTCTCACTCGCTTAAGAAAACGTCTGGCCAGCCTAAAATACAAGCAAGTGTTGATCCCCACCCCCCTCACCCCAATAGGGAGAAAAAATAGCTTGGCATAAAGTTCCCTGAGAGCCCAATTTGGTCGATACCTTTGCATCTTTTCTCAGTTACTAATGTATAACCAAATGACCTGATTTGAGTTTCATCACCCCCCCCCCCCCCCCCCCGTTTCTCTGCTCACACCAATCTGCTGCAAGTGCTAATGAATGGTGAGGACGAGGAGGCCAGAGTGAGTAGCAAGAAACAGGCATAAAACAAGGCGTAGGGATGACACAAAAGAACCAGGCGGGAGAGAGTGGTAAATTGACACCACACCTTGTTTTAAAAAAAAAAAAAAACACACAAGTCTGATTTCCAGTCCAATTCTCACAGAAAATGAGGCCCTCGGATAATACATTCACTCCTATGCAAAATGAAGAAACCCATTTATTTAGTGCCCTTTCAGTCAGAGAAAATGCCAGGGAAGAGACAGGTACAAATAATAAAACTGGGAGAACGATGAGAGGAAGGGCAGGCAGGAGGGCCGGGAAGACGAGAGGATCGCCTCCGCGAGTGAAAAGAGCATGCCAAGCAAGCAATCGAGACCCACGAACAGGCAAACCCCAAACGCCCAATCCCAGTCCACTCCGCCTCATGCCCGCCCCGTGTGCTGCTGAGCACGACTGTGTGCCACAGGGTTTCCAAGCACAGGCTTTTCAGAAGCTCATGGTTAAGTTGTTCTGCCGAGGCATCACTGGCTGCATTTGAACTCCCAACCTTTTGTCTAGCAGCCAAGCATGTGAACCATGTACATGACCCAGTCTGCAGGCCAAAGACAGGGCTGCCTACGCACAGCCCTCGGGCCTACTTTTGAGTATGATCCATAAATGCTTGCATGTACGATTCCATGTCAGCAGAAGGTCCACTATGTCAACACACAAAATGTCCACACACACTTGGCCAGAATAGCAAAATGAACTTTGCTTGGTTTTAACTTGAAAACCAGTGGGGCATCTGTAAGTGAGACGAAGGACGACAGCACGGCAGTGTCATAAACCTGGGTTGGGGGGGCGGGGGGGGCGCGGAATAAGGGAGACAAGGTAGGGTGGAGAAAAGTTCTAGTGTGACTCAGAACTCCTGGGTTATAGTGAAAATTGGGTGCAAAACAACAATAAGAGCGCCCTACCAAAATCAGTTTTGCGGCCAAACAAGGAAACGGTTTTGTGGCCTCGGGAGTCTTCACCTGTACCACGAGGATTTCAACTAATGTTTTCTAAGTTCTTTACTGTCTCCACAATGGTGTGATCATGATCCTGCCCCAGACTCTTGAACAGCTAAAACTTCTCCAGTGGATCCCAAGAGTAACGAGCCAGAGGAAGAAACCGCCTAAATGGGAACTTGAACAAAAGATGCCAACACTGCCTTCAGGTCTACTGAGCACCGCATCGTGGAGAGCATGCCCACGACCAACATCTGTCACCATGATTCATTCTGGCTCAGAGCGGCCCCCTGAGTTAGGGGCACGGGACCTGGAGGTGCTGCGTTCTGTTCGCTATGGGTTAGAACAACCGCAAGGGCACTTACCAACAATAACAAAGAGCTCCGGTCTCGGAAACTCACAGGGCGATTTTACCCTGTTCTGAAATCCGCTCGGCGTCAGCGGGGAGCTCGATGGCAGCGTGCTTGTTCTGGTGGATTAGGAATTCGATGGCCAACCGCAAAGGCAGCGGTTGGAACCCACCCGTCACTCCTGGGGAGGAAGTTGAGGCTTTCTTGGTCCAGGAAAGATCGGCAGCCCCCTGAAACCCACAGGGACAGCCCTCCTCTCCTCTGAGCCAGAATGGACCCAACAGCGGTGAGTGTGTTTCCGTGTGTGTGCCTTGGCACAAACACTCCAGCAGAGGTGGTGAGCAAGATGGCCTGTGTTTCTTCTCAGTGGAAAATGACCGCCCCGCACCAAAGTGGCCCTTCTCTGAGATGCGACAGGAGAAAACAGGAAGGGGGTGCGTGGGGAGGAATGAACTAGAAAGACAAAGCGGGGAGAAGACACTCCTGACTCTGATACAGTCCTGTTCCCTCCATTCTGTCAGCAGTGAGTGAGGCGAGAACTTGTGTAGAAGGGAAAGCAGTGGAGTGATGGGGGAGAGTGGGGGGGAACCTGTTTCATCTGCTTGACGTCGCCAGGTGTCTTCATTCGCCAGGGCTGTCATAACAAAATGCCACCGTGTGGGTGGCTTTTTTAAAAACAGACATTTTATTTTCTCAGTGTTGGCAGCCAGGAATCCAAACCAAGGAGTTGGCTCTGTGGGAGGGCCCTTCTTTGTCACAGCTGAATGCGCTTCTTGGCGTTCCCCAAGTGCTGCCTCTATCCGGTGCCATCTTTCCTGGGCCCCATGTGTCTATGACTCTCTGCTCCTTTTAAAAGACAACACTCGGGAGGGATGGAGGTGCCCTGGTGGGGCAGGGGCCTAAGCACTTGCTGCTATCAGAAACTGGCGTTTCCCACCCACCCAAAGGTGCCACAAAGAAAGATGAGCAGGCTGCTCTGTAAAGGTGCAGGAAAGAAAGCCCTATGCCGGCATTCCACTGTGTCATTTGGGGGCTCTAAGAGAGTGACCCTGGATGAGATGGTTCCACACGGTGTCTGCAACAATTGACTCAAACTTAACAATGGTGCGGCCGGTGCCGGACCAGGCAGGGTTTCACTGTGCTGTGCCCACGGTCGCTAGGAGCCACAACTGCCTGGACCACACCTGTCAAGGAGAGTGCAAATCGACTGCAGGCCACCTACGAGCACAACGGAAGGACCCACCCTCCTCGAGTCTGGCCTCCTGAGCATCACAAAAGAAAAGCGCCCTATTTCCAAAAGAATTATAGTTAGATAGAGGGGTTAGGACTTTCAGGGGACACAAACCCAGAACCACCAGGTTGGCCTGTCTGCCTGAAAACAACTCCAAAGCAAACAAGCACCTCTGAAATGGAAGGCAATTCAGATACGGTTCAAAGTTCAGAGGTTCTTTTCACGGAGAACAACTTCATCAGTGACGTGGACAACTTCCAACACCCCCCCCCCCAAAAGCACTGTTACACCTCTTTAAGAGACCGTATAAAATCCTCAGGGTTTCTCTTAGATTTTCCCACCCAACTTTCTCAGGAACAAGCTCAGAGAGCAACCTGGCTTTTAGCTTCAGCTGTGACAGCTGCTTTGGCTGTGACAGCTGCTCCGTGCCTCTCAGGACAAGAGAAGCTGGTGCTAGCTATGGTGTGCCCGGCTGCTGCTGTTCGCTGCCGCCGAGTCAGGACTCCACCCCTACTGGCCCCACTGCACAGAACTGCCTCACACCTCTGTGATGCGTGCTGTTTTCCTCGGCCGGCTTCTCCTAAGTAGATTTCCAGGCCTTTCTTCCGACTGTGCCTCAGTCAGGTGAAGCTCTGGTGAAGGTTGTCTGTCGTCATAGCAACATGCAAGCCACCACTGTCAGCTGGGTAGCGGTGTGCTGGCTGGGATCAAACCCACGTCTTCTGCCCAGAAGAGAAGAATTCCAGCACTGAGCCACGTCACTCGACATGATGTGAAGTCTTGATGTGTTCGTCTCATCTCTTTGGACTTAGCGTAGCATGCTCCACGTGTGCTCCAGATGCCTCTCCTGCAGGAAGAGTCGTCAGCCACCTTCCATGGACTTGGGGCTCCAGCAGCCCCGCATTTCCTCCAACTGTTCCTGTGTTTCGCTGCCAAGAAGACCCTGTCCCAGCTTCTATGCAAGGAGTCCTTGTGGCTTAGTAGTTATGTGCTGGGCTGGGATTCGTAAGGTCAGCAGTTCGAAACCACCAGCCGTTCCACAGGACGGAGCTCTCTACTCAAACAAAGAGTTTCCATCCTCAGAAACCCCCAGGAGCAGTTCTAGCTGGGCTATGGCCAAGAGCAGACTAGTATAGCCTCGAGGAGGCTGCAGAAACCTTACTTACATCGTGCCTCAACTGCTCCATGCTGCTACCTCTGTGGCTTGTATGTAGACTTACTCATGTTCTCTGCCCCCCGCTCTCGACAATGGATCACAACTAAGGCTAAGCAAATGCCACACTGTAAAATTCTTGCGAGCAACTGCCAACCTGTAGTAGGACGCAGATAAATCGTTTCAATGCATTTCACTGGGGATCCCGGCCAACTGGATGGTATGGAATGAAATCTTGTGAGTGCCCTCATAATCAATGAAAACTGACCGGTGAATCAGCCTGAATAGACACCCAACCACCTGCCCAAATGCCCAGAAACAAGAATAGAGCATGGAAAAAGAGAGATATCCCAACTGTGGAAAAGCCACTCTCTGGTGGCCAGGATTTTATAAACCACCAGCTAAGGCACTTGGAAGGAGCCCTGGTGGTGTGGTGGTTATGAACTAAGCTGCAGTCCCCAAGATCAGCAGTTCAAAACCACCAGTCTCCTGTCTGGTGAAAGATATGGCTTTCTACTCCAATT
This sequence comes from Tenrec ecaudatus, assembly GCF_050624435.1. Taxonomy (NCBI): domain Eukaryota; kingdom Metazoa; phylum Chordata; class Mammalia; order Afrosoricida; family Tenrecidae; genus Tenrec; species Tenrec ecaudatus. The sequence continues at coordinate 16,194,401 of NC_134536.1, forward strand.
TATAGGTACTGTCTGGGAAACTCACAGGGGCAGTTCTATCCAGTCCTATGGGTCACTATGGGTTGGCATCGACTCGATGTCTGTGAGAGCTAAGGACCTGGAGAGCCAGTTATGAAGCTGTCACTCTGCCAGTCTTCTCATTGGAAATGAAGGACAACCTGGAGAGGTGATAGCTCTCAGTGTCGCTGTTGAGAACGGATGTGAAAACTCATGAAGCCAATTTCAGCAAAGCAAATAGATACAAAAGGCCAATAAGCAGATGACATCACACTCCACGTCATGAACCATCGAGTGTCAAATCACAGCGACCCCATGTGACCCACGGGACAGCCCCAGGGGGTCTTCCGGGCTGTCATCTGTACGGCAGTCGATCCCCAGTTCTTCCTCCGGGGAGCCATCAGAACCTGCCCTTTCCGTGAACATCCCAGTGCTTAATTGTTGCACCACCAGGCCTCCCTTGTTACTGGGGGGAGGGAGGGTACATATCAGAACCCCATGGAGACAACACTCCTCTCCCACCAGCATGGCAATTATTTAAGAAAAGGGAAAATAACGAGGGTTGGCAAGACTGTGGCCCACCGGGAGCCCGTGGCTGGTGGGAGTGTAAAATGATACATGTGTTTGGAAAGCAGTTTTGCAGTTCTTCCGAGGCTTAAACATAGAATTATTATATGAACAAGAAATTCCATTCCATAGAAGTGTGTGCCCAAAAGGCTTCAAAGGTGGCAGGGCAGAGAGGGGACTTGCAAGGTACATTGTTGAAGTCAGAATGGTCAGCTCTTAAAGGGCCAAGGGGTGGAAATGGCCCAGTGTTTATCAACAGGTGAATGTGGGATCCGCAGACAATGGAATACGACTCAACCACAGTGAGGAATGAGATCTCACACATGCCACAGTGTGAAAACAGGAGGCTGGAAAACACTGTGTTCGGTGAAATGAATTAGAGAGAAAAAAGGCAAACACTATATGCTTCCATTTCTATGGTAGATCTAGAATAGGCAGGTGCAGCTGTGTGGTTAGCAGAGTCTAGGAGTATGTGGAAATCGAGATTATTGCTTGCTGGGTACTGTTTACGTTTAGGGCGATGGAAGACGCTTTAGAAAGAGATAATGTTAAATAAAGGAAGCCAAACATTGTGGATGTAAGGAATGTCACTGGATTGTGCGCTCCCAAAGAAGTAAAAATGGCAAATGTTATTATACACATGTTATCACAAATTTTAAAAAATGAAAAATAAAGCATATAGCCAGGTGTTTGATGCTAATTGTTACACTTATTCTAAAGCACGGACCTGGTGGCAAAGCTGTTACAAGTTGGACTTCAATCTGCAAGGGCTGAAGTTCAAAACCACCAGCCAGCTCTGAGGGAGAAAGACAAAACTTTCTCCTCCCACGAACTGTTACAGTCTCAGAAACTCACAGGGGCAGTTCTGCTCTGTCCTATAGAGTCTCTGTGAGTGGCCATTGACTCGATAGCAGTGAGCCTGGGTTTGGGTTTTACTCTAGAGCAGGGCTGTCAAACTCAATGAAAACGCGGGCCATTTGGTTCAGCAGGCCAGATTCACGCGGGCCACATCACATTGACAAATTTTGTTAAATTTATATTTTGGGGTGAGGATTCAGGAATATGGACAGGGTAATTAAAACACTATATAATTGTTTTATTTAAACATTTATTGAATGTATTTATAAAACTAAATTGATTCTTTTTTACCCAAAACTTGCCAGTGCTTTCCTCTTACTAGTTTTCACTTACCTCTTATGTTGTGACCAAAAACATAACATAGTAACTAATAAAAAACACAAACTGTTGCACAGCTGACAAACGTGATGCACAATCGTAATGGCTTCCCTCTAAAAATGTCAACTAGCGCTGCCGCCAGGTGTGGTTCATAACAGCACCACCCAGAGTGCGCTTTTCACCCTTTGAGCTATTGGGATCTGCTTCCATTACGTGACACTGAGAGTGGCAGACATACCGCTTCCAGGCATCACCAGAACTGAGAGCATGTTTATACATGTCCACAGGCTCCCGGGAAAGGCATTGGGCCACGTGTAGACTCGTCTTCAGTCGTTAAAGGGTTAACAAGGGAATTATGTGTGTGGTATTGCCTTGATCTCCCCTAAGCGCTATTTTCTTCTTAACAATTTTTTCTATTTTCATTTTATTTCAGAGCATCGGGGGTCGCATGTGGCCCGTGGGCCGCCAGTTTGACACCCTTGCCCTAGAGCCAGTGTCGTCTTTGAAGTCATCTATGACCCTGTCCAACCTGTGACCCTTCTCTCGCGGGCCACACCCCCAAGACCAACACATCCCTTCAGCTTGACCGCCACACCACAACGGTGAGGCTGTATTCGCTGCCCTGGAGCCCTGGGCCTCTGTGTTCATCTCCTCGTCCTTCCTCCTCTCTGCTCCACGCTCCACACGCTCCTGTCACAGGCCTTCCCGCTGTGTGTTCTGGAAGCACTTCTCCCCGAAGTCTTGGGTGGACGGTGTCACGTTTGCACTGAAGTCTTTATTAATCACTTGGATAGAATAAGCCAACACCCTTGTCCCTCATCCTGACTTCATTTTGCTTCATAGCATTATCCCCAGTCGATATATGACCTATCTTAGTTTGCTGCTTGTCTGGCTCCTTGGGGGAGGGGGTGTTTTTAGTCTGAAGTCTCCACTGGTCTCTCCTCAGGACCTAGAACAATGCCTGGCCCAGAGTAGAGGGGCAGTAAATATTCGATGAATGAGTGTGCGGATGGACGGATGGACGGATGGATGGATGGATGGATGCATGCATGGATGGATGGATGGATGCATGGATGGATGGATGGATGAGCAAACGGGCCCAGTCACCCAGAAGCTTGCTGACGGCTGTACAAGCTGACAGAGTGAACTAAGATCGTGGCAGACAGGCTGTGTTGGTTTCTCTGGGGCCAGACTTCCAGTCAGTCATTGAAGACCAAAGAATCCACGGAGGTACCCAGAAAAAGTCAGCAGTGCTAATGTAGAAGCATTTTCCAGAAGCTTGGTAGCAAGTATCCAGGAGACGCAGCATGTCGGTAACTCTGGAGGTGTCATCTGGGCTTGTTATCAGGAAGGACTACTCTGTGGAAAAGGACATCACTCTTGGGGCCAAATCAGCCCCCAGAGAGGAAGAGTCCCATGAGAGGCCTCCATTAGCACCCAGCCTGCCGCCATGAGCCCAAACACAGCAACGACTGTGAGGATGGTGCAGGGCCAGGCGGGGCTTCCTTCTGTTCTACCTGAGGGTGGCAGTGAACCGGAAGCGACTGGATGGTACCAAACAACAACACTGGTGCTTTCAGTGATGTTTAAAAATGTCTAAGCTTAGCTCAGTCATGCTCGCCGTACCTCCTTCTGTTATAGGAGGTACAATCACGCTGTGAAGCAAAAGCTAATAAACCTTCGACGCATTATCTTCCCATCCTCAGGGCTCTGGACAAACCAGGCTCACATCCAATTAAGGCAAAATCGCTCCGCTGTCAGCCCATGGACTCAGCTGACACCGATAATGCAACCAGTTCCCCAGGCATCTGAAAGCTCTGGAGACACACGTTCAACCTTGCTCCAACTTCACCCCCAGCTATGTCTTGGAGCATGCGCTCTTAAAGCTCCTAATCGTTCTTGGGGTAAACCACAACCATACCCTTTGCCAATGAGTCGATTCCAACTCACCATCACCCAGGAGGCCAGACAGTCGATCTCCAAAGGATTTTCAGAGCTGTGGTCTGTACCGAAGCAGTCCAACCACCTCTTTCTCCCGGGCAACAGCGGTTACCTTGTATGAGCACTCAGCCACTTAACCCCTGCACCACCAAGGCAAGCCTAACTTGAAAAAGACTAAAACTTTTTTTTTTCAAATTCTCTTTGTAATCTTGGGAATCCTTACCAAGGGAAAAAAAAACCCTCTGGGGAATGTACCCCCAGCAGATTAAGCAGACATGGTTGTCTGATTGGAAACTCCTAAGATGATTGGACTCATTTCCTTCTGGCCTGACTCCGCTACATGTCTTTCTGCCCCGCAGCCATGATCTCTTTGCAGCCCCCTTTGTGCCCACACGTCGAAGGACTCTGTGCAGAATACCGTGCCCTAGGCCAGCACCACCAGCACCCAAAAAAGGAAAGGCTCACTGCCTAGCGACGTCACTTCCCATTCAGAGTACCACTGAGCTCGTAGGGTTTTCGATGGCTGTTTGGGGGCTGCTTGTGTTAATCATCTTCACCACCCAGGGACCCCAACAGCCAAGTTCAATTCCTCTAGCACCCACATCAGTCACCCCAAAAGGGCTGCAATACAAAAATGGTGGGGAAAGGAAGGTGCAGATCTCTTCCATGTTTTCTCTAGATCGGAACCGTATGCTTTCCATCAACCTTTCACTCCTTTGAAAGCTCTTCGTAGATTCGGTTTCTGGGCGACTGTTTTCTGAAAACCAATCTGGCCATCAAACCTCGAGCATTCAGCCAGGAGGACCGAGGAAAGTGATGCTACTCACTCACGAAAGTCATCCTGAACGCAAGAGCTTGAAGCACAGCTGTTTTGTTTTTTTTAAAACCAGATTCTACTTCTTGCGTTGCAGCATGTTCCCATGTATACTAATTGTCTAGTTTTCCAGATAGCAGAAAGAACAGCTAGGCCATTTTCCTTTAACCTACACTTCTGTCCCCTTCTGTCTGGCTAAGTCCACTTCACTTATAGTGAGCCAGGCTGTCTCACCGGCGTATCACAGGTGGTGAGCGGGTCTTCCTCCTGGTCCTGACACCGGGTCCTCCATCTAGTCAAGATTCTGAGATATTTGCTCAGCAAACAGATTGAACACCTTTTCTGAGTTTAAACCACACAACGGCTTCTTTGTCTCCATGCAGATTCCATATGAACACAAACCACTGTCCTCGAATTCCTATGCTTTGCAGCATTATCCAGCCTTTAGTATGAGTCACACAGTCGAATGGCTTTTTATTGTCAATAAAACACAAGTAAACATCGTTCCTGTTCTCTGTGATGGACAGATCTTACGTCAACTTGTAATACAGCTAGGAAGGTAGGGGTGGAGTCCAACCCGCAATCAGTTTAAACCCTTGGGAGTGGGGGCTATTGATGAGAGACACCGTGGAAAACTTCTCTCTCTCTCTCTCTCTCTCTCTCTCTCTCTCTCTCTCTCTCTCTCTTTCCTGCTTTGACTGGGTCCTATGTTCACATCTGGGGCTGGTGGCTGTTGTGGCCGGCCCACCCTGTGAGCTGTCACACCCTGCCAGGTTCCTCTCACTTCAGATGCATAGAACTCTGCACCCACTGACCTTGACCTGTGCCACGCAGCTTCCCAGGTACCCTTCCTGCTTAATCCACCAGCCGCTGGTGAGTCTGGAGGGCCTCCAGCCAGCATCTGGCACATGGGTCTGATTAAACAGGGTTGGGCCACTTCCTTGACACACATTTCTTTCTTGATCTACAGTTCCAGCTGTTGAAACATCTAACTTGATGTTCCGTCAACTCCCAGAGCCCTGGTTTGCATCGATGCCTTCGGTGCAATGTGGATTTCTTCCTTCAATATCATCAGTTCTTAATCATGTGCTACTTCCCCAAATAGCTGAATGGACAGCAATTCTATTTTGGGTTTGTTTTTTTTTTTTGTACAATGGCTCCTTGGATGCTTCCTGGGTCATTGGATGTGAGGGGACTTCAGAAAGTTTGTGGGGAAAATGCATTGAAATATAATGGAATTCTCCCACACACTTTATGAAGCCCCTTCATATTCTATGCATGGGATTTTTTGATGTGGCAGGTGAAGCCTTGGGTTGTTTTCTTCAGTTCTTTCAGCTGGAGAAATGCTGCGCACTCTCTTCCCTGGGACTGCTCTGACCCCGGAGCATCAGTAGAGTTTCACTAGAACACTCGGTCTTCTTGAGCCACCCTCTGAAACCTCCCGTCAGCTCTTTTACTTCATTGTTTCTCCAATCAGCATTGGCTCCTTTCGGTTCAAGACTCAGTGTCAGAGACTCTCCCGACATCCACTGTGTTTTGGGGGATTGTTCCTTTCTTTCTTGTCTTAGTGACCGTTTGCTTTCTTCGTGTAGGTTGTCTCTGAGGTCATCTCACAACTGGTGTGGTTTTCTGTCACTCGTGTTCAATGTATCAAATCTATCATTTCTAAATTCAGAGCGATCTACTCAAGGTACTAGGTCGGGTGTCATGGGTTGGTTCAGAATGTTCTTTAAGCTTCAACTTGAACTTGCACATGAGCAATCGATAGTCTGTTGGCAGTGGTCGCTCCCTTGTGCTGACTGAGCGTTTCCACGGTCTCTTTCCACAGGTGCCCATTTGATCCCTGTGTGTGGCGTTCACTGAGGTCTGTTTGGATAGACATCGTGGATGTTGTCGAGAAAGAAAAAAAGGGGGAGGGTATTTACAATGAAAAATGTATTGGGGAAAAAAAGAAAAATGTATTGGTCTTGTAAAATTCTATCCTGTGATCTCCAGCACCTTGTCTACCAGCAAGACCATGTTTTCCAGGCATGTTTCCAATTCTCACCTTCCAATCACTAGAGATTATCATTGTGCCTTGACTTCATGTTTGCTCAATTTCAAGCTGCAGAAGTTGGTAAAAAGTCTTCCATTTCTTTATCGTTGACATTACTGGTTGGCATGTCGATTTGCATGGAAATCCTATGAACTGCTTTTCCTTGTAGGTATGAGGATCCTATCCTATCATAGACAGCATGATACTTCAAGACAGACCTTAAATGTTCTATTTTCTGACAATGAAGTCATTCCTCTTTCGTGTGCCATTTCCGTCACAGTCGGCCAGATGATTACCGATTCAGACGGCCAATACTAGACCATTTCTGTGTACGAATGGCTAGGCTATCAATCTTTGTGCACTACCTCTCATGTTGACAACTGCCAATTTTCCTAGAGTCGTGTCATACTTTGCATATTCCTATCATTGATGAATGTTTGCCGTGGCTTCCTCTCACTTGGAGCCATTTGAGCCACATCAGCAAATGAAGATCCCCAAGCTTAATGCCATCCACGACACTAAGGTGGTCATCTTCCAATACCTTCAAAAAGGTTTTCAAAAAGGTTTTGAAAAAAGGTTTATTAAAAAGGTTTTCACTTGTCAGCTTGCTCAGAAGTCCAGCGAAAGGTTCTGCCTTGGTCTGGACCTTCCACTAAAACCATCCCATCTTGGGTGACTCTGTTGGTATTGGAAATACCAGTGGCATAACTTCCAGCATCCCAGCAACAGGCAGGCCACCACAGTGCCACAAACTCAGGGAGGAGTGGTGGTCAGGAGAATAAGAAAAGCTCACCAAATTATGCTCAGCCAGGCTGTTCTGATCAAGAGACAGAAATACGCTTTGGATGTATTTGGCAATTCTGAAGATTCATCAACCCTTGCAACACTGGAACAACACGTAGATGAATGCTCGTGCATTTGCTAAAATTACCCAAATGCTAATATTCCAGTCCCGAAGCTCAATTCACCGAGAGACTCTCACTCCTGGGCTAAGTGCTAGCTGGCGCAAGCCGGGGCCTATAATTCATCATTCTCACTTCCTGTCCACCTGAGGCTTCCCTCCACCACACAGCTTCTATGAGAAAGTTCCAGGCCAGAGCGTGCGCAGATTAAAATGACCATCTTCCAGGGAGAAATGTTGACTTAGCAAAGGCTGCCATGGACCTAATCACCCTTTCTGTCTCCAAGGAACCAGAGGGATGCAAAGTGCTAGGCAGCTGCGTTCCTGAGGACGCCCATCAGGGTCCATCGACAAATCCTGATCCAAAGAGAGAAAGTGCCGGACGGGGTTTCAGAGTCTCCACCACAGGGGTTGGCGGAATCCCTGAAATGACTGCCATTAGATCATCTTTCAAATGTCAATCAAAAGCCAGGACAGATTAGATAGGGGTGGGGGTGGAGGTTACCATAAGGAGGGAGGAGCAGCTCAGAAAAGGAGGTGAAGAATGTTTGCCCCTAACCCAGCCAAGGGGAGGGTATTGTTTATATCTCCACAGGGAAAGAGGGACCAGACTTCAACCGGGTGCTCCAAGATGTGAATGCAACATGCCTGTGTGGTGTAGGGAACCAGTGGAGAGGGCTGAGGGGACGGCCCCAATCCCAACTACAATGTAGACACCTGCCCCTCCCACCAGAATAATTTGTTTCAGAGGATAGCACTGAAGCTGCAGATCCAGGAGAGGGACATGTCTGATCAGAGCACATGAGAACAAATGAAGGAGGAGAAAGAGAGAGTGGAGCACATCCCACCAAGCCCTGAGGATCATATCCCCGCTCAGAGCAGCCAATGCACAGAGAGGACCACATGGCCGGCCCCATAAAGAGACACAACACCCCTCACTGGCCCATAGCCCTAAGGGGGACAACACTGGAGACACAGTGTGGAAATTGCGCCCATCTGATCCCACTACACTGAGGCAAAACACTAAGGGCGTGCAACAGAGCAGCAAGGGAAACAGAGCAACGAAATCCCCAGGGAATACCAAAAATAGATTTTGGGGCCAGGGCTTGGCACCCCATCAGACTTGACAGGAAAACCCTCCTAAAGGCCAACAAACAGTCCTTGAACTAACTACAGGCCTTTCTTTTGTGTTGTTTTGTTTGTCATTGGATTGTTGTTGTTGTTTTCTTTTCTTTTGTTGTTTTGTTTTGCTCTGTCTTGTTTGTGTGCATGTTATTATGTCCATAGGTCTGTCTAAATAAAATAGACTGGATGAACAATCTTGAGGAAAAAACAACAGGACCAACAGTTCCAGGGGGATATGGGAGAGGGGGAGGTGGGGTGAAAGGAAGTGGTGTTAACAAATCCAGGGACAAGGGAACAACAAGTGATCCAAATCGGTGATGAGAAGGTTGTAGGAGGCCTGGTAGGGAGTGATCAAGAGTAATGTAACTGAAAGGAATTACTGAAACCCAAATGAAGGCTGAGCATAATAATGGGACAAGAGGAAAGTCAGAGGAAATAGAGGAAAGGCCTAGGAGGCAAAGGGCATTTATAGTGGTCTAAATTAAGACATGTACATATGTAAATATATTTATATATGAGGAAGAGGAAATAGAGCTATGTGCATATAATCATAGGTTTAGTATTAAGGTAGCAGATGGACATTAGGCCTCCACTCAAATCGTTACTCAATGCAAGAACACTTTGTTCTATTAAATTGGCATTCCGTGATGCTCACCTTCCTGACACGATCTTTGAAGACAAAGCAGGTGCATAATTAAATGTGGTGAAGAAAGCTGATGGTGCCTGACTATCAAAAGATACAGTGTCTGGAGTTTTAAAGGCTTGAAGTAAACAAATGGTCATCTAGTTCAGAAGCAAAAAACCCAAATGGAAGAATCACACCATCCTGTGTGATCACGAGGCGTCGAAAGGATCAGGTATCAGGCATCAAAAACAAAGAATCAAATCATTATGAATGAGGAAGAGTGCAGATTGGGGACCCAAGACCCATCTGTAGGCAACTGGACGTCCCTTATAGAGTCGCGGGGAGGAGACAAGCCAATCAGGGTGTAGTGTAGCAATGATGAAACATACAACTTTCCTCTAGTTCTGAAATGCTTCCTTCCCCCCCACCCTCACTATCATGTTTCCAATTCTACCTTACAAATCTGGCTAGACCAGAGGATGTACAATGATACAGAGAGGAACTGGAAACACAAGGAATCAAGGAAAGATGATCCCTTCAGTACCAGTGGTGAGAGTGGAGATACTGAGAGGGTTGAGGGTGGGTGGGGTGGAAAAGGGAACCGATTACAGGGATCTACATATAACCTCCTCCCTGGGGGATGGACAACAGAAAAGTGGGTGAAGGGAGAAGTCGGACAGTGTAAGAGCTGACAAAATAATAATTTATAATTATCAAGGTTATATGAGGGGGGAAATGACGAGCTGATGCCAGGTACTTGGGTAGAGAGCAAATGTTTTGAGAATGATGAGGGCAACGAATGTACAGATGTGCTTTACACAATTGATGTATGAATGGATTGTGTTAAGAGTTGTAAGCGCCCCCAATAACACAATTAAAAAAAAGAATGTTTACCCAACTCCCAGAATGATATCCCTGAACGTGTACCTGCAGAAATGTTTGCATTGGTGTATGTATGTTTTGCTGTGTGCATTCTCAACAACATTTTTTTTAATTGCGGCCCAAAGGCCTCTCAAGATAGCACAATAGTTCTGTGTCATGTCCTTAGTGGATGTCATTGTGCTAACAGGGCACTAATCCCACGGCCAAGCCAAAGCCATCATCCGATTTGAATCTGACTCAGAGCAGCCCCATAGAACAGTGTAGCACTGACTCACCGGGTGTCCAAGGCTATCAGTCTTTATGGAAGCAGGCTACCTCATCTTTCTCCTGCAAAGCGGCTGGTGGGTTCAAACCGCCGATCTTCTGGTCCGCAGCAGAGCGTTTAACCACTGCACCAGCCGGGCTCCAAGAGCATATGGTCAGTCCGTTCAAAAACAGAAGAAACTACCTTATTGGGCTGTAATTTTGCACCCAGAGTAAAGAAGACCATGGTTGATCTCTGGTATGACAGTCTCGTTGATTTCCACCCACTGTCTTTCTGATGTGGTGAGTTATAAGATTATTAATATCTCCTCCAAGGTTTTAATTGACGAGGATAACAATAATCGCTTTGTTTTTTTCTTTCTTAATGGAAAGTGATGGTTGAGTTTAATTATAAATCATATCCTGATAAATATCAACTTCTACCGGGTAAATTGTGTCAAAACATCTTGATTTTAGTGCAGTTACACCCCGCCAGCCACGTCCTTGTCTATCCGGGACACTAATTATCCTGACAGCATATGGCTCCATCAATTATCATTCTTATTAAACTTACATTTCATTTCCTGGAATGATATTAAACCACCGGAGGGAAAAAAATTTAATAGTAAACAGCATGGAACTAACAATGGGTTTAATCATTAACTCAAAGAAGACACATTATGTTTTTTTCTACATAGAACTCATGCTACTAACATTTTCTGTTGTAACCTGGTTGCTGGAAAAAGCACCGTTTAAGTGCGTTTACCTGACACCGGCCAGGTTCTGGAGTGGAAGAGAAAGCTCTGCCCATCTAGGGCTGCACCCTGAGAGGCCATCAATTGGAGCAGGCAGCCAGTCCAGGGAGCATGATGAGGCAGCAGATTCTGGACTGCTACACAGCCTCAGAAACCCGGGCCTGGGGTCAGATTGGGCTTGACCCAAGGTAGGGGGCGGGGGTGGGACAGGGTGGGTTTGGTGGCACAATGGTTAAATGCTTGGCTGCTAACCCAAAGGCTAACCCACCCAAGCAGTTCCCCGGGAGAAAAGCTTGCAGCTCATTCAGATTCCAGCCGAGGAAATCCTAGGGGGGCAGTTCTATGCCACCACTCGGGGTCGCTACGAGTCAGAATCCACCCGATGATATGAAACCCCAACAGGAAGGGGAAACAACTAGGATGGAATCATGCATGGTCCCTTTGCACACCAGTAGCAGGTGAATAAAAACCACACCCAACTGCCCGAGGTGTCAGGAAAGAGTCAGCTTGAGGATCCAAAGGAGTCTGGCAAGGCAACGCCTACGCTCTAGCCTTGGAAATAAAAGCAAAGAATGCAGAAACCATCAACCACAGAATTCCCGAGCTATTGATGTTATCATGGAAAAGAAATCACTGCAATTGAAGGATCAGAGAGACATATTCCCGGGAGAGACTTAGCACGAAAGTGACAAACAGAAGTTATGAATTCTCCCACAAGGTGCTCCCGCAGACCATGACAATCATTCTGTAGTGCTCAACCTTAGGATCCTGGTCCTGCTAAGAGTGTGCATCCGCCACAAATGCTACAACGACAACCACGGGGACACCATGCTCCGGTGCCCCGATACCGACAGCCTGGCTACCCGTGATAAGCGAGGGCAGACCAAGAAGCCCCACTTTTGCCCTCTCACCCACTAGCTGGGCACCCTTGGGGACACCAGCTCAACTCCCTGGCCTTCGATTCCTTCACCTGGAGAATTAAGAGGTAGGGCGAGATCCTGTCTAAGGTTGTGTACAGATTCTTAGGCATGGTGGTTTTTTTAAATGATTGTATTGTACAAAGAAAGAGTAGATCCCAACGCAAAGAGGTTGGGATAGATTGTGCCTAGGTGCCTGGTGGCACTGACGGTTGGAATCTTTGCTGTCCTAACGCATCCGGTGGAGCTGAAGAACGCCCTGGGGAGACGCTTCCGAAAGAATCACCCAGTGGAGAAGCCCCTGTGGCTTCCTCGGTCACTGTGGACAGGCCTTGACTTGATGGCCATTTGTTTGCTTGCTTTTGTTTTGAGCTTGTAGTGGTCCCTTCTAGACTAAGACCCTGGGGCTCTATGATGTTATCGGAAGAAAGAGATGATGGGGCCAAATGAGGGCCATGATCCTGTCCAGCATTAATGTCCTCTAATGGGTTTCACATGGGAAGAAATGCATGAAGTTGCTCTCAGCCAATCTTGGCTGGGTTTTATTTAATGGCTCCTTTTGATATTAGGAGAGAAAACATCCCCCTGTTTAATGGAAAATTGTTTAAACATGCTTTTAGCAAGCATCATAAAAATAGCGATTGCCCATAAAACCAAGAGCAGCAGCCTCAGGACAGAGTCTAAGATTAAAACATGGTCACAATGAAAGATGAGGACACCCCAAAGAATCAGCGAATCAACTGCTACCCTGTTGCCCATTTTGTCTTCACCCTACGGTGGCCTAAGAACCACAGCTCCTGAATCCCATTTTTATAACACCGTATCTCTATTCTTCCCTTACTCGCTGGGTGACCTGGGGTAAGTCAGGTCCCCGTTTCAAGTCTTCATTTCCCACTCAGGACCAGTCTCTGAGGCTGCTGTGCATGTTGACCAAGATGGTCCACGGAAGGCTTTCAGCATACTGCCTGGGGCAATATCAACTATTGATATTGGTGAATCGATTTCTCTGATTCTTTATCAATGGGAAGGGTGAGGGGGGATGTTGTCGTTGAGTTAATTCCAATACACGGTGACCCCACACGTGCAGAGCAGAATTGGTCCTAAGGGCTTTCAATGCTGTGATCACCAGGCCTTTCCTCCAAGGCACCTTTAGGTTAGTAGCGTGAGCCCCCAGGGATGCCTATGATTATCTGCTATCATTGTTCACTCAGCAGTTCAGCTCCAAAGCAGATTGAGCCTTTATTTTGTCCCCAGAACTGGGCTGGCACTGCCGAGACCACTAAGACTCACTGCTTTGCCTGCCTTTCTGGGCCTGGTCAAATCCAATCCTCAGTCTTAAACATTCAACTGAAAGGGCCACTGATTCCAGTAAGCCTTTTTGGACCCTTGCATCGCTGTGCCAGGTTGCCAATTGTTGAGAGGACCCTACTCCATGCTCCTGGGGGTCCTGCGTCTGCAGTTCTCATCCCACGGCTTTGTAACCTCCTCGGCAAACTACAACTGCCTTGCAAACTCATAAACTCATAGGTCTCTGGACCTAACGCTGGAGCCTGTGCACGACCCAGAGTCAATGGAGCTTACTGAATACTTGTAAGCAAGTGAATACAATGTATTAATGGATTGATATCATCTAAAAAATTAATTCAATCGGTTAAAAAGCTTGGGAAGGTAAATCTATCTATAGTCATAATGAGAGCATTCTTCCGCGATTTCTATAACACACAAAAGTCCAAGGCTGCTGTCATCCGGTTGATCACAGACTGTCGTGACCCCATAGGACAAAGCAAAACTACCCTGCAGGGTTTCCAAGGCTGTTGTGCTGATCTTCGTGGTCCATGGTGCCACCAGTGAGGACCACGGAGAAAACAGACATACATCCGAGTCTACCTTGGCTCTCCAGCGGCTGCATGTGTGGAAACAAAGCAGCCAGATCAATGAGCCAACAAAGAGTCAAAGTGAACTTTTGTTCCTGATTTTTTTTCAAGCGTCTGTGCTGACAAAAAAGAAAAGAAAGATGTTGTCTTAAACCTGTTTGATGGCGTTAATGCCAGTCTGGGTTATGAAGGCAGGTTCTTCCAGTGTTCCATTTCCCAGTCTCGGGGTTTCCCACTTTCATGAAAGTGGCAGATGAAATTGGTCAATAAAGTTAGAAACCAGAGGCCGTGGAAGGGCAGCTCTGGTCTCACAGAAGACAGCAAAGGAAAACAAGCCATCATTGTAAAAGTTGGAGAGGGGAAAGGAGCCCCGTGGGATGGGGGGGGGGGTAGTGGGAGGGGTAGAAGAACATGGAAATAAAGCAAAGGAAATGAGAAAATATGAGAATAAACTACTAAAAATTGTGTTAATCAGAGGAGGGAATGGGAATTATACCCATGCAAAATTTAACTAATAAAAAAACATGCAAAACGTATTTTTAAAAGTGTAATCATATCATTGAATTCAGGAGCTAAAGCAACTGCCACCCTTGGCAAAGGTGCTTGGCATGGACAGGTTGTGGCTGCTGGGGTCCCAAAACGGAGCCAGAGAATGTGGGCAGAGGGCGAGAAGCAGAAGAGGGGACCTGGGGACAGATAACTCCAGAGCTCCCCAGCTCTGAAAGCACAGGAGTCCCCATGCTTCTCTGGACCCCATATTCAGGGATCTCCAACCAACAGACATGCAATAAGAAGAATCCAGCTGACCTAGTTGAGGACTCCTGAAACATCGCAGTGCGACTTCATTCACTTTACAGCGAACGTTCCCTGTTTCCTCAGTGCAATTCCTCAGAGCTCCTGAAAGTAAGAAACTGCAGGAAGGACGCCACTGTCTTACAGAAGCTACATGTGATTAAAGCAGGAGAGGCTGTGGCCACAAGCTAATAATACAATGTGTTCTCTCTGAGGGGGTTCGGTGCAAGCTAAAAAATTAAATGTTGCTTTGATTTTGAATTTTCTGTGCTGGGATGATAGCTACTGGCTGAGTGGAAGGCTAGGATCCGTATTATTGATTACATAGCCATGGACTTTATCTTTCCAGAAGACTAACTTAAATTAGAACAAGACAAAAATGACACAGTTCTCTGAAAGAGATGGGATTACTCTGTAGGGTGGATGGGTCCAGGCTATACAATAAAACCCAACTCGCTGTCGTGGAATCGATTCCAACACATCACCACCCTACAGAGTGTCCTTGAGGCTTGGAGTCTTACTGAACCAGCTTGCCACAAGCTGAGCGCCCAATGAGCTCACACCACCGAGGGGCTTAACCACCGGAGCCCCTTAGGCTAAATACGAAGCACCCAGAAATATTACCTACCCATATAGACACCAATGTCACCATCGCCACCACCACGATCAGCAGCTTCCATGGTCACCGCCCCTGCTCCAGGACATCTATAAGTGCCAGTCTTAGCTTTCCTAATTTGACCAGGTTCTTGAGAAAGTTTCACTTTATTAAACTCTTGTCAGTGAGGACATTTTCGTTGTCCTTCTAGCCTCCCCAGTTCAGTGGGATCTCGAAATGCACATATAATTTCGAGCATTGCTCATTGACTCAGGATCCTTAGTCATATTCTCCAAGTCCCAGAAAGTAGAAACTTACAATTCTGTCTCTCATGAGGTCATGTCCCTGACTTCCAGCCCATTTGGGCTCTGAATTCAAGTACTAATGAAAGCCCGTGGATGGAGGGAATGAGTAGGTGATAGATTGAACAAACTTTTTTTTTTTTTTAATGAACGTATCCATCAAATAATTGGCCAAGCTTAAAATAGAAAACGATGCAGTGTCTTTGGTTGGGTGGCCTCCTTCCCATGAACTCCATTGTACTTTCGTTTTTGGTTGGAATGCCTTCCAGGGGCTGTGCGGTGGGGACATCAACAGCCACCTTTGCAGGCTGTGGTTCTGAACACCTAGGACCACTCTTTGTCCCCATCCTTCAGAGAAGCCAACTGGGACTCCGAATTAAACTTCTGGCTGGTTGTTCCTAATCCGTTCCAGGCGCCTTGGAAAAGAAGTGAACGTATGTAGCTCAGTGCTCCCCCGACCCTCCCGGGGTTCCAGACAGTTACATTAAAAATCACCCTGAAGTTAGAGGAGGGAACTATCTGATACATTGTTTTTGCTGCTGTGTGTGTGTGTGTGTGTGTGTGTATGTGTGTGTGTGTGTGTTTTGGGGGGCAAGGGGACGTATAGTCCAAATTCACAGATTTCTTGATGTAAAATCGTCTTCCCATAACCAGGGTTTAGACAATGGGTTTTAAAATTAACCTAAAAAGATCGACGTTCTTCATAATGGCCCAGACTGCTGACAAATGGTGCAGACTGTGATAATTTTACTGAAATTTGATTTTCACAGGAAAAAATTTAAATAAGCAATTCTTGTGCCCATCCGTCTGAGTGTCTCTTGTGACACTCCTAACCTCTCCAGTCTGATCCGTCCCTGCTGCTTTTCTGCTTCCACAAACCCTTGGGGGAAAATATGTGTCTAACATAATCGTGGACGTTTGTGTAGCTCATGCACCATTTTCACATACCCTCTCACCTTACTGAACCCAATTATCAATGTCTCCTTGTTCGTGGAAAGTTTTACATCCTCTGTAGTTTTTGTTTTTTCCTGATACTTTCCCGCCTTTTCTCTTGTAAATCCTTAAGACAATTAAGACACCAAAATCCTGCACCTCAATTTTCTCATGTTGGAGGTTTCAAAAAGTTCATGGAAAATGGAATTAAAAGATGATGGGGTTTTGCCACCAACTCTTTGAAGCCCCCTTGTATGCTCAGCGAGGGAAAGGGAAACCAACTACAGCCCAGGATGGAAATTAACTGAGGTTCAGGGAGATTCAAGCTGCGGTTGGTCTTCAGAGTCTTCTCGCCAAAGAGGTACAAAAGAAGGAAGGTGAAAATGAAAGGGAGGACAAGGATGTCATTCCGTTTTGGCCTCAAACCGACTTGATCTCCAGGAATGATTGGCTGCCCTTCTTAGACCTTCTATAGAGGACCAGGACGTTTGAGGAGTTTCTTATAATGGAAATGAAGAAAAAAAGCAAGGATAGAAAGAGAAGAAAGTACCTATCGCCTAAAGAATGAATTCTTGAGCACCTGAGAATGGGCCGCACACATCTCTCCTGGCGAGCCGCCTCTGTGCAAAGTTGAGAAATAACTTTAAGTGACCTCAAATGGGCAAAGCACCATTCAAAACAGCGTGCACACTCCCAGAGCCTCGGATCTTACGTAAAAGGTTTTTGTATGCCAGTATTTTTGAGAAGTCCTTAAGAACACTGAGTAAAAACAGTAAAACAATAGTCACATAGCATTCTGGCATTGTAGTCCAAGATCCCTAAGTCGTCTAAGCTCTAGAAAGAAATTCAAGATGACCCAGTCACCTTCACCTTAACAGGTTCCTGGGTATTTTTTTTATTAAGAAAGACCAATATGCAAAGCCCCTGCTTCAGAAGAATAGAACTACTCCCTGATAACAGTGTGCTGGGACCCGTTAGGAGCATGTTCACTTTGTTACAAGTGCAGGGAAGTGTCATGTACTGCACAGCTACTGTGCTTTTGTTGTATTTCTTCTGACACCGACAGGACTGCAGAGGCCAAAGAAGAAAATAAACTTAGTGGCCCAGGGAGGTGAATTTCAAATCAATTCTCCGACTGTTTCTGTGATATATTCAAGCGAAGGAGCCACACTATAACTCTGATAAGTGGAGACATTATGAATCAGAAGTAGTAAACCAGCATCTAACTAACCTGAAAACACCAGTCCAATTTACTGAGCAGGGGAGCGGCAGAGGGGTTGAATTAAAGGCGATCATATAGCAGCTGTAGGTTTACATAAATAAAGCAAAAAATCCAGACACTTGTCTGAATCAGTCATTTTCCAATAAGCATATTAGGCTGGTCAATTTCAACCTTCTTTGACACCCACCCACAGTACAAATTATGTTCTACGTCAAAACCCACCAGAAGACACGATCATTCAAAGAAATTTTTATCAGCCAAAATTTCCCCTTACTAAATAGCACACCTTCTCTGTTGTTTTCTATGACAGGCCTTTCTATTTCATTGTTTTAATAATTATATATATATATATATATTTGTAAGAGGCAATTTGAAAGTTATTGCTTTTCATCCCCCCCCCCCCAAACTTTGGGAAACTAATAAGGAAAATGAATGGTTCCTAAGAGTCTGCTCAGTTCTCGTACTTCTTAACCAGGCATATGCAAGCAGGAGAAGAAAGTATTTGAAAACATCTATCTATGTGAAAGAAAAAGAAAAAACCACAGGAATAGACCCTTCTTCTCTGGGCAATCAGAGATCCAAAGCAAAGAATTCAAATCCAAGAGGAAGGATGTGCTGGAAGATAAGCCGGAAAGGAGAAACCATTCGAAGACCAGCGTTCCAAGCACAGTCATGCAACCAGTAGGGTATTTTTAAAACTTTACTTCAGGCTCCTTATCATTTTGTCTGAAAACCATTTAATGCACAAAGTTTCAGATGGGGCATGTTACAGGGCTATTATCTGCCACTGGGATGATGGGCAAGTTCGAATAAAATACGGTCCCCTTCTTCTTTGACCGGGCTCATTTTGTAATTATTAGCGAGGCCGTAAATAATCCGCCAAGGAGCAGTCTCATTAGTGCCCATTGAAACTCAGTGCCATTAATTTGCAATAAAAGAACTGAAAATTAAGTGAAAAAGAAAATAGTTTCTGGAGTCCCCCAGAAGGTGATGGAAAGCGCATGGTACCACTGGTGCCTCCCTTCCCATGCAGGAGTTTCAAACACTCTGAATTACTTTTAATGGCAGGGTTTTGTTCTCCCATGTTTAAAGAAAAGAAAAAGGGGGGGAGGGGAAATGGGCAGAAGAGATCTATTTTTTTTCTTTCCAGGTGAATCCTAAATGAATACATGTGAAATTCATTTGAAATATGCTGACTTTTTAAAAGCTTTTGGTGGTTGACTGTTAAATCACCCATAAGGTTGGACCTGCTTCCGATGGGACATGGAAAAAGTCCTTTGGAGGGGGCTCAGGAGTTCACTCTTGGGTACTGGGGAGGGAGGGAGGTGCCCTGGCACCTCAGTCCTGTCTCATCCGCTAGCGAAACCTCTCCAGGAGTAAACACGGAGCAGAAAAGGCTCCGTGGCTTGCGGTGCAGAATAGCTGGGGGAGGCTGCACACCAGTCAGCCCACAGTGACAGGCGCAAAGCACCCCAGCCCAGTACCAGCCACGTGGGAGCCTCTGATCCCTCAAACCCACTGCAGGGTGTCCCTGTCCCGCGCAGGCCCAGACGCGAGAGAAGGGCAAGGGGCACATGGCACAGAAGGGAAGGAAGAAGGCCCATTCTATGTTTTTTGTTTTGCCTTGTTTTTTCAAGTGAGAAGACAGCGGATTGCCCACGGACGTGTCCTGGGCTCTCCCAGGCTGCCTTAAGCGACCTTCGGAAGGTGCAGCCCAGCCGGAGATGACCCCGCGTGCCACGCCGGCGCTGGCAGAGTTCATTTCAAAGCACTCGTGCTTCGATGTGACATGGTTGAAACTCACAGGACACCTATAAACCCTGGGCTGTCGGAGGTCACATGCCAGCAATAACTCAGAAATCAGAAACTTGCTGGCGTTCCCTCGATGCTCCTGGGCCCTCCGAGTGGAGTGCCGCGCGGCTTCGCTCCCAGAGCCCTGCAGCCCGGAGCGAGCCAGGGAGCAGGACTCGCGGGGAATAGAAGCCGCTCCCAGTAATCCTTGTCATTACTGAGCGCGCCCAGCTCCACGGCGACGTCCGAAATGGGAGGGGAAATGGCAAATAACATTCTAAAATAATACTAGCAACCGGAAAAAAAAACAAAAACTCTCTCGGTTCCCTCTAAGCCCAAACGTCTCCAATCCGGAAGGACGAAGAGGGGGCTCCCAGCTCCTGACTGCGCTGGTCTGGGGGTGTTTCTCCCCGCCCCCCACACGCACCGAGAGCAATCCCCGCGGCTTTGTCCACTTGGCCGCTGTTTCTGTTTCGGCGAGGAGGCTCGCCCGCAGCGCGCAGCGGGCGGAGAAGCAGTTCGGTTTGGGGAAGCGGAGCTCGAGTGCCGGCCGCGGGCTCCATCCACGCGGCGCCCCCGGGTGCACCGCCACCACCCCCGCGCGCGCCCCCGGGCCCCCGACGGCCGGTACCTGTAGTAGGCGGACGGGCCGGGCTCGTGCACCCCGTAGCCGCTCTGCTCATTCTCCAGGTAGTAGGGCACCTGCTGGCCGTGCGGGTGCAGGAAGGGCGAGAGCTGCTGAGGCTGGTGCAGCAGCAGGAGCTGGCTGGGAGACACGCTGGCCAGCGGCGCGAAGCCCCCCATGGCGTTGGCGCCGAATGCCGCTGCCTCGGCCCCCGGGCCGTAGGCGAGGCCGGCTTGGCCGTAGCCGGGCGCCGAGGCTGGGGCCGCGGGGTTGAAGTCGTACGCGGCGCCCTCGGGGTAGTTGTACACGGCGGGCTTGCTGCTGTCGGCGTACATGTCGCCCAGCGGCCGCTCCAGGGGGATCTTGAGCTGCGGGCGGCTCAGGGACTCCAGCTCGCTCCCTTGCATCTGGTGCAGCAGGGCCATGCCGGATGCTTTGGTGTGGAGGGTCATGGTCATGGTCAGTGGCCGAGTGCGCGGCGCATGTCTTGCTGGCAGCGCGGCAGAGGGCTCAGCAGCCGACGGGCCACCTGGAAAAAGAGCAGAGGCGGCGGTTAGAGGCGGCGCGGCGCAGGGGCCGCCACTGGGCCGGCGCTGGCCCTACCCGGGGAGCCGCCCGGCCGGAGGAGCCCGGCGGGCCGGATGGGAGCAAGTGCAGCCGGGGCTGGAGCGCGCCCCGCCCAGGCGCGGGCTCTCCGGTCTCCAACTTTAAGTACTGGTCTCCCGAGCTCATATGCATTACAAAGGTCCTGGAAGCTGGCCAGGGACGTGTTGCCTCGCACTGACATTGGCTTAAGCATCATTCCTGCCATCTCTGGTTGGGAGCGACCCCAGGGAGCAGCGTCCGCAACTCCGCCGGTCTCCGCAGCTGGGTGAGGGCTGGGTTTCCCTGCTGCGAGGGGGCACGGGCGCGAAAGGTGGCGCTGGGCCGACGGCGCTTAAAGGGAACTCGGAGGAGCACGACGCCCGGGGCCGGCCTTCTCCCACCGGCCGCCTTCTGCTCCGCGTGCTAGCCTCCGATCTATCTCTGTTTGTCTCTCGCGCGCCGCTTGCTCCGCTTTCCTCTGGCTAGAAATATGTCGTGTGTACATAGACATGACCCTGGGGCGGACTACACTGTAACTGAGATAGCGCAGCGAGGCTGGGGTGTGCGCTCGCATCTGCAGCCAGCCACCAGGCAGACAGATATATTTAGCTGCGCCTTGGACTGATAGCAAGGTTGGGGGGTGGTGATCGAGAGGGAGGGGGTGTAGAGAAGTAGGGCGGCCTTCAAGGTGTACTATACGAAGCGAAGCGAGAGGCACTTTGCCATCCACCGAGTTCTGAGGCAGGACGCGCCCAGCCAGTGTCAGCCCTTCCAGCCCAGCTCGCATGGTTGCATTTCACCACAGCGTGGTCCACCCTCACGTGAAGGATGAGCCACAACAAAACTTGGGTTAGGCGCGCATGGTGTCCAAGCCTTCCTGGGGTTATGCAACCAGAACTTCAGCAAACTGCATAGGAAACGACTTTTCAGACATAACTTGGGGCCCTAAGCTGAGCCATTGGCCATGCCTTACAGAGGCTGTGGGTCAGAACCACAGGTGTTGAAACGCTCTGATGTGTTTCTGTTCACTGATCCTATCATTGAGATTGCCTGGGTGATATGCAGAATCTAATATTCAGATGAAAGAGAAATGGGAAAGAAGAAAATAAGTTTTGAACTGAATTGAAAGTGGGTGTGTATATATACATACATGGACAATATTTGTATGCACACATCTCCTTTAGTGAATACACTCTAGAAGATGAGTGCACAGGGCTCATCACCTTGGCTAGTTATACTTGGTAACAGACTTCTTTAGCTTCATTCTCATAGAGTCAGATATGACCATTAATTCTTGACTTTAATGGTTCTACAAACCCCCAACAGTGTACCTCACCAAATGCTGGGGGGGGGGGCTTTATAAATGCCAGGACTGCTGTTAATGACACTGTGTTATTTGCATGCCAATAAGTATGCATTTTTATCTAAGTCTGACAAAAACAGACAGAGCCTTTGAAGGCTATATGCAAATGTAGCTGATATTCATAGTAAGCCAAAATAAAACTTAGCACCAATAACAACAGGTTGCAAGCAGAAAAAAATAAAAAAGCCGGGGCCGGGGATGGTGGTGAAGCAAGGGGTGCTTTAAAAATGCATCAGGTGAACCAAAGATGTGTCTCTTTCTGGTCAGCAACCATTATTGCCAAAGTCATTATTTTTCCTTTCAGTTTTAACGAATAATTTAATTTCTGTACATCACATTTTCAATTTGAAATGCTATTTGTTTGTGGTTTTGAATTTTTTGCTTGATCCACCACCCCCCACCTCCCAATCCCGGGCAAAAGCACTGCCTACGGCTCTTAAAAACCCGAAGCTGCCGACTGATACATAAATTGAACACATTCTGAAAGAGACAGGTGCGCTGCACACAAGCCCCCAAGGCAGGCAGCAAAAGCTCTCTCCTGCTTGGATACAGACACTGGCTAGCTAGGTAAGTTGCCTTCTGAAAACGCAAGAGCAACAGAGAGAAATCAAAAGAAGCCTACCCTGTGGGATCAGGAGCGCCTTTCCAGAAATGTTCCAGGGCTTGGAGAAGCCAAGGGCCAAGGCAGGAGGCTGGAGTCAGGCGTGTGCTCGCCTGTGCAAGTAGGTCCGTGTGTGAGCGAGGCAGAGCGTGTGGGGATGTGTTTGTGCATGGAATGGCAGGGATTCGGGAAGCAGCCAGTAGGCAGGGCACTTGGCAGCCCCTCCCGGCAGACACGGCAGCTGGGCTGCTGCTCAGAGCGCGATGAATGGCAGTGGGCAGTGAGTGGCCGTGTCTGCTCCTGAGAAGCCAGCTGAAAGGCAGAGCTAGAGGCAACGTGCCCAGGGAGAAGCAAAACTCCTGCCCTCTTTTGCTCCTCGCCCACAGAGCCTGGAAAGGGGTTCTGGTTTTCGCTGTCATCCCAAAGTAAGAGGAAAAACAAAGCTGTAAATCCTAGGCTCTACGCGAAAATAGAATGCCAGTCAAAAGTGTGTGCAGACATCAAGTTTACAAAAAGCGACACGGGCAGCTTGTCTTAAGACAAGCTTTCTGGGGTGGACTTGGATCAAATGCCTCCCTGGTCCCGACCCCCGGGGGGGTGGGGGGGGCGCTCTGCAGAGATGCACAATTGCCATGCCTCCAACTGCACCAGGAAAGCAGACTGGAATAAGTGTGTGGTATTCTAGGGATGGGCTTCCAAGTGAAATGCAATACTTCTCCACCTCGTTAACTGAACCCATAAGCCTTTCCACAGAGCGAGTTCAGTTAACTGCATACTGTAAACGTGTATGGGGGAATATTTTTTTTTAAGGCTTGGGGTATGAAGACAAAAGAGTTACCTTTTGGTGTTAAATGGATTTTAGGCTTTCGGGGGGAAGGGGGATGTATAGCTTGGCAGGGGGAGGGGCACAGGCGAGGATGTCAGCTTCCCCTCTGTGCCCACTTGCACCCACCTGGTTCTCAGTCCTTCTCTTGACCATGGTACTGACATACAATAGTAAAGTGCCCCGAGGGGACCTGCACCCAAGGTCTCAGGCCATGTGACACCCAGTGGGACCTTGTTTTGCCAGACATTCATCCCGGCCTTGAGAATCAAATAACTCTCACCCGATGCCAAGAGTGGCCCATCTCTGGCATGGCACCCTCTGCGGTTCCTGAGAGATTCATAAGAGATCCTTCAGACCATGCAAAGAGGAAAAGCCACCCAAGGGTTAGGGATGTCCGTTCACTTGTACTTGAAAGGGCCACAAGGTCACAACACTGGAGCAGAGCAAGGCCCCTCCCCCATCAGCCACGAACAGTGCTGCAGACGGCAAGAGGTCAGGCTCGGGCACTTAGGTTAGGAATGAACGCTGGCGCAAGCAGCCAGTCCAAAATCCAGCAAGAATATGGCGGGAAAGAATTGGGGTGGGAGGGGAGCCAGGAAAGAGGGCAGGGGAAAGGAATGGGAGGAAAGACAGAATCTTCAAATACTCCCCTTGAACTTGGGAGAATGTGTGGCCAAGCAAAACCGTGCTCCAGCGCGTTTGCAAGGCAAGGCTAGATTTTCATAAGAAAATCACTAGGCCTCTCCTCCGAGATGTGATCTGTGGACGGTCCTTGGCATCACCCGGGGAGCTCCAGGCTTGGGTAATGGGTTGAGGGCAGCTCATTGGGCGGATTTGCCACTCAGCCGCTGGAAGTAACCTCCTGGCTTGGCTGTCTTCTCTTCCCTCTCTCCGCCCCCGTGCTGGCACGCCTGCCCATGGACTGCCTTGGCTTCACCTGGCACACCCACACGAAGAAGAGTAAAGTCTAGTTCCCTAGCTCCGCCTCTGCACATACCACTTGACCCATTTTTCCAGCAGTCTCCCAGGCGTGCCTCTACTGACCTTGCTGGCTTGTTCAAAGAAGGGATCCTTCTTCTCTCCCCAACGTGCTGTGCTCCCCAGCTCTCCTGTCTCTGGGGCAGCACCCCTGTCCCCCAGCCACCTGGATGAACATTTTCATCTTTGAGTGCTTTCTTCCCTTGGTCCTTCATCCCTGCGCAGACACCCCTGCCTGGCCATGCCAACTTCGCCTGCTCTCCCACCAGCCTTCTTCAGCTTTCTCTCCTTTCCACATCTGTCTGCCCTTTTTGGTTTTCTGACCCTTTCTGTGGAAAATGCCTCCTGATGACCTCTTGGCCTCTCTTGTCCAACTCCTCCTGCCCCACATCCTGCTGCCCAGGAATTCTGTTGGCTTTCACTCCCTGAACACTCATTTCTTCATGACACAGCTCCATCCACACCCGGGGTCACAGCTTCCTAGGAGTTCAACCTTTGCTCTTTGAACACAGTTGTCCTTTCTAGTTTAACCCCTCCTCCTCTTCTGACTCCAACTCCTCTTCTTCCTCTGCTTCACCTAAACAAAAGCCTGGTGCTCTTTGAACCCAAACTCAAACCCATGGCAACCCCATGAGGGACAGGGTAGAACTGCTCTCTAGAGGCTTATTCATTGTAATCTTTATGGGAGCCGATTGCCAGGCCTTTCTTTCACAACACCACGGAGTGGGTTTGACCCACCAACCTAGGGGTTAGTAATTGAGTGAAAATAATTTGTGCCACTCGGCCACTCAAATTTTACTCAGCACTTTCTTTGCTACTTAACAGCATTCTCTAGAGCCCCCGGCTTTCCTGACTGGCCAAAGGAAACCCTATCCAGCTATGGAGCGCAGGACACTAGCCCCTCCTCTATGGTGCCTTCCCTCCCTCCTATCCTGAGCACAGCCCCTCTCCTCTAGCCCCCTGGGGTAGTATCTTTCTACATACTAAATAAAGGGTAAAGTCAAAATTCAAATATATGCAACCTTGCAGAGTAGGGTTACAATTCTTGGCAGTATGATTTACAAGAGAGCTCTGGATTTTCAGTTTGAAATCAGATAAATATTAAGATCAAGCATCGTTTCTCCTCCAGCTCCCCTAAACCCTTCTTAAGTTTACAAAAGCAGTTTCTCCCCAATGGTAACAAGAAAGAAAATGAATTGGGAAATCTCTTCCAAATAGCTTAGACTACTAGAA
The DNA here is from genome assembly GCF_050624435.1 of Tenrec ecaudatus. Taxonomy (NCBI): domain Eukaryota; kingdom Metazoa; phylum Chordata; class Mammalia; order Afrosoricida; family Tenrecidae; genus Tenrec; species Tenrec ecaudatus. The sequence goes on from NC_134536.1 coordinate 16,220,099, forward strand.
ATAGTGCTTTGACTCTCAGATAGGGGGGGTTTACACTCGCTGCCACTGAGCCCAGTCTGACGCATAGTAATCCTACAGGACAAAGTAGAATTGCCTCCTAGGATTTCCCAGGCTGTACCCCCTTACGTGACCAGAAAGCCTCATCTTCCTCCCATGGGGCAGTTGGTGGCTCAAAGCGCTGGCTTTGCAATTACCAGGACAAGTCACTATGTGCCAGGACTCCCTGTGTGAGGTTGAGCCATGCTCACCTGGACCACGACACGCAACACCGTGTATTTGGGGAACTCGTTGCTGACCGTTGCCTTGATACGATCAGTTCTCCTCTGAAGTGAAAGAATACTTAAGATTTGGCTCTTAAACATTTTTTTAAGTCCTGATCATGTAAAAAATAATTTGGTCAGCTGTTTTAAGTGCTCTTGTTTAGTGTAGTGAATTATGAGTTGAGCTGTTAATCACAAGGTCAGCAGTTAGTCACAAGGTCAGCAGCCACTCCATGGGGAAAAGAGGATGCTTCCTGTCCCCATAAAGAGTTAGAGCCTCGGAAATCCACAGAGGGAAGCCCTACTCTGTCTGTGGGACACTAAGAGTCAGCAACGGCTTTAGTTTGATTGGGGGTTTTCTGCTGGGGTTGTTGGATTGAGTGTTTCGGTAATATTTCGATACCTTCAAAGGTATATATCACGCCTGCACGTGTTGTTGAGTTTGGAAAACCGAATATTCCTAGAAGGTAAATGGATAGTTCCAGTGAAGGGCTTGGCCATTCCCACCACCCCAGAAAACTCCTTTTCTGCCCTCTTCTCATTAAACCAACCCCTCCAAAACACCACGATTTGAGTTCTGTCGTTATAGATTTGTCTTGCCTCCATGACTTCTGACTTTTTACTTGCCTCCATGGAGCCCCACCAGTCAGGAACTGACAACACACCTTTACTGGACCATCATACACAGCACCCTTCTCCCAGCCACAGCCCCCTTCCTCAGGATGAGGCTCCTCCAAGACCCCAGAATTGTTGCTAACCCTCTGTTCATGGATCAGAACAGGCTTTTAACATGATGATATGCCTCCTCAGCCTACCAGGATAGAAGGAGGGCCTCTGGTCATGATAGTAATATAACTTCACGCGAAGCCAAATGCAACAAATCTTCTTTAACATGGTTTTAAAGAAGCTTTTTTCTTCCAGACTGTCAAGAATGAAGTCCAAGATCCTTCTTCTGACCGACCTTTTCCCCTCAGGTGCTTCTGAAGCTTCTTAAACTGGCTAGATGAGCACGGCTTCAACCTTTGATGGTGAGGCGAGATGGCTACTCTTTATTAGGCACCTGTGAATGTCTCAAATTCATCTCACCAGCTTAGCAGAATTCCATCATCTTCACCTTTCATTTTCTAAAGATATTTCAGGATTTTTTAAAATATGTGATGGACCTGTAGTACATGGGGCAGAACACCATTTGGAAGGTACGTTCTCTGTCATTGTCATGAGTGATAAAAGAATTCCAAGGATTGTTACATTGTGTCCCTCTTTTCCCCTGTGTCTGCTGTTTGCTGAAAGAATGTCATTGCCAGCTACAAGTATTATTTCTCCATGGAGAGCAATATCCAGATTGTGCCTAAAGTCACTTGGATTCAAGCAGTCATATCAGATGTTAAGAAGGGCCTCTACTCATGAGCACGCATGCACTCAGACACACACACACACACACACACACATCACAGCGCAGACATAATCAACCAAGAACCATACCCAATTTGTGGGCCGGGCGAAATGGTGAAAGAGAGATGCATGCGTTTTGAGCCCGGTGAGGTCTTCCTAGTGTGTTAGCAAAGCCATCTGGGACACGGGCTCCCTCACCATCACACCCTGTGTCTAAGCACCCAGGACCCTCTCTCCCAGCTAGCCAGCCTTTTGCTTCTCCTGTCTCCCAACTCCCGCGGTTATGACCCCGCTCTCTGTCAGAAAGCTCAATGCCCCCAAGCCCAGCATGCAAGAGCGACACCCATGAATGACTCATTCATTCAATTCATTCAGAAAATACTCATTATCTACTAGTTATCAAAACCACTTCCAACTGCGGGACGCCCAAGGGTAAACAAGCAGGAGATCCCTGCCTCCCCAGAGCCTTGGGGCTCCATGCCTGGCCTCTGTGCTCTTACTCTATGGTATCTACATGACCCCTCAGCCACTCGTGTTCCTCGGGGTTCAGGCCAGGACCCTCTCCTGGGTGACCTGCTCACCCTTATCTGGATGATCTTTACCAGCCTTGAGTGTCACATTTCTTCTGTCCAAGAAAGACCTCCAGATTAGAGATCCCCTTCCAGGTAGCTGTTGGTCATGTGTACTTGTATGCACATTCACTCGACAGACATTGATTGAGCACCTCCTGTATACGAGACATTGAAAGCTCAGCATGTCTACAAGTCACTTCTCATCTTTTCCTCAGATCTGCCCCCTCTCCTGTTGCTGATCTCAGGACATGCCACTGTCCTTCATGTGAGCCAGCCCCAAACTCCAGCCCGCAGCCCTCACCCTCTCCCCAAAGCCTTTGATGTCTCCCTCCCTTTCATCTCTTTGGGGTCTCCTCCCTTGCTTTGGCTCATCTCCTCTCGGAAGATCACTATCTCGGGCTTTGTTCCTCTGCTCTCCTACACTACATGTGACCAATCTATCTCAGAAGTAGAAGAGCGCCCATGATTCCTCTCGTTTCCCAAGAGCACGCCCTCCCCACTGCTCTCACACAGGCTATGTTCTCCTGCCATATTGAATTAATTCCTAGTTTCTCTATCCCTATGGAATCTCTGGGTGAAGAAAAAGATCACACAAGCAATTTACCCGACCCAGAATCATCCTCCTCTGGCCCCAACATTTTAAAAATCATTTTATTAGGGGCTCATACAACTTTTATCACAATCCATGCATCCATCCATTGTGTCAAGCACATTTGTACATTTGTTGCCCTCATCATTCTCAAAACATTTTCTTTCTACTTGAGCCCTGGGTCTCAGCTCCTCATTTTTTCTCCTCCCTTCTCACTTCCCTTCCCTCATGAGCCCTTGATAATTTATCTTTTTCCCCCCATGTCTTACACTGTCCAACCTCTCCCTTCACCCACTTTTCTGGCCCCAACATAATTTTACCGTTCCTTCAAGTCTCCCTGAAAACATCACAATGCCAGGAAACTTTCCTCCATTTCCTGTTGGGTGTCCCTCCTACGAAAGTTCATCAGAGTCCCAAAGCACTCTCACTTAAACAGCGCGTATTCCCCTGTGATGTTGTCCTGTTTATTTCTCAGTATCCCCCACTGGACTGGGAGGTCACCTAAGGCTCACAGGGGTCACCGCTTTCAAAGTCTCGGGTCCACTGCCTACTAACTACAATGTTTGATGCCAACTGTGTTAGTCCAGGTAGGCTAGAGAAACAAATCCATGGACCCACATATGTGAATAAGAAAGAGGTTATATACCAGAGCAATTGAACATTGAGAAAGCATTTCAACCCAGTGTGGTCCAAGTCCATAAGTCCGACACTAGCCTATATGTTCAATACCAATCTATAATGTCCTCTTCAGACTCATGAAAGACATGCGATGATGCCGAATGCAGGACAATCACAGGCCAGTGGGTAGAAAGTCTTTGGTTCCAGTGGTGTTGTAACCATCTCAGCGCTGGCAGGGGTCTCTACGTGGCTTCTCCGGCTTCAGAGCCTGGTTGCATCAGGGCAGGTTCATGTGACTTCTCCAACTTAGGGCACTAGCATAGTTCCAAATGTCTTGTCAGCTGCTATGTCTCCCAGGGAGTGGCAGAAATAGTGGTGTCGCCCACTTTCAAGGAGGAGTACCGGATTTCCCAGAATTCTCAGGAGAAGGTCATGCCCACACAGAAGTCTCATTTGATATGATCTGATTGACAAGCTAGACTCCACCCCTACACTCTTAATCCTCAAATTGACAAACGATTATATATCAACCTCACCAACATAACAGATACCCTTTTTTGTTTGTTTTTGTTTTAAATCATCTTATTGGGACTCATAAAACTCATCACAATCCATACATACATCAGTTGTGTAAAGCACACTTACACATTCGTTGCTCTCACTTTCTCAAAATTCACTTTCCGCTTGGGTTCCTACAATCAGCTCCTCATTTTCCTTTTTTTCCTCCCCCTCCCTTCCTGTTCCCCCCTCCATCATGAACCCTTAATAATTTATAAATTATTATTTTATCTTGTCTTACACTTCTGTTGCTCATGCCCCAGAGAGGAGGTTATATGTAGATCCTTGTGGTCGGTTCTCCCTTTCTACACCCCCTTCCCTCCCGGTGTCGCCACTCTCACCGCTGGTCCTGAGGGGTTCATCTGTCCTAGATTCCCTGTGTTTCCAGATCCCATCTGTACTGCTGTGCATCCTCTGGTCTAACCAGGTTTGCAAGATAGAATTGGGATCATGAGGAGTAGGGCATACATCGAAGCCTAAATACAGACATGTACATATGTAAATATATTTATGATTATGGGGGAAACAGACCTATGCACATATATTTATAGGTTTAGTAGTAGGGTAGCAGGTGGACCTTGGGCCTCCTCGGGCGCATTCCCTTAATGCAAGAGCACCTTGCTCAGCTAAATGGTCATTTCATGATACCCACCTTCCTGACATGATCGCTGAAGACAGACGCGTGCATAAGGAAACATGGTGAAGAAAGCTGATGGTGCCCAGATATCAAAAGATATAGCATCTGCGGTCTTAAATGCTTGAAGGCAAACAAGTGGCCATCTAGCTCAGAAACAACAGGGCCCACAGAGAAGAAGCACACAGCCTATGTGAACACGAGGTGTTGAAGGGATAGGAAGGAGACACCAAAGAACAAAAAACATTATTGTGTGATTACCTTCCCCACATAAACTCTGAAGACGAATGTGTGCATAAGTAAGTGTGGTGAAGAAGGCTGATGGTGCCTGGCTATTGAGAGATGTGGTGCCTGGGGTCTTAAGGACTTGAAAGTAAACAAGAGGCCATCTAGCCCAGAAGCAACAAAAACCACATGGAAGCAGCACAACATGTGTGATCATGAATGGCCTAGAGGAACAGGTTTCAAGCACCAAAGTAAGGGGTGGAAAAAAATATATCATCGTGAATGAAGGGAGTGAGTGATGGGGACCCAATGCCCATCTGTAGACAACTGGACATCCTTGCAGAGGGGTAGTGGGGAGGAGATGAGTCACTCAGGGTTCAGTGTAGCAACAATGAAACTCACAACCTTCCTCTAGTTCTTAAATACTTCCTTCTTCCCCAACCCAACTATCATGATCCCAATTCTACCAAACAGATTCTCTTTGAATGAGGATTCCTAGTGGCATAGTGAGTTACACACGGGACTGCTAAGCACAAGGTCAACAGCTGGCAACCACCAGTTCTTTTCGCCCAGTGTTGCTAGGAGTCAGAACTGAGTCAATGGGAGTGAGATCTTTGAATAATGAATACTTCAGCCTCTCTCAAATAGGCAATACTTACATTTTTAATTAATTTTCTCACAAACGTTAACTCAAGAAGGATCATTATGGCTGGAATTTAGCACCTGAGCTTGAAGGAAAAGGAATTAAATGCAGATTCACAATCTCTTGAACAACTCTGATGGTGTATCACATGATAGGCTGTTAGAATCAATGGTCCCATTAAGAGCTGCTGGATCCAGCCTCTCCATTGTGTGCGTGCAGACACTGAAGATCAGCGAGCCCTCGGAGGCCTGTTTAAGGTCACTTGGTTGGAGGAACTGGGCTGTCATTAAGGTCTCCAAATCATTCTTTCCACCCTGCCACCTACTGCTTCAGTGGGATTGCTACACGCTTTGTCCTTTGGCGGGGCAGGGGCAGGGGGTAGGGGTATGCTAAAATGGAAGCCGAACCTTGGAGATTCACCTGGCTGGTCTTAGAGTCTTAACAATCCTCAGCTCTTTGGAACACACCAGACTGCTTGCCCCTCCCCTATGCACTTCGGAAGAGCCGTTTGAGAACGTAAGTTGAAGTTCGAAATCCCTAGTAGATAGCTTGCTTTCTAGAACACGAAGAACTGACTTATCCACCTCCCATCACTACTCCTCAGATGACAGCTCACTGACGTCTCCCTCAGGTACGCATATAATCAGAATCAGAAGGTTCTCGCTGTTACGAGGAGCCATCGAGTCGGCTCTGACTCGCAGCCATCCACCCAACGAGCGAAGGAAACCCTGCAGGGCTCAGTCACTCCTGTGCTGGGGCCCATTGGCAAGCCTCCTGTGTCAGTCCGTGTCATCCAGGGGCTTCCTCTGGCTTGCTCATTCCCTACGTTACCAAGCATGACGTCCCCTCTCGAGGGACTGGCTTCAACTGACAACCTGTTCAAAGTACATGAGATGAAGTTTCACTGTCCCTGCTTCTCAGGACTATTCCAAGTGTACTTCCAAGACACATTTGTTCATTCTTCTGGGAAAAGCAAAATCAAAATCTCACTTCCACTGAATTGATTCCAACTCATAGCGGCCGCTTAGGACCAACTGGAACAGCCTCTGTGAGTATGTGAGACGGTCAGTCTTGACAGGAGTACAGACTCTTGAGGTTCTGGTGTGTTCAGTATTCCTCACCATCATAATTCCAAGACACCGCTCCTTCTCTGGTCTGCCTCTTCATTGTCCAGCTTTCCCAGGCGTAGGAGCAACGGAAAAACACAATGGCTTTCAGTGACATCTTTGCGCCTCAATATTTTAAAAACTCTGTGCAGAAGATTTGCACAATGCACTGTCATTTGATTCCTGGAATGGTATTTTCGTGGGCATGGAGTACGTATCCAAGAAAAATGAAATCCCTAACAACTGCAGTCTTTTCACCAATTATCAGTAGAGTGCGCATTCGTACGGTTGTGGGAATTTGTGTTTTCTTTACATTGATCTTCATCACGAAGGGCTTCAAATCCTCTTCATTTTCAGGAAACCCGGCTGCACCACTTGTGTATACTCAAAACTCAAGCTCACTGCCGTCCAATTGATGTGGACACATAGTGACCGTGTAGGATAGGGTAGGACTGCCCCATGTGAGTTTTTTATAGGAGTAGAAAGCCCCATCTTTCTCCTCCATCTGCATGTAGGAACTTGTTCATGAGCCTTCTTCCAAACTTGATGCTGTGTGCTTCTTCCTATAGCCGAGCTTCTTGGTTGATTTGTTCAGCATACAAATTGACTAAGCAAAGGGAAATAGTACAACCCCCATACTCACCTTTCCTCTTTCAACTGTACATCTTCCTCTGTTTGAACAACTCTCTCCCATTCTGTACACAGGTTCTGCATGTGCATAATTAGTTGTTTTGTAATACCCATTATATCCAGTGGAACCCATAATTTTGCTATGGTCCACAAAGCTTAGGGTTTCTCCATAGATAATGAAACACAAGTGAACTTATTTCTGATAGTCTCTGCTTTCAGCCAAGATCCATCTGACGTCAGCAATAATATCCCCTATTCTGTGTTCATTTCTGAATCCAGTTTGAATTTCTGGAAGTTCCTTGTAAATATGCTTCTATAGACATTTGAATTATTGTCAGCAAAAATTAACCTTTATGTGATATTAATGATACTGTTCAATAATTTCTGTATTCTGTTGAATGAATTGGTTGGGTAGTCTTCCAAATTTCTTGGCATTGTTTTTTCCCTATATCTCCAGTGCAGCTTGTACCTCCTTCACTGGATGAAATACACAGGAATCAAACCAACTAATCGATGCAAAGGGAAGATGTAGAAATTTAATATCATCAGTCAGAAAATGAAAACAGTTTTAAGACAGTCAAAATACTGCCTTGATTATATTCCAATTGCATTTGGAAATCATCTCAATCATAGATTTTATAAATTGAACACTAATGATTGGAAGACCAGACAAGTGGTGGGATGACATCAAGAACAATGTATAGGAAAAAAGCAAAAAGGTCATTAGGAAGTCAGAAAAGAAAGAAAAGGCCAAAATGGCAATCAGAAGAGATTCTGAAATTTGATCTAAAACATAGAGAAAGTTAATGGACTGGAAGAAATGAGGATGAAAAAAAGTTGACCAGAAAATTTCAAAGGCTGGCTCAAGAAGGCAATGTAGAGTCTTCTTCATATCATTGTGAAGGAGGGGGAGTGTAGAGTGGGGACCCAAAGGCCATCTGTAGGCAACTGGACATCCCCTTAGTCCTCTTACAGAGGAGTTTTGGGGAGGAGACAATCCAGTCAGGATGCAGTGTACCAATGATGAAACATACAACTTTCCTCTAGTTCCTAAATGCTTCCTCCACCACCACCACCACCACTACCCCAAAAATCATGATCCCAATTCTCCACTTGTGGTCTTTCTTTCTTTCTTTCTTTCTTTCTTTCTTTCTTAATCGCTTTATTAGGGGCTCATACAACTCTTTTCACAATCCATACATGCATCAATTGTGTCAAGCACATTTGTACATTCATTGCTCTCATCATTCTCAAAGCATTTGCTCTCCACTGAAGCCCGTGGCATCAGGTCCTCATTTTTCCCCTCCCTCCCCACTCCTCCATCCCTCATGAACCCTTGATAATTTATAAATTATTATTTTATCATATCTTTCCCTGTCTGACGTCTCCCTTTACCCACTTTTCTGTTGTCCATCCCCAGGGAGGAGGTCACATGTTGATCCTTGTAATCGGTTCCCCCTTTCCAACCCACTCTCCCTCTACCCTCCCAATATCGCCACTCACACCACTGATCCTGAAGGGATCATCCACCCTGAATTCCCTGTGTTTACAGTTCCTATCTGTACCAGTGTACATCCTCTGGTCTAGCCAGACTTGCAAGGTAGAATTGGAATTATGATAGTGGGGAGTGGGGGGAGGAAGCATTTAGGAACTAGAGGAAAGTAGTATTTTTCATCATTGCTACATTGCACCCTGACTGGCTCGTCTCCTCCCCACAACCCCTCTGTAAGAGGATATCCAGTGGCTGGCCTACAAATGGGCTTTGGGTTTCCACTCTGCACTAGCCCCCTCAGTCACTATGGTAAGATTTTTTGTTCAGATGATTCCTGATACCTGATCCCTTCAACACCTCATGATCGCACTGGCTGGAGTCCCTCTTCCATGTGGACTTTGTTGCTTCTGAGCTAGATGGTTGCTTGTTTACCTTCAAGCCTTTAAGACCCCAGACACTATATCTTTTGATAACGGGCACCTTCAACTTTCTTCACCACATTTACTTATGCACACGCTTTGTCTTCAGCGGTTGTGTCGAGAAGGTGGGCATCATAGAATGCCAATTAATAGAACAAAGTATTCTTGCATTGAGGGAGTGCTTGAGTGGAAGCCCAATGTCCTTCTGCTACCTTAATATTAAACCTATAAATATATGCACATAGATCTATTTTCCCATCCTTATATATAAATATATTTGCATATGCACATGTCTTTATCTAGACCTCTATAAATGCCCTTTGCCTCCCAGCTCTTTCCTCTATTTCCCTTGACTTTCCTCCTGTCCCACTATCATGCTTAGTCCCCATCAGTGTTTCAGCAATTCCTCTTTGATCATGCCCTACCAGGCCTCCCACATCCTCTTCACCACCGATTTGGATCACTTGTTGTTTCTTTGTCCCTGGATTTGTTAACACCACTACCTGTCCCCCAATCTCCCCCTCTCCCATGTCCCCCAGAACTGGTCTTTCTTTCTGACAGTGGCACTAGGAAGCTAAGACACTTCTTTATCAACTGGACAGAGTATTGAGAATAACATCATAGACTCATAGGTGCAGAATGAGTGAATGGCAAACTGAACTGAGTATTTGTTGGGATATTTGCCAGCAGTCTGGGGGTTTTTTGGTGACAGAAATACAGAGAAAAATAGTAATTCCACAAACTGTATGTCAAATGCTAATAAGTGGAGGAATTATTAAAATGAGTCTCCCCCCACCTTCTCCACCCTGTTTCGCCTCTGTATTTCCTGTCCCTGCGGCATCTCTACCTCCACAGAGCTACAGCTTCCTTCTTCATCCTGCTCCCAAGCCCATGTCGCCTGTAAGCCTCCAAGACCAGCCTTAATTGCATGAATCACCCCGTTGAGCCCCAGAATTCGAATCTAAATTCACAAGAAAAACCAAACCAAACACACACACAGCCCCTGTGTTTGATCACATGTATGTTCTGCATGCCTCCATCTCTCCTTCATTTTCAGCAGCTCCATCAGGTATCCTGTCATGAACAGGTAATGGGAGGTGTCCACTTAACAGGGCTTTGGTTTGACCATTGCTTGGACAAACAGTAGTATAGTTGCCACTATAAAGACGTTTTTTGGAGATGTTAAGTGAAGGAGACTACCATCATGTGTGGGCCTCGTCCAATCAGTGGAAGACCTTAAGGGTAAAAACTGAGGCTTCCATGAAGCAAAGGGAATTCTTGATTTTAAGAATAAAACGCAGATGTTCTAGGGAATTTTCAGCTTGCCTGGTTTATGAAATTTGGACTGCACAGTCCCCGCACTCACTCACATGAGCAGATTCCTTAAAGTAAATAAAAGTCAAACCAAACTCTCTGCCGCCCAGCAATTATGACTCGTAGTGAACCCATAGGACAGGGTCAAACTGTTCCTGTGGGGTTCTGAAACTGTAACACTTGAGAGGAGTAGAAATCCTGTTCTTTCCCCTGGAGAGCAACTGGCGATTCTGCCCTGCTGCCCTAGCAGTGACATTCCCAGGGACTAACCACTATGTGTCACCAGCGAACCTAGGGAAATAAGTACATCTCAATCTGTGTATGTGTGTAGGCTTCCATGCGTGTGTTTATTTTCTGTTAGTCTGTTTCTCTAGAGGGAAATCATTGTTGACTGAATCATTTCATTCTCATTACACCCTCTGCACACCCTGAGATCAGTGAGGTGTCCAGAGTTGAAGCCCAACACCTGTTCACCCCAGCCTTACCCAATCCTCCATTCCACCAAATTTCCCATCAGCACACGGTCGTCATTGCAACCTGCAACCTAGGGTGACATGTGTGACCAAACGAGTCGCAGTATGACCTCATCTGTGGAAACATTCAAAGGGAACACATATCCTATTCAACTGAGGGACTCTCTCATTGAAGAAGGGCTCAGACAAATCTATGTGGAAAACGGTCTTCTCTTTTCTTTCTTAGGAGGCATGAATGTTCACTCCTTGGGCACCTAAAGAGCCCGTTCTTCACAGCTCAGTTAGGGCAGTGGTTCTGGCTCAGACAGGGAAAGTCTTTGTTCTTGCAGAAACAATTGTTTTAATATTGTAAGACCAGGGTGGGGGGGGGGGTTGATGCATGTCAGAGAAGAACCTGGACAGTGTCATAGACTGCCAGAAGAACAACCCATCTGTCATGGAAGAGCTACATACAGCAAGAGGGCTCCTTAGAAACGAGGCTGATGAGACATCAGCTCATGTGCTTGATGTATATTGTCAGGAGAAACCAGTCCCAGGAAAGGTCGTCGTGCTCGGGAAAGGACAGGTGTGATGGAAAGGGAGGAAGACCGTGTATGAGACAGATGGACTCAGGGACTGCACGATGGGCTCAAACCTGACAATTCCGAGGGATGCTTTGCTTCTCTTGTGCACAGGGTCACTATGAGTCAGAACCAGCTCCCTGGCACCTAACAACTAACTACTACAAAACGCCCCTAAACCAGCACAAGGAGCACTGGAGAGGAGCTACCTATGGCCCCCACAGTGCACGTTCCATATCAGGCAAGCCAGAGGAACAAGTGGTTTTCGTGAAGGGGGGGGTGGGGGGAGGAGGAAGGACACTGGTCCAAATACCTACAGTTGACTGTCTTTCAACTTGGCAATGCTCCAGACAACAACGACGCCATTTTCTAAATGCTAGTTCAAGGCATACCAAAGCATAAGGCTAAGTGGATCCTTTCTGCTGAGTCAGAATCAAGTCGGTGGTAGTGCTTCCTACCCCCGCTGACTTTTCTTTCATGGAGAATGCGAACTTTGGCTCTTTGGGAGGTGGCCATCTAGCTTTTCCACAATGGACGTATGAGTGGCTGAACAAAATATAATTCTTACTTAATCATTCTGGACATGCTTATTCTTGAAAACAAATGCTTCATTCATTCAAAAGACTTTTCCAATCAGCCCAAATTCACGCACCACTCTGTACTTAACCATTCTTTTCCATCTCGGTCCACCAGACTTGCTTATAGTTTGGGGTAATCTAGCATTTGCTGAGTGGTCAGCAACAATTTTTAAAGCCAATTATGTATTATGTATTTTTCACAATCTTTCATTAGGAATTCGGAACCGCAACCTCAGAGACCCAAAGCTGTGTTCGTCTGGGGCCCCACTACTGAATTATGCATTTAACAACTGCACATTTACATAGTTTTATCAGATGCAACGATGGCAGCGAGGCCCACTCGGCTGTCAGGCTGTCATGCAGTGGTGGCTTGCTTGTTGCTGTGCTGCTAGACGCTGTACCAAGAGTATTTCAAACACTAGCAGGTTTCGGCAGGGCTTCCAGGAAGTGGTCCATCTCTGACGAATGAGCAGCTAAAACCCTATGCCTAGCAGCAGAACACTGACAGAGTGTCCGAAGGTGAACCAGGCAGGTGTAAAGGTGCTCAAAATACAAGAGAGAGAGAGCAGCTTGTTCCAAGCAGTGATGCGGATGGAGCATCACATGGATTTGGGGATCTTCATTTGTGATCAAGCATGACTAAAGGCGAGAAGAAAGAGCGATGGCGCCTCCATTAACAAATGGAGCATGGAATGTGCGAAGTAAGAAATCTAGGACGTCCTTAGAAATGAAATGGAACATCTGATGATCAATGTCCTAGCTGTAGGGACTGGCGAGCTGAAGGAGACCAGTATTCGCCTTTTTGAATGCAGACCATTCTCTATTTGACTGTGCCAGAGTGACACGTTAGAGAAGTAGCACCGCATGCAACAACCAAGAGGACACACCAAGATCTCTCTTAAAGCACAACACTGTATGTGAGAAGACAATATCTATACGCCTCCCAGGGATACGGGTGAATGCAACCATTAGTCAAATTCACACACCATCCACGAAACTGATGAAGAAAATGAAAAGTTCCATGAACTTCTTCCGTCTGAAATTGATCAAGCATGCAATCAAGACATTGATGATTACTAGTGATCAGAATGCTTATGTTGGAAACAAAGAGGAAGGATCGGTAGTTGGAAAATACAGCTGTGATGAGAGATGTGAAACTGAAGATCTCATGATAGAATTTCACTGCAAACACCTTTTTTTTTAAAACAGCATCTACTTATGTGGACTTTGTGAAATTGAATACACAGGAACCAAAGTGACTCAATCTGGGAGAGCTATCAAAAAGAGAAGCTCAGTATCATCAGCCAAAACATGGTGAGGGAACAACTGTGGGACAATTCGGTGAAATGCAGTTTCAAGCTGAAGAAAATGAAAGCAAGTCCGCGAGAGCCACAATACTATCACGTGTCCATCCCCCTTAAATGGTGCTCCCATGTCAAGAACAGGTTTGTTGCATTGAACAATAATATTCACAGACCAGCCACGTTATAAGATGATATCAAAAACATCAAACACAAAGAGAGAAAAGGGCCACGCGAAAAGAAAATACAGAAAAGACCAAAGTGAACGTCAGAAGAAACTCGGAACTGTGTTCTTGAACAGGCCATTTGAAGCAAATGGGGAAAAACAAATTAAGGCAGCTTGCAAAGACAAGCTCACGCTCTGTAATGAAACGTGCAAAGACCTAGAGTCAGAAGACCAAGAGGGAAAACCACACTCAGCGTTTCTCAAGCCGAAAGAGCAGTAGAAAATATTCAAGCATCAAACTGAAACACTGAAATATTCCGAGGGCAAAATATAAGACCAAAGAATCCTCACAACGGGACCAACAAGCAACATCATAAACAGAGACAATATTGACCTTTTCAAAGGCTGCACGTTAGCTGAGCCCACAATCGGTGTTCACGGACACGGCAGACCAGAAATCGCCTCCCACCTCGGACTGCCATCCAAGTTCCACTCATTAGAGACAATTTTTAAAATATTACCAATTTTTGAAGCCCTTCCAGAGATATCCCATGCATCTTGAATAAAATACACATGCCACATACACAGCAACACACAAAAGCAGCACACCCCCCGTTTAAAAGCTCGAGTGGAAACCTCCATCCTGTCTAGTGTCATGTTTTGCTGGCTTTCTTCTTTTGGTTAACAATTTGTTAACAAGGATATCCTTGTTATACCTACAAAGCATCTTCCCCGCTTATTAGAAATGGATAATTATATGCCTACCAAAAAGTCTTCCCCTTTTATTAGAAAGGAATAGTATCCCATTGTACAGAGGAACCATAATTTATTTTTGCAATTCTCCACTCATTACAAGTGCAGTTTGTGATAGTAAGGTTTTATGTCAATTTGGCTGGGCCAGGATTCTCAGTGGCTTGACAATTAAGATCTAGTAATTCTCCATGATGTAAGCTAACCGAATATATTCAACTCCATACTAGAATCTGTTCAAGGAGCCCTGGTGATGTCATGGTTATGTGTTGGGCTTCTAACTGCAAGGTCAGCAGTTTGAAACCACCAGCAGCTCCTCAGGAGAAAGATGGGCCTTTCCCAATCCTTTTACCAGCTGCCGTCTCAAAAACTTACAAGGGAAGTTCTACCTTGTCCTGTAGGGTCGCCATGAGTCAGCATTGACTTAGTGGAGCGTGAGAGAGATGAGCAGCCAATCAGTTGTAAGACCATTAGGGTGGAATACAACCCCCTTACTCAGATCACAGGCCTGCCATATTGCTTCAAGTCGGGAATCTTTCCACATGTTTTAGTTTCAGCATTAGCTCTATCACTTAAAACGTTTTCTAACGCTGGACAATTTAACTTCTTGAAGATGAATCTCTAACTTTGACAGAATCCTTCCTCCACCTCAAGGATTCAGTGACGTGTATTAGAAAGGCACTATCTTTGCAAACTTGATTTTATGTCAACTTGATCCTGTGCAAACATTCAGGAGTGACCCCCAACCTGTCAATCAGGCCACAGCCTGATGACACCTCCTTGGGAAGTGGCCTTTTTAGAAGGGAGAAACTTGGAATTTCCCCCCTCTCTCTGCTTCTTCACCTTCCTGTTTGCTACGACTCTGTGCCTGCTCTCAGGGAAGGCCCCATGTGGGTCCCGGACCCAGAGAGCTGTCGCTGCTCTGCCGTGTGCCCATCAACTTTGGATCCACCCGACTCTGCACCCGCTGGCCTCTGATCTTCCTGCATCCTAGTTCACCTTTCTGCATCATCAGCCTACAGCTACATCAGCCTTAAGGGGGCCCTGGCTTGAATCACACCTATGGACTTGATTGCTCTGGGTTGCTTTCTAGATATGAGATTATTTCTTAATATAAAGCTCTCTCTTATATGTATATCAGTGTCACCGATTTTGCTTCTGTAGACAACCCAGCCTAACCCATTTTTCTTGTTTGTTTCTTTAAATGTTTCCAATAGGTAACATTACTGAAACTCCAGAAGCACAGGCTAGGTGACAAGAAGTATTGTAAAGACTGGAGGTACATAGCCTGATGGTTTTAGATGAAATAAAGAGCTGTGGTTGAAGGCTTGTACTCACTGCCATTTCAAAATGACAAAAAAAAAAAAAAAGAGGACCTGATGCAAGGGGCATAAGTGGAGAGCAAATGCTTTGAGAATGATTGGGGCAGGGAATGTATGGATGTGCTTTATACAATTGATGTATGTATATGTATGGATTGTGGTAAGAGTTGTATGAGTCCCTAATAAAATGTAAAAAAAGAAAAGAGAAAAAAATGATTAGGGCAAAGACTGTACAGATGTGCTTTATACAATTGATGTATGTATATGTATGAACTGTGAAAAGAATTGTATGAGCCCCAATAAATTGTTAAAATTAAAAAAAAATGACAATTTGCTCAAAATAACATCATTGAAAATTGGTCCAAATGAGGATGCTTCCCCAGGGGCCAAAAATAGCCCTAGACAGTGGCCCTGTAGGTGCTGAATCCAACAGCAACAATCAGAAGCAAGCTAAATCAACTTGAACAACAGAAGCCCACCTATGAGTTCAGTGTGGTCTGAGACAAACCTGATGGTTGAAATGCCCATGGTCACATTCCCCATGCTTTCAGGCTCCTCGCAAACAGGCTCCCTCTGAGACACTACACAGTGCAAGTGAAGGCCTAATCTCTGTAACTAAGTGGTGAGTTACTGGCACAATGATGGCTGTGGCTTCTGGGGAAGTTGAAAGAACTACGGTGCGGCACATTGTCAGACACCAGGGGCTATGAAGCTTTGATGGATGCCTAAATTGTCCAGGGACTCACACGGCCAGCGTCCTCTTGGCTTTATATGGAATCACTTTAGGTACAAAATCAACTGAGAAGATGAAACCCCACATCATCCAATTTTTTCTTAGCCATGTCTTTTCCTCTTTCCACTTCTGTCATCTATAAACCCCTGGACTTGGCAATGTGGAACCCCGAAAATAATTCCAGAGAGAGACAAGAAAGCAGTGATTGAGTTTCCTGGGAGATGGATGAGGCGATTGTCAAAGTAAGGGGATGGGGGCAGCTTTATATTTATGGCTGATTTGGGGGTGTTGCTTTTCCCAAAAGGAACCAAAATAGTTGCTTTTGTATTAGAAGAAAATCCAATCACTTCTTAATTTTCTGACTCATAGCATAGACATTAAAGAGAGTTTACAGCAAGCGCCTTTCCACAGATAAATATATTTTGAAGGTCAATGAGAGCATGAAGTAGCCTGTCATGACAGACAGCCTTCAAATCCTCCTGATATTTCTTTAAAATATGCTTTTATGTTGTAAGGACATGGATATAAAAATATCACCTTTACCAACTAGATATATTTTCTCCACCAGAAGTAAGTAAGCAATTTGCTCTTACAAGACTTGTCACTTTGGAATACACATATTCTTATTGGGCTGTGAGGTCCTTGTGAACATTAAGCATACACTCGGTGCTCAATAAATACCTTGGAATGGGTCCCTGGGTAGTTAAGTGCTCAGCAGCTAACTAAAACGTTAGCAGTTAGAATATAGCTAGAGGTACCTTTGAAGACAGAAGCCTGGTGATAGACCTATGAAAACTCAGTCATGGACACCCCCAGTGTCTTAGAAACCCCCAGTGTCTTAGCCATCACTCCGCCATGGAGTGATTCCGACGCATGGCAACTCTATGGGACAGGGAAGAATGGCCCTGTGCGTTTCTGAGGCTGTAAATTTCTACAGGAATAGAAAGCCTAATCTTTCTCCCACAGAGAAGCTGGTGGTTTCCAACTGTTAACCTGTGGGTTTAGCAGCCCAATGTGTAACCCACTCCCCCACCAGGGCTGCCTCCTGTGGATGGTTTTAGCAAATATGTAAATGTATTAGGCTAGAATGCCAAAGCTCCAGCTCTAGGAGAAAGCCTTCTTTCTCTGCCAGCTCTGGAGGGACGTTCTTGTCTCCATCTGTGAGCCGGACAATCCTTGGAGATTTCCATGTTACTTGGCATGAATCTTCCCCTGCATCTCAGAGACTGGCTGAGGGACCCTGGCCTCAAGGATACACTCAGCCCCCAGCTTTTCTTTTCTGGGGGCACTGAGGCCCCCTTCTGTGTTGCATCTCTCCTTTTATTTCTTGTAAGGAAACCTGGTGGAGCTATGGGTTACGTGTTGAATTGCCAGCTACAAGGTTAGCAGTTCAAACCCACTAGCTGTTTCCTGGGAGAACACGGAGGCTATCTCCTGCAGTAACTATTTACATTCTGGGAAGTCCTATTAAGAGTTACTATGAGGGTCAGGATCACCTTGGTGGCAATGGGTCCAGTTTTCATTATTTTAAGATTAAAGGTGACAAAAAAAACCTAAGTGGTGCCCAACTGCTCTGAAGGGGATCCTGTGAGAAGATCCTACCTAGATAGAGTAGGAGAATATGAAGAGCAAAACTCAAGATCAAAAAGATATCAGGCTTATTGGTCAGATAGAGACTTGTGCATCCTCAAGACTACGACCATTAATCTACCTGTGTTTCAATACACAAAGAGGAATGGATGTGAGGGTAGGGAAGAGGGACCAGCTAGGTCCCTCTGCCATTAGCCTGCTTGGGAAAAGAACAGGAGATGCCAGAGAATTATACCACCTGGCTTTGATATATTCAGAAGACTATAACATTAAGGAGCCCTGGTAGTGTAGTGATTATGAGTTGGGTTGTGATCAACATGGTAAGAAGTTCAAAACCACCAGCTAATTCATGGGAGAAAGTTGGGGTTTTCTACTTCGCTAAGCAGTTACTGTCTGGGAAACCCACAGGGAGGTCGCTATGAGGCAGCATCCCCTGTGTAGACGGCAGTGAGTATAAAGGTACTATCGTGAGGCCCGGTGGCACAGGGGCTTATGTACCAGGCTGTCAAGCACAATTCAACTCTATCAGACATTCCTTGGGAGAAAGATAAGTTTTTGACTCCTGTAAAGGTTACAGCCTCAGAAACTCTCCTCTAAGGTGACTTCAAATCGGAGCCAACTCAATGACCATGAGTGAGGTGTGCTTTTAGGAGCCCACACAGGTCAGTGATTAAAGTGCTTGGCTACAGTCGGAAAGATTGGTAGTTCAAACCGCCCAGCTTCTGTACAGGAGCAGGATGTAGCTGCCTGCTTCCCTAAAGATTCCAACTTTAAAAGCCTCACCGGGCAGCTCTACGCTGTCTGACAGGGTCTCCGTGAGTTGGAATCAACTCAATTACTTTAGATTTGGCTTTTGAGGGGGGCGATGCAAATGGTTACTTGCTTCGTTTCAAACCAGAAGAGTGGAGGTGTGAGTCTTCTTGAAGTGCCTCCTAAGACCAGTCTGGTGAGCAACTTTCAAAGAGCCAAGCATGGAAAACCCTCTGAAGGGTTACCATGAGTCAGGGTCCGCTGAATGGCCACTGGTTTTGTCTATTGATGACTTGGCCCATGGGGTAAACGTCAAGGCACAGAGAACGCTTTCACTGGGTCAGCACAAGGATCGCATTCATCTTCCTTCAAGGAAAGCAAGCCTCCTGGGCACCCTCTCCCAGAGCCTTCAATGATCAGAGGCCTTGGATCTCCTGCATGGCAGTTCAAACCCACAGGAGGGAAGTTGGCTAAGCCAGGCAGGTCAACTGTCTCCCCTTTCTTTTCAAGGACACACTTGACCCCCACCAGGCTAAAGCCTTCGTGATTCTTCACCTCTCATAGTACAGACTTTCCTACGGGGATGCTTCATCAAAGCTCCTGGGAGAGGTGCGCTTTGTACCCTTGCTTGAGGCGGAAGGTTGCCTCCAGCAGTATGTGTGTCTGTAAGGACCTGGGTGCTGTTGTTTTCAAAGACCAAGTTGGGAGCTAATGAGCATGCTCTTTTCGTTTTCTCTTGCTTAGTTGTTTGTTTGTTTTTAAGGCCGGCAAGGAAGTAATGAAGAAAGGGCACCTTCAGGCAGAGGGTGCCAGGCTCCACCAGGCCTCTGCTGCCGGCCCTTACTGAGCACAGCTCGGTCAGGGCAGCAAGGAAGAGGGCAGAGTGGAGTGCACAGTGCCTGAAGCGGCATTAGAATTGGGAAGTGGCTCCTGGCCCTGCAGGCTTCGGGAAAACTCGCTATGTTAACAGGAGCCAAGAGCATCCAGACCTCAAACCATTGCAATCTGGACCAACCCCATGAGGGACTTTCGTGCTAAGGCAGGAGCGTTAGGAACACATTGTGAGACCAAGCCAGGTCATTACAGGAAGCCGGGGTCGTAGGTTACAAGGGCCAGAGGGGGCCTCGCTCTTGCTGATGTTGCTCATGGCTGTCCAGCAAGCGCTGACTCAAGCAGTCTTACCTGCAACCCCTGCCTGGTCCTGCACCATCCCCAGGATGCCACAGTCCTTAGTGGTCATCTAGGCCAGGAGCCTCTCTTTTTCCCACTGTCCACTCAACAGGGAGAATGAAGCTTCCAGTAGCTTGGCATTCACTTGGAGCCCCAAGCCCAACCCACTGCCAAGGAGTCGATTCCAACTCACAGTGGCCCCAAAAGGCAGAGGACAACTGCCCCTTGTGGTTTTCAAGCCCGGAGACCTTTACAGAAGCAGACAGCCTCCTCTCTCCCCTTCAGAGTGGCCGGTGGGTTTGAACCAGCACTACTTCTCTGTACTTCCCACTGCGCCATGATGCACCTCCCACGTACGCTGTGACTGTGCAGAGAGACTCACACAAGAATAAGCCCTGCCTCACACCAAAGAGCTCTACCTCACCAGATAACCAAGAACTTGAATCAAGCCTCTCAACAAATCTTACCATACAAATGTGACACCACAGAAAATCTCAGAATTGCTTCTCGGTTATAACTTCTTCTTGATAGTGAGGAAAAAACTGAGTCCATGATGGGTTAAGTGTTTGTCCAAAAGGGTTTAGCCCTGCCCTGGTAGCGTAGTGGTTTTGCATTGGGTTGCCATCCCCAAGGTCAGCAGTACGAAATCAACTGCTTTCTTGGGATAAAGACAGAGCTTCCTACTCCCATAAAATGAGTAGGTCTATTCTTTCTTATAGGGTAGGGATGAGTTGACATTGAGTTTTACAGAGTAATTTCTAACCAGGCACAGGAAGACCTAGAATCATTTCATCTGTCATTACAAATGATAAAGCAATTTTCCTTTAGTATTTTATCATTTTAACTTACCTCCCAGTAAGCCAAACCCTTAACAGCAGTGATTTCTATTTTGAGAGGGGAGGTGTGTGGGGGGTGGTGTCAAACTTAAAACGCACTACCATAAAACTCATTCTAATGCATAGAGACCCTACAGGACAGAGTAGAATGGCCCTCGGAGGGCATTTCCAAGCCTCTAGATCTTTAAGGGAATAGACAGCCTTGTCTTTCTCCATGGAGAGGCTGGTAGGTTCAAACTGCTACTCTTTTGGTTAGCAGCTTGCTATATGCCCCTTCCCAACAGGATCTCTGTTCCTCAGAGGACAGGAGGTGGACATTCTGAGGAAAACGGAATGTGCCTTCCCAGGATCGTTTGCATAATAATAGAGCCTGTAAGCCCTGGTTCCCAAAATATGTTGCCTTCACCCACCCCCTACCCCCCACAACTAAACCAGCAGCACTGAGAACCTGTTAGAAATGCAAATGAACAAATCTCACTCTAGACTTAAGCCTTTGCTGTTTAGTGAGCCTCCAACCTTGTGGTTAGCCATCCCACACCTACTGGACAGCACCACATGGGCTCTCTGACAACCCGTCACGCCTGCTCACCCATGGATTCAATTCTGATTCACAAGAGCCCTATGAGGCAGAGAACTGCCCCCTTTGGGTTCCTGAGGCTGTAAATCTTTACAGAGGCAGAAAGCCTCCTCTTGCTCTGGTGGAGGAACTAGTAGTTTGCACCAACAACCATTTAGTTAGCAGCCAAGCACTTTAACCACTGCACCACCAAGCACTTTAACCACTGCACCTCAGCAGAGCTGACCCAAAGGAATTGAGTCAGAAAGTCTGGGGGTGGGCTCAGGAATCTAACAGGCCTTCCAAGCATCTAACATTGACTTAAGGCTCCAGTTTGAGAACTACTGCTCTATGGTCAGAGGAGCTCTGTGGAGCAGTGGGTTATGTGCTGGACTGCTATCCACAAGGCTGGCAGTTCAAAGCTATCAGCGGCTGCTCTGAAGAAAGATGAAACTTCCTACTCCCATAAAGAGTTACAGTCTTGGAAACCCTATCCTACAGGGTTCTACCCTATCCTATAGCATTGCTGTGAATCGGAATTGAAGCAATGGCAGTGAGTTTGGTTTTTGTTTGTCCTACAGTCAGGAGCCCTGGGGAGGCTGTAGGGCAAGCATTGGGCTGCTAAACACAAGGTCAGCAGTTCAAATCCACCAGCTATTCCACAGAAGAAGGATGAAGTTTTCTGCTTCAGCAAAGAGCCTCAGACCCCCCCTCCCCCGCCGTAAAGGGTCACTATGAGTCCGAATCCACTGGGTGGTAATAGGTTTGGCCCTGTGTTACAGGTGCGCTGGTAGCACAATGGGTTAAGCATTGGGCTGCTAATCTTGAGGCTGTCTACTCTCCTAAAGACTTACAGCGGGAAACGATGGCGTAGTTCTCTTCTGTCCTACACGGTTGCTATGAGTCAGACTCAATGGGAGTGGATGTCAATTCTATTTTAATTGCTAACATCTCAGATCTTGATACCCAGAGAAGTAAATCTTTTTATTTGTTTACTTATTCATTCCATAAGTATTCCGTTAGAACCCAGTAGGAACCAAACACTACTCCAGGCTCTGGGCAGGGACTGCAGTGGGACCAATGCTCCCTGAGTCTTATCATAGAAACTTCCACCAGACCCAAGGTTGTCTTCCACTCTTCTTCCTGGGTCATGGTTGTATCTTCAGAATGCAGATAGGGGTCCTCAAACTTTTTAAACAGGGCCCAGTCCACTGTCCCTCAGACCGTTGGAGGGCCGGACTATAGTTTAAAAAAACTATGAACAAATTGGAAGTAAAAAAACAAGCAGGTGTTTTGATGGGTCACATGTGGCCCGCGGGCTGTACTTTGAGTACACCTGCAAGAACGTGGCCCGGACACGGTCAGCATGACTGAAGATAGGAGCAAGGGGCAGGGGAGCACTCAGCAAGGGAGTTTCCGAAAGAGAGACTCACTCACAGCCGTCAGGTCGATTCCGACTCATCAAGACCCTCTATGACAGAGACTGTAACTCCTCACAAGACTAGAAAGCCTCGTCTTTCTCCTTTAGAGCACCTGGTGGTTTCGAACTACTAAGCTTGCCATTAGCGTCCCAATGCATACCCCATCTCACCACCAGGGCACCACAGAGAGAAACTAGTCTTTGCCCAAATCACAACACAATGCAAAACGATTGCAATTACAATTGATTGCCAACCAAAATGCAGGTGGCACACACCCACTCTTGGACTCCAGGGACAGGAAACAGAGAAGACGACTTCTGTGAAGAGTCCAGCGGAGAAGCCCATGGGTTGGCACACAGTGCCTGAGGTAGCTAACTAGAGCCCGGGGAGTTGGACTCCTGAGAATCAAACAGATCCATTCCTAACTGTGTCAAGAGATCTTTAAGTGGAATCCGTGCGTGGCAAACGGGGGCGTCCAGTTAGGCTGGGTGGGTGGCTCACCACAATGGCAGCAGGTTGAACTCGCCAGCCCCGGTAAGGGAGAAAGGTGAAGCTTTCCCATCCCACGGAGATTTATAGCTCTAGAAAACCACAGGGGCCGTTCTCCTGTCCCACAGGGTCGGCCCGAGTTGGAATTGACTCAATGGCCGTGAGATTGTTCAGCCTTGTTTTAGGGCTCAAAGCTTTGCCCATGACTTCAAAGCCACCCATGAAGTGAGCAGAAATTGTTTTCAAAGAGAGGCTAAATTGACACAATCTTAAAGGGCAAGTAGGAGTTGTCCTCATGTAGACATTCCAGACACTGGGACATTTGTCACCCAAGGACTACCTGAAAATGCAAAATCCCTTAATGGAAAAAAAGCAATATGCTAAAACTAAAAGAATTCCTATTAGTGGGAACTTAGAGAGGGAGCCCCAGGGTCCATCCTGCAGCGTGGCGAGCAGAGAGCCCTGGGAGTGTCTATCTTCACCTCAAGAGAACGTGCCAGCCAGAACGAGAAATGGGAAGGGGACTTACAATATCTTTGAGTCACACGTTGTCTCACTCAGCTTTGGACACTTGTCATCCCCACCCCCAATCTATGCACGTGAGAATACAAGCACTAATTTTTAGACCACAAGCAATCAGTAGAATGTTGTTGGATAGAAGAGCAGTATAAATAACATCCATTAAGAAGAATCATTTCTAAAACATAACCTCCTGTTACTGGTGTTGACTTTGTTCTCTGATGAAGTGGTTTTATATTTTTTAATGCATTATCTCCCAAAGCTGGGACAATTTGAGCATCAAAATAAAGAAAGCCATATTAGATTTTAACTCCAAATATCCTTGAATCCATACTGGTTTAAATTAATGACGGAAAAAGTAAATGAGGCCAACAGTAGTCAAAATTCCCATGCAAAAGAGTTCCAAATTATTTTCATAACTACGAAGGGATACCCCCCAAAACAATGCTCATTTGTTTTGTTTTTAATGTGAGGGGAATACTGCATTTAAAGTTTGTTCCGCCAGGTCAGACTGTTAACCAAGCTTTCTATTTAGAGGGTCTGAAAAGATTGCATAACAGTGTGTGACAAAAAGGCCTGATTTGTGGCCGACAGGGGACTGGTTTGCCACCATGACAATGCACCTGCTCATGCAGCCATCTCAGGGTCCCCATTTTTGGCAAACCACAGCATGCCTCTCTTGCCCCCCGCACCTGACTCACCTGACCTCACTCCATGTGACTTCTTTTTGTTTCTGTGAATGCTGAGACATGAAAGGACAGCAATTTGACAACATAGAGGAGGTGACAAAAAAAAACACAACAAAGGAGGTGCTGTCAGCCATCCAAGCAGATGAGTTTGGAAAATGTTTCCAAGAATGGAATTGCAGATTGGTCAAAGGTATTAAGTGTAATGGATTGTACTTTGAAGGTAATAAGGTTGTTTTGTTAAAAATAAATAAGTAGATAGATAGATAGATAGATAGATAGATAGATAGATAGATAGATAGATAGATACGTAGATTTTGGGGAAAACTAATTCCAGTTATTTGGGGGTACCCCCTTATACTCCACCCTCAAGGATGGGGGCAACCTCCCCACTCCTTAAGTGTGAGTGTGCAGAGTAACGTCCTTTGAGAACATGGCACTGGAAAACCAATACAAACCCACTGAGCCCATACCCACTCAGAATGACACTGTGTGGGATTTCCCAGACTGCAAATCTGCAAGGAAGCAAACACCCTTATCTTCCTCCCCTGAGTCACTGGTAGGTTTGAGAAGGCCAGAGCTTAACCCACTTCACCACCAAGAATCTTCTGTTGCAACAGGTTCCACATGCTGTTGTCATTAGGTGCCATTGAGTCGGGGCCAACATATAGCAACCCTCTGTACAACACAACGACACACTGCTCAGTCCTGCACAGCCCTGTTCTTATCTTTGAGCCCATTGTGGCAGTCACCACACCAATCCATCTTGCCGAGAGTCTTCCTCTTTTTCCATTGCCCCTCCTTTCCCCAGCATGATATCCTTTTCAGGGACTGAACTTTTTTTGACAAGATGTGCAAAGTATGTGAGATGAAGTTTCACCATCCTTGCTTCTAAAGAGCATTCTGGCTGTACTTCTTCCAAGATAGTTTGGCTCCTTCTTTTGGTAGTCCAAGGTACATTCAGTATTTTTTGGCTAACCCCATAATTCAAGTGCAACAATTCTTCTTCAGTCTTCAAAGTCAAACTTTCACATACAAATGAAACAATTGAAAATACCATGGTTTGTATCGGGTTCACCCTGGTCCTCAAAATACATCTTTACATTTCAACACTTTAACGAGATCTTGTGCAGCAGATTGGCAGATTTACCCAATATAATGTGTTGTTTAATCCCTTGGCTGCTTTCTCCATGAACATTGATTGTGGATACAAGCAAGACAAAATCTTTGTCAACTGCAAGATTGTCCCCATTTATCATGATGTTACCGATGGGCCCAGTTGTGAGGATTTGGGTTTTCTTTACATTGAGGTATAATCCGTACTCAAGGCTGCATCCCTTTATCTCCATCAGCAAGTACTTCAAGTCCTCCGCACTTTCAGCAAGCAAGGTTGTACCACCTGCATATCACCGGTTGTTAAGACGCCTTCCTTCAATCCTGATGCCATATACTTCTTCACAGAGTCCAACATCTCGGATTATTTACTCAGCATGCAGATTGAATAAGTACAGTAAGAGGATACAACCCTGACCCACACCTGTCCTAATGTTAAGTCATGCAGTAGGCCCTTCTTCTACTTACACAATTGCCTCTGGATCCTATGTACAGTGTCCGATGTTTCCAGCACAATGAAGTGTTCTGGAACTCCCATTCTTCTCAAGAATATCCATAACCTATCACGGTCCACACAGTCAAATGCCTTTTCATAGTCAGTAAAACACAAGTAAACACCTTTCAGGTATTCTGTTTTCAGTCAAGAGCCACCTGGCATCCGCAATGATATCCCTATGCCACATCCGCTTCTGAATGCGGCCCGCAGATCTGGCCGCTCTCTGTCAAGGTACTGCTGCAGTTCTTGTTGGCTTGTCTTGACGACACTAATGATGTTCTATAACTTGAGCATCTTTTGAGGCACCTTTCTTTGGAATGGGTACAAAGCCAGATCTCTTCCAGTCAGCTGGCCAAGTAGCCGTCTTCCAAAGTTCCTAGCCTAGACGAATGAGTGCTTCCAATGCTTCCTCAGCTTGTTCGAGCATTTCAATTGGTATTTTGTCAATTCCTAGAGCCTTGTTTTTGGCAAATGCCGTCAGTGCAGCCTGGACATCTTCCTTCGGTTCTGGTGCTCCTTGATCATTTGCCACCTCTTGAAATGGTTTCGGTGCAATGGTTCTGTGGAGTCTCTTCATCTTTTGATGCCTCCTGCATTGTTCCAGATTTTGCTCATAGAATCTTTCCATATTGCAACTCGAAGCTTAATGTTATCTTTTTTGGTTTGTCTGTTTCCGCAGTTCAACATTTTATGTTGATACTATACCTTTCTCTCTGGTTACACGATTGAAATAAATGCATACAGAGTAGAGACACCTTAAACTTTACTTTCTGAAAAGTCTCAAATGGAACACTTAATGTAGTTTTTTTCCCCCAATGAATAGAGGTGAAGTTTTCATCTTAATAACACAAAAAAGTTATAAAGATAATCAAGGATGATATAAAAGTTGTGATAAACCATGACAATGTTTAAAATCAAGTATTCCTAAAAGAATTTCTCCCAACCATGTGTCATTCAAGGGAAAGAACATTTGGAAATGCTAGTCTTTCTTCAGAGTGGGTAAGATATAAATTGTGTCAGCCTAAGGTGGGTTGTGCAGACTTCCCTCTCCACAGTATTCTGGTAATACCTCTGAAAATCTTCAGCATTTTACTCAGACCTTTGATTATCATTGTAAATCAAGCCAAATCAAGCACACAACATAAAGAAAACATACACAGAGACACAAACAGGAAGACAAGCTATGTAGAGATACATTTTTAAAAATATTTGTGCATCCTCTCCTGGAGATGACAGCAGGCACCTCCCCTTGTGTGTAACTGGGAATGGAGACGAAGCTTTTGTAAAGATTTTAAAAAGAACAATTGAAATCAAGTTCTTAAAATCAAGTGAAAAAGTTTGTCTTCCATTTATAAACATTATGACAGGTCTTGATAACGAAGTCTTTCTGATTTAGTTACTGATTTATGAAATGCATCAAATAGAGCAACTATATTGACTCATCACATTTCTATAGGGATTAAACTCAATAACATTTGTGGAAATTCTCAGTATATGTTTTCTTTCTTTTCTTCTTAAAATCATTTTATTGGGGCCTTGTACAACTCTTATCACAACCCATCCATCCAGCCATTGTGTCAAGCACATTTGTACATTTGTTGCCATCATCATTCTCAAAACACTTGCTTTCTACTTAAGGCCTTGGTATGAGCTCCTCGTTTTTCCTGTCTCTCCCTGCTGCCCCCTCCCTCATGAACCCTTGATAATTTATAAATTATTATTAGTTGGTCATATCTTACGCTGTCTGACGTCTCCCTTCCCCCACTTTTCTGCTGTCCGTCCCCCAGGGAGGGGGTCATATGTAGATCCTGGTAATCAGTTCCCCCTTTCCACCCCACCTCTTGCAGTTTAAAACACAATGTGAGAGCTCTTCCTTTTGGAATTCTATAAGATAGGAATCCTATAGTATAGGGAAAAGACTACTTTACAGGGAAGAAACCTTGAAACACTAACTCAGTGAGGTGGTCAAGGTCACTCTCAACAACCACGAATCGTGTCCCATGAGAAATACGCACACGTGGTATATGGCTGTAGTTCTGTGCCACTGAGTCGGTTTTGACCCACAGGGAACCTGTTGGATTGAGGATCTTGCCCCACAGTGATTTCTAGGTTAGAATCTTTAAGGGAGCACACCACTGAGGCGGGGGGTTGGTTGGGGATTTTTTGCTTATGGAATGGGAAGTTCAAGTGGCTAACCTTTGGTCAAGTTAGATGTTACTAATAGAGATTGATAGGAATCTCAGTCATTGGGTGTGGAGGGAGCAGGGGGTGTATTGGAACTCTGTGCTATTGTTACGATTTTTCTATCCATTTAAAACATATGGTGTATTTAAAGGAACACAGGTGGTCCACCTGTGTCAGAATAAAACAATGCTCTATAGGGTTTGCAGGGGCTAGTTTGTCAGAAGCTGACTGCCAGTACTTTCTTCCCAGTACCTCTCCGTGTCCCTCTTCACCACCCAGGGACTCCTGCCTGACCTTAATCAGACCACATTTGAAGTCCTTGTTTTTAAAAACAAAAGACTTGAAGCAAACAACCCCAACTTTTCATCACTACATGACTTTCATGAATAATGTATATTTCTAGGGGAATTGTACAAGGAACACAATTTTCAGGATAGAGCATATTTTCCAAATTATATTTTTCGTAGGAGCAATAGAAGTCCTTAGAGTAGCTGGTCTAAGTGATTTTATTGGCAGTTAACAAAGAGGAAAGAACATTGCCCATATCTACAATTACCCTTTCAAAAACCTCACAAAACCAAACCCGCTTTCATCAAGTCAATGAGTCAAGGCTGACTCATAGCAACCTTATATGTGGAACTGTTCTGGTGAGTTTCTGAGACAGTTACTCTTTAAAAAAAATTTTTTATGGGACTAGAAAACCTGTCTTTCAGCAAGGAGTGGATGGTGGTTTTGAACTAATTACCTGCTGACTTTACTGAACCGTTAGTTGTTATTTCCTCGATAGTACTTATCTCTCTTCTTATTCTTTTTTTATTTGCCAGAAAGACTGAGTAACACTGTGAGCACTTAGACCAGCTACTCTAAAGACCGCTATTGCTCTTACTAAAAATATAATTTGGAAAATATGCCCTATCCTGAAAACTGTATCTCTTGCACAACTTCCCTCTTGCAAACATTTGTCATTGATTATTACAAAGGTATTTTATTCTGTTGCATTCAATAAAAGGCTAACATCATTCTGACCTCTCTGGTACACAGTTTGGAAATTGTATAGTAGCAAATAGGTGCAGAGAAGAGATGGGAACACACCAAACAGAAAGGAGACAGGGCAGAGGTGGGAGATAAGAGGAAGGAGTCTGCGCCAGCATTGGGAGGGGGGAGGGGTTGTCTTCTCTCTGTCCTTCGCTTGCTCTGTCTCTTTAGACAAGTCATCAAGTCTTCTCAAGTCTCAATTTCATTATCTATAAAATTAAGGAGTTATGTTCAAATAATCTTCAAGGAATCTTGTAAAATTCTAAGGAAATTTCTAAAAGAAATGGATGGTTTCAACAGGGAGAGAGAGAGTGATTTAATTTTGTTAGTATTCAAATTGCAAAATTACCTGCAACGAAAATGACCAACTGCTGAATTTTACAGTAGAGAACCGTTTACACCTGGATTTCAGACTCTCTGCTACATTTAGATTAAAAAGGTGACTGGGGGGAAAATGAGGCAAGGTCTAGCTGAAATGTTTACGCCACTGATTATGTGGACAAGGAAACAAAATTACCGGGAGGATGACAGAAGATTATAAGCTGAATTTGGGGCCTTGGCTTCATACTGTGGCTTCAGTATAAAATATCATCAAGGTACATATTGAATGGACTAAACATTAGGAATCTATAATATCAAATACAAATCTAACCATCATCTGAACCTTGCCAAGGCCGGGGCTCCGTGGGTTAGGAGGTGCACCGAAAGCTGGAAAGGTCAGTGGTACCCTCTTGCTCCCATCCCTCCTAACTCACTTGAGAATCACAAGAGGAGCTGTTTACATGATATCCATGCCCAGGTCCCACCCCTCACCCCTGTTCAATTAGATTCTTAGGGGAGTTAGAAAACAAAACAAACAAACAAAAAACACAAGAAAAACCAAATCACGATCATCAAATCAGTCCTGCCATAGGTTAAATAAAAAAGGATTTTTATTCCCCAGGATGATTCTAATGTACTGACATTGAGTCAAACAGAAATTTTCTAACCATACCATTGATAACACATCCAAGTAAAATTTTGCAGAAGACCGTTAAAAATTAGCTGTTGCAGTCAATAGAGAGCTGCCAGAAATTCAAGCCAGATTCAAAAGAGCGTGTGAGGTGACAGACATCCTTACTGGTGTCAGATGGATCTTGGCTGAAAGCTGAGACTACCAGAAAGATGTTCCCTTGGGTTTCATTAACTATGCAAAGAGTTCGACTGTTTGAATCTTTAAACCTCCATAGATAACACTGAGAAAAATGGGAATTCCAGAACCCTTCCCTGTGCTCCTGAGGAATCCGTGCACAAACCAAGATAGTCATTCACACAGAACACGAGGAGCCAGCGCCACCGTGGTTTAAAATCAGGAAAGGTATGGTGAGGGCTGTCTTCTTTCATTGTTCTAATTCAATCTGTTTGCTGAGCAAATACTGTGAGAAACTGGATTATGTGAAGAAGAACTTGGTATAAGGGTTAGAGGAAGGCTTGTTAACAAGCTGCGAAGTGCAGAAGACAAACTTGCCTGGTGAAAACAAAGACTTTCAGCACTTGCTGATGAAAGTCAGAGACTACAGTCTTCCATGTGGATTTCCCCTCAGGGGAAAGCCATCAGAAATCCTCACCACTAGACCCGAAGACAGGATTGTGATAAATGCAGAAAAGATGTAAAGCATGCTCCTGGAAGTGGCAGAGAAGAAACTAAGGGACACGTTGCCTTGGGCAAATCTGCTGCAGAGGACACCGAGGAATCGAATGCACTGGGATAAGGATGCTGGCAAAGGATATCGAAAGTACCGTGGATTTCCCAAAGGACAAACACATCTGTCCTGGAAAATGTGCATCCTCCTTGGAAGGACGTTGGACATGTTATCCGTAGAAACCAGGTCCGGAACAAGGACATCGTGCCTGACAAGTAGAGGGTCGATGAAAAAGAGAAGGACCCTCAGGAATTGGGGTGATGCATCTGCTACAGCAACGGGCTCAACAACAACACTGGCGAAGATGCCACAGGCCCAAGCAGGGCTTTGTTCGGTCGTCCAGAAGGCCCACGCAAGTAAAGGTCACCTCCACAGCACCTAGGAACCGCAGGAGAAAAAGAAAACGCCCGAACTAAGAACAAACAAACAAAACAGAACGCGTTTGTACTGGGCGACGTGCAGGTAGACGGCGCTGCACTTTCTAGTCTAAGCTCCACTGTGCAGGAGGACACTGGGCTAGCCTTGAGAAAGAACTTCCACAAACAAACACGATGAATTTAAGAACAAGATCCATCAGTGAATTTTTTTTCCTGAAAAAAAAAAATGGAGACATCCTTTTAAAAATTTCAGGCAATGGATGAACCCTTAAAACTACTGCCAGAGATCATCTTGAACCCTCAGGCCCAACATGCTCCCCAAGTCTTACAACCAAACATTCATTTAACTTAACTAGTAAAGAGTCTGTCTGAAGACATGGTGCCTTTTAAAGAATGATCTTGCTGGGATCAAACAGATGATAGCAACCAGCAAGGTTAGACGAGAGCCTTAGTGGGCAGTGAGTCCATGTCCAGGGGGGAGGAACACCTCGGACCAGGAGGATGAGCACGGCAACAGAACTCCAAAGTCATGCTCACTGTCATGGAATTATAACAGGAGAGACTATGGGATTAGTGGTGTTCTGTTGGGTACGTTCTCACAACAAAACTAAGGTAAACTAATCAATGGAGTTGCTTATCAATTAAATACATCAGATGATTTGCTGCTAACCACAAGGGGGCAATTCCAACACCACCAGCTGCTCTGAGAGAGAAGGATGAATCGGTCTGCTCTCATAAAGATTTGCAGCCTCAGGATCCCAATCGAGGGTCAATATGAATCAGAATAGACTCAATAGCTGTGGGTTTGGATTTTTCCGGTTTGTAAGTACACACACAACGTTTTTTGGTTTTGTTTTTAAGTCATTTTATTGGAGGCTCGTAACTCTTAACACAATCCACACATCCATCCATTGCATCAAGCACATTTCTACATTTGTTGCCATCATCATTCTCAAAATATTTTCTTTCTGCTTGAGCCCTTGGTTTCAGCTCCTCGTTTCCCCCCTCCCTACGCTACCCTCCTTCCCTCACGAACCCTTGATAATATATAAATTATTATTATTTCATGTCTTACACTGACTGATGTCTCCTTTCATCCACTTTTCTGTTGTCCATCCCCCAGGGAGGGGGTTCTATGTAGATCATAGTGATCGGTTCTTCCTTTCTCCCCCCACCTTTCCCTCACCCTCCTGGTATCACTACTCTCATTATTGGTCCTGAGGGGTTTATCTGTCCTCAATTCCCTGTGCTTCCAGCTCTTATCTGTATCAGTGTACATGCTCTGGTCTAGCCAGATTTGTAAGGTAGAATTGGGATCATGATAGTGGGTGGGGTGGGGAAGAAGTATTAAAGAACTAGAGGAAAATTGTATGTCTCATCAGTGGTATACTGCACCCTGACTGGCTTGTCTCCTCCCCATGACCCTTCTGTAAGGGGATGTCCAGTTGCCGACAGATGGGCTTTGGGTGTCCACTCCACACTACCCCTCATTCACAATGATATGATTTTTTTGTTTTTAAAGGCCTGATACATAATCCTGTCGACACTTTGTGATCACAGAAGCTGGTGTGCTTCTTCTGTGTGGGCTTTGTTGCTTCTCAGCTAGATGGCTGCTTGTTCATCTTCAAGCCTTATAACAAGAGGGGAATAGATCTATGTACTTACATCTATATGCTAAGAATCAAGGTTGCAGATGGACAGTGGGCCTCTACTCAAGTACTCACTCAACACAAGAATGCTTTATTCTAATAATCTGGCATTCTGTGATGCTCATTTTCCCAACATGATCCCTGAAGATAAAATGGATGCATAAGCAAATGTGATGAAGAAAGCTGATGGTGCCCCGCTATCAAAAGGTATAGCATTTGGGGTCTTAAAGACTTGAAGATAATCAAGTGGCCATCTAGCTGAGAAGCAACAAAGTCCACATGGAAGAAGCACACTAGCCTGTGTGATCATGAGGTGTTGATGGGGTCAACTATAAAGCATCTAAGATCCAGAACAAAAGCTTACCCAATGTTAATGGGTGAAGGGGCATGGAGTGGAGACCCAAAGCCCATATGTAGACAATTGGACATCCCCTCACAGAAGAGTCACAAGGAAGAGATGATCCAGTCAGGGTACAGTATCACACTGATAATCCCACTATAGAAGGGTCACAAGGAAGGAATGAGCCATTCAGGGTGCAGTATAATACTGATGAAACACACAACTTTCCTCTAGTTCTTTGTTGCTTCCTCCCCCTGCTATCATGACCTCAATTCTACCTTACAAATCGGATTAGACCAGAATATGCACACTGCTACAGGCAAGAGCCCGCAACACAGGGAATCCAAGATAGATAAACCCCTCAGGGCCAACAATGAGAATAGAGATACCAGGAAGATTAGGGGAGGGTTGGGGGGAGGAAGGGGGAATCGATCACAAAGATCAACATATAACCCCCTCCCAGGACGATGAACTATCACACAACATTTGTTTAACACCCCTTAAACCCAGAATGAATTCTGTTTTGAGTAACTGACAAGCTGTGGATTCCTGGCGTTACACGGTCCATTGCCCTCTCTCTGAGTCTATCATTCCACTTGTTTCCCTGCTGTGGTTCCTGGTCCTCCCGTGCCCACCCTCACATGCAGATCTTTCCAACCATAAACATTTGTTCTGTGGAGCATCACAGCTCAGCATTTGGCCAATGAAATACCTGATTGCTATTTTGACCTTGTCTTCCCAATTTTGACAGCCACCATCCTACCAGAAAAACAAACAAGCAAACCCACCCAAGCCTCGTGTTGTCACATGACTTTGGACTCATGACAACAACCCCATGTGCGTCAGAGGAGAACTGAGTCTCATCGGATTGGTCAGGCTGTGATCAGTATGGCCATGGAATGCCATCTCTCTTCCAAGACTCTTCCAGGTGGGTTTAAACCTCCACCATTTAGGAACCTTTCACCATCCTAACTCATGTCCTTATTTGGAACTCAAAACAGAAAGAAAAATTAAAACCCCATTCACTGAACTAACCTTTCCATGTTCTGAGCTGGCTTCCACACAAAGCTGCATTAACCTTTCTCAGGTGTCATTCTGTTTCTCAAAAAATAAATAAAGTCTTATTTGGACCTCTGTCCCCATCACATTATCCTATCAACCCTGTTCCTTATTTCTCTCTTGTGCCAAATTCCTTCTCCATCCCAGCTCATCTGTGGCAAGTCTCCTGAACACAGCTTGCTTCCCCCTACATCTGTGTAAGTGAGAACTTGTTGTTATTTTTCTTGTAATTAATAGCCACCGGGCACCCACGCCTCTGTCGTTCCCTGTGGTTGACAAACAGCCCTGCCAGCCCTTGTCCACGCTAGAGGC
Source organism: Tenrec ecaudatus (assembly GCF_050624435.1). NCBI lineage: Eukaryota > Metazoa > Chordata > Mammalia > Afrosoricida > Tenrecidae > Tenrec > Tenrec ecaudatus. The sequence goes on from NC_134536.1 coordinate 16,254,698, forward strand.
AGAGAACGGACCATTTCTGATTTGGAGGCGCTCATTGTAAAATTACTGCAAGCACCATTGACACTGCTCCACAACTCCCTTCCACTCAGACCTGTATCCCTGGACCTCCTTTTCCTGATACTTCAGTTGTCTAGCTCCTCACGGCTCATGTTAGCCTCTAGCAGGCAAAGCCCCGCTCGTTTCAGCATTTGTTTCTCCAGACACCCACCCATGCTCTCTCGGTAGCCAACTACTTTCTGATCTCTGCTTCTACTTGTTCTTCCCTTCCTCCAACGCCTGACCTTGGCTATTGGCAATCATGGTGACTCATCCATCCTTCATACACTTTTTGTTCTTTCCCCTTTAGGATGTAAGGTCCTCACGAGTCCATTTGAGAGGCACTGATTTCCTGTCCAGATCTCTCTCTCTCTCTCTCTCTCTCTCTCTCTCTCTCTCTCTCTCTCTCTCTCTCTCTCTCTCTCTCACACACACACACACACACACACACACACACACACACACACACACACACACAGCACATCTGGCTGGATCAAACCCCGGGCGTTGCATTAGCCCAGCATGAACAGACCTTGAGCATTCATCTTCTTCACGTGTCCTTTCTCCTCATTGACTGTGCTGAGCTGTAATATCCAGGACTATGAGCGTGCTAGTGAGCAAGCGCTTCTGCTGTGTTGGTTTTATCTGCTCTGTGGGACAGATGGTTTCCCTCTGAATATTTACCTTTGTGTCCTGGCTCATTCATTTGTACCTCCTGCCATTTTAGTCCTCGCCCAGTGATGGAATTGGCTGTCTGGATCATAGGCATGCACACATTTTGACTGACGTCTAAAATCAAAGGGATATGTACGTGGAACTAGATCCTTGCCCTAAGGGTCATATTTACTGATGAGTCAATTAGCATACCACTGAAAATGAAGCCAGTCACAAGCCAAGAGAAAAGCAATTTGAATGACTGTATAGTCAGTGACTTAATAGTCAATCGTGACTTCATTTAGTTCCAGGCATTTTCCACTCACCTAGCCAATCAATCCTGCTAATGTACCAAGACAAGTCTAGGAAGGTTTTGATTTCTTTCAGCTTCGCTTACAAATATTCAACACTGTGGGTAGATGACACTTTTCCAAACCATAGACGGTCTAAATGGGTTGTTTCTAATCCCTGTAAGTCCTCGCTAAAGAAAGACTCCTGCAGATGAGAGTTGGTGCTGAAAGCACTGGGAACCCAGCCCTCCTAACACCGGGTAGAGACCATGCTGGGAATCTGTCCTGGACAGCTAAAAGTCAAACATGTTGACAGAACACCACACTACAGGGTTGCTTACCATCCACATCTAATTGGTCCCCAAATAACACAATTAAACTAAACTTTAAATAAAATGTCAAGGTTGTTCATTATCACTGGGCAGCTATTTGCCTCCCCTGCCCCAACTTTATTGCTTCCTATGAGGTCATCTGCTTCCAAAAACAACACTACTCGGTGTGACCAATACAAGTTTATGGACGCAAAGCAAAAATTCAATTGAGTCACACTCTGTTTCTGGTCACTCGTAGATTGTAATGTCTAGTGTCAGGGTCTCAGTCCAGATCCAATACAATGTGAACCCAAATGTAACCAAACCTTTCCAGAGCCTGGTCTAACTCCCCTATAGTAATATTCCCTAGATCTATGCTTGATACAACGTATTCCAGCTGTATACATAAATGATTCAGCACCTTGTTGAGACAAAGTATTGTGCTCCATTCTACAATGCTTTCTCTTTATCAAAAGTGTTAGGTAGTTTTATTTAGTTGAAAGTCATCTTTGATGATGAGAGCTGCGGGTGTCCAGCCATGTTTCTGCAGACTTTGGTCTGCACCAACTGGCCAGTGATCTCCCAGCTTCACACTTGACTTTCCTGCTTCGTCAGCCAACAGCTGAGTAAGTCTGGATGGCCTGTAGCTGACATCTTGGCTAGGCCACTTCCTTGATATAAATTTCTTTGTTGATATAAATTAATTTCATATATATATATATATATATATATATATATATATATAAATATATATGATAGATAGATATTCTGGTTTTGTTCTTTTGAAAACCCAGCCTAACACACCATCTGACACTCTGAAAGGAATGATGCTGTTCTTGCTGTTAGGTTCTGCACAGTTGGTTCTAACTCGTACTGACCTGATGTACAACAGAAGAAACCTTGCTAGATCCTACACGATTCTTACAATTGCTGCTATAATTGGGCCCCTGTCAACGCTTCTCATGGAGGGTTTTCCTCATTTTAGCTGACTCTACTTTTCCAAACACGATGTACTTCTCTAGGACCTGCTCCCTTCTGACAGTATGTGCAAAGTACATTACTGATAACTACCAAAAACACAGTCAACAGGTAGATTTCTACGAATAACGACACTCTGCAGGGTTTCTGAGGCTGTACATCTTTAGGGGAACAGATACCCTCATGTGGCTCTCACAGAGTGATTGGTGTGTTTGAACCCACTGACCTTGCAGTCAGCAGCTCAATGTTTAACCAACAGAGTTCTGGGTGAGTGATAGCCACATTAATGACAGTAACCCAAAAAACAACACACCCATTGAACTTGAACTAGGATCAATTTTCCTACAAAAGTCCCCACAATCCAGTCATTTACCAGAAGGATAGTTTTGAGAGATTACATTTTTGAAAGGATCATTAGAGTCTCTCAGAAAGTTCTGCCCTTGACTCTATTAGCATGCCATAGTCCCTACTTTGGAAAAGAACCACAAAATGAGGAAACAAGCCCAACTTCCCAGCGGCACTGGGTCGCATGCCAAAAAGGCTACCTTCCACCACCCGTACATTTATTCTCAACTGGGACAAGGGGAAAAGTCTCCAGTTGAACTCCCAGCAGACGCACTTGCTGGCAAAGATCATTGTTCTTCAAAGGCACATTCTAGCAAAGATCACTCTTCTTCCTTCATCAGTAGACTTTCAACCTTCTGTTCTGCGGCTGAGTCCTTATCCAGTGGGCCACCGGAGTTCCTTTAGCCTACTGCATAAGCTGCACAGCTGGTTCACCCGGCAACCCCTCGGAGCTTTTGTCTGGGTAAGCTCCCTGTGAAGGCATCTTTTGGTACTTGTATCTACATTTGAGGCTACATAACTGACAAGAACCCTGAGACTTGCTAATCTGGATTTCCCAGTCAACAGAAGTCTAGTTAGCATGGTTCAGTGGTGTGTGGTCTATTATGAGACAGACCATCATTAGTCTTACCCCTTCTTTCTCTCCGGCTGAGCGTCACTATTAAGTCAGAATCAACTCAATGGCAGTAAATTTTAAGTGAGCTCTCCTTGTGCTCCAGGATCCTCAAAGAGGACAATAGATATTTCGTTGGTAGATCGTTGCTGAATTCGCCACATGCTATGCCAAACTCTGACAATAAATTAATAAATAACAAAACCAAAATAAGATCGGAGTCCATCTGTGTGTGTGTATGTGTGTGCGCACATACCTGCCGTCACACAAAAATGCTACCCCACCTTTGTGCCAGGAGACTCTCACATACCAGTCTCTGATCACTTATTCCTCCCAATGACTTTGACGGAATCCAGCAAGATTCAGATTGGAGAACAAGTTTGAAGTGGCACTCTGGCATGACATTTTGGGTGCCATGTCACTGTGCCCAGTACAGTTGGGACGCCGACTGGTACCTCACTTCCTGTTGTTCTAAGTCCCCCCTTCCTTCTCCAATTTGATAAGTCCATTGGTTAGAAAAGCATGGTTTGCCATTCACTGTGGCGGTGTTTGCTCCTCTGCTAAACACCCACATTCCTTGATTTACCTGGTGGGTCTGCATGTAGCATTTGTCTTAAGAGAATGAGAATGAGGAATTTAGGCTGGAGGTGGGAAGGTTGAGTTGTTCGTTTCATGGGAAACTATCCCTTCCCTTTTCAAAGCAGCCCCTGAGGAAAGCAGGGGAGTTTTGATTTAGCAAAAGAGAATAATTGTCAAGCAGAGTATTGACAAATTAATTATTTAAGCTAACTCCGCTCCCAGTAATTTCTAAATCCCTATAATTTCTTGTCAGTTGTGTTTGTTTTTCAATTACAAAATAACACTTGCCTGTGTTTAAGAAGTGTGTTTTGCAATGCAGAGTGAATAGATGCTTACAAGTAAAAAGCAAGTCTCTCTTTGCTTTTCCTAATCTGACCGCCCAGAATTAATCACCGCTCACAGTTAAGTGAATATCGAAACATCACCTGAAGTGCTCTTTGCATGGACATTTAAATAGAACCTACTTGACATATTGTAAAATACCTGGCTTTTTCTTTCTTTTTCACTCTCCGCTATATGGCAGACTCTCCTCCCATCATTCCACGCTTCTTTTGAAAGGATACAATTTTATCCTTTTTTTGGCCAGTGATGCTACAGAAAGGAAAGGGGTAACTAATCTGAACACTGGGAGCTAGGCAGCCCCAAGAAACTGCAGCATTATCTCTTGGGCAGGATGAAAATGTGAACAGGTGATACTTGGGAAAGTGGAAAGTTTGGAACAAAACTGACTGAACAGGATTTCCTGGGCCATGGACAAAGGTGGGGGGTTTCATCACTTCCAAGTGCCCAATTTTTTCCACTAAGAGAGGATAAATGCTTTCAATTACACGAATTCCCATCAGGCAGACAACAATAGGCATGGACACAATTCTATAGCTCTTGAGCAATAAAAAAGTATATCGCAGGGTGGAAGACGGGACAAAACGAGCCAGCTCTACCTCCATAATAAAGCGGAGCGTGAGGGCTGTTATCTCAAAACGCTGCTGAAGCACATTAAGTGGAAATTTTACGCAAATAAGTTGCATACTCTCGCTCAGTGATTTGCAATGCTCCCACAGAAAGCTCTAGTGTCACCCGCGGTCCCCAGGCCGATCTCGGATGGCTTTCCTGGTGGAGGCCCTCCTTGGGTCCTGCGACTCTCCCGCCCCCTCCCACATCCTCTCTAATCTGTACACTTTCCCTTTATCTTTTTCATCTTTTGCTCAGAAGCAACCGAAATAGTCAAATGAACCCTCACCGGGTCTAAGGGGCAGTGCCGAAAGATTTTCTAGAAAGATACTTGCCTGCTGACCTTCATTTTCCTCCCGTTGTGACCGAGCCTTTGGGAAAAGAGAGAGAGAGAGAGCAGATCAGCAATAGCAAACAGACCGACCTAATTAGTGCACTGTGTCAAACACACTATTACCCGAGACTCATGACATTTGCTTCGTCTCCTTTTGTGTGTGCAGAGGCCCAACCACAGAGCGCCATCACCTCTTGGGAAAGGAGCCAATGGTAGGACTCGTCTTCAAGCGTCCATGTCCATCTGTCCCATCATTTGACTATTCCACCTAACAACCGGGCTGCTGGGACAGGGGCTGAAAACAGGCCGCCCCTTTCTTGGTCATGACTACATTTCAGGGCTGTCCCAGGGCAAGCTCAAAAAGTCTTGCTGCAAAATGGAAACGTTGATGAAAACTAGAAACTTTTATTAACCAAAATGGCCAACACATGAAGTGACTGTCTCCATGTTGGCCTATACGCTTCCGAAGGCAGCGCTTCCATCTCCCCCGGCCTTCCCTGAAGAATGTGAAGGACACCCCACATGCCTGGATGTATACCAGGTCAAGACCGAAGTCAGGGCCAAGTCGAGGGACTCGGACTTTTCTTTGAAAAAAAATGTTCTGTGAGCTTTGGGAACAAGAAGAAGTCTGTGGCGGTGAGAGTAAGGCGTTCGGGTGGATGGGGTAAGACTTCCCAGTGAACATTATTGTGGGGTGACCGGTGCTACCCTCAAAGAATGAGCAGGCTGCGTGGAAAGAATATCCTTTCCTCACCAAGGTGATGTTCAATGTTCTTAAACGTTCTTTGTCATAAGCCCCCTGCAATTGTGCTGTGTCCTTCAAGAAGACCTCTCAAAAGAAGTCTCTTTCGGAGTCCCAATAAACAAGTTTCCGTAACCCATGCTCAGCTTCCTTAACCTGAGCTCATGCCTTCCATGTAATGGGGCTGGCGGCTCCCCATCCGAAGCCTCTGTCTGGATGGAACCTGTTTTTGAAGGCGCGCCGATGAGGCTAAGTAAGACCAGTGTCGTCATGAGAGAGCTTGTCTGCAGCCATCGGCTGACCAGAGACATGCTTAAACATAGCTTGTTGGCATCAACCTGTGCATGTCTACATTGAAACCTTGGAAGCAATACTTGTTCCTAAGATGCTTTACCGTCATTGATTACATATTGAGAGTGACATCTCTTCTGAGCCACATAGAGAGGTTTCGTTTTTTAATTTGTATTACTCTTCTCAATTCAGCCCTCGGGGAAAGTACGGGAAGGGTTGCATGATTTCCTCTACTTTATGAAAGAAACATCGAGGGCAGAGACTGCAAACCATCCGGGTTGGGTGTTGAGACAAGTAATTCCCTTCTAAACGGACCTATCACGCTTCTGCCTTTCTCTACCCTTCTGGTGTCCCTCTTCACCCGCTCTTGTCTAGCTCACTCATGTCCTCCCTTCATGGGCTCATTAGCAAATCTCATTCTCTGTGAACTAGCGCTGGTTGACAGAAAGGTACCTAAATGGCCAACTGCTGGTTGGACGTCTTCCCATGGACATGTTCCAAGGAGCCAAGCTCAGTGTCCCAGAGTGAACACGACATCTAGCCCTTGCTTGTTCCAGTCTAGTTTCCCTCCAGGGATCTCTGCCTCCCGACATGCCACCAAACTCAGTGACCGCCCTGGAAATCCATCTGCCCACTCCCTCACTCCCTCTCTGTCAGTTATAAAGACCAAGCTTCTACTCACCATTTCGTAGGCCACCCTGCCAACCCAGAGGAGAAACCAAGACGCTGTGTGCAGCAGCATACATCAAGAGCTCTGTACCGATAAGGCTACTCTTGGGATAACACCCAAACCAAACCCACTGCCATTCATTCTGCTCCGACTCACAGCAACCCCAGAAGACAGAGTAGAACTGCGCTGTGGGGTTGGTAGATGCAGATGGTAGATAGATAGATAGATAGATAGATAGATAGATAGATAGATAGATAGATAGATAGAGTAAATATATATCCTTAGAAAGAATGTTTTTACTCCAGGGAATTCAGCCTTAGTAAATAGTTCACTAAAAGGAAAAGTGCCGGTAGTTATAGAGATCATTAAATGCTTTATGAGGATGGTGACTATTATATTTTTTAAATTGAAGAAGACAATTAAAATTCTAACTACAAGGGACTAGTTGAATAAATTCTTGAACCAAATTTAATAAGTAGACTATTATGCATACATTGTAAATCATTATCAGCATTACGTAGGAACAGTGAAAAACATGTCTAACACAGCTACTCGTCTCAAAGGATAACGTAAAGCATATGCGTATTGTGAAAACTATAAAATATTAATTTACTCAATAAAGCCAGGAGACTCCATACAATAAAGGGAAGGAGGTAAATAAAATAGGTAGTGATTAAGATCATGGAATTTTGCAAAGGGGTGTTACATTTTTTTCTTTAGTGCTTTTAATAAGCAAATAATAATAATAAATCTGTGCATTCCAGTACACCAAACAAGATTTTGAACAGCTATTTTTTGTTCTTGCTTACCTTTTTAAAAAATCATTTTATTGGGGGTTGTACAATGCTTATCCATACATACATCCATTGTGTCAAGCACATTTGCACATTTGTTGCCATCATCATCCTCAAAACATCTGCTTTCCACTCAAGCCCCTATTGAGTGAAAGAATTTTCTGGAATCTTTTTAAAGTTGCAAATAACTTATTTGCGTGAGTTATATGCTGGGCTGCTAACCACAAGGTCAGCAGTTTGAAAGCACCAACCGCTCTGGAGGGGAAGGACACTGCTTTCTACTCCCCTGAAGATTTAATCTCAGACACCTGCCGGCGGGGGGGGGGGCGGGGGGCTCTACCCACCCTGCCTTCAGGGGTTGCTGGGAGTCGGGATTGTCTCATTGGCAGGGAGTGGTTTGCTTTTCCAGTAATGGACTGGTCATAGGTTAGCTTGGAAAACATTGGCTGCTGGCTGAGGACCATAAGGGCTTCCGCAAAGGAATGATCAAAGAGCCACGCAGTCCTTCCATTTCTCATTGACAGAATGTGTGTTTTTATAATTCCTCCAGCAGTAGCAATATCCCCACAAAATCATACTAAAACACAGATGTCACCATTGCCCCTGAGAAATGAACCCAAAGCCTTTCACTGACATTTATTTTAATACAGGTTTGGAAGAGGTAAGTTATTAATAAAAGAGTCTAATCTTAATAAGGTCTGGGTAGCCGCCCCTGGATTTGACTTTCTGTGGAGTCTGGAGGAATCTCTCAGAACCGTTTGGCTTGTTTCCCTGTCAGTACACAATACATCAAAGGAAAATGATACTTCAGTTTCCACAAATGTAACATCCAAGGGCATGGATTAAAATGGGATCTTTTCCCCCAAATATGGCTAGCAGAATGCTATCAGTAAGCTAATGTGCTCAAAGAGTTCGTTAAAAGGTATAGGAGCCTTGCCCAAAGCGTAGGAGTGGGTACCAGGAGTGGGTACCAGGACTGGGAGAAGCAGGCACTGTTTGTTACCAATGAAAATCAGAGATATCCCACGTCACACTACAGGGAATTCAGATCTCTTGGGACAGGATCGTTACTTGTCACTCATTTGCAATGATCGCTGAAAAGAGCCCCACGGCATCATGGGTTATGCATGGTGCTCCTAACCTCAATGCCAACAGTTCAAACCCACCAGTCTCCCCAGGAGAGAAAGATGAGGCTATCCCAAGGAGCAATTCTCCTCTCCCTTTTCATTGCTATGAACCAGAATTGACTTGCTGGCAATTGGTTTGGTCTCGTGTTTGCCTGTTGAATCATCGTGATTAAATCTGCAGAACTAGGTAGTAGGTCTGTCACCACACTGATTTCTATTTCCCCTTTTCAGCCAAAAACATTATTCTAAGAGGAATTCTCACCATGGTCCCAGGCATAAAATTAATTCAGATGGAAGGAGTCGATCCCTGAGTCATCCTACGGTGAGTGTAACCCAGGAACAGAGGCCAGAAATAGGCAAACTCGAATGTGTGGGCGGGGAATAGCTTTCAGTGTTTCAAGCCACTGAAACCCAGATGTTTGCTGTTTGTTGAACAAAGAGAATCAAGGTGCAAATGTGGAACTGATCTGCATGGGAAGGTGACGCGTACTGCGGTATTGGCGCGTTCGTGGAAGGAGAGAGAGAAGCCAAGCCCTCAACTCTGGGCTATGACTACATTTTGAAAAGGAAGATGACAACCAAACAGCAAGGAGGAGCTGAAGAGCAGGCGGAGAAGCACAAATTTTGGGGGGGAAACCCTTTATCAATCTGATACCAGATTTTAAAGGCTCAGGCGCGTCTACAGAGAATCTGTCCTTTGCTACAAAGACAAGGTATGATACCATGTCAATGCACTTGCTGAGCTACAGCTGCCATTTGCTAGGTGGCGGACATTGTACCTCCCAAAATGTTGTCATCCGTTTATAAAAAACGCTGTGCAGATTAAAGGAGGTCAGATGGGCAGATGCAGAAGACCCTGATGCAACACCTGACCCTGGACTCAGTCAGTCCTCTTCCTCTCCAATCTTCCCTTCTGCTCCCCCCAGGTCGCAGCATACGGGAGAGTTGAACAAAACAAAGAGGTCAAGTGGACATGGGGAAAACAGCATTCTTTTCTTGAGGTTGAGACACAACAGGTGCTTGACTTACTCTACTAGCTACCACATGGATGGTCTAGCCATAAATCTCAGCTAAGTAAAAAGGCAATTAAAACCTAACCAGAACCTTGCTGTTCTATGTGAGCAAACAAACTGAGGGATCATTCCAGAGAAGAAAGAGAGTTGATGAGTTTAAAATGTGAACCAAAGAGAACAAAGTCAGTCAAGGCACGATCATGCGGGGTTTTGTACCAGGGAGTTCTCCTCCTGTATGCAGGAAAAGCAGCCTGCAGTCACTTTACTTCTCTCCTTGGTGCCACACTCACATGGCACCTTACCACAAATGCAGCACTCATGGAAAGAGAGGGGTGTTTCTAAATGTAAAGCGACGAGTTTTATATTGGTGAGAAGATCCCAGGGTCGCGCAAATAGTTTGCACGAGACTACTACTTCGCTCTATTGTACGCCGGGTTGCTATGAATCGGCACCCATGATGGTTAGATTTTGTGTGTGTGTGTGCCAACATGACACCGTAACAAGCTATGGGTAGAGTTTAGCCTGTCAGTCAGGTCACAGCTTGATGACCTCCCATGGAAGTGCAAGGGATATGGAGATGGGTAGCGCTGGACACCAGTCTCTCTCTTTCTCTGCTTGCTTCCCTGGAGGGCTGTTAGAGCCCTGCACTGTTTTCCAGGGACCTTGGATCCACAGGACTTTGCACCCACCAGCCTGTGATCCTTCTGCATGCTGTATCATTGCAAGTGACCACGGGAGTCTGAAGAGGAACTTGTGAACTACTACTAGAATTTTGGACATGCATTGGACTGGGCTGAGATGCTTTCTTGAGATGCAATGACTTCTTGATATCAAGCTCTTTCTTACACATATATGAGTGTCACTGGATGTGTTTCTGCAGTCAACCTGGACTAACCCGGCACTTAATGACATCAACACCCTATCTAAGAGGAAGATCGGCAGTTGGAACTCACCCTGCAATAGCACAGGAAAAAGACACACACCCCAAAGCCTGCACTCTCTCAGTCTGATGCCTTGAAGGACTACAACTGAGAAACCCCATTAGAACAGTTCTGTCTGCAGAGCAGGGCCAGCGGACTTCTGGAGCCAATTCAGTGGCAGCAGGCTTGGGGTTTTTTTTCATTTTTAATTTTTTTGGCTTATATAATATTGTTGTTTTGTTACATACTTTCACTAATGGATGTGGGTGTCTTCGATCAAAAAGCAATATGAACCCCTGTGTGCATCTTAAAATTTTCATTTAAAAAGTAAGGTTGTAGAAACGAAGAAGAGACGGGGCCACCGCCTGTGAGAGAAAAACTGCCTCCCATCTATTTTGACTGGGCTTCTTGAGAGGCACTTGGAAGGACCGCTTCCTAAGGAAGCGCAAGCTGAAGTGGTTTTTTGACGCAGGTTCTCCATCGGTGGACCTCTCCCTCCTCATTTCAGAGCTTCCCTTCTCCTACTTCAGACAGAGGGGTGTTAGATGCACTAGACCCGGGGCTGGACAGGTGTTCTCCTAATCTAAAGCCACCTGTGCAGAATGAACATGACCGTCTCTGAGCCTGATGTTCTGACTGGTCCTCCCTGCTGTAGCTTCGGGAAGAAAGTGCTGCCACCTACAGGGAGCATCTGAAACGACTGGCTCAGCCTGGCCTCCAGGTTGTCATTCACTAAAGAGAATTGAGTGGAAATGGCAAAAGGGAGGGTGGCAACGTGAGCCCCCTGGTCGATTCGTGGACCAAGTACCTTGCAATTCTGCGGCGCCCAGTGTGGCAGACGCCTGTCACGTGCGGCTTTAAGTGTGTGCAACATGGCCAGTAGGGCTGCAAAAGGGAATTTTTCATTCCAAGACGTTCGCTTCATTTAAAAGCTGCCACTCACTTCCATCTTGGAACAGAAAGCATGTTTGGAGCCACTGAGGCATTTGAACTGACTTTCTGACTATAAAATTTAAGAGTTCAGCAAGCAGATCAATACTCCTGATGTTACTGATGCCATCGAGGCACATGGGAAGGCCTGCTTATGAAGAAAGAATGTAGCCGGTCTCAATAATTTTCATATGGATTGCATACTGAGACTGTAGCACATAGTGAACTGGAGCATTAAAGAAAATACATCAACATATGATAAAATTATTTTCATTGATTTCTGTTATGATTGTATTATAATTTTCTTTATATTTACATTGAAATTCCTTATATTTATGGTTTAGCACTGATCTAATTCAGGAAGAGGCACATAGAAAAAATAATTTAAATGTGTCCCTTGATGGCTGAGTTGTACAGAATGCTAGACTTCAAAATGAGTTTCAAAAAAAAAAAACCAAACCAAACTCATCGGCATGGAGTTGATTCCAACTCATAGCAACCATATAAGACAGCATAGAACTCCCTCTATGGGTCTGTGAGTCTTCTCTTTCTTCAGAGGAGCAGTGGGTGGTTTAAAACCACTGACTTTGTGATTAGCAACCCAACATGTCAGGAGTTCTGGTAGCACTGTGGGTGATGGGCTAGTAACCTCAAAGTTGGCAGTTCAAACCCACCTGTGAATCTGTGGGGGGAAATTGAGGCTGTCTGTTCCTGTAAAGATTTACAGCCTCACAAATAGACTCCATGACAGTGGATTTGTTTTGGTGTGTATGATAACATGTGTGTGTCTTTATGTATAAAATATTAATAAGGTGGCACATTGTAAGTAGGGGGTTTTCTTTGATTAGAAAAGTAGTTACTGTCTCATGGAGGTTTTTAAAAAGTGGGGAGGGGGACACTCAGTAAGAGCTGGAAAGAAAGAACAAAACAGAAGATGAATCAAAGCATTCTGCATAAGACAACAACCACCAGGCATCAAGGTTGAGATTTTCCAAGATGGAAATAGGGGAGAGAAAGATGACCTGAGAGTTGAGAACAAGGAATGTTTAAGAAGAAAGATGTTTAATATTCCATGTCAAGATGTTTATTATGATGTTAATTCTTTATTAAGTTAAGCCCGCCACCTTGAAAAGATATTGTCTGAGTGGCCTTTGGGGCACATTGAAAAAAGAGGCTGAGACTCACTTCTGAGCCAGCTCTGTTTGAAACAGGTGCGTGGCCCGTGGGTGGTCGATGACTGTGGCATCTAAAGGAAACTGGAGCAGAAAGAAAGTGTTCAGCACCAAAGATAGCCCTGCACACGAAGTCTCCAGGAATGTGTGTGCTCTTCACAAACTGGAGAGGGGCCAATCTTACCAGATTTGGCACAGCACGGAGCTAGCTGACGATAGCTTAGGTAGCCATGTGCTCTTAAGCGCCAGTTACAGAGTTTAACAGACTACACCTACGTCAATTCATCGCCTACATTTAGACGCACATGACGGTGCTTCCTTCTGCCGTTAGGACATTCCCACGTCCACGGGGCCTTCCAGGGGTGAATACAAAGGGGCTTCATAAAGTTTGTGGAAAAGTGGAACTAAACGGTAATGGAATTTTCCCAGAAAGTTTTTGAAACCACCGAGTAAACTTAAAAACAAAACAAAGATTTTTAAAAAAACATATACAGCTATCAAGTCTATTCCAACTCATCATGGCCCTCAAGGACAGAAGAGGCCTGTCCCTGTGGGTTGTCAAGACTGTGATTTTTCCCAGGAGTAGAACACCTCATCTTTCTTCCACCCTTGTAAATTCAGGGACCCAAAACAAAACCAGCTACCAGTAAGCCATTTCTGATTCATAGAGATAATATAAGACAAAGCAGAAGCACCCCATAGGGTTAAAGCAAAACAATTATATTTTATTGACAAAAAATTCACATAGCATACCAAATTGTATGGCATATGAATTATTCGTCAATATTGCTATTCAAATAAATTATATACATACATACATACAAATAGATGAGAGGATATAAAAAAGACAAAAGCTCTGCTGGGAAGAGCTTTCATAGCATGCCATTCTCTGGCTGGGCGAGCATCTAGCAACTCTTCTGAGTTAGTGCACCCTGTGGTGTCTCCTGGGAAGGTTCTCTCTGGTCACTAGGGAAGTTTCTCTAGAACCTCACATTTTGTGATGGCCGATTTCAGAGAACAGTGTGTGACTTTGACATTGTGTTTCCTGCACAGGAAAAAATGCTGCAGAAACTGTCACAGGGACAGTGCTATGGGAAAAACTCAAATGCACAGGGTTTTTCTCATTTCAAAAAAGATGAAGTGGCGATGGATTATAATAAGCCTTATTCTGGATGTTCGTCAACTTCCCGAACAGACAAAAATATTAACAAAATTCGTGCACTTGTGCTTGAAGACTGATGACGGGTCATTGAAGGGACGAGGGAGCTATCTGGACTGTCTTGGAGCTCGTGCCGCACGTTTTACCAGAAGATTTGGGAATGAGAAGGGACGCTGTGAAATTTGTGCCTTGGGTTCTAACTGACCAGCAAAAGGAGCATTGAGTGGAAACGTGCCGTGCTTTGAAAGAATAGCTCCAAAGTGACCCAGACTTTTCTTTCCCAAGGTCATGTCTGTTGACAAGACATGGTGCTATTCTTATTACCCGAAATCAAACATCAATCAAGCCAGTGGGGGACACCACCATCACCTTATCCAAGAAAAGCTCGTCGAGTGAAATCAAAGATCAAGACGATGCTCATTTGTTTTATTCATGGGATGGGGATAGTGCATTGGGAGTGCATACCACCAGGTCAGACTGTTAATCAAGCTTTCTATTAGAGGTTCTGAAAAGATTGCGTAACAGAGTGCAACAAAAAAAGGCCTGATTTGTGGCAGACGGGGGACTGGTTTTGCCAATATGACAATGTACCTGCTCGTGTAGTCATCGCAGTGCACAGTTTTTGGCAAAACAACCACAACAACAACAAAAAAAACAGCATGCCTCTCTTGCCCCACACACCTGACTCACCTGACCTTGCTCTGTGCAACTTGTTGTGGTTTCTGGACATGAAAGGACAGTGATTTAAGATGTAGAAGAGGTGGAGTGAAAAATGAGGAAAGTGCTGTCACCCATTCAAACAGACGCATCTGAAAAAATGTTCCCAAGAATGGAATGGCAGACTTGACAAATGTATTAAGTGTAAAGGAGAGGACTTTGAAGGTGATAAGGTTGTTTTGTAAAAAATGTTTTTAAATATATACCTTTGGGAAAAAAATTCCATTTGGGGAGGATTACCCTCGTGTGTGTGTGTGTGTGTGTGTGTGTGTGTGTGTGTGTGTGTGCGTGTATCAAGTGGTAGCACTACTAGCTTTCTGAGATATATATATAATATATATATTTATGTTAAGTGATAGCACACCAGCTTTGTGAGAGAAAAATGTAAGTAACTTCCATGGGGGCTTTGGTAATTCTAGTGTTGTTAAATTAGCCAAGGGTAGAAAATTTTAAATCCTATAGTGATGAGGGGACTATTCCTATATGAGAAAGCTTTTTTGTCTAAAGTATATGGGGTGTTCACTTATACATCCTAACAAACGTAAGTGACTGGATCCCGTTTGAGAAGACAATGAGCATTAGACACAGTGCACACAGTTCAGTAGCACTCATTCGCCATGGTAGAACGATGACTACAGAACTAAGATATTAAAAGCTAAAGCCTTGAACCAAATCCAACGACTTTCAACTCCACAAGCCCAGAGTAGCAGGCCCCCTCGTCTTCTCTCACCAGGGATCCTAAGAGAGGGACCAGAAGGACAAAAATGACCTTGACCAAGGTCTGTTCTGACTTGATTAGGCCTCGTGATTTAGGTTGTCAAAAAATATTTGTGGTTTGGGAATACACTTTGCTGTTCAATGTAAACCTGCCTCGTGATTTCCATCTTCTAGATACTGGCCAGGGACACATTGGACGACTAGCCACAAGGTCAGCAGTTCAAACCACCAGCTGCTCTGAAGAAAAATACAAGGCTTTTGCCCCCATAAAGATTTCCAGTCTCCAAAACCCACTGGGGCCTTCCTACAATGTCTCATCGGGTCACTGAGTCGAAATCGACTGGATGCCGCTTGGATTTTGGTTTGAGATAGTGACCACCAGGGGGCAACCTGCAGTGTAACGACTAAGCCCTGCCAGACCAGGGCAGGGCATGCCAAGGAAGTATTAATATGACTTCAATCCTTTGAATATTTTTAAAATAGAAAAAAAAAGAATCTAATTTAGAAGCCCAGATTTTATTACGTTAACAGGAACACATTGTTTTCTTCAGCGGAAACCATAGAAATATTCTCGTTTTAGCGGCCGTTTCTAGACGATAGGGTCAACTAGCTTGTTGTACCGCGGTTGTTCGTGTGACGCTTGAAGCTGTGCCGCCAGCGTTCCCCAGAGCACGCGCGTCGCCCACGCTGGAAGGTTTCAGTGGAGCGTCCAGAGTCTGTCTCCCAGCAGAGGCCCCACGACCCACTCTTGAAGCGCAGCCAGGGAAGATTAGAAAGACAACAGGATATTGTCCAGTATGTGTCTGGGAGCTGCACCTCTTGGTTCGAAGACACTGCACAAGAGTGGGGACCATGGGTTCAAACCTCCCAGACATCATGAGAACGGCGTGTGACTCAAAAGCATTTGTCGCCAGGAGCTGAAGCCAACACAACAATAACTAGCAAAGCACAGCAGTAACAGCCCGTGGATTGTGTTGTTGTTGTTACTCCAAATATTTATGGTCGTTTTCCTTGTCCCAGAGACCAGGAATCCACAAAGGTCCCTGGGAGAAATATGCTGCTTCTCCACTTTGAAAGCAAACTCGTCGTGACTAAATGGCAAGAACCAAAGCAAACAAATCAAACTCCCTGAAATCGACTCAATGCCAACCCATAATGACCCTGTTGGACAGGGTAGAACTGCCCTGGTGAGTCTCCAGAACTATAGCTCTTTACAGGACTAGAAAGCCCTGTCTTTCTCCCAAGGAGCGAGTGTTGCTTTTGAACTGCCGACCTTGGGGTTTGCAGCCCAGTGTGTAACCACTCGTCACCGGCACTCCTTTAGTGGCAAGCACACTGGGAAGAATTAGTGGTGAGGCCTTTCACAACCATCTCTGCCAGCAGGTCATCTTGAGAATTTGGGCAAGTCATTGACCTTTCTTGGCCCTGGAATTGACCTAGATGTTCTCCAAGGTTCCCTGGAGTCGTGCTTCTCTTGGAATTATGGAATCGCTTCTGAAGAACAGAGGAAAAGCATCCCCCTGGGGCATCTATGCTAATTACTATATGATCATTCATTATTAAAATAAAGGGAATTGGCTTCTTATCACTGATTTTACTCACTTAGGCTAAACAAGCAATTCAGCCAGGTCATAACAAAATTGCCCACAAGTTCCGGCTCAATTTCTATTATTCAGATGTCTTTTAAAAATGCCAAACAGCCAAGACCTGAAAGTACAAAGCATTCACATGGCAAGAACGTTCAAGTTTCTACATCTTGCTGATTTGGGAGATTCAGAGAACTCTTTATTCCTAAAACTTAAAAATGGCCTTGTACTTTGCAAACTGCCTTGTTTCAGGATGCAGTGAAGAGCAAAGAGATAGAGACTAGCTAGATTGTATCTAGTCTAGTCCTAGAAATGACCTCTGTTTTTGGAAGGAGTTTTAATAGGTTGCTCAAGGTCAGATGACTCCCGTATTCCAGGAAATGGATGAAGTCATTTCTGACTCTCAGCTTTTCTTTTAAAAAAAAACAAAACAAAAAAACAACTACCCATCTTCTCAGCTTAACACATTGCCCTATGACATCTCTTTCTGGCCTTGCTTGGTTGGGGCACATGCTTTTCGACCTTACACTTTCATCTGGGTTCTATGAACAAAGCACAAACCAGCAAGACTCCAAGTGCGAACGTCCACTTCTGGATGGCACAACCGCAAAATTAATTCAGAGTTTTACGCTTCCTTTCTTCGGAGAGCAATAATTTTAACAATGATGCTGAGATCAGGATCCAAGGTGCAGGCCCTGGCTGGTTCTGCCTATAACACATTCCTTCCAACTTCTCAGAATCTCCTCTTACCAATCTGGGGTGCTAGAGGGGGTGCT
This sequence comes from Tenrec ecaudatus, assembly GCF_050624435.1. Taxonomy (NCBI): domain Eukaryota; kingdom Metazoa; phylum Chordata; class Mammalia; order Afrosoricida; family Tenrecidae; genus Tenrec; species Tenrec ecaudatus. The sequence continues at coordinate 16,272,400 of NC_134536.1, forward strand.
GAAAAGGAAGGCAACGACAAGACAAATGGAAACTTTTTAGTATGTCCTTAAAAGCCTCTTTATAGAGATGAGTAATAAACAGATTGGGGCCAGCAAACATATTCAACCTTTCCACATTTTCTCTACACAGTTATAAAACTGAGAGTCTTCTAAGGTCAGAGTTAAAGTAATACAGCCTTGTTTTCGTTTTTTAAATGAATTTTAATGGGACATTAAAATAAATTCAGCACTAGTAAAAGGTGTACTCAAAGTAGACCAAGAGAAGGGTAACGGGACCTACCATGTAGATAACTCAAACGTAAGCTAACAACTTAAATCCAGGGAATGCTCTCTGTAATGACCACCCTCTTTTCTCCTCTTTTCATCCAATCAGAGAATGATACCCTGTGAGATCGAATCATCTCATCTAGTTGGAGCAATTACAAGTTTCCTATTCTTTCTATCAACCTTAAGAGATCCATATTCCAAAGAAAGGTGGTTTACTGGAATGAGGACATGATCCAACAATATCATTAATAACACATACTACTGAGAGTTTGCCGAAGGTAGTTCGGAAACAGTTACTGCAGTCCACCAACTGGGAACTGGCAGGCACTCAAGCCAGATCTGGAAGAAAATGGGGAGGGGGGATAGCATTGCTGTTGTAATTTGGGCCTTTGCTGAAAGCACAGAATACCAGAAAGATATTTATCCGTGTTTTATCGACTCTTCAAAGGCAATCGACCAAGTGGGTCATAAAATATTATAGATCATATTGCAGAGAATGGGTTCACGGAGAATTTGTATGTAGAACAAGAGGCGGTCACTCAAACAGAACAAGGGGACACTGCATGGCTTGGAAAGGCAGGTGTCAGGGTTGCATCCTCTCACCATCCTTATTCAATCTGTATGCTGAGCAGATAATCCAAGAAACTGAACTATCTGAAGCAACATGGGCCATCAAGATGAGAGGAAAGCTCCTTAACAGCTTGAGATATGCAGATGACCCAACCTCGTTTGCTGAAGGTGGAGAGGACTTGAAGCGCTTACTGTTAACGATCAAAAAGCACAGCCTTCAAGGCAGACTATAATATGGACTACGCTTCAGCACAAAGAAAGCAAAAATCATCACAACTGAGCCAATAGCCAAGAGCCCGAGAAATGGAGAAAAGATTTAAGTGGTTAAAAATTTGGTTTACTTGGATGCATAATCAATGCTCATGAAAGTAGCAATCAAGAAATCCAGCAATGTACTACACTGGGCAAATCTGCTACACAAGACCTCTTAAAAGTGTTACAGAGTAAAGATGTCACTCTTGAGGACGCAGGTGCCCGCTACTCAAGCCATGGTATGGTCCATCTCCGCACAGGCATGTGAAAGCTGGATGGTAACTAGAGGAGACTGGAGAAGAGTTGGAGTGTTTAAATTATTACAGCAATGAATATGGGAAATCATGAGCTGCCAGAGGACAAAGAGCTCTGTCTCAGAAGAAGTGCAGTCCGAATGCTCCTTGGAAGTGAGGATGGAGACATTTCGTGGGATGTTTGTTGGACATATGATGAGGAGAGACCAGTCCCTGAAGAAGGGCCTCATGCTCGGCAAAGTAGAGGTCCACGAAGCAAAGTCAATATTTGAGGAAATAGAAAATTCCGAGTTCTGGGACAAATGCATGTGCAAGGTGTTCAAGAAGCAACAAAGAAAGTCAGTGTTCACCTGAATGTCGAGAGGGAAGGAGGAGGGCAGTAGGGTTGGGTTTTAGTGGGTGAACATGGGAGTTATTGGAAAGTTTTGACCAGAGTCCTGACCTGATCTGATGTCCAAATTTAAGGGGCAGGAAAGGCAGACACGAGGAAACCAGTTATGAGACTATTACGCCACTTCAGGCCAGAAACCATGGCCAGGGACCAGGATGGTGAGAAAGGAAGTGGTTACATTCCAGAAATGTTTTTATTGTAAAGCCAACAAAATTCTCTGGCATCTCAAAGAGGTATATGTAAGAGAAGAGTCCAGAATTAAAACCATTGCAATCAGGTCGATTCCAACACATAGCAACCCTGTAGGACAGCACTGAACTGCCTGCCCTCTAGGGTCTCTAAGACTGAAATCTTTACAGAAGCAGACGGCTCCATCTTTCTCCCACAGAGCAGAGTTTGAATTGCTAACCTTTCCGTTAACACAGTTCACACATTGAACCACCAACACGCCTTGGATTGAGAATTTTCCCACAGTTTCAGTCCTAAGAACTGGGCAGAGAGATTGTCATAAATCCAGATGGGTCACCTGTTGTCACTTCCAACCAAACCAATGACTCTCCTAGAACGGATGTTCCACTCTAGTCAGAAAAATGCAAACGATTATTGTAGATGGCTATGAATTTTACTGAAAATTTAGCCATTCGCATGTGCTGGCCTTTTGTTTTTTTTCAGGACCAATCAGATATTCGTCCTTTTTTCCCCAAAACGCCTTGCGGTCTGTAGACTGAGGCTCATGGACAATAAAGTAGCAGATGGCCCCCAAATATAGAGAGAAGATCATAAAGTATAACCTATTGATCAGACTAGTAATTATGCATTCATTGTGATTGAAGTTGCTCTCTATAAGAACATTGCCCACAGCTCCTAACTTGACCAACCCTGAATTACAAATAGTCGACCTGTAAGGTGCAAGCACCTTCTCAATGTTTGCTGAAGAAGTACAAACTTGGACCTAGTCACGGCAACATTTCTAAACCTGTGAATTATATCTTTGAAACAAAGAAGACAAGCAAATAAAAAGGAAGTTGTCCTCATGGCTAGAAAGACAAAGGCACCTTCAGGAAGGACAAATTATATTTTTGTTTTCACTGAGGAAGGAAAGGGAACCACTGCATCTTTGAAACATGTATCTGCATTGGCTGGACTTTATTGGGGAGCTAGGGATACATTTAGGCTACAATCACCCCAATTAGGTCCATCATATAGGCTACCTTTTGAATATTTTATTTCATTTCAATTTGACTTTCTAGGTGGTTAGATTTTCTAGGTAGTGGGTTAGGGATTGTCCTGGGTAGTGGGTACATCAGAAGAGACCGCATTCAACTCTGCAAAGACTGACATGTCTCTCTTCATTGTATCATTTGCTTTGATTGTGAACACTAAATTAAAGACTAATAAATTAGTAATCTTGGCATTCCAAATAAATAATGGGAGCCTTGGCTGAAGTAAATTCCTAATGGTTTGGATGTCAGTAAATTACAGATGTAACCATTAGGCTGTTCCAATGCTAAATAGCTTATTCTTTACATCAGTATGATGTTTTGATTACCTTTTGCTTTAAGATACAAATGTTTACATTTTATCTCTTGAGAGAAAAATGTTAGTGAAAAAGTAAAAGTATATTACCTTCTTATAAAATGAAGGTCTGAAAAGGAATCTCAGAAAGCTCCACTGTCAGGTAGGTTCAATATATTCCTTTTATGGCTTTGGGATCATTTTGAGATTCTTATGTTTACAGTGAAGTCAGGAATGTGGGAAGATAGCTCTACTCTGGAAGAACTCTGGGACTCTGGAAGCTTGTTCATGTTGTCTGGGTGGATCATTTACCTTGAAAATAAAACAGAACACAGATGGGACATGTGTGAGATGGGCAGGTTTGGAGGGAGACGGTTGTTAGTTGTTAGGGGCCGTGGAGTAGGTCCCTACCCATAGCGACCCTATGCGTAACAGATGCAAGCACTGCCCGGTTCTGTGCCATCCTGACAAGTTTTCCTGCGCTCTAACCCATTGTGGCAGTCACTGTGACAACGCATCGCATGGAGGGCCTTCCTGTCTTTCACTGCCCTTCTCTTTACCAAGCGTGATGGCCTTCTCCAGGGACTAGTCTCTCCTGGCATGTCCAAAGTACCTCAGATGACGTCTTGCCATCTTGCTTTGAAGGAACGCTTTGGCCATACTCCTTCTGAGACAAGAGTTGCTGGTCCTCTTTGGAAGACCATGGTACTTTGAATCTTCTCCAGCACCACAATTCAAATACCTCTATTCTTCTCTGGTTTTCCTTATTCAATGTCTACTTTCATAGGCATCTGAGGCCATTGTCAATACCCTGCCTCACGTTAGGGGCACCTTTGTTCTTCAAGTAATAGCCTTGTTTCTCAATATCCTAAAGAGGTTTTGTGCTGCAGGTTTATGCAATGCAATGTATCTTTTGATCTCTTGACTGCTGCTTCCAAGAGTATTGACTGTGGATCCAAGCAAGACAAAACCTTGACAACTTCAATCCTATTTCTGTTTATCATGAGGTTACCTATTAGTCCAGTCGTGAGAATTTGAGTTTCTTTACAATGAGTTGTAATGCACACTGAAGGCTGCGATCCCTGTGGGCTGCCTCAGCAAGTGCTTCAAGTCCTCCTCACTTTCACCAAACAGAGTTGTATCATGTGCAGATCACAGGTTGTTAAAAAGTCTTCCCCCTTAGATATATATGTTAAGTATGAGAAAACAAATAGATATTCAAGAGGAGATGAAGGGTAGGCTTTTGGATAGACGAGTATCGCTGTCTAAGATACATAAATTGATTGGTGGTGTTCCATGCCACCACACCAGATGTAAGGGAGACAAAAAAGAGAAGCTGTCCAAGGTCTGAATCCTGGGGTACACAACCTGAGGAGAAAGTGGCAACAAAGAGCAACCGGCAAGAGCCAGCTAAGGGCTTGCCAGTGAAAAATGGGGAGAATGAAGAAGTCACACGAGGAGAGGTCTCAAGATGGAGCAATCAGTTGAGTCAAATGCAGCTGACAGGTCATATAAAGGCTGAGAGCCAAAATTCAATGTAGCAATTACTCCTGGTTAGGCCAGTGAAGACCAACTGCTGTGACTGACTATTGCTAGAATATTTCCTTGGCCTGAGTGAGACAGATCAATCAACCTTTTGGCTAAATAACTAGGTCATAGGTGGGGGAAAGTACCTTATCATCTGCAGTTTGCATTGTCATTTATTTTGTAAGTCTTGCTTCATTTTCTAGAGGCTGAAGAGGATCTCACCCTTTCCCAAACCCTCACCAAAAACAGGGTTGGTTGGGTGTGTGTGTGTGTGTGTGCACGCGCGCACTTCAAAAGGTTTGTGGGAAAACAGATTTCAAAGATTAAAAGAGTATGGAATTTTTCCATGAAATTTTCTATGTGTAGAGAGAGAGATTGTTTTTTCTCTCTCTGTCAACACTAAGTCCCAGTCCGGCTTCCTCTTGACAATCCTTAGCTAACAATGGAAGGGTTGGCTTCATGTGAGGTACAGACACGTTTTGCTTTCTAGACTCAAGAAATGACAGGTGAAGTTTGTCTTTATTAAAAATGAAGTACATTTCTTTTCCAAATCCTATCTGGAAAGCAAACTTGGGTGCTTCTGTTTACTCTCCTGGTCTGAGAGTCTCTCCCCCACTCTCTGTCGTTGCTCTGTCTGCGTGGGGATCTTGCCTTTCCTCCCTCTCTCACCTCCTGACACTCTTTGTCTCCTCCATATCCTCAGTCTAGAGCAGTGGTTCTCACCCTCCCTCATGCCGTGGCCCTTTCATACAGTTCCCCATGTGGTGGTGACCCCCAACCATAAAACTATTTTCGTTGCTACATCATCACTATAATTTTGCTACTATTATGAATCATAATGTAGAGATCTGAAATGCAGGATATATTAGGTGACCCCTGTGAAAGGGTTATTTGATCCCCAAAGGGGTCATGACCCACAGGTTGAGAACTGCTGCTCTAGATTATCACAGCCAATTTGTCCTTGGCCACCATCAAAGTCTACCTGTTCTCACAGCAGCAGACATACATCAGTGGCAGAACATAATGAAGTCTAAGAAAGAGCAAGCAAGCGCAAGCAGGCAGAAGGAAAACTGAAGAAGGGGAATTTACTTGGCCATGTGTTTGCATTCTTTTCCACGTTCACAAGTAAAACTACGAGATTTACCAGTTTCGTGTTGATACAAGTCTAGTTGAATTTTCACCTCAATAATCTGATGTCTTTATTTGATACACACTATGACACTCTCTTGGTGCATGGATAGTGAGAGCAGGTTGTGACTAGCTTTGAATGTGACAGGAGGAAGCGCTGAAGCATTGATCTGCTCACAGAAGGGCTGGTAGATGGAACATGTCCAGTTCCAATACACCCAGAGGCACCTCCCCAGACAGCCCTGGAGATCTGCTTGTGAAAAGTCAAGCCTGGAAAGGCCCCCTCACGGGGTTGCTCTTTGATCATCGGACCAGTGTGTGGCTGCCTTGCTTGTTCTGTGCCTCCATTTGCAAGCTACACTACCTGTGGGACACCTAACCCATGGACTGTGTCGCTGTAATTTGAGGTTCCTTCAAGACCTGCTTCACCACACCATTGGAATTTACATCTCTTGAGCTGGGAACTGTCGAACCCTGTCATCTGGCTGACTGTTGGTGACCTGCCTTGCTGTTTGCTGCCTGTGACTGGATAGCCTGAATTGCTCTACAGAGGACTAACCGGCGGCCCTCAAGACTTGAAGGACTGACAGTGTCTCACAACTGTCTCATAGGAGTGAGTTGCACTGAGCCATTTGTACTGCCTTATAATTTCATTAACTGTTTATTTCTTATGTTATCTATCTGTCTGTATATATATATATATATATATATATATATATATATAATTATTAGTGTTCTGGCTTTGTTTCTCTAGAGAACCCTGTCTAACACAACTCCTGGTTGGTGGTTGGAATCCCCTCAGCAGCTTCGGTAAACTGCACAGTCAAGAAGACCCTGTGAAGCAGGCCTCAAGCTCACTGTCATGTGACCCTGCGTGACTTCTTGTGACCCCAAAGGCCCTATAGGACAGAGTAGAACTACCTCTGATGTGTTTCCCCGAATGTAACTTTCTATGGGAGTAGAGGACCTCATCGTTCTCCCCCAGAGCAGCTGGTGACTTTGAACGGCTGACCTTATGATGGGCAGATCAACACGTAACCTCCTATACCACAAGGGCTCCTTGGAGCAGTTCTACTGTACCTTATGGGGTTTCCATGGGCTATGAACACACCAGCTCTCGCGGACAGCAGGACCACAGACAGGGAAGACTCTGTGGCATCAGGTTACTGTGGGTTGGAACCCCTTTGAGGGTCAAATGACTCCAACAGAAATTCCACAAGCCAGTGACTTTGACAAACAGAAATGTATTCTCTAGCTGACTAGAAATCTGAATTCGGGGTGTTGGCTCTCAGGGAAACTTGCTCTCTCTGTCCACTCTGCGGGAAGGTGCTGGTTCCTCCAGCCTCTGCTTGCTGGCTCCTCGGAGCTCTCCATGTGGCTTGCCATCACTCTTTCCCCTCTGGGTTTCCCTCGCTTGTTTAATCTCAGAAGCGATGTCTCAAAAGAGACTGACTTAAAATGCCTCCGACATCAATCCTGTCTCATCAACCTAGCAAAGAAAACCCAGAGCCAAATGGGATTCTAAACTCGGCCATAGCAGGTCATGTTTACAAGACAGATTGTGGAGAAGAGGGCCACCATCCATACTTGCTCTGATGAATTCCGGAGAATGATTAGCTAACAAAAGTTACTACCTGAAGGAGTCCTGGTGATATCGTGGGCAAATCATTGGGTCGATGACCTGCAAGGTCGGCAGTTTGAGCCTACCAGATGCTCCTCAGCAGAAAGATGAGGCTCTCTGCTCCCATGGAGACTTACCGCCTTGGAAACCCAAAAGGACAGCTGTGTCTGTCCTCCAGTGTTGCTGTGGGCTGGAATCAACTAGATGGCAGTAAGTGTAAGTGAGATCTGTTTGGCATGGATTTACTTATGTTCGTATCCCTGGTTCTGCTGATGTCATTATGCCTTGAGCAAAAAAGGTAAGGAACTTACAAAACTGATCATCATTATGTATTATGTTATTAGTCTAGAAGTCATGATACTTTCAGTCGCCTCAGTTGTAGGTCAAAGTTGGACATTGATTAAGGAAGAATCGAGACGTGCAAACTTTGGTGCCAGCAAAGAGCATGGGAGGTACCCTGGACTGCCAAAAGGACAAACAGATCGGTCTTGGAAGAAGTACAGCCAGAGTGGTCCTTGAAGCAAGGGTGGAGAGCGGTCATCTCACCTACTGCACGCATATTGTCACAGAAGGTCAGTCCCTGGAAAAAGTAGAGAAGCAATGAGACAGGGAAGGCCCTGGACAAAACGGGGTGACACAGTGGCCGCAAAGATGGTCTCAGACACAAGAACGATTGTGAGGCAGGCGCAGGTGCAGGCCCAGGCATTGTTCTGTTCCGTTGTGCACAGGGTCGCTATGTGTTGGAACCAACTCGACGGCACCTCACAACAAGAACCTGAAGTTCATTCGAATGAAGCCGCCTATGCGTCATACACAGGGGTTCACGCCACTCCCCACCGCTGCACTGCAAAGAGAGAGGCAGTCATGAATAAGGAACTGCATAGTGCTCAGAACCCTCAGAAAGATTTTCTGAAAGTAAACTCATTCTTAGGGCGGGGAGGAAAGGGTAAAATATGCAAAGGGAAAGAAGTGCTGAGAACACTTTAAAATAGGACAACGGACCCCAAATGACCTCATAGGCACGGTGTAGACCTGCTCATCGTGAACCTGACGCCTTGCAAAGAAGATGAAAACACTTTCCCGCCACCCCCACCCCCTTTAGGCCTGGACAGGTGGGATTGCCATTTTGATTTTTCTGATGGAAACAGGTTGCAGGAAGTCATGGGGACCTTGTCTGTGTGTCTGTGTGTCTATTGCATGGGGTGAAAGATGCCATTGCCCCACTTGTACTCGTGAAATCAAATCCAAGAACTGAAATTCACTTCCCAAGGAGGAAATAAGTTGGGAGGGAACAGCCTTTCCAAACAAGGCAGTTTTAGAAGGTTCATGCCTTCTCCTCCCGTTCTCCCCCCCCCCCCCCCAATATCACCATCCCTCTGGGTACTAAATCTGACTTCAATTTTTCATCCTTGATTTGTCCTTATTCCCCAAGACTGTATTATCACTAAGGTGTTGATGATTTAAAAATGATAAAGCTACATTAAAATTCAGCCGCAAAAGAGGTTTTGCTGGTAACTGCAGCTGCACTAGTAATTCCTAGTAACTGCAGGTGCGTGGTGCTTAGTGCTAATTGGACAGGGCTGCTTTTATCAAATCTGGTAGCCGCTAAAATTCAGTGTTTGTGTCTGATGCCAAAGCTATCTTTCTGCAAAAAGGGGGGGGGCCTGACCTAAATATGGAGCCAACCCCTTCATTCAAATGCACAGAGTGGGAAATCTTACAGTCTTTAAACTGTGGTTTCCCTCACTTTGCAGACTGAAATGCTATTGGCACATGCTTAATTAGCGCGTCTCCTGCATGTTCTACCCGTTGGCTGGGTGGATGCAGTGGGGGAACTATTGTGATCAAAGTTCCAGCTATGTCACATATCACATTTGGGTTCATGTAGAATGTTTGCTTGGAGAAAAGTGAAAACTCTGTTTGAATTGGCCACACTTACGAGTTAAATGAGATTTACCAGGCAATCCCCTTGAAGGACATAAAGCAACCACACGGTGATAGGCTGGAAGGGAGTTGTTGTGGGCAAATGGAGAGGAAAAAAGGCAGTAGTGACATTAAAATAATCATCAAATGTTTACCCTCAAAAGGGCAGTGAGTGAGTTTCCAGGTCATACAATTATGGACCCATATTATGCTTATCACACCATACCAACTATACCATACCACATATCATATTACACCATACCAAACTTATAATATCATGTATCACACCATGCCATATATCATGCCATAACACACCATATAGTATATCATACTATACCAACCATACCATACCACAGCTCATATATCACACCATACCATATATCATGTCATACCATACAATATAATATATCATACCATACCAATCATACCATACCACATATCACATAATATTATATCATACCAGCCATGTGGGATACAGAAAGATTTCTCCCAAGTTGTCTCCCCCAATATTTACCAAACTTAAGACACTGCTTGCTACACATGGCAAATGACTATATACTTGGAGGTCAATGAAAGCAGGTCAGAGGTTATTCTCCCTACGGGTTATCAGCCATCTAGAGCAACCAGACTGTATAGTCTGTCCCACACTAAGTTGGGCCCATTCCCTTCTGATAAGGATAATAGATTGTTTCCCTGAAGGAGAGCCCAAGGACGTCAAGCCACTCAAGGGTGACCAAGGTTAGGCTGCCATATGGAGTCGAGGGTCTGCCATCTTGTCACATGTGTACCCTAATCCCTCCCATTCCTATTGCATATACACCCCTATCTCATCCCTTCCTTTCATGCGTAAGTCTATTGTACAGCCCCTTCCTGTTATGTGTATGCTTATTGTGAACCCCCTTCCTGTGACATGTGTGGCTACCTGTAATCACACCCCCAAGGAAAAATAAGCCTTGGTTAGAAATAAACTATTCTCTTGCCCTCTCTGCCTACATGGTGTGCAGATCTGGCTGGTGAGATCATGGCCATTTAGGAGGTGAGCATGCTACTATGAAATATGTGTGACTCCTTTATTTTACTCTCCTATCACTCTTATTCTCTATGACTTTACTATAATATTTATATATCATAACCATAAAATTGTGCCTATTGGACCTGTGATATAGTTGTGAGGGGCTGGTTACCCCCCAAAACCATACCATATGTATATCATATCATATCACCCTTTGCCAACCATACCATATATCATATCATAGTTCACCATACCAACCATACCATACACATATCATATCATACCATACCATATGATACCAACCATACATATATCATATCACACCATACCACATATCATATCATACCAAAGATGCCATCCCATGTATCATATATCATATCATACTATCCTATTTATGCATATAATGCCATATTAAATATACATATATTATATTATATCATCTCACACCATACCAACCAGACCAGACCACATATCACATCATACCAACCATCCCATGTATCATATCATACCACATATGCATATCATACCATACTAACCATACCATATATCATATCATACCATACCAACCATACTATATTATATCATATGGCCAAATGATATGCATGCAATACTTGCTCTATGAGGCTATGGACTAGATGGTTGATGGGTGTTAACTTCCATGAAGGAGTAGGAGAAGGATAAACTATGGGGCTGATTAGCAGTTTAAACTGTTGCATATATAGTTAATGATCTAAAATGCAAATCCCCACCTAACTTACAATTTCAAAAAAAGTTAATATCGCTTATTTTGGATCAATGGGCAGTGAGTCACCTGGACCAGTAGGGAAAACACAAAGTTGAACCCACTGATGCCTTCCTTCATCAACCAACCATCATATTTCCTTAAATACCTGATTTCTGAAGACGTTTTACACTATTTCCACTGAAGTCCCTCGAGACTGTCTGTTTTTACCACATTTCATCATCAAGCAGCATTTTTTCTCCTCTGGGTTGGATTTCGAGGTTCCTCCTGAAATAAACCTTGGGTTCTTGGAATAAAATCTGAGAGTCCAGACACACTGTCTGAACTCTGACCTTGATGTTCTACTTTAGAGGATATGAGATTTTACTTTTTAATCCTACTCAGGAAATTAGGCCTGATTTCAAGAACCAAGCTGGCAAAAAAAAAAAAAAAATGTAAGTCTAAAAACCTTTCGAGAATGAGCTTGTCTTATGGTTAGCATTCTAAAAGACTTTGGTTTCAAGAAAATCAGATAACTTCTCACCCGAAAGGAAAGCCATCCTGAAAGCTGAGAGAAACAGTATCTAGTCCCGTACATTCTCCCATTGGCAATCTGAGAAATGAGCTTCATCAGGCACAAATTTCGGTGGGTTCTGCAAGAACAACAATAAAATCACGAACCAGTCACCACTGCGTTGATCCAATGCATGGTGATCTAGGCACGAGGAGTCGAATGGCACTTTGTAGGAGTTTGAAGTTCTGAGACTTCAGAAGCAGCTCGCCCGCTCTTTCTTATGAAGTATCTCCATGTAGATTTCTAACCTTTCTGCTAGCAGCCGAGTGTTTTTCTCATTTGCACTACCCAAAGGCTAAAACACATCCCTTTGAAAATACCTGCTGAAACACCTACGAGTACAGCAAGCCCCAAAGAGAGGACCAAAGACTCCTTGCTCATCAGTGTAGAGGGGCCGTGAAAAGGAAGAAGGTCTTCCAGGGGATAGATCGACACAGTGGCTGTAACCATGGGCTCAGGCATAGGAACAATTGTGAAAATGGGACAGGACTGGACAGGATTTCCTTCTGTTGTAAACACGGTTGCTATGAGTCAGACTGATTCAATGGCACTTAACAACAGTTAGACAGCATGAACTGTCAGGAACGGTTACATGGGTAACTTTTGGTCTCTGAAAACCTTGACCAAAAGAGAAAAATTGTACACAAAGAATTACCATTCTCAATAAATGTATGTAGAGAAGCAAAGTTTTATTGCCGTAGTTGTTTCCGTGAGGGGGTATTCTGAGTATGCGCTATTCGTTTTACATAAATCATACTCTAGGTAATTGATTGCATGAGTATCATCAAGTTAATCCTATGGACTATGTCATCATAAGATGCTATGTAGAATAATCACTTTGGCTAGCCACCTGGGAATGAGATTGAGAACTCCGTGTTGTCAATGAACTTTCTAGCACTTTCTTCTTCCTCATTATGCTGGAAACATCACAGGGGCAGAGCACGACTCCTAGTCTGTGAAGCCTAAATCTACACTCCTCAACCAATGATGCTGAAGGCGTAAGTTCAACTTCGCTGGACAAAAACAAGGCTCCAGGAATTGATGGAACATCAATAGAAACATTTCAATCAGCTGACGAAGCACTGGGTGCACTTACTCATCTGTGCCAGGAAATTTGGAAGATGGCTAGTTGGCCAACTGACTGAAAGGCATCCATATTTGTGCCCATTCCAAAGAAAGGAGACCCAACAGAATGCTCTAAGTATAGAGAAATGTAATTTGTATAATCTTCAAGTAAAATTTTGCTGCAGATCACCTAAAAATGGTTGCAACCATGCATTGAGCGGGAACTGCCAGAAGTTCAGGCTAGATTCAAAAGAGGGCAAGGGACAAGGGATATTATTACTCATGTTAGATGGATCTTGGATGAAAACAGAATAACGGAAGGATATGTTTACTTGTATTTTATTGACTATGCAAAGTCATTTGACTGTGTGGACCATAATAAACTATGGATAACCTTGAGAAGAATGGGAATTCCAAAAGACGTCATCGTGCTCATCAAGAAGTAGTTGTGCAGACAGAACAAGGGAATCCGCAAGGGAATGGTGTGCATCAAGGTTGTTTCCTCTTACCCTCCTTATTTAATCTGAACGCTGAGAAAAATCATCAGAGAAGTTGGCTGATATGTGGGAAAATATGGCATCAGGATTGGAAGAAGCCTTATTAACAACTTGCAATATGCAGATATGAAAACCTGCTTGCTGAAAGTAGGGAAGAATTGAAGCACTTACTGATGAAAATCAAAGACTATAGCTCTGAGTATGGATTATGACTCATATAAAGAAGACAAAAAATCTTACAACTAGATCACTAGGTAACATCATGATGATTAGAGAAAAGGTTGAAGTTGTCAAATATTTTGTCTCTCTTGGATCCACAACCAATGTTCATAGAAGCATCCGTCAAGCAATCAAAAGATCCATTGAGTTACAGAAATCTGCTGCACAAGACCTCTGTAGAGTATTGAAAAGCAAGTATGTCACTTTGAGTACTAAAGTGCACCTGACTCAAGCCATGGTATTCGCTTTTTTTTAAAAAAATTAATTTCATTGGGGGATCTTACAGCTCTTATCACAATCTATACATCCATCCATTGTGTAAAGCACATTTGTACATTTGTTGCCATGATCATTTTCAAAACATTTTTTTTCTTTTTGATACCTTGGTAACAGCTCCTCATTTTTTCCCTCCCTTCCCCGCTCTCCTTCCCTCATGGACCCTTGATAATTAATAATTATTTTCATGTATTACACTTGCCAATGTCTCACTTCACCCACTTTTCTGTTGTCTATCACCCTGAGAGGGGGTTATATGAAGATCATTTTGATTGGTTCCCCTTTTCTCCCCATTCCCCACCTGCCACTTACCATCCTAGTATCACTACTCTCATTATTGATTCTCAGGGGTTTATCTGTCATGGATTTCCTGTGTTTCCAGCTCTTATATGTACCCATGTACATGCTCTGGTCTAGCCAGATTTGTAGGGTAGAATTGGGGTCATGACAGTGGGGGAGCAGCATTAAAGAATTAGAGGAAAGTTGTATGTTTCATTGGTGCTCTATTACACCCTGATGCCATGGTATTCTCAATTGCCTCACATACATGCGAAAGTTGGACCCTGAATACAGAAGAAGAATGGATGTGCTCAAAATGTCCTGCTGGAGAAAAATGTTGACAGTACCATGGACTGCCAAATGCACCAACAAATTTGTCTTGGAAAAAGTACACCTGGAATGCTCCTTCGGGGCAAGGATGGCAAGACTTCATCCCATGTACTTTGGATATGTTGTCAGGAGAGACCAGTCCCTGGAGGAAGACACCCTGCTTGTAAAATGGCAGAGCAGTGAAAAAGGAGGAGGTTCTCAAAAGAAGTGGCACAGTGGCTTCCACAATCAGCTCCGGCATAGGAACAGTTGTGAGGATGGTGCGTGACCAGGCAGTATTTCGTTCTATTGTGCATAGGGTGGCTTTGGGTCAGAACTGCCTTAATGACACCTAACAACAAGAGTGATCCAGCTAGAGTTTAATCTCCCCAGCCTGCTTTGCCAATTGGAAGTAGCTTGCCAAGGGATTTTGAGGACTATCTACAACCCCCATGTTCCTTGCAAAAAAGGAAATATCTTCCTCTCCATGCCCACCTTTCCCCCTTTATCACCAACCTTTTGCTTTTAATTGCTTCCCCAAAGGAATTTTCTAAGTATGTTTAGGTCCTGTTTTTAGCACTTTTGTCTGTAACCTAATTAATACAATTTATACATGCTTCCATTTCTTGTTCATTGTGCTTATTGGTTGATACATATGTCTCTCCTACCAGGTCATCAATCACTTGTGTGCAATATGTGTTCTCATTCAATCTTGCAAAACCTGGCCTGTGTCTGCCTCACAAATATTAAGTGCTTATACTCTGAGGTAGAGGATGGACTTCAGGCCTCTGCTCATACCCTCCCTCAATACAAGAACACTTTGTTCTAACAAATCAGCAGTCTAAGATGTTCACCCTCCCAACACAATCGCCAAAGACAAAATGGATGCATAAGCAAATGTGGTAAAAAAGTGGATGGTGCCTGGCTATTAAAAGATATAACATCTGGAGCCTTAAAGCCTTGAAGTTACATAAGCTGCCATTCAGCAGTGAAGCGACAAGTCCACATGGAAGAAGCACACCACCAATGTGATCATGAGGAGTCTAAGGTACCGGGTAATAGGCATCAGCAGACACATAACAAACAAAAGCATATTGTTGAGAATGAGGGGGGTTGGAGCAGAGCTTCAAAGCCCATCTGTAGACAGTGGAACAATCTCTCCACAGAGGGGCCACAGGGAAGGGATGAGTCATCAGGGTACAGTAAAGCATGGATGAAATATACTGTATTCCTCTGGTTCCTTGAGGCTTCCTCACCCCAGTGCTGCTTCTCAATTCAAACTATATTGGAACATGTACACAGGTACAGATAAGAGATGGGAGCTCATGACACACAGAATCCAGGAACAGGAATGGAAATAGTGATAGCAGAGGGTAGAGGGGAGGAGGTGGAAGGAAGGAAAAAAGGGAGAAGCAATTGCAATGATCGACACCTCACCATACACCCCTCTGCAGGGGGAAGAACAACAGAAAACATGGGGCAGGGAGACAGCGGTCGGTGTGAGAGATGAAAATAATAACAATGTCAATCTATCAGGGGTTATGAGGGTGGGG
Source organism: Tenrec ecaudatus (assembly GCF_050624435.1). NCBI lineage: Eukaryota > Metazoa > Chordata > Mammalia > Afrosoricida > Tenrecidae > Tenrec > Tenrec ecaudatus. Next base: position 16,288,353 of record NC_134536.1, read on the forward strand.
GGATAAAAGAGGAGCTGATACCATGGGCTCAATAGAGTGCAAATGTCTAGAAAAGAAGGAAGGCAACATATGTACAAACATGCCTGATTCAATCAATGCATGAACTGTGATAAGAGTTGTACGCGCCCCCAATAAAATGATTTAAATATATAAAATCAAATTATTCCAGCATATCCCTTTCTGTTATTAGACACTTGGATACTGGCCAATACTGTTTGTTGTTGGTGCTGTGTTAGTTTGGGTACATTAGAGAAACAAATCCCCAGAAACTTATATGCATAAGAGAGAGTTTTATATCAAGGTTAAGTGCACATCAAGAAAACATCCCTACCCAGTGATGCCCAAGCCTACAAGTCCAACATTAACCCATATGTCCAACACCAATCCACAAAATCCTCCTCCATCCTTTAGGAAAATGGATTATATAAATCATGGTATGTCCTCAGAAAGAAATAATTGCCTGAGCATGAAATGGATGAGGCATATCAATATTTTCTCCCACAAAAATTGCTGTAAGCATCTGGGGTCTTGAAAATACCACCTAGGTAAAAAGCACACATGGAAGAAGCACACCAGCTTGTGTGATCATGAGGTATCAATGAGATCAGGTATCAGGTCTCAAAGACCCCAAACAAAAAATTATATCAATGTGAATGAGGGAGAGCACAGAGTGGAGACCCAAAGCCCATCTGTAGACAATTGAACATCCCTTCTCAGAAGGGTCACAAGAAAGAGATGAGCCAGTCGGGGTACAGTATATCACCAATGAAACATACAACTTTCCTCTAGTTCGTTAATTCTCCCATCTCTCCCCCACTATTATGACCCCAATTCTACCTTACAAATTCGGCTGGACAAGAACATGTGCACAGACACAGATAAGAGCTGGAAACACAGGGAATCCATGGCAGATAAGCCCCTCAGGACCAATAACGAGAGTAGTAATACCGGGAGGGGAAGGAGAAGTGGAGGATAAAGGAGGAACCGATCACAATGATTGACATATAACCTGGGGATGGACGACAGAGAAGTGGGTGAATGGAGACAGCAGTCAGTGTAAGACATGAAAAAATAATAATTTATACATTATAAAGGGTTCATGAGGGAGGGAGGAATGGAGCTGATACCAAAGGCTCAAGTAGAAAGAAAATGTTTTGAAAATAATGATGACAACATATGTACAAATACACTTGACACATGTATGTATGGATGGATTGTGATAAGAACTATAAGAGACCCCAATAAAGTGGTTAAAATGTAAAATAAAATAAAGAAATTGCTATAAAGTATACTGCCTGTGGAGAAAAAGACAAGAAGGAACATACTCCTAGGTGTATTTCTTAAGCGTGTATCAAAGAGTCTAGTATATAGAGTATGATATAAGTATATAACATATATATATAGATGATTTTAAGAAACTGTTTTTAGAAACTATTACTCTGGGGAAGAGGGTCTAGGTCTGTGGGGAATGAAAACTTTGGATTAACCACTCTTTGTACTATTTACATTTTATTTTCATTCTATGTTCATGTCACTTTTGTGATATGAAAATGCCGTTTCTCCACTCCATTCCATTAGGGTGACTCAAATGAAAACCAGACTATTACAAGTGCTGGCGAGGACGTGGGGAAAGGGAACCCCATTCACTGCTGGAGAAAAGGTGGAGCAGAACAGTCGTTGTTCGGTTCTTCAGAATGCTTCACATAAAGTTACCCTATGAGCCAGTGAGTCCATTCCTACGATCTGCCCAAGAGACGTAAAAACATTTCCATACAAAACTTTGGAGACTAACGTTCATATGAGCACTTTTCACACTCGCTTAAAAAAAGGAAGAAACCCAAATGTGGTAAGTCCATACAGAGTACGGTTAAGCCAAGGAACACCGACACGTGTAGTGACATGGATGAAGGCTGCATGTGGTACAGTCCCATGCACATGAAACGTCAAGATAAATCTATAGAGACAGGCAGAGGTGTGGGGTTGCCAAGGGCAGTGGGGAGAGGCAATTGTAAGTGATGGGTAATTGCACCGTTTTTGACAATTACCAGTCTAGTCCTATTCTGCATGTCCACATTCCAGTTAGTAATGAATGCTTATAACTGTTTCTTCTCATTTGGAGTCATGCCCCCTCTGCAAATGACCGTCCTGACGCCTTCACGCCATCTACGTCACGAGGGTTGACCCCGCTTTAAGAAAGCAGCGCTTTCCAGGCTGGACTCTGAGTGCCTTCCACCTGAGGGACTCATCTTCTTAGCCCCGTGTCTAATAACTTTCCACTGTTAGTCATAGGGTTTTCAGTGGTGAATCCCTCTGAACTGACAGTCTGTTCCTTCTTCCTACTCCAGTCTTAGTTTAGAAACTCGGCTGAAACCTGTTCACAGTGAGTGACCCTCCTGGTTATTTGAAATGTCAGTGGCATTGTCCCCAACATCACAACGACATGCGAGTCATCACAGGATGATAAACTGACAAGACTGTTTTTTCAGGGAGCCCAAAAGGTTCCAAAATTAGATTAAGTGATGACTGCATAACTCTATAAAAATGCTAAATTAACCTGAAACTTGATCAATGGATGAATGCTGTTGTGGTGAAGTAGATCTCAACCAAGCTGTAACCATTTTCAACCCAGTTACTATGTGCCCTGTTGGTTTCAAACTTCCTCGTGAGGCATGATGGTTGTGAAAAGTGGGTGAGGGAACGTCTATGGCAAAGACCAGCAGTTCAGAAAGAAGGTAAAAGGAAACAAAATAAAGATATAGGAAGCAAAGCTATGGATAGAGGCATTAGCATAGGCATGTACATATGCAAATACATTAATTCATAAAGACAGAGGTATTGGTATATGTACATATATTTATAAGGCAATATGCTGAGGTAGTGGATGGACTTTGGGCTTATGCCCTCCTTCAATGCAAGAACACTTTGTTCTAACATCCTGGCATTCTGTGATGCTCAACCCCACCCTCCTACTCCCACCCCACCCACCGTACAATCACTGAAGACAAAATGGGTGCATAAGCAAATGTGGTGAAAAAAGCATATGGTGCCCAGCTATTAAAAGATATAGTGTCTGGGGGTCTTCAAGGCTTGAAGTTAAACAAGCAGCTATCTAACTAAGAAGCAACAAACCCACATGGAAGAAACACAGCAGCCTGTGTGATCAAGAGATGTCTAGAGGATCAGGAAACAGGCAACAGAAGACCCAAAACAAACAAAGGAACAAAAAACATTGTTGAGAATGAGGAGGTCCGAGCAGAGAAACCAAGCCCATCTGTAGACAATGGGACATCCCCTCACAGAAGGGTCACAAGGAAGGGATGAGTCAACCAGAGCACAGTATTGCACCAATGAAATGCACAATATTCCTCCGGTTCCTTGAGGCTTCCTCATCCCTCACTAGCATGACCCCAGTCCTGCCTTTCACTGGGGGCTAGACAGGAGCATGTGCACAGGTACAGATAAGAGACCAGAGTTCATAACACATGGAATCCAGTGATACCAGGAGGGTAGGGGGAAGATGGGGAGATGAGGGGATGAAGAGGGAATCAATCACAATGACTGACACATAACCTCTCCCCCACCCCCACCCCCAGGGGGACCAATAACAGATAACATGAGGGAAGGAAGATAGCTGTTGGTAGAAGATATGAAACTAATAATAATTTATAATTTATCAAGGTGTAACAAGGGTGGGGTGGTGTGGGGAGGGAGGGAAAAAAGAGGAGCTGATACTAAGGGCTCAATAGAAAGTTAATGTTTAGAAAATAATGGTGGCAACATATGCACAAATATGCTTGATACAATTTATGTATGGATTGTTATAAGAGCTCTAAGAGCCCCCAATAAAATTATCTTTAAATACAATTTTTAAAAACCCAGCAGTTATTATTTTTTAATTAAGAAAAAACAGCAGGTATTTTAGAAAGGAAAGAAGCATGTAGTCCTGGATGACTGTCTGGGTAGTCACCTCTCAGGAATATTTCTGTCCCAGGGGGTTGCCTCCTACAGCCCATCTGCCTGATCAATGATTCATTTATGAAATCCCTTACCGTCTTACCCAGAATGTATTGTGATGTAATGCTCTCACCGAACCTCCCAGGGGACCCTGTGTATTCAGAACTGAAGAGCTTTCAGGGGACAAAATGTTCCAGCCATCACTCTTTCAATTTAGGGACCACTAATTGACTAAGAGAGGAGAGGAGTTTAGACCTTTGATTAGCCCACCTTTAAAAATCCATTTAGTAAAGTTAAAAAAAAATTTTTTTTGCAGATGCCTCAGATAATACCAGCAAGGTAGAACAACCTAAGAATTCATGAATCGTATTGGAAAATTGATAGCCAAATAATACATAGCACGTATTTCATAGCAAGCATTGTTCTAGCAAGTCACGTGTATTCATTGACTTAAACTTGACAGCAACCCATTAGGAGGATCCTTCACAGGTGGGGAATCTGTGTCTATCAGGGGCAGAGTCTGTAGAGACACCCACACATTCTGCCTCCACAGCCTTACTTTTGACCACTGCTCTAGCATGCCGTACCTAAACCCCAACATAATGTGTTTTCTCTAACAATATCCTCAATCAAAGAAAGAGCTGAAATCAAAGTCATCGAAGCAGTTGCTGTCACATCAGCTCCAGCACAGTGTGTTGGCGCTCCAATGTGTGTCGGAGTAGAAATGTGCTTCACTGGTCGTCAATGGCTGATTTTTCTAAATGAGATGACCAGGCCTTTCTCCTAGGGAAGCTCTGGATGGATTCAAGTCTCAAGATTCAGAGAATCACCCTAATTTGTATTTTTAAATGGGTTCATCTTTGATATACCTGTGGTTTCACTTTAGTCTCTTCCACCATATCAAATGCACTTTCAGCCCTGGTGTCTGTCCTTCCAGGGGTTTCACTGATATCTGTCTATTCTCTGCATTTTGGTGTGAAACAAACCTGGGGTAGTAACATGTTTAGCTTTTGTGCTAACATGCGTAGATTTTGTTATAACATGCAGAAACAACCAGGATCCACTTAAGAAAACTACTGAAACTGTGTGAGGGGTGTCCATGAAACTCACGGATACACATCTTCATGAACTGTGCCTAAATGATAGAACCCACACACACACACACAAATGTGAAAAGGCAAAATAAAAATATAGTGAGGCCAATCAAATAATTTGGCTATGTTCTCCTCCAGACAAATTTGGCCTACGGTGTTTTCCCTCTTGGATTGAGTAATGTTCTCAGGCAGTAATAAAGAACTAGCCAAAAGTAACACACAGGCCTAAGGTCTATACATTTAATTAGTTTCAGCACCAACTAATTGAAAAATGAAAGCACAGGCAGGTGGGATTCATTTCATAATTTGCTCACGGTTATTCTAATGGATGTGTCTAAAATGGAACAAAGTACAGAGATGGAAACATTCAGGAAACAATGAAATGCCTCAGTCAGGAATCAGGAGTCATTGGCTGAGAATTACTTGATGGTTCGGGGAACTGAGCAAGAGGTGAATAATCAACAGGGAAAGTCCAAAAGGAAACAAAGTTGCTTTCATTTTACATTATCCTTAACTTTAATTAAGTTGTTGGTAACAAAGTTCATCTTACAGAAACAGAGCGCCATTTCCCTTCATAGTCATAGAGGCATAGGCAATCCTCACTACTGTGCTGAAAAACCAAACTCATTGCCAACGAGTCAGTGCTGACCCATAGTGACTTCCTGTGGGTTTCTGAGACTGTGGTAGTTACAGAATCTGTTGTCAATTTGAGGATTAAGAGTGATGGGGTGGAGTCTAGCCTGTCAATCAGGTCATAGCCAATGAGGCCTCTGGGTGGGCATGGCCTTCTCCTGAGGATTCTGGGAACTCAGGTATTCCTCCTTGGAGGTGGGAGACTCTCTCTGCTTATTCTCTGGAAGACACTGCAGCTGACAATACACACTAGTGGCCTGAGCTGTAGGAACCACATGGAGACCCCTGCCAGCACTTAGATGCTTACAATGCCACTGGATCCACAGGACTTCCCACCCACTGGCCTGCGATCTTCCTGCATTCGGCATCATTGCATGGGTTTCATGAGGACTTTATAGATTGGTATCGGACATATGGGCTAATATTGTACTTATGGACTTGATCTGGACTGGGCTGAGATGGTTTCTTAATGTACAATTACTCTTTATATAAAGCTCTTACTTATAAATATGAGTGTCTATGAATTTGTTTCTCTAGCCTATCCAGACTAACACAAAACCAACAGGGGAAATTAAGGCTTAATACATTCCTATTCATAACATACCTCTTAAAAATAGATATTGGGAATATTTTACTAGGACTAGAGATAAAAGCATTGCCATTAGGGAAGCTCAACAGAGAAGCCAGTCCTTGTCCATTGAAAGTCCGCCCCTGTGTCAAAGACAAAGCCTTGGATGCTGGCTTCCGAGTCAGTCATCTGACACTAAAACTAGCCAACTTGAACTCAAAGAGTTCAAGATAACGACTGTGGTTGTGAACAGTGCAACTTAAGAATCCTGTGTGAATTTCACTCGATGAGTAAAAGTTATTTTTCTTCCAAATAATCTTAAAATATATTGATCGTCCTGAAAAATTTGGTCTCTCAAAATTTGCCTGAAGTCATTTCAATAGAATCAATGTGCTGATAACACCCAGATTCATAGGATTGAAAGAAATAGAGAGCCATTTACTGTCACAATAAATAAACAAAACCATGTCATACATAAGTCCCTAACTCAACTGTCACATTTATGACAAAAGGAAGCAAATTGAAGATGCTACAGGCAGAGTTCCACCCCACAGTCACACATTTACGTGTTTACTCGGTGCTTTGTTTTAGATTTGTGTATGAAGTTAAATAGTCAGTAAGTGGAGGAATCAGCTACTTCCCACAAAAGAGCTAAGAGTACTTGTCATAAATTGGCTCGTTAAGTGGCCCACGAGCCAGTGGGCTGGACATCATGATCAGTGTCTGCTCCATTGAAACCACAAAGGCCTTGCCTATTCCCACGCTAACCCTGCTTCATAGCACCAATCCTTACATGCATGTGGGATGCCGCCTTTTCTCCCAGACCTCCTCAAGAGCCTTGACTCCCTGCTCTCCCTGGTCCCCTGTATTGCTTGCCAGCTGTGACCAGTCCCCAAAGCTGGCTATTCCTCCACGGAAGTCTTCTGGGGAGCTTTTTAGTTCAAGTAAATCTGCTGCACATGACCTCTTTAAAAAGGTTTTAAAAACAAAACTAGAATGTGGCTTTAAGGACTAACGTGGGCCTGACACAGCCATGATACTTTCAATCATCTCATATGTATGTGAAAGTTGAACATTGAATAAGGGAGACCAAAGAAGAATCTATGCATTTGAATTATGATGCTGGCAAAGAATATTGGAAATACTATGGACTGCCAAAGAACAAACAGACCTGTCATGAAAGGAGTGCAACCGGAAGGCTTCTTATAATCTAGGATGGCAAGACTACGTCTCGCGTACTTTGGACATGCTGTCAGGAGAGACCAGGCCCTGAAGACAGGCATGCTCCGTAGAGGCCCAGGGCAACATGGATTAACACAGTGGCTGCTTCGATGGGCTCAAATGTGAGAACATTGGCGAGGCTGGCACGGGACCGGCGGTGCTTTGTTCTGTTACACACAGAGTGACTATGACTTGGAATCCTCTTGAAGGCACCTGTCAACAATAACACAACACGTAGCACATTCACCCATTCACCCCCTGGGAAAGATTGGCGGAACACTTACTATATGCCTGTCCCTGTTTAAGTGCACTGCCACCTCAGTGAAGGAAACAAACACACTTTCACTTAGCAAGTCACTGGTGACCGTGATAATGGGTCTACTAAATGGAATTCAATAAAGAAGAGCAAATATTCAGATGGCAATAATTTATAGAGTAGACACTGTTCTGAGCATCCTTACTTCCACTCACAAGTTACAGATGATGAAAAAAAAATTAACAAAACTGAGACACAAAGAGGCTAAAAAATAGTACCAGAAATTTTCTAGTTCATAACTGGCAGGGTCAAGATTGAACGATCAGTAGGCTGTCTCCAGACTCATTGCTTATAGCAATGTTGCTCTATTTGCTTAGTGTATACATTCGACTAAGCTTAAAACAAACCATATTGATAACTCCCTGACCTTTCCCTGTCTGCGCTCACAGGTTAGCAGGGTAGAGAGAGAGCTATAATATGAAATGCTATATGTTGTGAATAAAGAGTAAGTATAGGAACACAGATAAATGGGTCAGTGGATTTGAGAGAGGAGCAAGAAGGAAGAGGACGGAGAGGATGAGAGGGGGGAAGCAGGAAGAGGAAAAAGGAGAGGGAAGTGGGGTAGAAAAGAATGATATTAGATTACCATCAGCACGCAGAGGACAGTCAGTGATATGGCACGGATTGTGAGAGCACAGCAGTGACCAGCGGTCCGCCTTCCAGGTTCCGTCAGAGACGGAGCAGCTTTCCTCCTACAAAGTCACTTGGCTGGCTGGGAAGCAGACACTGTCCTAAACAGCCTCTATCTCTGCTGACAGCACCTCCAGTCACAAGTCACAGGCCACAGCAGGGACCGTACAGGAAGGCTGCTACTGAAGCAGCGGTGCTCTCTGAGCCAACTTCTCCCACCTGGAGAGCATATCAGAAGCAATATTTGTTTAGGCTTCAGGTTTAAGTTGAAGAGATGGAAACGCTAAATAACTTGCTTAAATGTTTTATGGTTAACCACACAGAACACCAGGCATCAGATTAAAATAACTGTTAGCAGAGACACAGAAAGATTGGCACACAGACACACAGAGGACAGGAAAAGTTCTGTAATGTTTTACTGAGTTAAAAAAAAAACCACTTTCTGGAAATTACATGTTAAAAATAACTAAGGGAAAAATTTTGATTACATATGTTTTATCACAATAAATTTTAGATGAATAAATATCTCAGGGAGCGCCAAGAACACGTGAAAGATGCCCTAGAGAGAACAGGACAGATGTACTGGCCTTTTAGAGGTGAGCGCTCCTTTGACGGCTGCAGGCTAGGAGAGAAGACCATGGGCCCTGGGAACAGCTGGAATGCGGAGTCCATTCATTAGTGTCAGTGTGTGGAGAAATCCTCAGGGAACCCTTAGTTTAGCAAACACGGAGCAAAACCCTGGTGAGTGATCAAGGAGCCGCAAATCTAAACCTGTTAGATCTTCAAGGACACAACAAGCCAAGAGAATGGCCAGATCCAGACCTTAAGGACTGCAGAGGTCGATCTACCATAAATTCTCAATGAACAATTCTGTGTCAATCAAGGAGAGAAGAGAAGGAGGGAGGGAGGGGAGAGGCAGCAAATTAGGACCACTGAGCAAAAGATTGCGGGGGAGTTGCCAAAAGACAAAACGCAAAGATAAGCGGGAAAGGCTTTTATCCAAAATAAATCATTAAAATACAGTGCCTACAAGTAAAAAGAGAAATTTAAAAAATCAACCCAGAACACAGAGCATGGGGACAATAATTTAAAAAACAAACAAGCAAACATTTAACCTACACCTCCAGCATGGTCCTAACGGTCGGGGGGTAGAGTCAGCAAGGACATGGATTGTCATTTTAGAGTCAAGGAGAAACACATGCCATGCAAACTTGGACGGCATTAATCTTCACGACTGCACAGGCAACAGCTGCTTTTGACACTGTTCGCCAGCATGAAATCAGAATTTGACATGGGACTTTTTCATGCTGAAGAGGACGACAAAAACGGGATGGGACTGGGAGATAAACAAGAGATTCGACGCTAGCAACATTCCCCAAGAAAGAATTCACACCACGGTTGCATCACGTCATTTGGACTAGTAAACCAAACCCAAGTCACCCCAGGGATGACATTATAGGTGACCACAACCACTCTCGACGTTGACTCAGCACTCATCCCAGAGACTGCTCTGAATGCTGTCATTTCGTCCTCACTGATCCTTTGTCATTGTTAGTTTGTTGCCCTTGAGTCAATGCTGACTTCACGACTTCACGGCGCTCCTTGCTGTATGGAGGAGAAGGACTCCGTAGGCCGGTGTCAAAGCAGATGGCCAGGCCTCGCTTCTGAGGCACCTCTGGCTCAGTTTGAACAACCAAACCTTTGGTTAGCGGGCTGGTGCTGCCCAGAGACTTGTACCGCAATCATCTGACTTAGGTGTTCATTGTAATGATCCCTATTCAAACATTAGGAATCTCACGGGGACAAGGATTAAGACATTTGAGCCCCAGCCTCCTAGCGATCCAGTCAGGACTTTCCTGGAGAGCGAAACCACAGCTCACACAACAACTCTTGAAAGAGTAAGGGGTGTCCCCACCCCCGGCCAGTGCTGGGGCTTTGGGGCTTGGCTCAAGGGGAGTCCCTCGGGGACATGGGGGTACAGTAAACGGTATGACTCTTTGCTGGGCATGCCTACACAGTAAGGTATGCTGGGCCCCCCTGGGGTTTCCCGTATGGGCTCCAATAAATTTCTTCCCTGTTGCTTAAAAAAACAGAAAGAGTAAGGGGACCTCGTGTCGAAAACTCTCTACCAAGCGCGCATATTTGATGGTTTAAAAAGAGCTTCGACTCTCCGGCTGCCTTCAGACCCGCCGGAATGCCTGCTGCTGCATGCTAACATAGGCCTGGTGGCCCAGGAGAGACGGGAAGAGAGGTAAACCAGGCTGTAACATTGTCCCAGTCCCTTCCTAAATGGGCACGCAGTCACCCAGGTGCACATAAACCTAACGTGTCACTTTATCTGTGTCCTATGTCCAATGGAACGGGAATCAGAATGCTGCTCAGGACTGCCTCTTCCTCACAGCCTTGCTGTGCGCGTGTTTGAGCCTAGTGTTGCAGCCACTGTGTCACTCTACCTTGTGTGGGGGGTTTCTCCTTCTTCCACTTTGCCAAACATGCCACCCTTCTCCAGAGACTGCTCCCTCTTAGCAAGAGGTTCAAAATATGTGAGCCTTCGAGGCACATTCGGGCTCGGCTTCTTCCGAGAGAAGTGTGTTCATTCTCCTGACCGCCCATTGTAGAGTCAGTATGCCTCACCAACACCACAGTTCAAAGGCATCCAGTCTTCTCAGTCAGTGTCCATGGTGCACATGCATCTGAGGCCACTGAAAACACCAGAGGCTGGGCTCACTGCCATCAGGTTAATGCCCACTCATAGCAAGCCCATAGGACAGGGTAGAACTGCCCCCGGGGATTTCCGAGCCCATCAGTCTTTGTGGGAGTCGAAAGCCCTGTCTTCCTCCCTCGGAGTGGCTTGTGGTTTCAAACCACAGGTGCCTCCAGGCCTCCTTGGGTAATGCTAGGCACACCTTAGTCTTCAAAATTACATCTTTGCCTTGAACCCTTCAGAGACGTCTTTGGAAGTAGATCTGCCTGATGCAGTGTGCCATTGTGTTCCCTGACTGCTGCTCCCAGGCGTTCAGTGTAAAAGTGAAAGCCTTCGCAGCATCCATCTCTTCTCCACTGATCATGATGCTGCTCGCTGGTTCCGTTGGGAGGAGTTTGTTTTGCTTGTGCTGAGGTGTCATTCAGACTGAAAGCTGTAGTGTTTGGGCTTCATTAGTAAGTGCTCCAGTCGTCCTCCCTTTCAGCAAACAAGGCCGTGTCTGCTGCATGTTGCTGTTGTTGTGAGTGCTCTCACACTTCCAACTCATGGTGACCCTGTGCACAACAGAACAGCAAAGGTCGGCACCTGCTCCCTGCCCTGCACTAGCCTCACCTTTGTGGGGCGTGAGCCCATTGTTGCAGACACTGTGCCAGTCATCTCAGGGAGGGGCTTCCTTTCCCCCCCCCTCTGTTTACCAAGCTTAATGACCTTCTCCAGGGACTGCTTCCTCCTAATAACATGTCCAAAGTATGTGAGCTAGTCCCCCGTCCTCACGTCTGAGGAGCATCCTGGCTGTACTTCCTCCAAGACAGATTTGGTCCCGCTTCTGACCATCCATCATATATTCAAAGGCATCCATTCTTCTTGGATCTTCCTTATTCATTGTTCAGTTTTTACATGCATGTGAGGGAATTAAAAATACCAGAGTGTGGAAGTTACATAATCGGGTATCAATTTGAGGATTCAGAATAAAGGGGTGGAGTCTCACCTGCCAATCAGGTAGCAGCTTGATGACTTCATTTGGAGGCATTAAGGAGATAAATAGCTCGCTGGAGGTGGGACACTCACTCCCTGAGAGACGCTCCACTGACAAGACACATGGCATGATGCTGATATAGCTGGTGCCCTGGGAGCTGGAGGAGCCACGTGGAGACCCCTGCCAGAGATGAAATGCTTCTACCGTCACTGGATCCACAAGAATTTGCACCCACTGACCTGTGATCTTCCTGCATTCAGCATCATTGCATGCGTTTCGTGAGTCTGAAGAGGACTTTATAGATTGGTATCAGACATATGGCCTAATATCAGACTTAAAGACTTGATCTGGACTGAGCTGGGATGTTTTCTCAACATTCAATTGCTCTTGCATATAAAGCTCTTTCCCATACGCATGAGTGTCTACGAAGTTGTTTTTCTAGTCTACCCAGACTAACCCACAAAGCTTGGGTAAGGCAGCCTCTTCACTGCTTAACACATTGAAGAGGGATTAGGCAGCAGATTCGCCCAGTGCAAAACTCATCACTTGAGTTGCTCATTGCTGCTTCTATGAGAATTTATTAAGGGTCCAAATAAAATGAAATCCTTGATAGCTTCAGTATTTTCTCCATTGGTCAGATTGTTGGTTATTGGTCTGCTTGTAAGGATTTTTGTCTTCTTTACATTGAGTTTTAATCTTTGTTGAAGACTGTAGGCTTTGATTTTTATCAGTAAGTGCTTCAAGTCCACTTAATATTCAGCAAAAAAAGCTGTGTCATTTGCATATGGAAGGTTGTTCATGAGACTTCCTCCAATCCTGAAGCCACATTCTTCATCCTGTAGTACAGATTCCTGGATGATTTACTTAGCATACAGCCTCAATAAATATAGTCAAAGGAATAGTTGTACATATGTTGCCATCATTATTTTCTTTTTTTAATTTAATATATCTTTTATTGGGGCTCATGGTAACATATGTACAAATATTCTTGATACAATTGAAATATGCTTGATGCAATTGATGTGTGGATTGTAATAAGAGCTGCAAGAGCCCCCAATAAAATCATCTTTTAATTTAAAAAAAGGGATGAGTCAGCCAGGGTGCAGTATAGCACACAAAACACACATTTCTTAGTTCTTTAATGCTTCTTCCCCCTCGCTATCATGACCCCAAGTCTACCTCACAAATCTGGCTAGACCACAGCATGTATACTGGTACAGATAAGAGCTCTCAACACAAGGAATCAGGACATAAACCTCCCAGGAAGAGTAATGGTCGTAGCAATACCATGAGCATAGAAGGAAGGTGGAGGGAGAAGGAGGAAAAAAGGGGAAACCAATCATGATAAATGGAGATAAGTTTGAAGTTGTCAAGAATTTTATCTTGCTTAGATCCACCATCAATGCTCATGGAAGCAGCAGTCAAGAGATTAAAAGATGCCTTGTATTGGGTAGATACTCTAAACCAGTGATTCTCAACCTTCCTAATGCTGTGACCCTTTAATACAGTTCCTCATGTGGTGGTGACCCCAACCATAAAATTATCTTCGTTTCTACTTCATCACTGTAATTTGCTACTGTTAAGAATCATAATGTAAATCTCTGATATGCAGGATGTATTTTCATTGTTACAAATTAAACATAATTAAAGCATAGTGAATATATATATATATATATATATATATTCAAAGGATAGAACCCTAGTTTTTTTTTTTTATTTTAAACCATTCAATACTCCCTGGTTCTGTTTGAACAACTCCCTGCTAATCTATGGACAGGTTCCAAATGATCACCATTAGGCGTTCTAGCGCTCCCATTCTTTTCCGAGTTATCCGCAGTTTGTTATGATTTAGCAGCCAAATGCCTTTGCACAGCCAACAACACACAAATATACATGTTTCTGGTAGTCTTTGCTTTCAGCCAAGAGCCGTCTGAAGTCAGCAGCAATATCCTTAGCGCCCTATCTTCTTTTGATCCTGCCTTGAATTTCTGACAGCTCCTCATTGATGTACTACTGCAACCATTTAAAAAGTTATCTTCCATAAAGTTTTGCTTTGTGCTATATTAATTATATTATTCAATTATTCCTGCATTCTGTCGCATCGCTTTTCTGTGAATGGGCACAAATGCGGATCTCTTCTAATACATTGGCCAGGTAGCTGTCTTTCAAATTCATCGGAATAGACCAGTCGGTGCTCCCAGCCCTGCAGCAATTGCCCGTTGCTGCTGTGTCTTCCTCCGATCCTCATGCCATGCTCTTTTTTGTGTCTTTCAGCTTCTCAAATTCATTTGCTCACCATATAGTTTGAACAATTCTAGTAAAAGGATATAACCCTGAAACACACATTTCCTGTTTGGGGGGACATGCAGTATTTCCTTATTCTGGCCTGAAATTTCCTCTTGATTTATTTAGAGGTTCCTTGTGAACGCAATGAAATGCTCTGGAATTCCTATTGTTTACAAAGTTACCCGTGATCTGTTAAGATCCTCACAGGTGAATGCCTTTGCATAGCCAATAAAACACAGATAAACACTGTTCTGGTATTCTCTGCTTTCAGCCAAGATCCATCTGGCATCAGCAATGATATATCCCTCACCCCATGTCCTCTTTGGAATCCGGCTCGAATGTCCGGCAATTTCCTGCCAGTATACTGATGCAATTCTTGTTGCATTACATTCAGCAGAATTTTACTTGTGTGAAGTATTAGTGATATTGTTTGATAATTTTCTCATTCTCTTGGATCACCTTTTGCTGGAGTGGACATGAATATAGATCTCTGTCAGTCAGGAGGCCAGGTGACCCTCTTTAAATGTCTTGGCATAGATGACGGGGCACTACCAGTGCAATATCCATTTGTTGAAACATCTCAATTGGTATTCCACCAATTCCTGGTGGCTTGTTTTTGTGGCCAATGTCTTCAGTGCAGCCTGACATCACTTAATTCATGCCAATTAAAATTAAACCCACTTTGCATTGGGCTGCTAACTGCAAGGTAAGCAGTTTGAAACCACCTCTGGAGAAAGATAGAATTGATTCTATGGCAGTAAGAGTAAGTTAATCACAGAGTGAGTAATTGAGATTATGCCCATTTGAAATTATTTCGTGAATGAGGCTCAGGTAAAATGGAGTTAGCCCATAGAGGGCAAGAGTTTTCTAACTTCAAGTTCTTAGGAGCTCGTTTCAATTGATGACACAGCTTTGATAAAATACACTGAGTTGGAGGGATATGACTTGGAAACCATTTTTAAGATAACATTGAGAGAAATGGTGTATTCAAAATAACAATGAATGACTATGTGTAGGAAAGGAAGCATGTATGTTTTCTTTTTATAAAGGGGCCAAAACTAGACAGAAGATATGGGAATCCTTGTTGAAGCTTTATTCAATAAAGGACTCCATAAAACCTAGAGCTTGCCAATGGGATTGGCTTTGTTAGGTGTTGAACTCTAGTTATGGATTACCCAAGACCTGATGCTTTGGCACACAGCAGAAGGCTGGCATTACTTCTACGGTCTTGTTAGTCCAACCCCCATAATCCATTGTCAAAAGAACCCAAGTAAAGAAAGAACAATGGCAGTCCTAATGACCCGGGAAAATCATCCATGAGTCAAACCAGAGCAAAGGCTAGATTTGATGACGTGACATGGTCTTCCCTACACCCACACCCAAACAAAACAAACAAACAAACAAACAAAACACACAACCAAAAAAATAAAATTAAAAGACCAAAAATGAAACATTAAATGAATTTTGCATCGCTTGGTAGAAATGGCCTGGTATTCTTATTACACAATGAAGTTCTGCAAATCCTCAACACTGACAGAAAATCAAATAAAAGCCACATTTTTGAGGCTTCTCAATGAGTATGGACAATCTCTTACAAAGAAAGAAATGCCCACAGCTAAGAAACACACTTTAAAGTGTGCAGCCATTGCCATATAATGTCATAAATAGCAAGTGAACATTACAAAGAATAAGATAATTCTTTGATTACGCACAGGGAACAATGTTCTGTCCAAGATATAGTGTTGAGTGGGGAAAACAGAGGGTCAAACAATCAGCATGGTGGCATATTTCTGTTTGCTTTGGGAAAATGCACATTCTATGTTTTTGCTTATACATGCATCATTATTCCTGGAAAGTAGTTCAAGAAAACGGTACTAGCGATCCAGAGGGGATCATTGATGGATTCCTGGGAGGCAGGTGTGGGAAGAAAATATACCTGGCACTGTGTAATAATTGGTTTCTTTAACATTCCCCACCAAAATACCATTCAAGGAATAAGTAAAATTTTTGTCAGTTTTTCAACCCCTTACAAATGAAAAAGTGGAAATTGATAGGAGAAAGATTTTGCTTTTGTCTATTAATTTAAAAAGAGAGAGAGAGGAGGGATATTAAGCCAGAGGAACAACTTGTCCAGGGAGATAGGCACTCTTGTTATCTCCTGAATTAATGTAATTTGAGATGATCTTTCTGGAGGACAAATGGCAAGATGAATAAAAGGACACAACATGAACCTCTGTTTCAATCACTCACAAGTCATTCTAGGAATTGATTCTTAAAGAGAAAATCAAGCAATATCTAAAAGTAAAGTGCAATGACACTCACTGATCATTTGGAAGTAATATAAATGCCTTCCCATAAGAAATTTTATTATGTAAATGATGTAGTCCCATAAAAGGCAGTGTAATGTAGCCAAGAAATTATGGTGAAAAATACATTTTATTTTTGACACGAGAGAGTGAAGAATGTGGGGCTATAAAACAGTGTGTGCAAACTAACTACCTTTGTTTGTTTCAAAGAATATCTGCATATACGCATAAGCTATAAGGCTATATATAAGAAGGCCTAGTGTCATGAAATAGACATGGAGCTGATGACCACAATGTCTGTAGTTTAAACCCACTAGCCCCTCCCTGGGAGAAAGATGAGGCTGTCTGCCCCCATACGGTCTCAGAAATCCTACATATGATCCCTATGAGTCAGAACCTACTCGATAGCAGTGAGTCCAAGTACAAGACCAAATAACTAAATGACTTTAAGATTTATGATCTTTGAGGAAAAATCCCCAGGTGGCCAGTTAATGTACTTTGCTGCTAACTGAAAGGTTGGAAGTTGTGTCCACTCAGAAATGCCTCAGAAGAAAGATGTGGCCACCCACATCAGGAAAAAACCAGCCACTGAAATTTCCAAGGAGCCCAGATCTCCCTGGTACACGTAGGGTCACCGTTGAGTCTAGATCAACTCAATGGCAACTGGCATACGGCAATATCTTCGGATGGTGGTAAACGATGGGAATGTTTCCTGCGATGTCATTTTCTGTCTGAGTATTTTCCAGGGTCCCCACTTTAAACAAATCCATTTCCACTGAACCTATTCCAACTCATGTTGTTGTTGTTAGGTGCCATCAAATTGGTCAGACTCTAGGGAGCCTGTGTGTAACAGAACGACACACTGCCCAGTCCCGGGCCATCCTCATAATTGTCCTTATTTCTGAGCCCACTGCTGCAGCCCCTGTGTCAGTCCCTTCACAGAGGCCCTGTGCCCTTTTGGCTGCCCCTCTACTTTAACCAACCTGATAACCTTTTCCAGAGACTGGTCTCTACTGACAACAAGACCGAAGTACAGGAGACAAATTCTTTGCAGCCTTGCCTCGAAGGAGCATGCTGGCTGTCCTTCTTCCAAGACACATTTGTTTGTTCTTTAGGCAGGCTGTGGTACTTTCAGCAGTCTTTGCCAACACCATAATTCAAATGTAGCGGTTCCAACTCATAGCAACAGATGGTATTGTCGTTGTTAAGTGCCACCAAGTCAGTTTTGACTCACAGTAGCTCTACGCACAACAGAACAAAACACACCTAATCTTCAAAATGATATTGTGTACTTCAACATGTTAAAGAGATCTTATGAGGCAAATTTGCCCAATATATATGCCATTTGATTTCTTGACCACAGCTTCCATGCATATTGATTGTATATCCAAGCAAAATTAAACACTTGATAACTTCAATCTTTCTCCATTTATCATAATGTTGCCTACTGGTCTCATTGAGAGGATTTGGGTCTGCTTTACATTCAGTTGTTATCCATACTGCAGTCCTGGATTTTCATCAACATGTGCTTCGAGTCCTCCTTGCTTACAGCAAGCAAGGTTGTACCATCTGTATGTAAATGGTTATTTTTTATATTTTCTTTTTTTAATACATCCTCTTATTGGAGGCTCTTACAGATCTTATAACAATCCATAGATGAACTGTACCAAGCACATTTGTATCTATGTTGGCCATCATCATTTTCAAAAGATTTTCTTTCTACTTGAGTCCTTAGTATCAGCTCTTCTTTTTTCCCTCCCTCCCCCACCCTCCTCTCCTCATGAACCCTTAACAAATTATAAATTATTATTATTTTCAGCTCTTCCTCTCCGCTTACCCACGTTTCTGCTGTTCGTCACCCATACAAGGAGGTGGGAGGGGTTGTGATACATCAATCATTATGATCAGTTCCTTCTTCTCATCTTTCTCCTGGGGAGCAGCTAGTGCTTTTGAACTTGGACCTTGTGGTTAACAGCCCAATATGTCCCCAACAGCATCATCAAGTCAATGCGGACTCATAGCAACCTTATATAGGACAGGCTAGAACTGCCTCTGAGTTTCCCACATGGTAGCTGTTAAACAGAAGTAGAACACCTAGTCTTTCTCCCAAGGAGCAGCTGATGGTTTCAAACTACTGACCTTGTAGATTGTAGTCCAACAAGTAACCACTGCACCACCAGGGTTCCATGACCAGGGCTACTTCCCTGAAACAAATACAGTTTAATTGTAAGAATGGGTTCAGCAACCAGACTGTCAAGATTCAAATGCCTATCCTTCTATTTATTATAGTGAGACTTTGGGCAAGTTATGTAACCTGTCTGTGCTTCAGTTTCCCTGCCTCACTGTCCTATCTATAAAATGAGGATAATCATAGTCACTACCCCAAAGGGATTCTGTTCAAAGAGTTTGCAAATGGATTTGACTTCATCGGTACCTGGGCTAGACTAAGTGCTACATCAATATTTACTATTGTGTTACTTTTAGAGCTTGGGAAAAGAGATTTCCGAAACTCAAATTTATAATCGAATTGCATTTGCAACTTGCATTTCATTACATGTTGCTAAGACACAAATGTATAAGATCCCAAGGACAATGAATTTTATTTAATAGGCATAATCAGAAGAGTCATTTAATGGAATGAAATACTATTACCTTGGCCTTCAAAATGAATCAACAGTAATGAGTTTTTCTATTATCTATGTCCTTGTGTTCAAAACAAACAAACAAAAGCACAAGCAATTAAAAACCACACCATTTCACCCTAGGGGCAAGTCTTGGCCAATAATAATATCTCCCAGGGAAGGGTCATCTGCCTGGGACCTGTGATTGTAGAGTCAGGAGCAAGGTGTGTTTTTTCTAATAGATGGGTGGTCGGAAAGACAGGGACAAGTGCTCTAGGCATTCCCTGTGGGTGATACGAAGAAGCAAAAGAACTTTTGCTACCTGTGGGAGACTGGTGAGTAGAATGAGCTACTCAGATGGGAAATCTGTTGCTAGGATCCCCGTGCCTCAAAAATCAGCAGGACAACAGGGGATTGATGAAGCAGTCTTGGCAGAAAAGTCACAGACCACGAAGACCACAACAATGCATTGTGCTGAGAAACCTCGTCCAGATTTGGGGATGAGGGGGACAGTGGGGAGGGACCTGTGGATATTGGAACTGTTCAATTGCCTCCATCCAAAAACATAACACACTCGTGAAAGATGCGGATCCCTGATGTATGAACGAATGATCAAATAACTGCATTTGTCTACTCATACTCTGCTTTATAAACATTTCACTTTAGGGACAATTAAAGTGAATTTACATGAGATGTGCTTGACACATAAACGTGCCTACTACAAAGTAGCAAAAGACGATGGTGGAGACAACAATGAAGGTAATTAGCAGTTATTGTGCACTGCTGCATACAGCTTGAGTGCTGGGATTCGTAAAGGATCTCCATTTCAGATAGCACGCCACTAAACAGAGGAGATAGGCATTTGATTGGTTATATTATATAATGGTGCCACGTATTTGATTTAGGTTCCAGGTACAATGTAATGTGGCGGTTATGGGTTCTTCAATTAGAATGCTCAGGCTCCAATCCAGGCTCCACTGTTTACTACCCGTATGATCTTGAACAAGTTATTCATCCTCCTGATAGCTCCGTTTCCTTGACTGTAAAGTGGCTGGATGAATAGTAGGACCTCATTGGTTTGTTGCGAAGATCTATGTTAGTCCGGGAAGACTAGAGAAACAAATTCATAGACACTCATAGGTGTATAAGAAAGAGCTTTATATACAAGAGTAATTGAATTTCGAGAAAACATCCCAGCCCAGTCTAGATCAAGTCCATACATCTGATGTTAGCCCATATGTCCTAATCTATAAAGTCCTCTTCAGACTCAAACATGCAATGATGCTGAATGCAGGAAGATCACAGGCCAGTGGGTGGGAAGTCTTGTGGATCCAGTGGTGTTGTAAGCATCTCAGTGCTGGGCAGGAGTCTCCACATGGCTTACTCAGGGCTCTGGCTGCATCAGGGTAACTTCATGTGGCTTCTTCTCAGAAATGTCTCACAGGGAGTGAGCGAGTGTCCTGTCTCCAGCGAGCTACTTATCTCTTTCATGCCTCCAAATGAGGTCATCAAGCTGCAACCTGATAGGAAACTCCACCCCTTCACTCGTACGTCTCAAATTGACAATAGATTATGTAACTACCACAAGATCCAAAAACTCGATGCATAAAGCACTCAGAACGTTACATGGCATAAACCAGTGTTAGCTGTTATTGTTATCTGGGCTTTTCACGGAGTTGAAGGAATCAGAGAAACAAAAGCAACGAGACCTGAGGTGGGTGGTCATGGGAGAGATTCGGAGGCCATCTGGGGAGATATGTCTGGCAAACAGGTTGAACACACAAGGTCAAGGACCTTTAAGTTCTTACCTGATCCAAAAGGAAACCATTCCTTCCAATTGCATAAACACGTGTCCCTACTTTTCATGTCACGAATAGAGTAGCCATAGTCTGTGAAGTGGGACCTGACTTCTGACAGCCCCAAAGCTGCCCTGTCACACACTTTGTGACCCAGTCTCTCAGAATCAATCCCATGACACCAAGGGCTCAAATAGAAAGTCAATGGGTAGAAAATGATGATGGCAACATATATACAAATATGCTTGATACAATTGATGTATGGAATGTTGTAAGAGCTGTAAGAGCTCCCAATAAAATGATTAAAAGAAACCAATCCCACAAACATCCCCTACTATCACAGCTAAAGGTCTAGCAAAAGGATCCTCTCCCCAAAGATACCCCACTTTGTCATACAATGGTGGCTTGTGTGTTGTTACTGTGGTGCTGGGGGCGATGCCACTGTGGTTTCAAATGCCAGCAGGGTCAAAGAACAGAAGAAGAACTAGGACTCGGATCCCAACTTCAGAGGAAGAAGTCACTGTAAACCTGACTCATGGCTTTGAAGTGTTTTCAAATATGGACAGCCTAAACAAAGGAAGCAAACATTGTCGGAGATGCTGCCAGAGATGGGCCTTTCTGTTCTAAGGGCACTCACGGGGACAGAAGAGAAGCTGATTTTTTGGAGGGGAGTTGATCATGGTGACGTGAATCCCATAAATCTTGTAGGAGTGGAGCCTTTAGGATCTTCATTCAATGATGGGGCACGATTCAAGGTGAAGAGAAAAGATGTGAAACCCTAATGAGTGAAACTTGGAATGTGCAAAGTATACATTTAGGAAAACTGGATGAGTCAAAATGAAATGGAATATCCTAAGCATTAGTGAGCTGAAATGGACTGGCATTGGCCATTTTTAATCAGAAGATCATATAATGTACTATTCTAGGAATTATGCAATCAAGAGGAACGGCATGGCATTCAATACCAGAAAGGATCTTGCTAAATCCACCATGAAACACAATGCTATCTGGGATCAGATTATATCTGTCCCTCATCAAGGAAATACAATCAATACAACTATTATTCAACCTTGTGCACCAACCACAAAAGCTACCAATGAAGAAATTGAAGAATTCTACCAATGACTTGAGTTGGAAATTGACCAAACAGACAGTCAAGAGACACTGGTGGGTATTGGTGATTAGAATGCAAAAGTTAGAAATAAGGGGAGCAGGGAGGGAGGGGAAAAAAAAGAGGACCTAATGCAAAGGGCTTAAGTGGAGAGCAAATGCTTCAAGAATGATTGGGGCGGGGAATGTATGGATGTGCTTTATACAATTGATGTATGTATATGTATGGATTGTGATAAGAGTTGTATGAATCCCTAATAAAATGTTAAAAAAGAAAAGGGTAAAAAAAAGAAAGAAAGAAAAGAAAATGATTAGGGCAAAGAATGTACAGATGTGCTTTATACAATTGATGTATGTATATGTATGGACTGTGATAAGAGTTGTATGAGCCCCTAATAAAACATTTTAAAAAAAGTTAGAAATAAGTTGGAAAATATGAACTTGGTGGTAGAAATTAAGCTGGAGATCTTCTGACAGAATTTTACAAACCTAACAACTCGTTCATAGCAAACACCTTTTTTCAGCAACAAAAGAAAACTATACACATAGACTTCCCCAGGTGGAATATACAGAAATAAAATTGACTGCATCTGTAGGAAGACATAATGGGGAAGCTCAACATCAGCAACTAAAACCAGACCAGGGGCTGACTGTGGAACAGACCATAAATTACTCATATATTAGATTCAGGATATAGTTGAAGAGAATTAAAACAAATCCACAAGAGTCAAAATACAACCTTGAGGCATCCCATCTGAATTTCAAGAACATCCAAGAACAAATGTGATGCATTGAACACTAATGACAGAAGAACTGATGAACTGTGGGAGGACATAAATACCATAATTCACAAATAAAGCAACAGGTTATTAAAAAGACAAGAAAGTTGGAAAAGATTAAAGTGGATATCAAAAGAGACTCTGCACAAGGCGTCCCTCACTGACCCATAGCGCTATGAGGAAAAACATTGGAGGCACAGTGCAGGAATTGTGTCCAATCTGGCCCACCACACTGGGGTGAAACCTTAAGGGCGTACAACAGAGCAGCAAGGGGAGGAAAGCAATGAAGTCCCAGGGAATACCAAAAATAGACTTTGGGGCCAAGGCATGGTACCCCATTAGACTGGACCAGAAAGCATGCCTAAAGGTCAACAAACAGACCTGGAATTATTTATAGACTTTTCTCTTTTTTGCGTCATTGGTTTTTATTGTTTTTGTTTGTTTTTTAGGTTTTCTTTTGTTGTTTGCTTTGCTCTGCCTTGCTTTTGTGCTTATTATTATCTCTGCATGTCTATCTAGATAAGATAGGTGGGATAAACAATTTAGAGGAGAAAATAATGGGACCGACAGTTCCGGTGGGGGCGGGGGGGGGATGACATGGGAGAGGGGAAGCAGGGAAAGGAAGCAGATCTTAACAAACATAGAGACAAGGGAACAACAATTATCTAAAATTGATTTCGAGGAGGGTGTAGGATGCCTGGTAGGACTTGATCAAGAGCAATGTAACCAAAAGGAATTACTGAAACCTGAATGAAGGCTGAACATGATAGTGGGACAAGAGGAAAGTAAAATGAAATAGATGAAAGAACTAGGAGGCAAACAGCATTTATAGAGATCTAAATACATGCATGTACATACATAAATATATTTATATACTATGATAGGGAAATATATCTACATATGTACATATATTTATATGTTAAGTATCAAGGTAGCAGATGGACATTGGGCCTCTACTCAGTTATCCCTCAATGCAAGAACACTTTGTTCTAATAACCTGCCATTTCATGATGCTCACCTTCCCAACATAATCACTGAAGAAAAAATGGGTGCATGGTAAATGTGGTGAAGAAAGCTGATGATGCCCAGCTATCAAAAGATATAGCATCTGGGCTCTTAAAGACTTGAAGACAAACAAGCTGCCATCTAGCTGAGAAGCAACAAAGCCCACATGGAACAAGCACACCAGTCTGTGTGATCATGATGTGTCCATGGGATCAGGTATCAGGCATCAAAGACCCAGAACAAAAAATTATATCAATGTTAATGAGGGTGAGTGCGGAGTGGAGACCCAAAGCCCATCTGTAGACAATTGTACACCCCCTTACAGAAGAGTCGCAAAGAAGAGATGAACCAGTCAGGGTGCAGTATAGCACCGATGAAACATACAACTTGCCTCTGGTTCTTTAATGCTTCCTCCCCCGCCTCCTCCCACTATCATGATCCCAATTCTACCTTACAAATCTGGCTAGACCAGACAATATATATAGGTACAGATAAGAGCAGGAAGCACAGGGAATCCAGGACACATAAACCCCTAAGGACCAATAATGAGAGTATTGATACTAGGATGGGGAAGGGATGGTGGGGGGAGTAAGGGGAAACTGTTCACAATGATCTACATATAACCCCCTATGTGAGGGACAGACAATAGAAAAGTGGGTGAAGAGAGACATTAGTCAGTGTAAGGTATGAAAAAATAATAATAATTTATAAATTATCAAGGGTTCATGAGGGAGGGAAGGTGAGGAGGAGAGGTGAAAATGAGGAGTTGATACCAAGGCCTCAAGTAAAAAGCAAATGTTTTGAGAATGATGATGGCAACAAATGTACAAATGTGCTTGTATGAATGGACTGTGAGAAGAGTTGTATGAGCCCCCAGTGAAATGATTTTTTTTAAGGGGGGAAATGTGTCCTACAATGCAGAAGGTCAACTCAAAAGACAAACAAATTAAACAGAAGTTTTGGATTAGCTGATAACTGTAAAGGTTGGAAGTTCCAATCCACCCAGAGGTGCCTCTGGTGTGGGGGGGGTGGGTGTATGGTAATCTATTTTTTTAAATGACTCATGAATTGAGGTCAGTTCAACAGCAACTGAACTACACTGCATGATAGAAGCCAGTCTGTCCATTTTCCATGTTGTGGTGACTTGTGTGTTGCTGTGATGGTAGAATCCATGTCACCTGTATTTTAAATACTAACAGGGTCACCCATGAGACCTATGTTTCAATGGAGTGTCCAAACTAAGACAAAGAAGAGAGAATCAACCATCCAAAAATTAGCCAATGTGTATCTTATGGATTATAATAGAATATTATCCAACTTGCTTGCTTTTGACACATTAGTAGGAAGAACTCATGGAGGAAGACATCATGGGTGGTGTAGTAGATGGCTAGCCAGGATGAGAGAGACCCATGGGGAGATGAATTGGCAAAAAAAATTATATATATATATATATATATACATATATATATATATATACACAATGACGGCCTAGAACATGAAGATGATGGCGGGCTGGGCAACATTTCATTCTATTGGATTTGCAATCCCCTGGACTCAGAGTCAACTCAGCTATCTCTCTACCTCTATGGTATAGAAGTATGGATTATAAGCACCCCCATATAATCATATACACATTCACACACACACAAAATAAGATCACTCTATTTTATTAATATGCTGATCCTAGAAGCACAAAGTCTTTTTTATTTTTAAGAGAAAATAGCCATGGTTTCTAGTTTATAGCCAGAATGGCATCAATAAGCAAATATGAATAACTGCTTAGTTCGTTGGAATTAAATTGACCAGGTTAAAAAAATTACGCCTTGCCCTGCTGGTAGCTTCTGGACTGGGCCTCCCATGCAAAAGCAACAAACAGCTGCTCCATGCCCACCCAGGCCCAGCCAGCCAAGCCCAAACATTCCAAGAGTTTAAAAAGAAACAAGCCCCAACCCTCATTAGCATCCCCATTTCTCACTGCCAATCACTTCCCTGGAGCAGATGAAGAAGATACAAAAGGACAATTGTCCCCTGCACCTTTGGGTGACAGGCTGACTCCTTTCTAGAGAAAAGAGGCAAGCAAAATGTCTTTTTAAGATTAGTTTTATACAAAGGCTCTTCTAGCTACAGTTTGGCTAGACAGAAAATTGAATCAATTTAATATAATGACCTATTAAAAAATGTGTGAAAGTGGTCTCAGAGAACAGAAGAAAGCTTAAGATGAACATTTCAGCAGGGAAAACTAGCAAGAGTGTCTTAAGAGCTACATGTTATCCCTGTACTCTTGGCCCATCATCTCATCACGTGCTCTGGAAACAGAACAGCTATCCGAGTTACGGCTCCAACCTCGGTGATCCCAAGAGTGCCAGAGTATAATGCTCCTCGGGTTCTCAATGGCTGGTTTTTCAGAAGTTGATTAGTCGGCCTGTCTTTCAAGGAGTTTCTGTATGAACTTGAATCTGCAACCTGTCATGAGCTGCCAAGCATGGACATCATTTTGGACCACCACCACCACCATGCCCAAAAAAAACAATGCAGTGGTGTGGTGGTGTGTACTCAATTCTGACTCATAACGACCCAGTAAGACAGAGTACTGTTGCTCTATAGGATTTACAAAGCTGTAACCTTCACAGAAGTAGACTGCCATCAACTTGCTCCTGTGGAGCAGCTAGTGGGTTAGGGTTAGGGATAGGGTTAGGGTTAGAGTTAGGGTTAGGGTTAGAGTTTAGGTTTAGGTTTACATTTAGGCTTAGGGTCTGGTCTTCCTTTCAGGTACTCAGAATACGGTAGATATTCAAAAATCCTAAATAGGCTGTGCTGGCCCACCTGAAAGAGGTTGATTCAAGGTCAGGATCAGGAAATGTCCCTTAAAGAAAAATGCCTTGATGATCAAATTTCAGTGTCCTTTGGAGGACATATGTTTAACGGCTCTGTTTGCACAACTAACAGACCCATGTACGTGAATGTACTTTACAACATTATTCACAATAGCCCAAAGTAAACAAACAAAATAGCTATTAATGGGTGAATGAATCAGCAAAATATCACTCACTGAGGGGTATTAGTTAGCCGTAAAGAGAAATGAAGTTCTGATACATGTGTCTACAGGGATGGACCATTGAAAACATTACGCTGAGTGAAATAAGACACAGAAGGACAAATATTGTATGATCTCATTTATATTAAACATATAGAATGTTGCTGTTAGGTGCCATTGAGTTGGCTCCAACCCATAACAACCCTCCACATCACAAACCGCAATGCCGCCATCTTCACAATTGCTCCTATGCCTGAGCCCACTGGTGCAGCCACCGCGTCAGTCCATCGTGTCACGGGTTTTCCTCTTTTTTGCCGCCCCTCCACATTACCAAATATGATGTCTTTCTCCAGTATCTGGTCTTGCCACACAATATGTCCAAAGCAGACAAGACGAACTCTTGCCGTCCTTGCCTCTACTGAGCACTCTGGGCTTACTTCCTCCAGTCCAGACTGATTTGTTCTTTTAGCATTCCGTGGCACTTTCAGTATTCTTCTCCAGCACCATGATTCAAACGCATCGATTCTTCTACAGTCTTCTTCATTCAATGTCTAACTTTCGCATGCACACCATGCAGTAGAGAAGGCCATGGCTTGGTTCAGGCACACTTTAGTCCTCAAAGAAACATCCCTGCTCTCCAATAAAGAGATCTTGTGCAGATTTCCCTAATGCAATACACCTGATCTCTTGACAGCTGCTTCCATGAGCATTGATTGTAGATCCTTGATCACTTCAACTTTTTCTCCATTTATCATGCTGCTACCTATTGGTCCAGTTGTGAGGACTTTGGACTTCTTTCTGTGGAGCTGTAAGCCATCGTGAAGGCTACAATTCTTGAGCATCATCAATGCTTCAAATCCTCCTCATTTCCAAGCAAGCAAGGTTGTGTCATCTCCATGTAGCAGGTGTTGGTAAGCCTTTCTCCAGTCCTGATGCTACATTCTTCTTCACATCATCCAATTTCTCAGATGATGTGGTGTGCATATAGAGTGAGCAAGTGTGGTGAGAGGCTTCAACCCTTACACATATCTTTCCTGCTTTTAAACCATGAAGTGTTCCCTTGTTTTGTTCACACAACTGCCTCTTGATCCAGGTTCAAGTTCAGAAAGAGCACGATGGAGTGTTCTGGAATTCCCATTCTTCTCAAGGTTATCCACAGTTCTTGATGGTCCACACATTTGAATGCCTTTGCCTAGTCAATGAAACACAAGCAAACATCTTTCTGGTATTTTCTGCTTTGAATCAAGATACATCTGCCATCAGCAATGATATATAGAATAGGCAAGTTCATAGAGACAGAAAATAGCTTTGAAGTTTCCAGGGGCCGAGCACATGGTGGGGACTGAGGAGCTATTGCTCGAAGGGCACAAAGTGTCAGTTTGGGACAATGAAAAGGTTTTGGAAAGGGATAGAGCTACTGGCTGCATATTATGGATATCATCAATGTAACTGAATTATATATCTAGAAATGGCTAAAATAGCCAGTGATGTGTTGTACATAAGTTACCACAATAAAATCAGGAAAGGCACAGGAAATTGTTGTGGCATGTTGACTATGTTGATGATCTTGATGGCGGTGATGGCTTTATAGGTACATTCATGTGTCCAACATCAAATCATGCCCTTTAAATAGATACCCTTCACTGTGCACCAATTATACTCTACCAAGCCCAGTTTTAAAATGTAAATGTTGGAAATCACTAAACAGTTCAAATATCACAAATGAGTTTTGGAAACGATTCAAAGTTTTGGATCAGGTCAAGACATCAAACATCAACCCAGTGTTTTTTAGCCGGTGGAGAGTTTTTGATAAACAGGTTGAACTTTTTCTTAGCATGCTGTTGACATTTCCACTTATAGAAAGACAGAGTGGACGTTTGTTGTTTTGGTCACGGCCTATTGTCTTAATAGCAGTAAGAATAGCTAAAGCTATGATGACTGTGGGTGGGGAGCCATCTATACACTGTGCTATGTTGTACCGTGTTGTCCACAGAATACTCAAGGATGCAGGCCTCACTAAGGTCAGTCAGCAGTAAGTGACAGAACAGGCACTGCACACCTGCCAGTCTGAGTTCAGGCCCCCTGTTTATATCTCACACTGTACCTCACCTCCAGCAAGGGCATTCAGATTCTGCTGGAAGGAAACTCTTCTCCCCCACTGGAGACTATCAATCAAGAAGCTCTGTCTTCTCTTCTGCCCCACCCCACCCCCACCTGGTGCCTCTCCATGTTTCTGTTTTTTCCTGGGTCTGACTTGTCAACCTTCCCTTTGATAAAGATAATATGTCACAATCAAGTTGAATTTAGCCCAGTAATAAAAAATTAATTTGAAGACCAAATCATGGTTCACTGTATTAAGAGGAAAAGGGGCAATATAAAAACATGATCATCCTAAGGGATCGACAGAAAGCATCTGACAAAATTCTAATAATGTATCAAATTCTATTGACTTATCTGATTATCTTGATTAAATGAAATTAATTTCATTTTATTAAAATAGTAAATATGGAACTATATGAGTAGAATAAATGCTATAAACCAATTTATTAAATTTCATCTACTTACAGTTCTAAAATGTTCACAAACTACTTAGAATTAGCTACCTTAATCTGATCAAACATAACTAGCGAAAAATTATAAAGGAGACACACTGCATTAGAGGTCCCAGTCAGTATAATGGGGCAAGAAGTAACACAGTTATAAAACTGAAAAGGAGAGACAAAAATCTCTTTATTCATAGATGGTATGATTATATATTTGCAAAATTCAAAGGATAAAACTAATGCTATCTCTCAATAAGATTGATATAATTATTATGTTAAGTTAGCAATCATTTAAGTCACGACCACTAACTTTGGTTCAAACTCCCCCAAAGAGGCCCCAAAAGACAGGTCAGCCAATCTATTTCTAACAAGTCACAGTTTTGGAAACCCAATAGAGCAATTCTACTCTGCACACATGGGTTCATCATGAGTCAGAACTGATGCTATGGCAGCTAACAACACATTAAATTGCTGTTTGTTGGATACCAGCACAACATACCAACGCCCCCCCACCCGAAAATTGTAATCTCTATGTTGTGGCAATAGTCAACCAACTGCGAAAATTTTAATTATCTTTATTTAAATAATGTTATACTGACATGAAAATAGGATGGTCAGGTCTTTTGCACAGAAGACTCTAAAAACTATCAAAAAGAAATATAAAACTAAGTCATGCTTACTTAAATAAATATAGGATGATGCTATGCTCATGGATGAGAAGAACCAGTATGGTGACTTCTTCAACTATCCAAGTAAGCAATTGTTAGTTTCAGCAGCTCCTTAAAACCCAAACATCCTGACTAGTCCAGAGGTTTCTATTTCTTAGTGTTTTTAAATTAGTTTGTATGTTTTTTAACAATTTAACTGACACACAATTCACATATCACACATTTCAGTGGTTGAATCACGTTCGTAAGAGTTGAGCAACCGTCCCCACCATCCATCGCAAGGCATTTCTTCTCTCTTGAACTCTGTGGCGAGCGCCCCACTTCCTACGAGCCCCCTATTGTGACCCTTTGAGTCTAATAACCCAGTTACTGACTCTCCAGGTTTACCTAGTCTGGGTTTCACACACAGAAAACCATGTAAAATCAAGACAGAATACAAACAAGTAGCCCAACAATGACACAAAGGAAAACCTCGCTCGAAGACAAAACAGACAATATTAAAACTACAATTATACATTGGATCGAAAGGGGGATCCATGACAAAATGTCACACTTGGACCTAACTATAATCACAGTCATCTACCCTGCAATGTACTTTCTCTGGTTTTAATGGAAGGCTCCTCCCTGTTCCAGGCAGCCCATGTCCCTGCTCTTTGTCCATTGAGCAGGCCTGGTGGTTTTCCACATCGTCATCTATACTCTGCGCATTTTACTTCTGTTTCTTCTCCATCTGCTCGAAGACACTCATACAGCACAATCTTCCATTTTTCTAATTTCTCCTGTATGCAACTCAGTTTAAGCTAATTTCTCTTGCCTTGGATTCTATAATAAATTGTGACATTCAATTTATCTTAATGTTTGTAAACACTTAGATGGCCTGTTATATAAACATGTTATTTAACTTTTCAACAATTCATCTCCACTGGAATGCTCACTCCAAGGAAACAAAATTCAGATCTTCTTTGTTTTATCCTTTCACAAGAGAAATGCTCACAAAGCATTTACAAATGCGATTTATTTTGTAAGCAATATGTAACCAAGAATATTGGACATGGAATAGACTACACTTTGGTTATAAGCCAAGCAGATGAAACAGCGCAGGACTTAGAAATCCAAGATTTATATATTTTCCCTATTACTTAAAACAGAATGGCAAGCAATGCTATTGTAAGTCTTACCAATTCTCAAGAATTTACCCCCCAAAAATAAGAGAAAGTCTATGGTCTATACCCAGAAAGTCTATGGTCCCAAATTCTAGAGCATAACCTTAAGGTTTCCTAGGAAAAACAAACAAATGATTCAGACTCTTTTAAACAAAGTCTGTGTTCTTCAATACTAAAACGTCACAACTAAACACATAACACCACATGATCTCAAAACACATGATCGGTAATTCCGCAAACACAAAGTTGAAGTGCCAATCAACAAAACTCCTAAGACTACAGTAGCATCCTTTGGGGGGACGAGGTGGATTTAATGAGTTGTCCTGAAGAAGAGTCTTCAATTTCCCAATTGGAAGTTAGTAATGGGGAAATTTTAAATACATCTATGGCAGAAAGCCTTCCCTTGCGTTACACAAAATGAAAGATCTTATTCCTCCGGAACCGTTCATTCTGAATTTGATCATCCCGGCCATGGGGTCACTTCTGACTCAGAGGAACTCTGCTTGACAGAGTAGAACTGTCCCCGTGGCATTCTGGGCCTGGAGCTCTGTACAGGAGCAGAAAGTCTGAACTTTCTTGCAGGGGAGTTTTGAACTTAACCCTGCAGTTAGCAGCCCAGCACATAGCCAGGGTCCCTCTGCTGACAATAGGATACAAATACTTAAAACCCAAACACATCGCTCTTAAATATATGAAACAAAAACATATTTCATCATTTTCCTGAGGTGCCTAGAAGACAAACTATGAACAGACCCATAAATTTGTTCCCGGTGTTCCTACTCGCCAGAACTCTGGATTTAGATCTGAAAGGAGAAAAGGAGTAGGGACCGGCATGGACTCAGAGCAAACACTGGCTCTGTCTGTTTACAAAGCAGATTCTCTCTGCCCACAAATATGTGTCTTTGGGGTGGAGTTACCCTGATCAAATACACTTGACACTCTTCCTTTTAGCAAATCGTAGCACTGCACAGAAGCAAGATTTTCTTCATTCCTCCAACAACCAGAATGTACACATGGACCAAGTTGTCCTCGTCATTTGTGGAGTCTGTATCAGCAATTCACTTACTAACATTCGTTTGTAACTCCCAGGTCAATATCTGTGACACTTCCACAGTCATGTACAGCCACAGAGCAATGAAAAATGTGAGTTACCGATGTGCCCACTCCTTGCTAAGGTCAAACTAGGTCATGCCTTCTTATTTCAACTCTCGTACTACAAAGAAGAGTCCTTTTTGTGGTCCACATAGTGCCCCTATTTTCTCCACTTTTGTATTTTCTGTGCCATTTTCCTGCTCAGAATTATCCCAAGCACAATCCTGTAGTGTTCCTAAGTGCGAGAAGGTTGTCGTGGTGCCTTATGGCATTAAGTAAATTTTGTTCAGGAATGAGTTAAGTGCTGTTGGTCATGAGTTCAATGTTAGTTAGTCAGCAATATATATTAAATGAGGTGTATTTAAGCAAAACACACAAAAAACAATGTTCTATAGTGACTGATGGATGAAAATGTTTTGACCAGTGCCTACAAAAACCTAGCCCTGTTTTTCTGTAGGAGTGATGGTTCAGTCCTTGCTAATTCAAAATTTATGAGGATCTAAATTCCATAAATAACAAGATACACATGCATACATTGATCCATACATAGATACATACGTGGCATGCATACATATTGGTGGTGGTAGTTGCTGCTTAGCAGATTCCAACTCATGGTCACTCCATAGGCCAGAGAAGAAAGGTGATCCATGGCATTTCGAGGCTGGGATTAACCTCTGAAGGGATTGGAACCGCCTACCTTTCAGTTAGTTTCACTGTTGAGAGATGCCATGGAGTTGGTTTTGACTCATAGTTGATCCTATATTTCTTGTTATTCCTGTTGTTCATAGATAATAAATGTGTGTGTGTGTGCAGTTCTGTTTGGGGGTCTATCATTCTTGCTCCTGGTATCATGTATTACAATGGAATATTGTCCAGCACAATGCTGGAAGCAACTTGTGCATGCAAGTACAAGTAGTTGTTCATATAAGACAAGGACATGCTGCGTGGTTTAAAATCAGGAGAGGTGTGCAGCACGGTTATATCTTCTGACCATACTTAAGTGGATCTGTATGCTGAGCAAATATCCCAAGAAGCTGGATTATATGAAGAAGAATGTGGCATCAGGATTGGAGAAAGGCTTAGTAACACTCTGCAGTATGCAGACGACACAATCTTGCTTACTTAAAATGAGGACTTGAAGCACTTGATGATAAAGATCAAGGATTAACTGCATAGGTACCATCGTGATAAATGGAGAAAAGTTTGAAGCTGTCAAGGATTCTGTCTTGCAAACAATACTCATGGAAACAGTACTGAAAAGATTAAAAGATAAATTGTTTTAAGTCATTCTGCTGCACAAGACTTCTTTAATGTACTGAAAGCAAGGACGCTACTTTGAAGACTAAGATGTGCCTGACCTAATCCTTTGTATTTTCAATTGTCTCGTATGCATGTGGAAGTTGGACACTGAGTAAAGAAGACAAGACGAAGTGATGTCTATGAACTGTGGTGTTGGAAAAGAATATTGAAAGTACCATGGATTTCTAAAAAGATAAACTGGTCTATCTTGAAAGATGTTTGACCAAAGTGCTCCTTAGAGGCAAGGATGGTAAGACTTCTTCTTTGGACATATTGTCAGAAGAGACCAGTTCCTGGAGAAAGATATCATGTTTAGTAAAATAGAGGCACAACAAAAACTAGAAGAAGAAGGCCTTCAATTATATGGCTTGAAACAGAGGCTCCAATGATGACCTCGAGCATGGGAACAGTTGTGAGGATGGCTAAGAACTGGGCGGTGTTGTTTTCGGTGGTGCAGAGGGTCGCTATGGCTCAGCGTCACCTGAAGGCACCTGACAACAACAGTGCCGGAAGGTGAGCTCGCCGTGTTGGAAGGCACTACACAACAGCTCCAATAAATGACTCCAGCCTGTAACAATCACTGACATGACACAGGACGACGGGGCAACATGTCAGTCCATTGTTTGTAAGTATCATTTCCACAAGTCAGAGCCAGTCTAAAGGATACTTGCAACCATGTAGGTGAGCTCAAGTTCAGAACCTATCAGAATTCAGTTACTCTAGATTACTATTGATTGGAGGCCACAAGTAGGCTGTTTGGGTCCACAGACCCCTTCATCCGAGCATCCTTCTTCACTCTTCGCCATGCTCGTTCACACCTTCTCACTTTCCCTCTCCCACCGAAAGCCCCTGCTTTCTTCTGCTTGGGCACAGCTTTGGGTGGCCTCCCTCCTTTCCCTCTCTCCTTGTCCAGATTTCCTCTTTATCTCCATTCCTTCCCACGCCAACCTCTTCCCAAGCTAATGCTCTTACTTCACCGGAGCTTCTCAACAAAATGCCTTGCTTTTAATCTCATTAGCTCCCTGATGAAGGAACGCTAATGACTGCCTGTCAGTGCCAAGGAAGCAACAAACCAACTCTCTGACATTGAGTTCATTCCGACTTACCCTAAAGGGCGGGGTAGAACTTCCCCTGTGGGTTTCTGCGACTATGAATCTTTACTCGAGTCGAAAGCCCTGTCTTTCTCCAAGGAGCACCTGGTGGTTTCAAGCTGTAGACCTTGCAGAATGCATCCCAGCGTGTAACCACTACGCCACCAGGGATCCATTGTCAACTGCAGAGAGAAGCAAAACTTCTAGAGTCTGAGTGTCTGCAATCAGAACACACCTACCCAGTCAAGTTTGAGCCCTCGCTCCCCCTGGGTGCTCACAGCCTCATGAACATGCCGTCTTCACATCAAACCTACCAATCTCTTGCTCAAAAATTATCCCCTTAATCCCAATGTGCGTCTCTCCCTGCAGTAATCATTCTCACCACATTATTTGCTGTCTCTCTAACAAGATCTACCCAGTGCGTCCAGAGTAGGTCCATCTCATAGGAAATTGATCTGTCACCGTGTTGGGACCGGCACATCTCAGTCCTCAAAATATCATCTTTGCTTTTCAACACATTAAGGAGGTCTTGCGTACCATATTTACACAGTGCAATGTGTCATTTGATCTCTTGACTGCTGCTTCCATGAGCACTGATTAGGGGTCCAAGTAAGACTAAATCCTTGACAGCTTCAATCTTGTCTCTGTTTAGTATGATGTTACCTACGGGCCCAGTGGTGAGGATTCTGGTTTTCTTTACACTGAGTTGTAATCCACACCGAAGGCTGCAATCCTTGATCTTCATCAGCAAGTGCTTCAAGTCTTCCTCATATCGTGCTCCATAGTATAGCCATATTATAGCCCTTTTTAAAACTCACATCTGATTTCTCTCATTTAAATTTTGGTAGCCTACCAAGCTATACCAAACCTTCAACCAGCTTTCTTTCTTTCTTTCTTTTCCAAATCATTCTATTGGGAGCTTGTACAACTCTGATCACAATCCATACATACATCCATTCTGTGTCAAGCATATTTGTACATTTGTTGCCCGCCTCATTCTCAAAACATTTGCTTTCCACATTAACCCTTAGAATCAGCTCCTCGTTTTTCCCTCCCCCCACTCGCTCCTCCCTCACGAACCCTTGATAATTTATAAATTTTTATTATTTTATCATATCTTGCACTGCCCGATGTCTCCCTTCACCCATTTTACTGTTGTCCATCCCCCAGGGAGGAGGTTAAATGTAGATCCTTGTAATCGGTTCCCCTTTCTACCGCACCTTCCCTCCACCCTTCTGGTATCGCCACTCTCACCACTGGTCCTAAAGAGATCATCTGTCCTGGATTCCCTGTGTTTCCAGTTCCTATCTGCACCAGTGCACACTCTCTAGTCTAGCTAGGTTTGTAAGGTAAAATTGGGATCATGATAGTTGGGGGAGGAAGCATTAAAGAACTAGAGGAAAGTTGTGTGTTTCATCGATGCTACACTGCACCCTGAGTGACTTGTCTCTTGCTTGCTACCCCTCTGCAAAGGGATGTCCAGTGGCCTACAGATGAGCCTGAGTCCCCACCCAGAACTCCCCCTCATTAACAATGATATAATTTTCTGTGCTTTGGTATCTGCTACCTGATCCCTTCAACACCTCGTCATCCCACAGGCTGGTGTGCTTCTTCCATGTGGGCTTTGTTGCTTCTCAGCTAGATGGCTGCTTGTTTACCTTCAAGCCTTTAAGACCCTAGATATTATATCTTTTGAAAGCCTGGCACCATCAACTTTCTTCTCAACATTTTCTTATGCACACATTTATCTTCAGCAATCGTGTTGGGAAGGTGGGTATCATGGAATGTCCCTTTAATTGAGCAAAGTGTTCTTGTAT
The DNA here is from genome assembly GCF_050624435.1 of Tenrec ecaudatus. NCBI lineage: Eukaryota > Metazoa > Chordata > Mammalia > Afrosoricida > Tenrecidae > Tenrec > Tenrec ecaudatus. The sequence goes on from NC_134536.1 coordinate 16,325,059, forward strand.
AGACAGAGTACATGAGTGGAGGCCCAGTGTCCATCTGCTCTATTAATACTAAACTTATAAATATATGTACATAGATATCTTTCCCCATCATCATATACTTTGTATCTACTAGGGATTCTTGCACTCCAGTCATGACGGAACAATTCCAAAAGGTGAGAACTTCTATGTTGTTACCCAAACATGTTCTTGTTGCCTCTTTCTTGAATACTCTCTTCAAGAATATCACCCTGGAATATCTGGTAAAAAAAACAAACGACCCATCCTTTAAGATTCAAACGTCACTTCCTCCCAGATTAATCAAGTCCTACAAGCTTATCTCTCACCAGAATAGGAACCCACACCAGGACTGTTCTGTGTTCTGTTGATGTTCATATGATCAGCACCAACACAATGCCCCACAATTCCCTACCACAGAGGGTGGCATGTTGCTATGATACTGGAAACTATGCCACCAGTATTTCAAATACCAGCCAGGTACCAGTGGTGGACAAGGTGGACAAAGACAGATGAAAAAGAAAGGTCCCCTGCTCTACTTCCAAAAATGAACCAATGAAAACTCTGTGGATGACAGACTCATAAATTGCTAAAGGCCAAGGCTTCTAAATTGAATACTCGTAGTGGCCCCAGCAGTGGACTGGAAGTATACCACTGATGGTGAAAACAGTACAGGATCAGATATCGTGTAGTTGCGTGGTGCGTGGGCTCCCGGGGAGTGAGAGCTCACGCAACAGCTGCTGACAACACAGCCTAGTGTCCAAGACTAAGTAAACGGCTGAGTGCACTGACTTAAGAACTACCTTTACAGAACAACTTAAAATCCAAAAGAAAATAAGGAGGATAACCTATCCGAGACACACATATCCTTACTCAGGTAGGTCAGCCAGCCTAAAACCACAAGTAATTCTGAAATATTATCAGTTTTAGATTTTTGTCATTTCAAAAATGTATCCAACGATACCTTTTTATAGTAACACGTTCCCAAGGGTTTTCTAAAGAATATGAAAAGATATTATACTAATTAAATGAAGAAAAGAATTGCATCATTAAAATTTGGCATGGGGACAGGGGCACTAGGTTAAGTGAATTAAACAAGTTTCTTCCTTGAAAACTTCTCAGAACCCTGAATATGTGCATCTGTGTAGTAAATCTTTGAAAAAGAAGTGCAGAGTGTGCAGCATTTTTCCAATATTTTTTTACCAGAAAAGTCATTTTCACTGGAGAATTTTATGGAAAGCCTTTGGGAAATGATCCTCTCTGAACAAAGGATATTCAAAAAGTTCATGGAAAATGTCCACTGCCTTTCAATTGCATTTTCCACTAACTTTTAGAAGACCTCTCACGGATTTATCTGTTTAGAGATAAGTATCTCTTTATCGATTTATGTGTACTTAGAGCAGAGAGCAAAGCAAGACCAAAGAGGTAAGACAGAATTTAATATGTCCCAACTGTGGTTATGGTCCTGAAAGTATTACTTAACCTCTGTAGAATTCAGTTGCCTTACCTTATTTTAAAAAAAGGAGGGGGGGACTAGTAATACCTTTCTAAACAGGCTTGCTGAGTGTTTTCAATTAACTGATAGAGAATATTCAGAATCTTGTTGGGCATGTGATAAGTGGAAAATAAATGTTTTTGTTGTTGTTTAATACCGTTGAGTTGGTTTAAATTTATAACAACTCAGTGTGCAACAGAAATAAACATTACTTGGTCCAATGCCCTCTTCATACGCATTGCTATGTTTACGTCCATTATTGCAAGAATGTGAATTCATATCTTCTAATATCTTTTTATTTTGCTTTACCAAGTATGATGGCCTTTTTCAGGGACTAGACACCTTTGATGGCATGCCACGCATGTTCTGGATGCTCATCCCTCTCGATGTTTATTATGATCCGTAATTATGACCAGTGAAAGACAAGCGAACATCTTTTGGGTGTACTCTGCTTTTAGCTAAGATCCATCTGGTGTCAGCAATGATATCTCTGTTTTCATGTCTTCTTCTGAATCCAGCTTGAATTTCAGGCAGCTTCCTGCTAATGTGCCGCTGCGACTGTTTTTTTAATTATCTTCAGCAAAAAATGTACTTGCTTGTGATATTAATGACATTGCTCAATAATTTTTCTTTCTCTGGAATGGACACCAACATGAATCTCTGCTACTTGGTTTGCCAGATAGCTTCTTCCAAATTTCTTGGCATAGACTAGGGAGTGCTTCCAGCACTGTATTAACTTTCTAAAACATCTGTCAATGTCTGGAGCCTTGTTTTTTACTAATCCCTTAAGTGTAACTTGAACTTCTCCCTTCAGTACCATATGTTCTTGATCATTTGCTACCTCTTGAAATAGGTGAATCTTGACCAGTGTTTTTGAGACAGTACTTGTGTGCATTCATTTCATCTTCTTTGATGATTCCCATCTCACTCAGCTGGTGCAGCCTTAGAGTCCTTCGAGATTTCAACTTGGGGCTTGAATCCTTTTCCTTCAGTTCCTCAGCTCGAGATATGCTGATCGTGACCTTCACTTTTGGTGTTCTAATCCAAGCCTTTGCGCATCGCATTGTAAGGTCTTGTCTTCTCAAGCTTCCCTCTGAATTTTTCTTTTTTTTTCCCCCCTCTGAATTTTTCTTTCGCCTTTTTCACTTCGTCTCTTTTGCATTGGCTTTAGCTATTCCACATTCAAGGGCAAATTTCAGTCTCCTAACGTTCACTTTGGTGTTTCTTGCTCCTTCTTGTGTCCTTATTGGCCGTTAGCTTTCATCACGTATCATGTTCTTCATGCCATCTGAGGACTCATCTGGTCTTTGGTCATTAGTCTCCAGTGGATCAAAGACCATCTCATCTCTAATTCGGGTGGGAAATCCTCAAGGTTGTTTTGTGACTCTTGTGGACTTGGTTTTTCTTCAGCTTCAACCTTAACTTACATGTTAGCGATTGTTCTGCTCCATATTCGGCTCATGGCCTTGATTTGGCTGAAGATATTGAGTTTCTCCATTGTCTCTTCATTTATGTGTTGAAAACAAAATTATTTGCACTGAAGAAATTGTTCGATCACTTGATCTCCAGCTTTGTTTCTATCACCAGGTCCCTGATTTCCAGCCACTGATCCTTCATCTTGGTTTCCTACTTTTGCCCTCAAAACACCAGTAGTTATCAATGCATCTTTTTTTCCATCAATACATATTAATTGCATGCTTGATCAGTTTCAGGCTGAAGATGTTGATGGAATTTAATTTCTTCATCACTGACTTAACTTGTTGGTGGGTAAATTTGACTAATATTTGTATTAACTAATCTTCCTCGTAGGCTTATAGATATCATTTGATCACTGAAAGTATTGTACATCAAAACAGGTCTTGAAGTGTTCTTTTTGATGGGTGAATGCAAGACCATTCTTCTTAAATATGTCATTCCCAGCATAGTACACCATATGAGTCTCTGATTCAAAATGGTCAATAGCAGCCCATTTTAGTTTACTAGTGCTTATGATGGTGATCTTTATGTGTTCCATTCCATTTTTATGACTTCCAGTTTTCCTAGATTCACATTTCGTACATTCTATACCACACTCAAATTATCAATTGCTGTTTTCAGCTGTTCCTTATCATTTTTAGCAGTGTCTCACCAGCCAACGAAGGGGTCTGGAAAGGCCTGCTCCATCCATAGCATTTGGGTCAAATTTACTCTGCGGAGGTGGCATTTGGAGGTCAAATTTACTCTGCGGAGGTGGCATTTGGATGCCTTCAACCTGAGGAGCTCATCTTCCGGCACTCCACCAGACAACGTTCTGCTGCTTCTCACAAGGTTTTCAGTGGATAATCTCTCAGAACTGGGCCCTTCTTCCTTCTTCACAGTCTTATCTTTGTCTGGAAGCTCCATTCAAGCCTGTATAGACTGCCCATTTCCGTTGTTGAAACATAAGCCTTGGGAGGTCCTGCTAGTATTTCAAATACCAGTGGCATCGCTTCCAGTATCATATCACAGCAACACACAAGCCACCACACCACAGCCAACTGACAGATGCATGAAGTCATACCTCATGCACTGTCGAAAGAGCCATGAAGTAAAACAGGTAAGCATGTTACTGTCCAAGGAAAGACCAAGGACTCAAACCCACCAGCAACTGTGAACACAAAAAGACCTGGAAATCAGTTCTCACGGCGATTAAAGCACAGACGTACTGCCATCAAGGAGAGTCAGATTCCCAGCAACCACGTAGGACAGAGCAGAACTATTTCTTAGGGGTGCGGGGACTGAAGTCTTGACAGGAGCAGACAGTCACGTCTTTCGCTGACCTTGTGCTTAGCTCAACTTTTAGCCCACAGTGCCACCAGTGTTCCTTCCCATAAGTATGAAGCCAAGGAAATCCTGCCATGCCTATGGTTGCTATGGGTCCAAATCAACTCCATGGCAACCAATAGCCAAGCACTAAAATGAGTAAGGCATAGGCTCATATTTCCCAGAAGCACCAAGATATAATGCAATCTAAAAACAGGTGCAGATATGAGCAGACAGTTCACTGGCGACAGCATCCAGGAGGCCAACAAGTCTATGAAGGAATGTTCGCATTCATTAGCAATAAGAAAATACAAATCGAAACAACAATGAGATGCCCACACATTCTTAGCAAAACTTTTTTAAAAACAGAACATAATAAATGCTGAAGGGGATGTGGAGATCTGGGAATGCTCGTGCATTGCTAGTGGGATTGTAGAATTAGACAACCACTATGGAAATCAATAGGGCACTTCCTTAAATAAATGCAAATACCAATACTTTATGGTGCTGCAATCGGGCTACTTAGTATATCACCCAAAGAAATAAAGAACAAAACATGAACAGACCCATGCACCCCTACGTTTATTACAGTAATTTCTATAATAGCAAAGGGATGGAAGCAATTTTTTAAAAACCCTGACTAGAGAGGAAGGATAAACAAACTCTGGTACATTGATACAATGGGATATTATACATCATTAAAAAACAATGACAAATCTGTTAAACGGCTTAAGACATGGACAACATTAGAGAACTGTGCTTAGCACAAGCTCATAAAGAAAACAAACATGACATCATTATTATGAAGGGGAATAAAGAAAAATGGGATTCACCCCCAAAGAAATAGACTTTGAAGACTATGACCTCCTCATAGGGTTCGGGTGGGGAGAGGGAAGGGACAGGAAATTATGGAGGGAGGACAGATGGGGGAGCAAATCCCCACAGAGATGATGGTTTTAATGGGGTGCTATGACTGATTTGATTTGATGAGACTGCCTGTATGACGAAATGAAATATGCTTTTCTTAAAACGATTTGATTCCAAAAACAAAGGGGGGAAATTATATTTATTTATTTATTTGTTTGTTTGTCTGTTTATTTATTTATTTAGAAGAAAGAAGAGTCACAGTCTGGAAGCCCCTCCAGATTCCCTACCCATCAGATCTAAGCTTTGGCCTGCGCAGTTACAAATAGAAGAGTCTAACAGATCCCCTGGACGTGGGTTCTTCAGTGACACACAAGTTCATTTCAAACAAGCAAACACAAAGAACTCCAAAGCCATGTTGCAAAGTGAGAAAACTAAGAACAGAGTCTCACACACCTGCAGAAGCACACACACACACACACACTCATACACACACACACTCATACACACACACACATACACACACACACACACACAGTGACTTGATGTCCCAATAGGACAGTGGGGAAAATTTGGGATTGACATTTTTTTTAACAATTTATTAGGGGCTCATACAATTCTTATCACATTCCATACATATACATACATCAATTGTATAAAGCACATCTGTACATTCTTTGCCCTAATCATTTTCTCTTTTTTTTCTCCTCTTTTCTTTTTTTACATTTTATTAGGGACTCATACAACTCTTATCACAATCCATACATATACATACATCAATTGTATAAAGCACATCCATACATTCCCTGCCCCAATCATTCTCAAAGCATTTGCTTTCCACTTAAGCCCTTTGCATCAGGTCCTCTTTTTTTTCCCCTCCCTCCCCACTCCTCCCTCCCTCATGTGTCCTTGGTAATTTATACATCGTTGTTTTGTCATATCTTGCCCTATCCAGAGTCTCCCTTCCCCCCCTTCTTTGCCATCCCTCTCCCAGGGAGGAGGTCACATGTGGATCCTTGTAATCAGTTCCCCCTTTCCAACCCACTCACCCTCCACTCTCCCAGCATCGCCGCTCACACCCCTGGTCCTGAAGGTATCATCCACCCTGGATTGGCATTTTTAAAGAGTGTTTTTGCAGTGAAGAACTTTAGATATCTAAATTTATCAAGAAGGTTAAAATAACTCTTTCCTTTGACACTACATTTCCACTTTCAGGAATTATTCTTAAGATTAGAGACCTGCGTACAACACTGCCTATTAAAATACCTAACCAGTTAAATATGTTCTAAAGTCCTAGAGTCTACTTCTGGGGGTATATGGGAGGGGGGAATCAGTCACTTAAATTTCTATGGAACACAGTTTAGTTTACCTCACAAGGGGTTGCCATGAGTTGGAATTGGCGCACTGGCAACTGGTTAATGAATAAAGGGATTATAGGTCAAAACATACAATGATAAGCTCCCTATAAGGATATCTATGTTTGTCCTGTATACATACATACAGCAGTCCTGGTGGTACAGTGGGTTACCTGTTGGGCTACTAACTGCAAGGTTAGAAGTTGAAACCACCAGCTTCCCCCCAGGAAAAGGTGAGGCTTTCTATTCCAGTACAGAGTTACAGTCTAGGAAATTCACAAAGGCAGTTCTAAGCTGTCCTATAGCGTTGCTATGAGTCACACTCCACTCCATGGCAGTGTGTGTGTGTGTGTGTGTGTGAGATGTGTAAAGATTATGCAAGTCAGAATGTTGTTAAAGTTTGAGGTTTTTTAATGTGATATTGTGGAATTTTTTTCATGTAATTAAGTACACAAAAATACATACACATCCATACAAAAACACACACACATAAATATAGAGTAAGAAAAATACTGCAAGGAAACCAGTATCGATGTAATCTGTGGCTATTGAGAATATCAGTGAAATGTATTTACATTTTTAGTCTCTTCTCTTTCATGTATTTGCTAAAATTAGTATGTATTCTATGGTAAGCAAAATCATGATAGCCATCTTTAAATGGTAGTGTAAAAAAGACAATCAGAGTCAGTGTAAAACATGAAAAAAAAATTATAGATTGTTAGGGGCGCGTAGGGGTGGGAGGGTGAAAAATGAAGAGTTGATGCCAAGGGCTCACGTATAAAGAAAATGTCCTGAAAAAGATGATGACAACATATGTAAAGATGTGTTTGACAAAATGGATATATGTATGGATTGTGATAAGAGTTGTAAGAGCCCCTAATAAAATAAATTTTAAATTTAAAAAGAGACTTTAATAAATGGAAAATTATACCATGTTTGTGGATAAGAAGGCTTAACATTGTGAAACTGTTAATACTACCCCAATCCAGTTTCAACATCATTCTTTCAAAAGATGGAAAAATTCATCACCAATTTTATATGTAAAAAAGAGATCTCAGATAAGCAAAGCAGTATTAAGGAAGAACAAAGTAAAAAAAAGACAATCAGTTCAATTATGAGTGAAAAATGGCTGTTGTGATCCATTGTAAATGCTCAGAGGCATAAATTTCCTCTGCTGCTCCTTGGTGTTAGAAAAGGGTATCACAATTCTCAGTAACCTAAACAATGATCCTGCATCAACTGGCTAAAGGTGTAGAAGCACAGGCCAACTCAGTTACCCAGCTGCCCTCCATGACACGCTCACCCTACAAATCCCTGTCTGACTCAGGTAGATAGTTCTCAGAGAGGCTGTCCAGAAAACCTTCATTTAACAAAAATTATTCATCATTTTAGGGGGGCCTCTTACAAAGCTCATGACAATTCCAGCACTCAATTGTATAAAGCACACTTGTACCTATGTTGCCATCAACATTTCCAAAACATTTCCTTTCCACTTGAGCCCTTGGTGTCAGCATCTCTTTTTCCCCTCCCTCCCCCACCTCCCCTACCTCATGAACCTTTGATCAATGATATGTTACTGTTGTTATTTCGTATCTCACGCTGCCCATCAGACAACCTTCTTTTGGCCCCAGCCCCGCCAGGCTGTTTATTTATATTATCTCAGCTGAACAGTAGCCATTACTTATTTCCTTGGATTTCCAGTACGAGCAGATTTTTATAGTTTGGTCTGAGGTCTCACATGGAAACGCCTTCTCCAGTTTTTTGGGGTTTTTTTTGGCCTCACTGAGCAGCAAAGGATTTCAGCTGAGACACAAGGCAAGGGTACTAGTGTGGGATGATAACCGTGCCTGGAGTCCGCGGGCCCCACATGTTCTCAAGGACAAGCATTGGGCTCTGTTTTAACCCAAGAAACCTGTTCTAGGATGGAACAAAAAGTCAGCATCCACCTCTAAGGCATCCTCCTTCCCTCCCGCCTGCCTTGGAAGGTCCTTTGCTTCTTGGTGGAAGACTAAGTAGGATTCCTGATTTCATTTTCTTCCTTGGTCCAGTGGGATGGAAAAAAGGACAGAGAAAATGGACAGATTTCATTAGAATACTGGAGGGAGGGGGTAAGATGAGGACCTGATGCCAGGGACTTAAGTGGAGAGTAAATGTCTTGAGAATAATGAGGGCAATGAATATACAAAAGTGCTTTACACAATTGATGTAGGTATGGATTGTGATAAGAGTTGTATGAGCCCCTAATAAACTGATTTTTTTTTTAATGAAAAGAAAATGGGGAAGGGTAAGAGAGGAGGAACCCATTGAAAGGTTGGATATGTAGCCCCACCCCTACCCCCAAAAGGGACGAATACAGTGTAAGATACTAAATAATAACTGACCAATATATAATTGACCAAGGATTCACAAGGGAGGGAGGGAAAGGGAAAGAGGGGGGGGGGAAGAGGAGCTTTCAAGTAGAAAATGTTTTGGAAATGATGATGGGTTCAAGTAGAAAATGTTTTGGAAATGATGATGGCAACATATGAACAAATATGCTTGATACAATTCATGCATGGAATGTTTAAGAGCTGTAAGAGCCCTCAATAAAATGACTTTAAAAAAAAAGAATACTGTAGACCACTCTTTTCTGTTGTCACGGCAATTGGAAGACATGTGTCCTGCCTGCCTAATCTGAGTAAAAGTCACAAAACTATCCTGAAATGGTCTCTGTCCCCAACAAGTTGTAAAATAGCATGAGTACTTTGATGGACAACAGCTTCCATTCCAATTACGTACCAAGACAATGGCCAAATACTGTAATGGATGAAAAAGAAGACATGGGAGCATGGGTGGGTCTCCTTAGCTGATTCTAGCTCCTGGTAACTGGCACTCTCTGGCATCATGAACCCAAGCTTTCAGATGACTAAGATGCTCACCCCTTCTGATAATGTCTTGCATCCAGATACACATATAGTTACAGATGGAATGGAAAGCTATGATCCATGATATTTGGTAGAATGTGTCTGGTCAACAATGAGTAGAAAACAACCCAATCAGCTGTATGTCACTGCTCTGTAGACAACTCAAATAAATGGAATTGACCAAACTGAATCAACGATAACCCTTAGCTCCATAACCAGATAGATAAATCAATCATTCACAAAAGAAGGCCCGTCTTCTTACTACTTGGTATAAAAACAGAAATTATGATAAACAGATCTGAAGTACTGAATGGGCTATAATTTACTTAGGGGAGAGGAGCCCCAGTGGTTAAGTACTTCGCTGCTAAACCAAAAGATTGGCAGTTCAAACCTACCAGTCAGTCCACTGAGGAAAGATGCAGCTGCCTTGATTGCAGGAAGATCTATAGCCGGGAGAGCCATATGGAGCAGTTCTGTTCTGTCCTCTATGGTCAGGAGTCTCATTCAACTCAATGGCAATACTGTAATTTACTTAGAGACGAGATAAAAGCAACAGGATAGAGTCACACTTGGAAGAGGTCACGGGGAGTACGAAGCAGCAAAAAAGATGGAAATGCAGAAGCAACGTAATTTGTCCCAAATATAGACAGAATAGAGCACAATGGCAGCCTATTCATTAGTGGAAATGAACACATATTGTCATGTTGTATTCCACACTTCATTATTCATGTGTGATTTACTCATTTTGCCAATTATCCTTTCTTCTGGTAACCTATTTTCTCTGAATCATCTCTTTCCAACTTCAGTTTAGATGCATCCTGAAGTCCCCAAATAAAGCTTACCATTCACTGATGGCATTACCTAACTGATAAGAGAGAGCCCCTGAGAGGGAGCCCTGGGCTCAGCGGCTGCAGTTATTAGGTGCCATTAAGTCCATTCCAGCTCATAGTGACCCTGTGCACAACAGAATGGAACCACGCATGGCCGTGCGTCATCTTCACAATTGTTAACATCCCTGAGCCCGTTGTTGCAGCCACGGGATTAATCCAGTTCCTTGAGGGCTGTGTTAGCTTGGGTAGACTAGAGAAACAAGTTCATAGTCACTCATATGTGTATAAGAAAGAGCTTTATATACAAGAACAATTGAATATTGAGAAAACATCCCAGCCCAGTCCAAATCAAGTCCATAAGTCTGATATTAACCCATATGTCCAATCTATAACTTCCTCTTCAAACTCATACAACACACACAATGATTCCAAATGCAGGAAGATCACAGGCCAGTGGATGGAAAGTCTTGTGGATCCAGTGGCATCAGAAGTATCTCAGTGCTGGCAGGAGTCTCCATGTGGCTCCTTCAGCACCAAGGCTCTGGTTTAGTTCCATGTGTCTTGCCTGCAGGAATGTCTTGCAGAGAGTGAGTGTCCTGCTTCCAGTGAGCTATTTATCTCTGTGGTACCTCCAAATGAGGTCATCAAGCTGCAACCTGATTGACAGGCTAGAATCCACCCCTAAACAAGATGACACCAGATTATGTAACCACCACAAGGGCCTTCTTCTTTTCCACTACCAGTCTACTTTACCAAGAATGATGTCCTTCTTCAGGGCCTGGCCTCTCCTGATAACCTGTTCTAATTTATGTGAGGCGAAGTCTCACCATCCCTGCCTTTAAGGAGCATTTTGGCTGTACTTCTGTTGGCCGTCCATGGTACTTCCCATCTCCTTCTCCAGCACCATCATTCAAATGTATCAATTCTTCTCTCATCTTCCTTATTCAGTGTCCAATATCTGCATGCATATGAGGGGATTGAAAAGGCCATGGCTTGGGTCAGGTGCACCCTAGTCCTCAAAGTAACATCCTTGCTTGTCAACGTGCAGCAGATTTACCCAATGCAATGAACAGAATCATTAGTAATTTTATAATCAAAGTCTAGTAATTGTTTATAATCCCTAATTATTTATAATCATAGACTAGTCTGTGGTGAGTCTAGCCCTAAATTACTTAAATCTAACATCCCTATGATTGTATAAATACTAACAGAATTGCTTTGTAAAATCATTCTATAAAGAATTACAACACGATTAGTAACTAAGTGAAAACCTCTTTTGATTTTTTTTCCTTCTTTGCCTCTAATTGCTACTTCATTCTTTAAAAAAAATTCTCGGAGTATGTTCACAAGTACTATTTACCACAATAATGTAGCAAAAACATCAGAAAGCTTGACCTACTCCTCAACTGTCCAAACACTGGCAGCAGCAAACAACAGAGGATGCTTGTAGCACCAGCAGACAAACCCATGTGATCTGAAGCATCACTGTCACTGGGTACCAATGACAGCGCTGACATTAGAAGATTCAGAAAGCAAATCAGCACACTGTGTATGGATACCTGGAGGCTGAGCTCATGAAAATAGACATCTTTGTTAGTCTTACTAACAGGCTTCTTTTGTAAAAATAAATATAATGAGTTTCTGTTGACATGCAGCATGAAAATGTTATAGGGGTCACTTTGGTGTCCGCCTCTCTGCCAGTGTCCCCAGGTGTGGTCTCTGTCCCCAGGGTCCCTTAGTGTCCCCAGGACCCTGTCCATTCCCATATGCCAAGAATAACCATACTCCTTCTGCCTCAGAAGACTGGCCTGACCAGTCCCACCACAGCTGGAAGAACAATGACCAGGCCTAGAGTTGGTGACAGTGTTTACCATTTTGATTCAACACTAAGTGAAGCCTTTGCCTAGGAAAGTTCCCTTCTTGTTGAGCAGGGCAGGCAAGGTCCACCTGAAAACGCTCCTGAAACACTTCACTCAAACAGCCCCGTGTACAATGAGGAAGGCTCCATGCTGAGCAAAAGTGAGGCGCATGGCCATCGATTCATCCCACCGTGGATGGAACCATTAAAAAACAATAATAATTAAGGTTCTTAAAAGTAAGTAAGAGGTCAAATGAATCCCTTAAACGTGCTATTTGCATAGCATTTACATTGTAGTCTATAAGTAATCTCACTCAAGGCCGCTACCTTCTGTCCAGCCATTTCCACAACTGTCAGTCCTTACAGGCACTGAGAGCTTTATCTTCCTCCAGAAAACTGACTGGTGGGTTTGAACCTCTGGCCTATGGTTACTGGACAGTGCCACTACCTGGTCTCTAAGCAGTAGTGGGATTCGAATAATTTCACAACAGATTCTCAGCCCTAATGGCAGGTTCAACTATATATAAAAAGATATATACCGAAAGGTAGTTCATTATTTCATACAGTTCATACTTAAATAAGAATAATAAAAGAGGTAAACAAAATTAGATGATGTTCGAAGAGTTTTTAAATGTTAATGAAAATATAAAATTATTAAGTATTTTTAACATGCGGAAACCATAAAACTGGTATTTCAGAGAGCTCCAAACTGCTTCTTGGTTGGCATCGTCCCTGACCAATACTCCTCGCTTTATCTGAGCATCATCGCTGTGTGGTCATCCTTGACCATCTCGTCCCTGCAGGAGTAGGAGCCATTCCTTTATATGCGAACATTTAGACTCGGGCCGATTAGACAATAGTCATTGTGTTTGATATATTCAAAACATTTAGGCGACTTCCCTTCTCCGAACATATTATGTTCATCTTGGAAAAATTCCTTTCCGCTTCTGCGGAGCTTAGAGCAATTGTTCTGACGATATTTTTAGCTCTTTGAACATGTTCAGGAATTGCATAGTTCGCTCATAATATCTCGCTGGAATTTGGGGCTTTACACCAAGGTGAAACGAACGACAGCGTGTCGCCCTCTGGTTGCTTGGCATGTCTTCACTTTACATGATAGGCTTGCCCTGAAGCAACCAACGCGAAGGAAGCAAACTGTAGTACTTCACCCAAAGTATAGCAGGTTTTACGCAGTGGGTAAATAAATATGACAAGCATAGTTATGGCCGATTTTTTATATCTAGAGACGGAATGAACGTTACTTCCGGCACTTGGAATATGCTGCTGCCCAGGTGCTCGTTAAACAAGAGGAAGGGATGTCAATTAGTGGTTTCCACATTGGGCGGCTGCCCAGCCTCCCACCTTGGATAGAGCCCCGATGACTAGTGACATTTTAACCACTTGTGTGGTGAACCCAACCGAACATGCGGTATTGGTTCTGCAGACGCAAGATCAGGGCTGCAGGGTAGCTGAGGGAAAGCTTCCCAGTGACACACTCAGAGGACAGCTCTTACTTCCCTCCGCGAGCCAGGAGGGCAGTCTGCCTAGTCCATTGTCGAGATGGAAACAACGGCCTGGGGGCCTCTTTTCCTCGACCTTTTTCTCAGCAAGATGCTTTACCGTTTTCTTTTTATTAAATCATTTTATTGGGGGCTCATACAACTCTTATCACAATCCATACATACATCAATTGTATAAGACACATTTGTACATTTGTTACCCTCATCATTCTCAAAACACTTGCTCTCCACATAAGCCCCTGGCATCAGCTCCTCATTTTTCCCTCTCCCTCCCCGCTTCCCCCTCCCTCATGAGCCCTTGATAATTTATAAATTATTGCTTTGCCATCTCATACACTGTCCGACGGCTCGTCTCCCTTCACCCCCTTTTCTGTTGGCCTTATAACTTCTTCCTACCAACCCCCATGAGCATCTGTGTTCTCCAGGAGAATCTATCCAGCTTATCTACCCTTCTGATAGATACAGTGGCCATCATCCTCCGTAGCATATCCTCTGGGAAGGCAATTTTGATTGGACCTTTTTTTTTCTTTTAAGGTACTCTAAGCGCTTGGCCAAGACAGCTTGTGTGCAGCCATCCCCAGAGACACAGTGAAACAGGCTTGGTTTGGAATCAATCCGTCTGAGTATATATTAGGATCCTCCTTGCCATACTTTTACACTTACCCTTGTATATAGCAACTCACTGTGGTTGAGTTGATGTTGCCTCAGTGAGCCCCTGTGGGTTTCTGAAACCGTAGTTGCTTACAGAAGTAGAAATCCCAGTCTTTGCCCCCTGGAGCTGCTGATGGTTTCGAACTACTGACGATGTGAATCGCAGCCCAACGCATGATGTCTACACCACCACGACTCCCTCATATACAGAAGGGCATGTGTAAAGCAAATGCAAATATTATCATTTGCATCAGGACCTTGAGCACCTATAGATCTTGACATCACTGTGGGGTGGGGGTGGGGGCAGGGCTTGAACCAACCCCTGCAGTTACTAGGGCGGTGCTCAGTGAGTGCAGGTGGACTTTGCTGGCACCTCTGGCCGACTGACCGACAAGCCTGAGTCACACGCCCCACCCATCCCTGCCCATCTGGGGAGGTTACATGAGCATGATCCTGCCATATGACTCAGGTAACTTAGATTTCCACGTGATAGAAAAGCTTAAAACCCCTTCTTATTAATAAATATCCATCCCAGTGGTCAGAAGCCCAGGAAATCTCAGCTGGTCAGGGACGTTTCCAAAGATTTTCACTATCTAAAGTGACCAGCGGCCTTTCTACAAGGAATACGAGCCATCTAATCACCCACTTCGCTTGCACTTTGGATGACCAAATAATAACACAGTTATTTTTCTATTTTAAAGAGGAAATTAGCAAACAGCCCTTCCAAAGCATCTCTCGTGTCTTCCACAGAACCTTATAAATAAATGAGTTAACTAATCAGAGAGACTGTGGTGGCTTCACTCAGCCAGGTGTGCACACAGATTGGGTCCTGGGCAATAGAGCAGTTCCTTTGAAAAGTTCCTTACTAGCTGAGAATGTAGGGATTAATCCTGCCTCTATTTTTAGGTAGACAACTCAAATGTAGAGAGTCAACCTTCTGAAGATGTCCTCGTATGTTAGGGTCAAATTGAACATACATCATATTTTGCTTCTTGTTTGCACCATGCACTCCTCAAGAGAAGGGGGATATTGTGAAATTCAAATCAGGAAATGTTTCTACAACATTCTGAGGGAAAATGTCCTTAAGGGGGGTGCGGGGGGGAATGATTGGAGGAAAAGAGAGTTTGGGGTTTCCGTATTGAGAGTGGATTGCTAAAGGTCCCTGGATGGAGCACACGGTTTGTGATCAATGATCAACCTCAAGGTGGCTGGTTTGAACTCACCCAGGGGTGCCACGGAAGGAATGCCTGGTGATCTACTCTGTAAAAGATTTTTTTTGCCTTTTAACTGTCTGCCATGGAATCAAGTTCAACTCAGACCATCCCTATAGGGCAGAGCAGAACTGTTCCTCAGGGTTTCCGAGGTGGCAGATCTTTTCACAGGGACCGATTACATCATCTTCCTCCTTCAGACTGGCTGGTGGGTTTGAACTCTCGCCTTGTCATTAGCAGCCCAATGCCTGATCCACTGTACCACCAGGGCTCCTTTGTAAAAGGTGACAGCCAAACAAGCCCCGGGGAG
Organism: Tenrec ecaudatus; assembly: GCF_050624435.1. Taxonomy (NCBI): domain Eukaryota; kingdom Metazoa; phylum Chordata; class Mammalia; order Afrosoricida; family Tenrecidae; genus Tenrec; species Tenrec ecaudatus. The sequence continues at coordinate 16,340,831 of NC_134536.1, forward strand.
CACAGTTCTACTCTGACACCCATGAAATCACCTGGCATCGGAATCGACTGACAGCCATGGCTTGCTTTGGGTCTGGGTTGGGTTCAGCGATGTGAAGGAATGGGCTCACCTCCCTGTTGTTCACATAAGGAAACTTGAAATGCACAGGTGTAGGGATGGTGGGGGAGGTTAAATGGTAGTAGATCACAGATTGCATTCTTGACTCCAGGTCTAGAAACAAGCAAGGAATTCGCCTATTTATTCAGTGACTTGGGTTGTGGACACTTAACTAGATTGATTGCTTGACATTCCCCCTGCCTGTCCCCTCCCTGAAGTCCCCCATCTCCCCTCCACAGTGACTCTCAGGTTCTGTATCGTCTGGTCTGTGCCATCTCCACTACCCACTTGAGATAATTGTTCAGCTCCCCACTTGGCCTCTTGCAGGGTAGACTTGACCTAAGAGAATGGAGGGAGAAAGCGCCAGCATTTTCCTTTGATCTCTCAGAGCTCAGGATTCCATTATATAATCTCCCATAAATCCTAGCGGCAGAGATTCACATCAACTTCCAAACTGGCTGTAATACAGCACTTCTTGTTGATTTATTTGAGATTCTGGTGGTTCTTAATTCAACTGAACTCAGTGCTTCAGTTGGTCAGTGATAGGCATTTTTCTTCCATTGCTTTCTTGATGTTTCTGAGGGTTGGCGTGATTAATTTTTCTCTTCTGCAATCTGAGCTTCGGATGCCAAATGCTCTGACTGGCTTTCTGTCTCTAAGGTTTAAGCTCACAGAGGTTTCCTTGTGGCCATAGCAAACACCACCCTTCTGAAAAGACGTTTGATAAATAAAGTTGGCCGTAAATTTAACACTGAAGAACTGGATCCAGAAATCAGGTACGGACATGTCAGTGCCACTTTCTGTCGATCTGTGATTTATTTAGTGTGCATGACTCTCGTATAGCAATGGCCATGGAGCATAGGAACCCCCTCAGCAAGTTATAATATTAATTAATCCAATCAGCCTCCTCTGGATGAACACTACCCATCACCTTTTCTCCTGAATGTCGTGCCATGGCTGCTAGCAAGCAGACGCAGGGATGCTTAGATTTCACTTCCAGTCCAAGTGTTGAGGGAAGAGTGAAATGCACAGACTCCAGAGAGTGGAAGAAATGAAGCCAGGCCTTCACTCACCTAGTCCGAACATGTGTGCTGTCCGGACAGATTGATCATCTACATTAGCAATACCTGCACCCCATAAAAGGCGCAGTGATGGATGTGCTCAGCTGCCAGCTGAAAGGTCGGTGCTTCAAACCCACCAGCCACTTCATGGGAGAAAGAGGAGGCATTCTGCTTTCATAAGGGTGACAGCCTTGGAGACCCTGTGGGGTCAGTTCTCTTCTCGCTGGCAGGATCCCTGTGAGTCTTAATTGACTTGGCGGCTATGGGTTTCTGCAGCTGGGGTGCCATGTTTTTTTTAAAAAGTGGGGGAGACCATTGTTTTCTGCTTTTCTCCTTCTGAGAAAACACTTTCCCATGCATCTTTTCCTTTGCCCACTAGATTGGAAGCAACGAGCTTGGGTACTTGCTTGACTGAATCTAGAGGGAAAAAACTCACCAAACCAGCTTGGGCCATGTCCTTCCTGCAGGTTACTATGATGTCACCCTCTTGCCCAGGCATTGTCCTCCATGGAGCAATCTTGTCATCATCGCATGAGATTTATGGTGACTGGAAATTAATTAATAATGGATTCTATATACTTGGTCTCCCCTCCCAAGCCCTACCCTCCGGTATGCCCTTGTTTTTATCTTTCCTTCATAGACCAAAGAGGAAGGGTGGACACACCATGAGATCTCTTCCTTCTGCTCTCAGAGCACTGAAGCCAGGACACCCCTGGCCCGCGGGACCTGTAGAGCAGGTCAGGCAGGCAGGCCACAGTCTCCTTCCCAACTGAGGCGCTAAATCAAAGTCGTGGTGGCTCCGCCCACTTTTATCACCAGCACACATGCCTGTGGATTTCCCTGTGCTTGGGGCATCAATAAGGAGCACTGGTAGTGTAGGGGTTATCTATTGGGCTGTGATACGCATGGTTGGTGGTTTGAAACCACCAGCAGAAAGACTGGGCTTTCTACTCCCATGAACAGTTGCAGTCTGGGAATCCCACAGGGGCTGCTACGAGTCAGCGTTGACTTGATGGCAGCAAGTTTGGTTTGGTGGCTGGTTCACTATCTCAGCTCACTGGTTTAAATGAAGGTGGCTGAAGACAAGAACTGCAATGGCCACAAGGGGCCACAGGGTTCCTCTAGGCCAGTGCTTTCATCCAAGTGGTGAGGGAAATGCAGCCCAACGTCAAAATATTTGTTCAGCATCTAATCACAAATACCTCTTTGATAACCTGGCTGGTAGTGGTGGTGCTAGGTGCTGTCCTGTTGGGTTTGACACAGAAAGCTCTGGCACAATAGATTGAAGCCTTACCTGGTCCTGTGCCATCCTCAGTGACATCGTGGTTATGCATTGAGCTGCCAGCCTCAGAGCCAGCAGTTCAAAACTACTAGCCACTCGTTGGGAAGAAGAGTAGCCTTTCTACTCCCATGATGAGTTACAGTCTCAGAAATACACAGGGCAGTTCTATTCTATCCTATAGAGTCACCGAGTCACCATCAGCTCGGTGGTAGTGAATTTGAAGGTGCCATCCTCACAATTGCTATGTTTGGACCCATTGTTGCAGCCACTTTGTCGATCCAGCTTGTCCTTGTCCCTGCCCCTCTACTGTACCAGATATGATGCTCTTCTCCAGAGACTAGTCTCTTCGGATAATACATCAAAAGTACGCGAGAGGAAATCTTGACCTCCTCACTTCCAAAAGGCTGTCCTTCTGAGACAGATCTTTTTCTTCTCCTAGCATTCCATGGCATTTTCAATATTCCCCATCAACGCCATAGTTCAAATGCATCGATTCTTCTTATTCATTGCTGAACTTTCACATGCACGTGAGATGATGGAGAATATCATGGTTTGAGTCAAGTACACGTTAGTCCTCAAAGTGACATCATAACTATCAATACTTGTGAAGCATTGCAATAAGTCATTTGATTTGCTGTTGTTGTTGTTGTTGTCATTGCTTCTACGAGTGCTGATTGTGAATCCAAGCAAGAAGAAATCTTTGACAACTTTATTTTTTCTCTGTTTATGATGATCTTATCTTTGGGTCCAGGTTTGAGGTTTCCTTTATGTTGAGCAGCAATCCAGGCTGAAGGCTGCAGTCCTTGATCTTCATCAATAAATGTTCGAAGCTTCGGCTCTCAGCAAGCAAAGTCTGTAATCTGTTTATCACAGGCTGTTAACAAGCGTGACTCTTATCCTTATGTCAAGTTCTTCTTCATGTTGTCCAGCTTGTCATTGTATCTACTCGGCATACAGATTGAATAGGTACAGTGAAAGGATACAATCCTGACACATACACCTTTCCTGATTTTAAACCATGCAGTAATACCTTGTTCTTCTCAAATGACTGCTTCTTGTTCCTTGGACAGGTTCTGTGTGAGCACAATGAAGTGTTCTGGAATTCCTGTATTTCTGAATGTTATTTGTAGATTTTTTCATAATCCATAAAACAAGTAAACATCTTTCTGGTATTCTCTGCTTTGAGATAGGGTCCATCTGTGGTCAGCAATGATATCATCATATCTATATATCACCCTATAAATATCAGCTGCCTGTTTAATTTAATTGCCAGTCCCCTGGGGTAGTGTGGTCACTTTCTGCTGGATTATGAGCCAAAGGTTGGCAATTGGAGACCTCCAAGAAGCACTTCAGAAGGATGTGCAGTAATGATCTATCATCTCTTGGTCAGTTTGTCATACAGCGATTGCTTGAGTGATGCTATGATTATGGAAGTCATGCCATAAATATTTCAAATACCACCAGATAACCCATGATAGACTGATTTCAGCACATCAGTCAGACCAAGACGTACTAGGGGGGGAAATCTGGCAATCCACTTCTGAAAATCGGCCAATGCAAACCCAAGAGATCACACCAGAATATAGTCTGCTGCAGCAGCTGCAGCAGTGTACTGAAGTGTGCGAAACATTGTGGGGATGGAATCAGATCATGTTTCAGTCTACCGGACACGGGTGGCATGAGTCAGAGCCACCTCTGACAATGACGAGCATGTTTAACAACTATAAACAAACTCTAATAATCTTCGTTTAGTCTAAGGGAAATCAAGGCTATTTACTCCTCAAACTAAATCTTGTGTATATCAATCTACCTGATCATTAACATTTTCCAAAGCAATAAACTTAGGATGGTACTTAATTAAGTCTTGGCAGGTAGTCTTTGTTGTCTCTCCAGGATAACCTTTATGACGCAAGTTTGATCATTTTCAGGCCCTTTTTACAGTTGGGAAATCAAAGCTCCAGGTGTGGAAATTATTGCCAAAGTTACCCTGGCTGTTGGCGGCTGACTAAAATAGACTTTTCTTTCCAAATCTCAGTTTGGAACAACCATAAGTGGTAGAAAAGATCCTGAGATCACGTTGCTTGATTTCATAACATGTTCTATCAGTTATGCCCTCGTGGTGTAGCAGGAACTGCAGTTTGGAAGATCCAAAGTTCGAAACCACCAACCTCTCCCCAGGAGAAAGACGAGGCTTTCTACTCCCCATAAACAGTTACAGTCTCAGAAACTCACAGGGGGCAGTTCGACCCTGTCTTGAAGGGTAACTATGAGTCATTACCAACTCAATAGCAGTGAGTCAGTCAGTCAACTATGAGTGATAGGGCACATAAGGCAATCTGTACACTATACGACATGTGAATAAGCATCTATATATGGAACTCTGGTGGCCTAGTGGTTATGAGTTGGGCTGGTAACCACAAGGTCCACAGTTCAAAACCACCAGGTGCTTGGAGAAAGGAAGAGAGGACTTTCTATTTCCATACAGCGTTACAGTCTCAGAAACTCACAGGGACAGTTTGACCCTGTCTTAGAGGGTTGCTATGAGTCAGAGCTGGCTCGAAGGCAATGAGCTTCCTTTATAGAAGGAGACCTCAGATGGCAAAAATGGTTAGGCAGTTGGCTGCTAACAAAGATTTTTGACAGTACAAATCCACCCGGGGGTGCCTTCCAGGAAAGCCTTGGCTAGCTCCTTCCGAAAAGACCACCACCATAGAAAACCCTCCTCTCACTGCCACTGAAGCAATTCCAACTCATAGAGACCCTACAGGCCAGGGTAGAGCTGGTCATGAGGGTGTATTGGGCTGTAACTCTGCACAGAAGCAGGAGCCTCACCTGTCTCTCCACAGAGCAGCTGGGGATTTCAAGCTGCTGAGCTTTCGGTGAGTAGCCCAACAGGTAACCCACTCTGCCACCGCTGCCGCCAGGGCTCCTTTTGAAAATGCTCCGAAACATAATTCTCCTCGGACAGACATGGGGTTGCCACGAGTGCGCACCGCCTCCAAAGAAACTGCCTCTGGTTCCCTTCACGTGGTTTTAGGAACATGAGCTCCGACGAGTGAGTCACTGCAGTAAACAATGATGAGAGCGGGAATGCTTGCTGGAGGATGGACTGCAAGTTTCTTGGTGCTGTTAATGAAAGGCTGAACGGCAGCCACTTCTCTGAGTGCCTTCAGTCAGATGGGAGAAAGACAAGGCTTCTAGTCCCATAAAGAGGGACCGTCTTGGAAAACCAGAGGGCTAGAGTTACCTCGTCCTATGGGGCCACTGTAAGTCAGAATTGCCTTGATGGGGCTGAGTTTGGTTTGGGGGCTTCTGTCAGAAGGCAGACTACCATTCCCAAATAGGGCTTGGAGGCTTCACCTGGACCAAAGAGAGGTCTGTCTGCTTCAGAAGCTCAGCGCAGGCCTCTGACAAGAGGCTAGTGGAAAGAGGAGAGGTGGCACAGACGTGTCAGGAACCCAGTGGCACTGGGAGAGGCCGGGAAGCCTAAATAGGACCCAAGACCACGCAGACTCAGCCAGTTGACATAGACATTTCAACGTGCTGAGGACGGTCCTTTTGGAGCAGGCTGCTACAGCCCGCTGGAGTTGGGCAGAAACCAAAACAGCCTGGTATTTTCTCTGAGGCAGCTAAGAAGTGCAACTGGCAAACTGTATCCTTTCTGTATCCATCCTTGGCGGGGGTGGGGAGGGGGGGCACCAAAGTCTTAAGAGTTGATAGTACCTACCCCCAGAAGAATTAATGTCAGAGGATGACACTGAATCTGCAGCTCTGAGAGAGGGACATAACTGATCAGAGCACACAGATGCAAATGAAGGGGGAGGAGGAGAGAGTGGAGCACATCCTGACCCACCAGGCCTTGACGATGATATTCCCACTCAGAGCAGCCAGTCCACAGAGAGGACCACATGGCCTGCCCCACAATGAGACACGATGTCCCTCACTGACCCACAGCCCTACAGGGGAAAACACTGGAGACAGTGTAGGAATGGTGCCCAATCTGATCCCACCACACTGAGGTAAAGCACTAAGGGGGTGCAACAGAACAGCAAGGGAATGGAGAGCCAAGGTCCCCCAGGGAATGCTGAAGGTGGACTTTGGGGCCAGGGCATGGTGCCCCAACAGACTGGACTGGAAAACACTCCTAAAGGCCAACAAACGATCCTTGAACTAACTACAAACTTTTCTTTCATGTTGTGGTTTTTTTGTTGTTGTTTTTTTTGCCATTGCTTTGTTGTCATTGTTGTTTTGTTGTATATTGTTGCTTGTTTTTGCTTGTTTTTGTACGTTATTATCTCTGCATGTTATTTTGTGCATGTTATTATTTCCGCAGGTCTATCTAAATAAGATAGGCTGGATGAACAATCTGGAGGAGAAAACAATGGGACTGACAGCTGTGGGGGGACATGAGAGAGGAGGAGGTAGGGGGAAAGGTAGTGGTGTTAAAAAACCCAGGGACAAGGGAACAACAAGTGATCCAAATCGGTGGTGAGGAGGGTGTAGGAGGCCTGGTAGGGTGTGATCAAGGGTAATGTAACCAAGAGAAATTACTGAAACCCAAATGAAGACTGAGCATGATAGTGGGACAAGAGGAAAGTCAAATGAAATAGAAGAAAGAGCCGGGAGACACAGGGCATTTATAGAGGTCTAGATAAAGAAATGTACATATGCAAATATATTTATATATGAGGATGGGGAAATAGATCTATGTGCATATATTTATAGTTTTAGTTTTAAGGTAGCAGATGGACATTGGACCTCCACTCAAGTACTCCCTCAATGCAAGAATAGAACACTTTCTTCTATTAAATTGGCATTCTATGATGCTCACCTTCCCCACAGAATCACTGAAGACAAAGCAGGTGACTAAGCAAATGTGGTGAAGAGAGATGATAGAGCCCGGCTATCAAAAGATATAGAGTCTGGGGTCTTAAAGGCTTGAAGGTAAACATGTGTCCATCTAGCTCAGAAACAACAAAACCCACATGGTAGAAGCACACCAGCCTGCGTGATCACGAGGTGCCGAAGGGATCAGTTATCAGGCATCAAAGAACTAAAAATCATATCATTGTGTGCTCACTTCCCTGATAATGATCACTGAAGACAAATGGGTGCATGAGCAAATGTGGTGAAGAAAGTTGATGGTGCCCGGCTATCAAAAGATATAGCATCTGAGGTCTTAAAGGTTTGAAGGTAAACAAGCAGTCGTCTAGCTCATGAAGGAAGAAGCACACCACATGGAAGAAGCACACCAGCCTGTGCGATCACGAGGTATCAGCCATCATCAGAACAAAAAAAAAAACAAACCAACATATTATTCTGAATGAGGTGGGAAGTGCAGAGTGGAGACCCAAAAGCCATTGGTAGACCACTGGACATCCCCTTACAGAAGGGCCTCGGGGAGGAGATGAGCCACTCAGGGTATGATGTAGCAACGATGAAACATACAACTTTGACCAGTCCTTTTTTAGACCAGAAACCCACCTCCTCTCAGGCCCATTTCTGAGCAGCACACTGGTGTCTATCCTCATTCACGCGGTGGCGAGACTCCACAGGACATGAAGGAGTCTGAATCAACGAGATGGCAGTGGGAAGTGGTATCATGGTTATACCTTGGGCTGCTAAATGCAAGGTCAGCAGTTCAAAATCACCAGCCGCTCCTCGGGAGAAAGACGAGGCTATTGCCGATTTGGAAACTCGCAGGGGCAGTTCTACTCTGCTTTCGGTGAACGGGAATTGACTGGGTGGCAGTGAGTTTGGTTTGGGTTGACGGTTGACATGAGGGACATCCTATAAGATGGAGCTCTTCCCAAAGCTCTTTCACTGACATGATGCATTCCATCCTTATTCATAGCCATTAAACCAGAGTACATTGCCATACTACTGCTGAAGACTGGGGTTTGGGGACAGTTTAGTGGGACCTCAGAGGCAGAAAATCCTTGGGTGCTCAGCTTGCTTCTCTAAGGACAAGGATGTTTTCCATCAAAACCTTTAGCAGTGGATGCTTAAAAAAATCACCTGTGCCTGAGAGCGGGAATTTTGAGAGTATATAAATTTAACATCCAGTTCTAAGATGCTATACAGCCTTAGAGGTATTGACTACTTTTGTAGAGTCTATCCCGCCTGTAGAATGAGAAGAAGAAGAAGAAGAAGGTTGACCATCCGAGCTTGTTGGGGGATTAAAGGTGACAACACCTATAAACCGCAGTGGAAAAAGTCCGAGTTCCCTACACGGTAAGTCTGCATATACCTGCTGCGACCACCCAAGAAGCACTAACGATCATGAGCTCCAAAGCATTCATGAAAAGATGGTCGGAAAAGATTGTGGCGCTTTCCACAAACTCTCTGAAGCCCCCCTGCTATGTAACAAACTGGTGGAAAGGGGCTTTCTCAGATCTTTGGCATCCCATTCATCCACTGAACCAACACGGATGAAGGATCCGGCCCTGCACTGGGCTGGAAGGTGGCTGCGAGCGAGTTTCATGAATGGCTTGATCTCTTGGAGTCTACACAGTTCTGGTCGGCAGCTGTGCTTTGCTATTGCTACTTTGCCGTTGAGGAATTTGAGGCCAGAGGTGAGATGCTTTGCCCTGAACCCTGCAGCTGGAAAGCCATGGCGGGGGATGGGGAGGGGCATTGGGAAGGGGCGTGGCACTGGATTTGGGCTCAGGTCCACCTCCGAAACCCTAGTTGTGTCCTTTAAACGCAACGCTTTGCCTAGCTGACTTCTCACCACGGAGGCATTCATTCGCTGCCGCAGGCCTGTGCATGAAGGATAAGCTGTCTCCCCAAATAAACAGTCCGGAGTCATTCGAAAGAAAAGATGGCGACAGGATTTTGTTCAAGTTGCAACTTAAAGACAGCTGCGCTTCCTCCCTCTCCAGGACTCTCATGAGCAATGAAACAGCACAAATAGCTCCAAGTGTCTGAGAAAATGATCTGGCTAATCAATGCGACTCTTTGCACGTGACCTCTTCTTTCCCCCTGACGTGCCATGCTTCTGCTACCGAAATTATTCGCCACTCCTAACTTCCACGGTATGAGACGTGTGTATTTCAGGGCCTAGTGGGCCAGCCTCAAAGCATAGCGACAAAACTGGGGCAAGTGTTCGCAGCGTCGGGGAAATAGGAAGCCTGATTGCTAGACGCCCTCGCCACCACTTTTTGTCTTTCTCTGTGCATTCTATGACTCCAGTCATGGGTGTGTCCCCTGTTAGTCACAAGTTCCCACTCAATATTAAAATATAAATCTGAACAGCTCTAGAGCAAGTTTAAAAAAAAATAAAACAGAGGAGTTGCTACAGTTCCTGACTGGAACGTTCTCAGCTCTCGACTCTGGGGCTCCGAGTTGCTTCGCCAATCCATTCAAGTCTGGCCCCACAGGCCATTAAAAATCTGGCAGCTTGGAGCAGGAATCTGTGCCATGATCGTGCGTTCTGATAAAGCCCAAGGCTTCTATTCGGAATGAAGGCCAGGCCTGGGGGGGAGTGTTTGTGGGCTTCTCTGGGCATATCTGTGGATGCAAAAATCGGCCACTTTCTGGACCAGCCGTGGAGCTTAGACCATAAGGGATAGAGTGCCTGAACTGCGTGTGTCTCTCTAAGCCAAAACCGAAAGTACCCTGTCCTGGTGTTCCTGACCGCCGCCTCCTGGCTCGCAGAGCACCCTGCTGCAGGGTCATGGAGGCGCGCCTGTGTCCCCCATCCTCCTGCCAGGGAAAAAAGAGAGGGACCGGTCATTTGTCGCCGTGGAGAGAACAGGCCGCAGGACTCCAGGGGACAGGCCTGAAACCACAGACCGTCTCCTTGCATGACAAGATTGCCATGCTTCCCCAGAAAACTTGAGTGCCTTCAGGAAGCAGATAATGACTCGTGCAGCCTTTGGGGTTCAGCCTGGTATGCCATGCGGCAGCACAGCTCCAGAAGGCAGAGAGTGTTCGCCAGCAAGACTGCCACCGGGCAGAACCAAGAACTTGTAAGAATACGCCACACTTCACCCAGAGAGAATCCCCGTGCTCCCTGCAAGGGACCCAATAAATCGTCCTTATCTGGGGCAGGCAGGCAGTCTGTCAGCACACTCTGACTCAGCTGAACAGTGTCCTCCAAAGGGGAGTCCCATGGCCCCAGCTCCCATGTGCCATCTGACCATCGCAAGCCTGTTGGCCAGCAACGTTGCACCAAAAAAAAAAAAAAAAAAGCAAACAAAAACCTCCCCAAAGCATGAAGGGAACCACGAACCTCTTTCCCTGGGAGAGCTAAGCTGCAAAGTTACATCATGCTGGCAGATTGGAGCTGGCGTCGCCAAAAAAAAAAGATAAGAAAGGGAGAAGGAAGCAGAGTACCTACTTGAGAAGACTGGCACTCAGAGACTGTCCCCAGACGCCACCGGCAGGGCAGACGCCCTGCAGGGAGCTGCTGAGTGTGGCGGCTCCCTTTTCCGCTTTGGAGAGAGCTGCTCAGAGCCTGGACGGAGGCGACTGTGACCATTAGGAAACGCGGCGGCTCAAAAGTAAAGAACGAGCACCACCGTTTGACTGGGACTGGAACCTCGGCTCTGAGAAGGAGAGGCGGGTGGCCGCCGCCGTTCTCCCAGCAGGGCCTGATCGGAACTCTCTTAGCTCTTCCCTGAAGGCTAGCTGGGGACCCTGGAGTCCGCTGTGCGCGCGCGGGTGACTGCGAGGTGTTTTTGATGTAATCCACTGCATTTGCTGGGTGCTTCTCAGACAGCTGCGAGTGAAGGCAGGCGTGTGGGACTGGGAAAATGATAGATAGATGATAGATAGACAGACAGACAGACAGATAGATAGATAGATATAGATAGAGCATTTATTCAGCACCTAAATTGTATTCATCCAAAATCCGTAGAGAAAAGCAAGGTGTCTATCTTCCAGGAGTTGTGTGTGTGTGTTCTCTTTCAACCATTGCTTCGCCAACCTCTGCCCTTCGTGTCACTGATTAATTCCGTTCTTGGCTTTAATAACAGATTTAGCTTCTGCCTGAAGCTTAAGCCCCTTCCTCTGTCATATGATTTCATGTCCCATAGTGTCAAGCAGCAAAGTGTGCCTTTGCCTGCTCCCTTACGCTCTCTCTGTCTCTTTCTCCCTTTCTCCTGCCATCAATCTCAATCTCCTCTTCCTCAGTCTCTTCTCTCTTTCCTTCTCTCTCTCCAGAGATGAGCATTCTGAAATGGAAGAGGACGATGGTATATGTAAAACCCCACCGCATTGATCACTTAAAAGTTTCTCTAAAAGATCATGCAACTGATGTCAATCACCTCATATGCGCATGAAAGCTGGACGTCGAATAAGAAAGATCGAACAAAACTAATCGATGCATTTGAGAGGCAGTGCTGGTGAAGAATCTTGAACACACCACGCACTGCCAAAAGAACAAACAAAGCCGTCTTGGAAGAAGTACAGCCAGAATGGTCCTGAGAAACAAGGATGGCGAGACTCGTCTCTGGTACTCTGGACATGCGATCAGGAAAGACCAGTCCCTGGAGAAGGAGATCCTGCTTGGCAAAGCAGAGGGGCAGACGAGGGGAGGAAGAGCCTCAACACGATGGACAGACACAGTGGCTTCAACTCTGGACTCAAACCTAGGAACGATGGTGAGCGTGGCACAGGATCGGGCCACGCTCCAGTCTGTTGAACGCGGAGTTACGCAGCCCTAACAGATTTGACAGCACCTACCCGATAAACAACCACCCACACCATTGGTGTCTACCCCCTATGAAATGTTATCATTTTTATTTTAAATGGTTTAAATTTAAATTTTTTTTTCATTTTAAGACAATTCACGTTGAGAAACTGAATTCTTGTTGGGCTGGTAAGAGTTGTAAAGCCAACTTGTAGTTCTATGTTGCAAGTCCTAAGAAGAGTTTTAGAAGGCGCCGGCCTTCTTGTGCTTAACAAGCCTGGAGAACCAGAGGCATTGTGGAGAAGGAGAATGGTAGAAGGGTAAGCTGGGCGGGTTCCCCGAGGTCTCACTTGCAGGTACCATCTGTCGGATCAGAGATGGGTCTCAAAACTGGCTTCGGAACAAAAGGAAAGCCCAACTTCCTGGATCAGTTGGCTGTGCTTCATGTCTACTCCCATCAAACTATAGAGACTAAACCCTTGCCTAACTCAGACCAGGGTGTCTCTCTCTCTCTCTCTCTGTCTCTCTCTCTCTCTCTCTCTCTCTCTCTCTCTCTCTCTCTCTTAATAAATGGATAAATCTGGTGATGGGGAATGAAGTCAAATAGGCCTTTGGGGGGGGGGGTTGGTTACATCACTATCATTCACAGACACACAAAAATAAATTAGTTTTGTAAGTAAAACTGGGATTGGACCAACATGTGTCTCCTTAAGACATGTTGAATCAAATGTTCAGAACTATCTTCAACTCTTTATTGGTGAAATTGCCCAAATTTTCTTTTAAAATCCTCCCATTCTCCTCCCCCTGACCCTCCAACACAGTTCAAGAAACCTTTTCACTAATGCAAGAGAGCTTCAAAGAGTTGCTGAAAAAAATTCCAATATCTTTCCATTCCATTGTCCATAAACTTTTTGAAGCCCCCTTGTCAGTAAACTATTTCATTTTGACTTAACAAGCCTAAAAGCGTTTCAATGACTCACTTGAAAAGGAATAGTTACCAAAATTCTACATTGTTGTTTTGTTGTCGTTGTTGTCGTCGTTGTTGTTGTTGTTGTTAACCTCCAGGTTATAGAGACCCCATGTACACCAAAACAAAAACACTGCACTATTCCACAACGTTCTCACAATCATTCCTTGTGCGAGCTCAATTGTGCAGACAGATGAATTGTGGCAGTCACTTAATCTGGTGCCAATTTAAGGATTAAGAGTGTAGGGGTGGAGTCTAGGCTGTCAATCTGGAGATAGCCAATGAGACTTCTGTGGGCATGGCCTTCTCCTGAGAATTCTGGGAAATCTGGGACTTCCTCCTTGGACGCAGGAGAGACATTCACTTTCTGCTACTCCCTGGGAGACATTGCAGAAGACAAGCCGCATGGACCTCAGAAGCCACAGAGAGACCCTGCCAGCACTGAAATGTTTCCAATGACACTGGATCCAAAGACATTCTGCCCACTGGCCTGTGATCTTCTACATTCAGCACCATTGTATGTGTTTCATGAGTCTGAAGAGGACTTTATAGATTGATATCAGAAGTATGGACTAATACTGGATTTATAGACTTGATGTGGACTGGGCTGGGATGTTTCTCAATGTTCAATTGCTACTGTATATAAATCATTTTCTTATACACATATGTGTGTCCATGGATTTGTTTCTCTAGTCTACCCAGACTAACACATTAATAAAGTATGGGGATCTTATTAGATTCTGTTGTTTCTATTACACTTTCTGGTGAGAAGGGAATAATTTAATACATGTTTTGAACAGTAGAAACTTTTGGAAAGCAAACATGGGTTTTTTAAATGAAATCCCTCCCTTCTGATGTCTGCCAGAAGGGGTGAGTAAGGCTTGTCCAACAGCATTGAACTCTGTTGGAAATCAGCTATCCGCATCCATACCGGGAAGACAATCACTTAGCAAAACAATCTCAAAATAGGACATCTGTGGATTCTTACTGAAGGTCATAGCTTGTTTCCTTTTCATTTAAAAAAATTGAAATAGGGCATAACCGTAAACTTGTCATTGTTGGGTGCCATTGAGTCTACTTCAATTCATGGTGACCCAACGTACATAGAATAAAACACTTCCAGGTCATGCCATCCTCACAACTGCGTGCTTGAGTCTGTAAATTCATCATTTTTAGACTATTATTCTCATTCATCTGCATTCCAATATCAATTTCTAGAGAGCGACAAAAAAATAATAGGAATGTTTACTGGGCTCATACTTGGTGTCCAGACTATTCTAAACACTTTCACAACAACCGAATGAGGTCGGTCCTCTCCCGAATCCTTTTGACAGATGAGGACACTTCGGGATATTGAGTTTAAGCACCTGTACAAAGCTTTCATGGCTGGAGCCAGGATGCAAACTTGGTGGGTCAACTCAAAAGCCGTGGTTTTGAATCTGTTTGTTTTGGTTCAACGCCATGCTGAGAATTTGCCTTTTCACGCCAATTACACAGAATCAGAATCTATAGTTTAACAAAATCCCCAGTGGATTCTTACAGGGCCCCAGGATATAGAACCACTTGGGGATCTTGTTCACATATAAACTCTGATTCAGTCTATCTGGGGTGGAAAAGCAAATTCTTAGGAGTTGCTCCAAGGGAATGAACCCATTCACATGCCATTGGAGAATCAGAAGGAGCCCTGGTGATGTAATGGCTACCCACTGGGCTGCTAACCTCAAGGTCAGCAGTTCAAAACCACCAGGTGGTCCAAGGGGAAAAAGAAGAGGCTTTCTACTCCTGTAAAGAGTTACAGTCTTGGAAACCCACAGGAGCATTTCTAGCCTACTATATAGGGTCTCTATGAGTCAGAACCAATTCAATGGCAGTGAGTTTTATTTTATTTAGTTGGCAGGATCAAAAGAATCCATGATGAAGCAAATGGTGAAACACTGGGCTATTAACCATAAACGATGGCAGTTCAAATCTGCTCCAGGAATCTGGGAAAAAGAGGTTTGGCAACCTACCAGAGGGCGTCAAAACGTTGGTGGGGAAGGTCTACGATCGATTCATTCTCTTTTCACAGACCTTTTATTTTGTCTTGTCCTTAAATTTTTTTTATCTTTTTATTGTGAGTTAGGCGAAGGCTTATGGAGCAGATCATCAATGTAGCCTTCAATTGTTCGTACAGAGTTTGCTTCAACTCATCCATCGCAGTCCCCTCAGTGGGCCCTCGTGTACCCCACACTCCCTGTGTCTCCTGTGGCATCCCTCCTTCTATCCTAACCCTCTGGACTTTGTCCTTGGGGAAACACTGCCCTCTTGATCATCAACAGCTGGTTATTACATCACTGGAGTGGGTTGAGATCCAAACCTGATGGTAGATGAAGGGAAGATAGCTTTGAGGGTCCCACCAAGTCACAAATGTTTGCAATCATTGTATTGGGGGCTCTTACACCTCTTATAACATTCCATGCATCAACTCTATCAAGTATATTTGTACATATGTTGTCATCTTCATTTTCTAAACATTTACTTTCTATGTGAGCCCTTGGTATCAGCTCCTCTTTTCTCCCTCCCTCCCTCCAGCCTCATGAGCCCTTTATCAATTATAAATTATCATGATAAATTATAAATTATTATAATTTGTTTTCATATCTTACACCAACTGCTATAGCCCTTCACCCATGTTTCTGTTGTTCATCCCCCTGGGGGAGGGAGAGGGCGGTGTTATATGTGGATCATGGTGACTGGTTCCCCCTTTTTTCCCTCCTCCCCACATCTTCGCTTTGCACTCATAGTATAGCTATTCCCATTCCTGCTCCTGATGGGTTTATGTAACCTGGATTCCGTGTGTCATGTGCTCTTATCTGTACCAGTGTACATGCTCCAGTCTAGCCAGAACGGAAAGGCAGAAATGGGATCATGATAGTGGGAGGTGAGGAAACCTCAGAGAACCAGAGGAATAATGTGTGTTTCATCAGTGCTATACTGCTCCCTAGTTGACTCAGTCTTTCCTTGTGACCCTTCTGTGAGGGGATGTCCTATTGTCTACAGATGGGTTGGGGGTCTCTGCTCTGAGTCCCCTCATTCTCAACGATATTTTTTTACTTTGTTTGGATCCTCTGGTGCCTGTTACCTGATCCCCTTGACAACTCATGATCACACAGACTAGTGTGTTTCTTCCATGTGGGTTTCTTGCTTCTGAGCTAGATGGCCACTTATTGAACTTCAAGTCTTTAAGACCCCAGAGCTATATCTTTTGATAACGGGCACGATCAGCTTTCTTCACCATATTTGCTTATGTACCCATTTTGTCTTCATCAATCGTATCAGGAGGATGAGCATCACAGAATGTCAGGTTGTTAGAACAAAGTGTTCTTTCATTGAGGGAGGGCTTGAGCAGAGACCCAAAGTCCATCCACTTCCTCAGTGTATTGCCATATAAATATATGTACATAGGCCAATACCTCTATATTTATGAATTAATATATTTACATAGATGCACACCTATGTTTATACTTCTATCCAGACCTTTATTTCCTAGATCTTTCCTCTGTTTCCTTTTACCTTCCTCTGGCCCAACCATCATGCTCACCCTTCTTCTGCCTCTTAGTAATTCATCTCAGCTAGATTGCTGTTGCTCCAACACTACTGGGATCCCTCCTAATTGTTGCTTTTAATTCCCTAGTTGTTCCCTTGTCGATGGCATTGTTTGTTCACTGCTCCTTTCCCCACCTCTCCCTCCCCCCAAGCCCTCTGGAACCATTGGTCCCATTGCTTTCCCCTCGGGCTTGCTTTCCATGCCTGTCGTATATAGGTAGACAAAACAACAATAACAGAGACAAAGCAAAAGCAAACAAAGGATTGAATAAAAAGAGAGAAAAGAAAAAAATAGGAAAAAACAACAACAACAAAGCATACATAATTCCAGGTCTGTCCACTGACCTTTATGACTGTCTCACCACTGGTCAAAAGGGGTGCCGGGAACTGCCCTTTCTAGCCTGAGGTCTGTTCTGGAGGCCCCTTGGGGGTTTTGTGGCTTGGCTTTGCTTCCATTGCTGATCTGTTATGTTCCCTTTGTGGTCTGCCCCACTTTGGAGGTGGTCAGACTGGACTCACTCCCCTCTATGTGTCCCCAGTATTGTCCTCTGTCACAGTACACTCCAGTGAGAGCCATCATGTCTCGAGCAGTTGTTGGCTGTACAGTCCTCTCTGTGCCTTAGCAGCTCCGTGCAGGGACGTTATCCTCAGGGCTTGATGTGACAGTATGAGGTCTAGTCCCTCGCTCTCTCTTTTTCCTTCTTGGTTTGCTTCTGTGTGGGCGTGACAGGCCAGCACCTCTCCCCAACCTGTAAGTTTAGTGTTGTCCTCTGTGGTACATACTTGGGGGAAGGGGTCAGTTTAAGCCACAAACTTTTGGAAGTCCCTTTGTACTTACCAAAGGTCACAGCCATTGGAAACCCTGCAGAGCACAGGTCTGCTCTGACTCACGTGGGGCAGCCATGAGTTGGACACTGTCCACTGAGAACATTTTAGCTTGGTAGAACAGAAGCTAGGTGCTGGGGGGAGGGTGGGCAGGGAGCTCAGAAGCATATCTGTGAATAGGCAAGAAGAGCGTCATCAGACTGATAGAGAAAAGTTGTTACACATGATGCTGAAATCTCCTAGTCTAGGGAAATCATGAAATATAAAAATGGGTACTTGGATGAACATGGTTTTAACATATTCTGTGTTTTCTTCAGGAAAAAAATTTTTAGGTCAAACTTTAATTAAATTGTATTTTAAACTATCAGACAGACACAATAATGAGAGAACAATTAAAAAGAATAATTTAAATAAGATGGTATTTTTTAAAACTCAACCTTCACTGCCATGGAGTCAATGCTGACTCAGAGTGACCCTACAGGACAGGGTAGAACTGCCCCCTTGGGGAGTGAAAAATCTCATCTTTCTCCCTTGGAGAGGCTTCTGGTTTCGAACTGCTGACCTAAAGCTAGCAGACCAATGTATATCCCACTGCACCACCCGTGCTACTGAAAGAAGTATGGTCCAATGGAGCTGAAAGGAACACAAGGGAACTGTTATCTTACAAATCAAGTCCAAAAAGAAGCAGTGGGTTCATTTCCCTGACTTCCTCACATGTAGCGAACACACAAATCAACAAGAAAGAGTTTTTCAAAGTCAGGCAATCCACTAACCCTTTAGTTTTTCATAGTGTACATTAACCAGCCCAGAATAAAGAGAGCTATAAATTCTAGATTTTTTTTCCAGGTTCCAAACTTTTTCATTTAATTCTTGTAGTCTGCGAGTCATCACTAACGTCTCCCTTCCACGAGCCAAGAAAGCAGAAAATTGGCAACTCTTCGGGGGAACAGACAAGCGTTAAACCTGCTGTGTTCAGAGCGATCCAGGCTGACGTGAAAAATCAAGTGTGGGAGAGCGGGTGGGGTTTGGGAGAGGAGTCTCTGACGACTGAGGTGAGAGCAACGTTTGGGACCTGGTGATGCAGTTAACTTTGTCTTTGTTACCAAAAAGAAAGTGTCTCTTGGCCGTGGCTGAAGCACGGTCTCAGTTCAATCCCATGAGGAAAGCGCCCCTGAGCTTCCAGATCTCTTCATGAAGCACAGTCCACAGGGAAAGTCGGCTCCTCTAGAGATCCCAAACTGATGTCTCTGTAACTCTTCACCTAAATCACAGTGAAAGGTCTCGCTTTGTTTCATTTGGTTTCTAAAGCTGCCCTGTAATGCAGTTCCAGCTCATCACAACCCCTTGGCTGTCACAGCGGCACTGTGCTGCACAGGGTTATTCACAAGCAGACAGCCACGTCATTGTCATATGCACACCACTGCCATCGAGTCCATGCCAACTCGTAGCCACCCTATAGGACCCTATAGGACCTGCCCTGTGGGTTTCTGAGAGGGTGAACGGTTTACAAGAGTAGAAAGCGCCGTCTTTCTCTGGAGGAGCCGCAGGTGGTTTCCAACTGTGGACCTTGCGGGTTGCAGCCCAACTAACTCAGAATCACTACACCGCCAGGGCTCCTGAGTGGACTCGCACCACCAGACTTTGGGTGAGCAGACCTTTCCAACGCCTTGAGTTTGCATCACGTTACGTGGTTTAGTGACACTCTTCCGCTGGCAAGGGGCAGAAACTCTCTTGGGTAATAAGCGCTACAAGGGTTTAGCTAAACAAAAACACTCTTTCCCTACACCCCACTCCCACCCCCATCCCAGGAGCTGGTTTTCATAGCGGGAAGCATACAGCCAGTGAGTCTTAGTTTCAAAGGACAGTATTTGAAAACAGAGCCATCCTCCAATGCAACCACTGCCTAATGGTCCACATCTGTCCTTCCTTCACTCAGTACTGATGTTCCTGGTTCACATGGTAAAGATAGCTTATTGCTCATGGAGCAGGGCTTGAGGGGCTTATCATTTGACATCCAGAAACACTGAGAAGCAGCTAATACTTTTGGGGGGAAAGATCGACAGATTCAATTAAACTATCAACTCCATATATAGAAAGGCTTGAAAGCCTGCCTGCACCCCACACTTGTGTACAAGAAGACATTCATCAGATCTCAAAAACCTGTGCGAGGAAATTATGGAAATTTTCTATTCTATTTCTTACATATTTACAGGAGTGTCAAGAGAGAAGATCTGAGAAATACAATGCTTTAGAATGGAAAAACGATTCACTCTGAACCAAATATATCTGTAGATGTAGATGTATGTTATATGCATATTGCATGCAAATTTATATGGATGTAGTTCTCTGACCCTACTTACTCCATCAAGACTTTGCAACTCAGTTCTACTCCCTAACCACCTATCCATTGTCCCTTCCATTCCAAGCACCATATGCACAAACTCACATCATCTCCTTAATGGGAAAGCAAGGTCTCAGCTAGGGTTTAGAGAATGGGGGCCCTGGTAGTAATTTATTTTCATCAACACGTTTGGTTGCTAACCAAAAGGTTAAAGGTTTGAGTCCACCCAGAGGTACCTTGAAAGAAAGGCCTGGTGGATTGTTATTATTATTTTTTAATCCGTCTTTAAAAACCCCATAGAGTATGCTGCTCTGACCTGCCACAAACTTCAAGGACAAGAAATCATTGTCAAAGGACAGCGATTTTTAAAGATAGTGTGCAGAATCTGTAGCTCAGCCCATCAACTGACCAGGAACACCTGAACCCTGGGGAAAGCAGAGGTTGCAACTCTCTGGGGGGTGTTCAGAACAAAGAGCAGCATTTCTTCCTGAGGCAGACAACAATCAGGGAACTCCCCCCTCTCCAAGGAGGTTCCCTACTCCTGTGTGAACTTCCACTGAATACTGAGCCCCTCTGGCATGTGGCTCCTGCCTGGATTGGTCCTGTGTTTGGCAGCAGCAGCAGCAGCAGCCTGACTGGCGTTGGTAATCTCAGCGGGGACTTCAGGGACACTCAGACCCAGGACAAGTTCTATGCCATCAGTTGATTCAACCACCACCACCGCCCCCCGCTCATGCCCCCAAAAGAAGGATGTGAGAGGACTTCCAGTTGATGGCGAGCAGAGTGAAAAGAAATATTGCTGTATTGTGATTTTCCTGCTATAGTTCCCTAGGCTGCTCTCTTCTGGGAAAGAAGGCATAGCAGGAATTTCAGACTGTATCCCCAGCCTCCTGAGTTCCTTCTTCGTATGACTGAAGAACCCAGGAGAAGCAATGCCTTTTGGTCAGCAGTTCAAACTCACCAGTCACCCGTGGGAGAAAGTTGAGGCAGTCTGTTTCCATGGAGACTTACAGCCTCATAATCCATATGGACCATTTCCACTCTGCCCCTGTGTTCGGCGGGGTTGATTAGAGAAATGAACCCGGCGGCACTCACGTATGTCTAAGAAAGAGCTTTCTATCAGGAAGTAATTATCTAGCGAGAAAATGTCCCGGCCCAGGCTAACTCCATTCCCGAAGTCTGATGCTTGTCCAGAAGTCCCTCGTCAGACTCACAGGGCCACATGCAATGATGAGGGAGGCAGGAAGAGCAAAGTGCAAAGTCCTGTGAGTCCAAGGGCGGGGGAAACATGGCAGGGCTCCAGCAGCTCTCAGGGTGAGGAAGCAGAAACAGAAAAATCAGAGAGAGATGAGGGTTCCCAGGACACCCCTTATGAAAAGGCCCCCACCCACAAGTCTTTGAGATAAGAATAAAATAAGCGCACCCTCAGGCTGTGACCTGGTGGGCAGGTTGAATACCACCTCTACACGTTCATGCATCTTCCGGTTGACATACAATTATGTAGCTACCACCGTCCTCTAGGGTTACTCTGAGTTGGAGCCAGCTCTGTGGCAGTGGGTTTGGTTTCCAGTTTTGTTCCATATCACTAGCCAGACCTTGGGTGGATAATTGCAATCACACCCTAACTGGGTGTGCTAGTCCGGGTACTTTACAGAAGCAAATCCACAGAAACTCGTGTATAAGAGAGAGTTTTCTATAAAGGGTAAGTGCGCATCAAGAAAACATCCCAACCCGGTGCTGCCCAAGTCCACAAGTCCATTAACCCATATGTCTGACACCAATCCACAAAGTCCTCCTCCATCTCATAAACACATTTGGAGTTCATTCCACCAAGTCAGACTGTTAATCACACTTTCTATTTAGAGGTTCTGAAAAGATTGTGTAACAAAAAGCGGCCTGATAGATGAAGTACACTGTTACAGCGAGGAACTGGAAACACAGGGAATCCAGGACGGATGATCCCTTAGGGACCAGTGGTGAGAGTGGCGATGCTGGAGGGTGGAGTGGGGGAGCCAATTATAGGGACCTGCATGTGGCCTCCTCCCTAGGGGCTGAACGGCAGGGAGGTGGGTGTGGGGAGATGTCAGACAGTGTAGGATATGACAAAATAGGGGTTCATGAGGGGATGGGAGCAGGGAGAAAGGGGAAATATGAGGAGCTAATACCAAGGGCTTAAATAGAAAGCAAATGTCTTGAGAATGATGAGGGCAACAGATGTACAAATGTGCCTGACATACAATGAATGTAGGTTTAGATTGTGATAAGAGTTGTACAAGCCCCCAATAAAATGATTTTTTTTAAAAAGGTCTGATTTATGTCAGACCAAGGACTTGTTTTGCCACCATGACAAAGCACTGGCTCACATGGAATCGCAGATTTGACAAATGTTTTAAGTGTAATGGAAGGTGATGAGGTTGTTTTGTTAAAAATTTTAATATATAGCTTTGAAAAAATGTGGGAGTTTTGGGGGGGCATACCCTCTCGTGAATACTTTTTGAGCTTCATTTGACTGAATTTTTATTGTAATTGAAGGAGTGAAAGGTCACATTCAAATTCAATCTACATTCCTCTTTCATCCCTACTAATTTGGGATACAGTTCACTTTGTTCTCAGAGCAATAATGGGAGAATGTGACCAGGGCAGGGTTGCGGAGTAGTCTTAACTCCCAAGTTGGGAACGCTGACTCTACAATACCAAACCCTATTCCAGAAACCACAATACGGGGCCTTAGAGGTTCCATTGCCTTCAAGACTCTGAAATAAGAATAAAGGCCAAAGATAGGCATTTAAAGTCAACCAAACAATTACATAAAAGGTACCGTGTTCTTACTATCATTGTTGTGTGCTGTGGAGTCGATTCTGGCTCATTGCAGCCCCACACAGGACAGAGCAGAACAGCTTCATCTTAGGCTTTGATCCTTACAGAAGGAGCTCTGAGTGGGGTCTCAGCTCCTAACCTGGCATTGGTAGGTGAAACCACCTTCAAAGAGAAAGGAAAAAAGTGACCGCTTGCTTACATGGTGATTATTGTTGTTAGATGTTATGACCCACCTACAACAAAACAGAACACTACCCATGTTTGAGCCGAGCGTTCAGCTACTGTATCAACCCATTTAATGAGAGTCTTCCTCTTTTTTACCAACCCTCTGACAGTGTCTTATTGTGGTGGTTTGCATGCTTCTGTGATGCTGGAAGCTAAGCCACCAGTGTTTCAAATACCCGTGGGACTGCTCAGGGCAGACAGGTTTCAGTAGTCCTCCCAGACTAAGAACAGACAAGGATGAAAGATGCTGTCCACATCTAAAGGAGTTGCCACTGAAACACATAAATAGCAGCAGAACATTGCCTGATAAGATGTGTCCTTCAGTGGGAAAGCATTCAAAATACTTCTAGGAAAATATTTCTAGCTGCCTCCCAGAAGCAGAGTCAACCTTAATCTAGATAGATTAAAAACCTTAAGGACCTTCATTTGCTGACATGGCCCAAAGCCAAATAATGGAAATCTCTGCAAACATCCATTAATGAGCAGTGCATAAAATATGTGAAGTATGAATGTAGGAACATTGGAAATCATCAGAAATGAAATGGAACACAGAGAGATCAATACCCTAGATCAATGCCAAGATCAAGATTGTAGGCATCAATGAGCTGATGTAGACTGGTATGAATCATTTTGAATTAGACAATCTATGCCAGGAAAGACAAATTAAAGAAGTATGGTATCACGTTCATTATCAAAAGCTCAGTTTAAGATTGCTTTTGAAGCGCAACGCTATCTGTGATGGGATAGTATCCATGGATGTCCAAGAACTCTGCTCCAGAGGGCTGCCAAGTGATTGAAGCTAGCAGCAAGTCACCAAGCTTGTCTTGCTGAGTGCCTCTGGGAGAACTTGAGCCCCCAACCTTTGGGGATGAGTCAACCAGGACAAACTCTGTATTCAGAGATTGGCTGGATGGCACAGCAGTAGATTTCCAGCCCCAAAGGGCTCCGGCACGGCTTCCAGCGTCAGCCACTACTGCCACAGATGGGGCATTGTTTGAAGCTCACTGGGAAATATAAAAGGTGTTTTGGCAGCATCCACATCCCTGAAGGAGCCTCCAGGAAGACGGGGCCCCTATTTGGGACTGTGACCACCACTAAACCAACCCCAGTGGCTGGATCCCTCCAAGCACTGGAGTGCAGGAAGCGGCGAGACCCAGCATTTGTGTTCTGTTTATTCAGGCAGAGAAAGAATATTCACTTCAACCAGCAAGGGAAATGTTAGCTTATGTAACACTTGAGCCAGAGAGTAGGAGGCTTTGCTTTCTTTCTTTTTTTTCTTTTTCCTGGAGATTACTCTTGTGAAATATTCCAGGAACAGCCTCCAGATTCCACGGCTTCTTCTGCCCCAGAGGCCTCTTTATCTCAGACAAATGGCCAGCCCCCAGGGCTGCAGGCTGGTGGGTGCAGGATGCTCACCCACCTGCCATGCCCTCCCTGCAGTAGAGCAAGCAGTCCGAACCATGGAAAGGTTGGTTACACCAGCCTCCTCCATCATTTTCCAACCGCCCAAGTCCACTCCTGTTGGGGCATTGCCAATCTCCTCACGCTCCAGTAAATAAAGCAGTCTTTATGTACACAGTCTTCTCCGTAGGGCCAGCCTTGGTATAGTTAAGAATTATTAAAACTGTACACTCGAGTTGAAGGAGAGGTGACCATTACATCCAAACTCTGTTCTACGGGTAAGGTTGGTAAGAGAGAGCCAGGAGTGCTTACTTAAGAAAAATGGAGGAATGTGAGTCCAAGTGGGGTCCCAGCCAGGAAGATAGGTCCAAAGACCCAAAGTGGCTAACTGAGGAGGGGCAAGGGAGTGACTACACCAAGCAGTTGGCAGACCTCCAGGTGGGAAGGCTGTGTCTGGAGAGTCTCAGGTTCACAGGTGGGAACTTCAACTTGTTTGAAACTAAGCATAAGGCCAACAGGTGGACTCAGGGACCAAGGTGAGCCCAGTCATTTGGACAAGATTTTACCATTTTCTAAGACACCAGATCATTTTTTTTTCACCCATCCAAAAATTATTGACGAGCCCCTACAATATTCCAGGTGCTATTCTGAGTGTTGGGGATACAAGAGTAAACAAAATAGGCAAAATAACAATAATAATAACCCCTCACCTTACAGAGCTTATATGCTAGTGGAGGTGAGTGCAAGAAGCAAAGCCATCATTAATAAAAATATATGCTAATAAAGCAATCCATAATAATCATCAGCTGATCCATGATCATGAATAATGTAAAAATAGATGAAAAGTCAAATGGTGACAAGTGTTCTTAGGAGAAAAAAGCAGAGAATGGGAACAGGGAATGTGGGACCAAGGACTGAACATTGAAGGGGGGTGACCAGAGAGGGTGACCTGAGAAGATGACATTTAATCATTTAACAATGACCTGAAGACGGTGACCACTCCCTGGAGTTTAGGATGAAGCAGTCACTATCTGGGGGAAGACTATTCTGATAACACAGAATTATAGCAAGTGCAAAGGCAGGGAGTTTCCAAGCCTGTTGGGGCACCAGGGAGAAAGGTGAAGTGGCTGAAGTAGAAGGAACCAGGAGTAGAGTATGGAGTACCAGGAGGACTGTGCTGTACAGGCCCTGGAGACCAGTGGAGGAGGATGGAGTTTTACTGGGTGCCAGGGAAACCATCGGAGGGGGTGAGCAGCGGAGGGGCATAACCCGAGGCCAGTGTCACCAGGATCATTATAACAGATATGCTTCGCACAGCCTGCTGTGACAGTGGGGAGATGGAGAGGCAGGGATCGGGTAGGCAGTGGCCACAACAACCCAGCTGAGACACGGTGGCGGTACAGCCTTGCGTGGAGGTGGTAGGCAGAGCAGAGAAGTGGTGGCATTTTGCTGTTGTAAGTTGACATCTAGTCAACTCACGGAGACATTTTGGAACTGAACAAAATGTGTTCTGATCCAAAGCCTTCTTCAGGATCGTTGGTATGGCTGAGCCCATCGCTCTTTGTCACTGATCTTTACTGAACATCAGGTACTTCCCTAGCCATTGACCTTTCCTGAGAAGTAAGTGAGATCACATCCAACCATCTCCACTTTTTTTAAAAATCATTTTACCAGGAGCTCATACAACACTTATCGCCATCCATCCATCCATTGTATCAAGCACATTTGTACATTCGTTGCCATCATCATTCTCAAAACATGTGCTTTCTACTTGAGCCCTTGGTATCAGCTCTTCATTTCCCCCTCCATCCCTCCCTCCCTGCTCCCCCCTCCCTCATGAGCCCTTGATAATTTATACATTATTATTGTTTTGTCATGTCTTACTTTCCAACATCTCCCTTCACCCACTTTTCTGTTGTCCATCCCCCAGGGAGGAGGTTATATGTATATCCTTATTCTCCTTTCTACCCCACCTTCCCTCCCAGTATCGCCACTCTCACCACTGGTCCTGAAGGGATCATCTGTCCTGGATTCCCTGTGTTTCCAGTTCCAATCTGTACCAGTGTACATCCTCTGGTCTAGCAAGATTTTGTAAGGTAGAATTGAGATCATGATAGTGAGAGGGAGAAAGCATTAAAGAACTAGAGGAAAGTTGTGTTTCATCATTGCTACCCTGCACCCTGATTGCCTTGTCTCCTCCCCACAAGCCTTCTGTAAGGGGATGTCGAGTGCGTACAGATGACCTTTGGGTCCCCATTCTGCACTCCCCCTCATTCACAATGATTTGATTTTTTTGTTCTTTGATGCCTGATACCTGATCCGATTGACACCTCGTGATCACACAGGCTGGTGTGCTTCTTCCATATGGGCTTTGTTGCTTCTCAGCTAGATGACCACTTGTTTATATTCAAGCCTTAAAGACCCCAGATGTTATCTCTTTTGGTATTCAGGCACCATCAGCTTTTTTCACCACATTTGCTTATGCACCCACTTTGTTTTCAGCGATCTTGTTGGAAAGGTGAGCATCATGGAACGTCAGTTGAATAGAACAAAGTGTTCTTGCATTGAGGGAGTACTCGAGTAGATGCCCAATGTCCATCTGCTACCTTAATACTAAACCTATAAATATATGCACATAATCTATTTCCCTATCCTCATATATAAATATATTTACATATGTACATGCCTTTATTTAGACCTCTATAAATGCACTTTGCTTCCTAGCTCTTTCCTCTAGTTCCTTTGACTTTCCTCTTGTCCCACTATCATGCTCAGTCTTCATTTGGGTTTCAGTAATTCCTCTTGGTTACATTACCCTTGATCACACCCTACCAGGCCTCCCACACCCTTCTCACCACCGATTTGGATCACCTGTAGTTCTCTTGCCCCTGGGTTTGTTGACACCACTTCCTTTACCCCACCTCTCCCTCTCCCGTGTCCCTCCGGAACCATCGGTCCCATTATTTTCTACTCCATATTGTTTATCCCATCTATCTTATCTAGATAGACCCACACAAAAACAAGACAGAGCAAAATAAAGCAACAAAAGAAACAAAGCAACAACAAAACCAATGACAAAATAAAAACCCGTAAATAGTTCAAGGTCTCCTTGTTGACCTTTAGGAGTGTTTTCCAGTCAAGTCTTGTGGGGTGGCATACCCTGAACCCAAAGTCTATTTTTGGTTTTCCCTCAGGACTTCCTTGCTCAGCTCATCTTGCTGTTCTGTCGCACACTCTTAGTGTTTTGCCTCGGTATGGTGGGGTCAGATCAGGCACAATTCCCACACTGTGTCTCCAGTGTTGTTCTCCACAGGGCTATGGGTCAATAAGGGACATCATGTCTCATAGTGGAGCCAAATATAGGGTCTTCTCTGTACATTGGCAGATCTGGGCAGGGATATTGTCCTCCAGGCTTGGTGGGCCAGGATGTGCTCCACTCTCTCTTCCTCCCCTCTCATTTGCTCCTGTGGGCTCTGATCAGACATGTCCCTCTCCTTGAGCTGTAGCTTCAGACTTCTAAGGGTTTTTCTTTTCTCGAAGACTGATCTGTTCATATTTGGCAGCCCACAGTCTGTCTTTTGTCAAACTCTCCATTCAAATGAGTAGATTATTCCTCTGTCTTCTCTTTTCACTCTCCAGCTTTCTCCTCTGTGTGGGGAGCCTGAAGATACCTTGGGTTGGGTCAAGTTTACCTTCATCATGAAAGTGACA
The DNA here is from genome assembly GCF_050624435.1 of Tenrec ecaudatus. Lineage (NCBI taxonomy): Eukaryota > Metazoa > Chordata > Mammalia > Afrosoricida > Tenrecidae > Tenrec > Tenrec ecaudatus. The sequence goes on from NC_134536.1 coordinate 16,368,779, forward strand.
TCTTTGTTTTTTAAAAACTGTCAAAGAGGTATTTTGCAGCAGCAGCACATTTGCCCAATGCAATACTTAGCTACCTTCTAGGTATGTTTCAAAGGTAGAGTTTACTGATAGACAAGTTCAAGAATGTAGGAGGAAGGAGAAACAGAAGGCTGTTGGCCTGGAAAACTGTTATTGAGTTGCCATTAAATGAGCCAGGGAAGAGGACAAGTACAGATTTGGGGGAAGAGAGAATTTCAGAGTCTAGTTTTGTTGTTGTTGTTGTTAGGTGCCATGAAGTCAGTTCCAACTCATAGAGACCCTAAACACAACAGACGGAAACACCTCCTGGTCCTGCATCTCCTCAGAATTGTGCCCGTGTTTGAGCCCATTGTTGGAGCCACTGCGTCAACCCATCTAGCTGAGGGTTTTCTTCTTTCTCTGCCCCTCTGCTTTACTGAGCATGACGTCCTTTTTTGAGGACTGCTCTCTCCTGACCACAATTCCAACGAATATAAGAAGAAGTCTAGCCATCCCTGCCTCTAAAACGCGCTCTGGTAGGACTTATTCCAAGTCAGATTTGTTTGCACTTTCAGTACATTTAGACTAGTACTTTCTGGTCTAGTTTTAGGTCTGTTATATGTGAAATTCCAATTAGATACTCATCTGGTAAGTTAGCGATTGAAGCTCAGCAATAATTTTTAAAATAAAATACACAGGTGATTTCTAATATGCAAGGAGAGTTGAGAACCACCAACTTAAGTTAGCTTTTCCTCACCATGTCTACACATGCATCCCATTCAGCCCCACTCACCTACCTCGCCCACATCTAATCAAACCAGATCCTGACGAGCCAAGCCCACATCTTGCCATTGCTATCCCTGTCCCTCCATACTTTCCTCATCAGATTTGTTTTAATCATTGCTTTTGTTTTGCTTTGCAGGTTTAACATGTTCAGGAGTATCGCTTAGGAGAACCGTCCATTTTCATGTGTAAAAATGAATAATTCCTAGGAAACAGTTCCAACGTCCAGGGGAAAAAAAGTTTAAAACCTAAAACAATAACACATTTCAAATTTATCCCAAGCTTCCCCCCCCACCCACTCTTGGCTACCATCTCCCTTTTTAAACTCTGCCACAGAAATTACACTTCCAGAGAACAAGTCTAATATTGACAATATGGGTTAAGAGGCAAACAAAAACCACGTTCATGTCAAGCCACTAAGACATGCAGGCCAAAAGAAAATCAAAACCAACTTTGGCCAAGTGGGAAAGAACAGCGCCAGAAGGGATTAAGGTTCTAGATGCAGCTCTTAGCCGAGTACTACCAGCAACAGGAAACAAGCCTTGTAGACTCCCTCAGGACCTGCAAACAATGGGGCTGAACAATGCAAAGGGGTCTATATTTCTAGGTGTCTGTTTGCCCTACAAAGGAAAACTGGACACTTGGAACTCCGTTAATAAACTGGTCCCTGTGTTTGCATTCATTCACAAAACTGCTCTCCCTGGGAGAGCCCCTGGTCATTCAGAAATAGTCACTCTCCTCACCTTCATTTCAATAGAAAAACATTAAGCATTTCCCATAAACCCTGTCACTCCTCTTCCACAGGAGCAATAAAGGTACAGAAGAGGTTAAATAGTCCACTCCGCCTAGTGGCAGTTAAGCCGCCTCAGGCACACCAGGTGTGGCAAACAACCTGGCCCTGTTTACAAAGATCACACACCAAAACTTGCCCTTGCTTTTATTGTTTTTTGGAGGTGGGGGTTGGTTTGGTCTTAAGAAAAGTCAGTGTTTCTACTTTGATGGCCTACAGCCTAACTCATATATTGGTTCTTTTCCAAGACATTTTTTTTCATGTTTTCTTCCTTTTTCTTTCTTCCTACTCTAACTCCATTTTCCAAATTGCCTAAATGGAGTTCAAACTCTAATTGAACTAGCTCTTCAAGACTGTCCAAAAGACGTCTTCGGATCCTATTTCGGTGAGTCTCTGAGACCTCAGCGAAGCAGCCATCTGTTTGACTTTTGTAACCCTCTTTGTTGGAGAGCGGTTCCCCCAGCCAAGGAGCTTACAGGATGGGTTGCGGGCGTTGGGAGAGGGTGCAGAATGGGGCTCCAGAGAAGGCCTGCCCACAAGAGGTGCTCTGTGCAGTGTGAGAGGGTGCCGAGTCAGGGAAGGACAGGCTGCTTGTGCATTGGCTCTACTAATTCGCCCCATTTGAAGTTAACTATGGCAGGACCACACAGGGAGAACAAGATGTTTCCAGTGGAGTAGACCGTGGAGTCAATGAGATAGCTAAACTCTAATCTTGCCAGGAGGGACTGACAGACACCGAGGGGGTAAATTCTTTGGAGGAACCAGAAGGACAACTTCAAGCCAATCTGCAGTCACACCCTGATCATTGTCTCCTTGTCCAAAGTTTTCTCAAGTCATTGTAATATTTGTGAGACACACAAGAAGGGTAATTACAATCTCAGTCAATACACATTCGTGGCTGATCTCTCCCGTGTCTCCATTCGCTCAGAGCCTATGCTTTCTAAGCCCAGGCACACCAAGAAAGAGACTGGCACATCCTGCTGGGAGGCTCCAGGGACAATTATTGGGAAGGCAGGTGGACTCCCTGCGGACACCACCCTTGACTCCCTGTTTCTCCTGCTCCTCTTGTTTTCACCACTAAACTCTTCAGTTCAGATTAGCAGCGCCCTCGTTCCCTCCTCTCTGCATCTGCAGTCAGACCTTCCTGGCATGGAATTTCTCTGTTTCTCTCAGAGATGGGGTCCAAACTTTGATCCCACCTCCTAATGCATTGGACCTCCACCCAGGCCATGAGGGTCCAGGGCAAGTTCTGACCTGTCCTTGTGTGGGGTGCAGTCGCTAGCTCTTTGGGGTTTCAGCTGGTCCACAGGGCAAGCACAAATGGACCCTCAAATCACATGGCTTCCTCCGATTCCTGCCAGGTTTGATTCCAAAGCACCTCATGCAAAGCTGCCACCCATCTGTCTAGAAGCATGTTGATGCTGGGATGCTGAACAGACTTAAGCAAAGCTTCTACACTAACACAAATGGTGAAGAGAGACCTGGTGATCTTCTTCTCAAAGTCAGCTAATAGCAACCCTGTGGCTAGCAGTAGTCTAATCCCATTGCATTTAGAGTCAGTATAACTCGAGATCCAGAACCCAAGATAATGAAGAGCCAGAGAAGACATTCCATAAGTTATTCCAACTATCTTGAAAGCAATAAAAAGAACACTTCATACCAAAATCAATGATTTATAAATAAATGTGCATTAATATAGAATATACCTTATGCATATATACATACACATAAATAGACATGTAAGAGGGCCATATAAGAAGGGTTAAAATATTTCATGGGATTATGAACTTAAAAGATAATAGAAATTTCCCATAAATTTCTTGAAGCTCCTTCATATACTAGGTGTGTGTGTGTGTGTGTGGTGTGTGTGTGTGTGTGTGTACCTCACCTTACTGTCACTGAGTCAATTCTAGCCACTCTGTAGGACAGGGTAGAACTGCCCTTTTCTGTTTCCAAGACTGTAACTACTTATAGGAGTTGAAAGTCTTTTCTTCTCGAGGAGTGGCTTGTGGTTTCCGACTGCTGACCTTGTCGTTTGCAGCTCAACACATAACCATTACGCCACCAGGGCTCCTGACATATGTGTGTATATATCTATTATTTGTATGTGTGTATGTATCTACATATAGTTGAATATTCATTTTTAAAGAAGCAGAAAAAGAGAAAGAAAAAAATATTTTAGTTTAAGAAGATAAATTGGAAACTGAAGCTAAAGGAAAGACAATAAAAAGATAAGAGGAACAAATAAATCTGAAAGCTATTTCCTTAAAAAGGCCAAAAAATAAACTGCTCATAAATTTGACACAGGAAAAAACAAAGAGAAAGAATTAAAATATTCAAACCAAGGACTGAAGATAACAGCAGAGTTTAAGAGCATTTTGCAAACATAGGATGATATTCCAAGAATCTGCCTAACTTCCCTCCTAGGAAAAACATACATTACAAAAACTGACCCTACAAATATGGAACAGTTGAGTAGGTCAATATCACAGAGAGTATGAAAGGTTGTGAAGAGCTTTCTTTCTGAAAGTCTGTCGTGTTGTGTTGGTTTGCTTGTGGCTGTGATGCTGGAAGTTGTGACACAAGTATGGCAAATGGTAGAAGGGTCATCTATGAGGAACAGGCTTATCAGTGGACCTACTAGACCAAGAGAGACTAGAAAGAAGGGCTAAAAGGTCCACTGCTGAGGCATTAACCAATGAAAACCTTACGGATTGCAGTGGGATATTGTCAGATAGAGTGCCACTCTTGGGGTGAAAGGCACACAAAATTGACTAGGGAAGAGCTACCGCCTTAAAAGAAAGATGATCTTAAAGACGTGAAGGCAACAAAGCTTTCGGGGTTTTCATTTGCTGGTGAGGCATGTCTCAGAATGAGAATAGCTGCAGAACTCCCATTAATAATCAGAATATATAATGTGCAAAACATGAATCTATGAAGGTTGGAAGTCATCAAAAATGAAGTGGAGCACGTAAAGATTGATATTATAGGCATTCGTGAAATAAAATGGACTGGTGTTGGCCATTATGAACCAAGCAAGTGTGCGGTTTACTTTCCTGGAAATGACAAATTCAAGAAGAATGGGGTTACATTTACCATCAAAAAGAACATTTCAAATGCAATGCTAAATCTATTTGAGGTACAATGCTGACTATGATAAGATGATATCTAGATATCTACAAAAGAAGTCAGATAATTAAAGCCAATAACAAATAAATTAAACAACTATACCAACTTCTGCAGTCTGAAATTGACCAAACCTGCAGGTAAGATGAATTGATAAGAATATAAAAGTTGAAAATAAAGCAGAAGGATCAGCTGTTGGAATTTATGACCTTGATGATATAAACAATACTGGACATCATATGATAAAGTTTTGCAAGATCAATGACTTATTCTTGAAAATAACTTTTTTCACCAACATATAAATAGTGATTAGAGTGTTATCACCTTCCCCACATAAACGCTGAAGACGAATGTGTGCATAAGTAAGTGTGGTGAAGAAGGCTGATGGTGCCAGGCTATTGAGAGATATAGTGTCTGGGGACTTAAAGGCTTGAAAGTAAACAAGCGGCCATCTAGCCCAGAAGCAACAAAGCCCACATGGAAGCAGCACACCAACATGTGTGATCATGAAGGGCCAAGGGGACCATGTTTCAAGCAAAAAGGGCGGGAGGTGGGAAAATCATATCATTGTGAATGAGGGGAGTGCATGATGGGGACCCAATGCCCATCTGTAGACAACTGGACATCCCTTGCCGAGGGGTAGTGGGAGGACATGAGTCACTCAGGGTTCAGTGCAGCATTAATGAAACTCACAACCTTCCTCTAGTTCTTAAACACTTCCTTCCCCCCAACTGTCATGATCCCAGTTCTACCTTGCAAACCTGGTTAGACTAGAGGATGCACAGAGGTAGAGGTGGGATGTGGAAACACAGGGAATCTAGGACAGATGACTCCCTCAGGGCCAACAGTGAGAGTGGAGATACCGGGTGGGAAGGGGGTGGGTAGAAAGGGGGAACCGATCTCTGGGATTTACATATAACCTCCTCTCTGGGGGGATGGGCAACAGGAAAATGGGTGAAGGGAGACGCCAGGCAGTGTAAGATAAGATAAAATAATAATTTATAAATTATTAAGGATTCATTAGGGAAGGAAGGAGGGAAGGAGGTGAGGAGGCAGGGGGGGGGGAGGGAGAGAAAAAAGGAAAATGAGCTGACTCCAGGAACCCAAGCAGAAGGCGAATTTTGAGAATGATGAGGGCAACGAATGTATACGGATACTTTACTCAATTGATGTGTGTATGGATTGTGATAAGAGTTGTATGAGCCCCAATAAAATGATTTTTTTAAATAGTGTCTAGACATGTAGACCCCATTAGATAAAAACACAAGAGTGCAATTGACAACATCTGTTAAAAGAGAGACGATGAAGCACCTGGATACCATCACCAAAACAAGGCCAGGGGCTGACAAGTTCAAGTGAAAGCTGAAAAACAATTAGTACAAGTCCACAAAAGTCAAAATATAGCATTGAGTGTATGCCACCTGAATTTAGAGACCATCTCAAGAACAACAAATCAATAAGAAAGAACAATTCACACACATTTTGTTTCATGTTATTGACTGAAATCCCCACAGTGGAATATCTCTTATTCTACATACTCTGCATGGTTTCTCTTTCCAACCCTCCTTCTTTGATAACCTTCTGAACATTAGACTTGGGGAAAGGATGCCCTCTGAACCCCCATTGCGGATTATTCTAAATTAGGCGTACCTTCCTTGTGGTGGTGTTTCTCTTCAAGAAAAACCTTTAAATTCACTGTCAGGGAGTCAACTCTGAAGCATAGTGTCTCCGTACAGATTGTTTGGCTGAAAATTAATTTGGGGGGTGACGGGGGGTGAGTTCATTTTCAGACCCGAAGGGCAACTAAGGACAATTATCTCCAGGGTTCCACTAATCTCTGGCATTGGAAGGTTGTGTCCCATGTTCCCCCATGTTAACCCAGCACAATCTCATTCTTCTGGTCTCAGAGTCTGAAGTGGTCCTTTAGTACATTTGACTATTTCCACATGTCTTTTGTTTTCGTTTGGTTTGGTTTCTTTTTCACTCTTCTTTCCTCCAGACAGGGAAAGGCCAATCGTTGCACCTTAGATCGCCAATCATGAGTTTTTAAGACCTCAGCTGTGCTGCTCACCAAAGTAGGGTGCACATAGTATTTTACTTCATGATTGACAAAGAACATTGAAGTCAAAGGACCGCACTGATTCTCTTTCCACTGCCCTTCACGATGCATATCCTATTCACTTGGACTGGACTCTCATTTTCCTGAAAGCCAAGGTAAAGACGCCCCCGGCACATGCCCCACTCCACTCAGGTGTCACGTCTCCCAGCACCCCACTGCTTTCATGAATCTCTCCAGACCCCAACTCTGACCTACATCCTGTTTAGAATCTTACTGTGGTTCCACTTTTGTCGAGTGCAAAATGCCCAACCTGCCTTTTCAAACCGACTTCCCACCTCCTGGAACATGCTACAGCTGAACTGAGTGCTCATTATTGCCGTGCTTTTCCACACCCCAAAAGGCCACCCCCAATCTCCAAATCCCCTAATGCTCTGTGCCGAAACAACATGATCAAATGCCCCTTCCCAATGATGCCCAACATTCTGGTGGTGTACTGGTCTATGTATTGGCTTCTGGTTAACCAGAAGGCCGGCAGTTTGAGTTCGTCATCTTTCCCTTGAGAGAAAGAGGAGTCTGTCTGCTCACATTAAAATTTACAGCTTCTGAAACTCTAGGGAGCAATTTTTCTCTCTACACATGGGTCATCGTGATTTAAACCCTGGACGGATGGGAAAGCTAATGGGGAGGGCTGGTATGGAATAGGAAATGCTCACTTTATCCCACCTGACATTAGTCTACTTAATTTGTCTCCATGTTTTTGTTATATCTGCATTATGGGTAAGCCTTTCTTACCCAACCTTATTCCACAGTTTGGGAGTTCTGAGTTATCTTTTTCATCCCTTTACCCCCTTGCCCAAGAATGTTTTCCCTATTTGCTGATGGGATAAAGTCAGTCATAAGTGCACACAGGCATGATCTGTCACTCTCTCCTGTCCTGTATCATTCTTCCTTAACCCTCTGAGAAGCAGGCTTCTAACACACCTGGGTAGTATTCTTGCCATGACTTGTCTGCCTATGTTCATGCTCACAGTAGACATATTTGGAATTGCTTGCTGCTGTCTTGCCCTCTCAGACCACAATATGAATACAGGACCTAACCTGCCTGCCCTTCTGCACTCTCCAAGGACATGCCAACGTCATGTGCAATGGCCTTCCCCAGATAATTGAGTTAGCCTTACAACATCTTCCTGGTCTTTCCAGATAATGCCCTGTCTTTGTGATTTGGTGGAATTGTTTCTGGCATCAGGGAGGCACTTGTGTGGTTGGAATATCACAAGGGTGCCTCTGAGAGTGGACCTGCCACTACCCATTACCCTTCTGTGGTGACTTCCATGTCACTGTGATGCTGGAAGCTATATGTCACTGGTATTTCAAACACCAACTGGGTCACCCATGGTGGACCTGTTTCAGTGGAGCTTCTAGGCTAAGACAAACTAGAAGAAAAGCCTGATGGCCACTTCCAAGAATTAGCCAATGAAAATCTTGTGAATCTCCTGGATGGTAAGAACAGTGCTGGAAGGCAATGGCCCTGGGTTAGAAGACACAGCATAATCATCAAACCGGTAGACAATCGTGAACATGGTATAGGATCAAACATCATTCTGTTCTGTGTAGGGTAATCATGATTTGGAATCCCACTCGAGGCAATATATTTCCTTCTCCAGTATATGCATACATGCACTTAATTCACAAACAAACACACTGCCAGCGTTGCCTTTACTGATGGTAGGAAGACCCCTAACAGACAACTCTAGGCATGCCTCAAAGGAGAGGTGCTCCCAGATGCAGCTAAGCACCATCTGCAGGCCAGGAGCTCCTTCACCTTCAAGGATCTGAGAGAGCATAGAGCTGATCACAGTGGATAGAAAGGAGCTTGACTATGGGGGCCCAGAAAGGTCAGTGGAAGCTACTGGATGGAGGAGGCAGGTGACCTGGAAGCAGTGAATGCTTCTCATTCACTGGGAACCTGATCATATCAGAGGGTCCCATCAAAAGTGCTGGGGTTACTGGAAAACAGGCACACACAATTTCCGCCATAGAAATTGCTTAGGGTAACTAATGACACTAGCTTCTAATAGCTCCAGGCTGATAATGGTGTAAGAGGGCACATGTTTCTTCCCCCCACTCCCACCCCCATCCCCTGCCAACCCCTTATCCCAATCTTGTCCTCACGTCCAACAGTTGGAAAAAGAGCCCTGCTGTCCAAGATCCTCAGGCCGTGCAACTGGTTCTTTTTAATATCTCCAAATCTAAGATTTAATTTTTTTTCAATATCATCTTTCTTCCTCCACAACAGCTCTAAATCAATTTCACAATCCCAGTTACTCCCGGCAGGCATATTTCACCAATTTTCTATGAAGAGCCAAAGAAAAACCGAAATTAGCCAATTTCTTCTGATCACTCTCGTCATGCTAATGGATTTCTCACTCCCAATAATTTCTTAGTTTCTCAGGGTAATTCTGGAGACCTTCACAAAGTAAAATGTAATTTTTAAGTGATAACAAAAAATATATATGGAAGGCAATAGCCATCCAGGAGATTCAGAGGAAATGAAATGAATCACTAAAATGATTTGAAAATGAGAAGGGTATAAAATTCTGTCTCTGTCTCTTTGGAGTAATCATTTGTGATAATGTCTGTATCTCCCTAAAGGAGAATATGGATAAGAATGAAATCATTTCTTATTATGCCATTCAGCTTTGGGAGAATGTGATGAAAAACATTATATGTTAGTAGTCTGCGGTGATTTCAAGATTATTTCTTTTTGAAGTATTTTAAACCTTTCAGTCTTGGGCAAAGGGATGTGTTTTTGAAAATGGGGTGGCTGCCTGAAGTGACAGAAAAGGATATGACTCTAAATGCTGGGGCCAGTTCTACCTTCTCCCTGTGACCAGCTGAGTGGCTTGGGTCATCTCCCCTCCCCTCCATCTTCACTTCCAGTTAACTTGTGTCTCGGTGCCATGAAGTGAGTTTCAACTCACAGTGACCCAATGTACAACTCCGTACTGTGCTTACAACAATTGCTGTGTTTGAGCCCATTGTTGCAACCACTGTGTCAATTCAGTTCATTGGGGCTGTCTTTCTTTGTCTACCGACCCTCTATTTTACCAAATACGCTGTCTTTTTCCAACAGGTAGTCTTTCTAACCAGGTGTCCCAGTGGAGTAGTTGTATATTGGGCTGCTGATATCTACATAGAACTGGTCGAGCACAGTGGTTATGCACTGGGCTGCTAACCACAAGGTCAGCAGTTCGAAATGACCAGCCACTCTGTGGAAGGAAGACAGAGTCTTCTAGTCCCATAGAGAGTTACAGTCTTGGAAACTCACAGCAGTTCTACTCTGCCCTATAACCTCGTTAGGAGTCGGCATAGACTTGATGGCAGAGAGTTGGATTTTGAGTCCCTTCCAATATCCGAAGTCAACCAGATGAAGTCTCTCTCTCTCTCTCTCTCTCTCTCTCTCTCTCTCTCTCTCTCTCTCTCTCTCTCTCTCTCTCTTTGCATCTAGGGAGCAGTCTGACTAGATTCCTCCAATTCCTAGCTACCCATGCGTCTGGCAGTACGTGGTACATCCGATAGCCTTTTCCAACCCTTCCATTGAAATGTGCTGATTCTTCACTGGCCTTTCTGTTTCAGGGCCTGGCTTGCCCATGCATAGGAGGCCGTTGAAAAGACCATGGCTTAGGTCAGGAGCATGGTAGTCATCAAAGTGATATCTTCGTTTGGTAGCACTTTGGTGAGAGCATGGGTCTAAAGAGAGCGGCGGAAACCCTCAGAAATGGATAGTAGTCATGGCCGCAGAGGCATGGGAAAGGTGGACACTGACTAACGAAAACAGCAGAAGAATGGAAGCATTTGAATTATGGGGCTGGGGAAGAATATTGAAAGTATCATGGACTGCCAGAAAAGCAAACAAATCTATCTTGGAAGAAGTGCAGCCAGAAGCAAGAACGCTGAGACTCCGTTTCACATACTTTGGTCAGATTAGCAAGCGAGACCAATGCTCGGAGGACAGCACACTTGGTAAAGATAGAGGCGCAGTGAAAACGAGGAAGGCTCTCCAGGACATGGATTGGCCTGGTGACCGCAACAGGGGGCTCAGACATGACCATTGTGAGGCTGGCGCAAGACCAGATGCTCTTTTGTTCTGTTGTCCATCGGGTCGCTGTAAGTCAGAACCGACTCCATGCCATCCTGCAAGCACGATGGCAGCACATGATGAACATAGAATTGTCCACTTAAAGATGGCGTGGTTCAGAGTAGATTTCATCAAGATTTCAGTGGCCAGTTCTTCAGAAGTAGATCACCCGCTTTCTTTCAAGGCTCCTCTGGGTGAGGAGGGGCATGGGAGATGACACACTCCCCCAACCCTTTGTCTCGCACCCACGCATATTAACCAGGTGCATCACCCAATAGCTCTAGAGATTTTACCACAATCTATGTTGTTCGATATCTGCCACCCCAAATCCCATCCGGTGGTGAATGTAGATTATTCACGCTCACAGCTCGGGGTGTCTGGGCAGAAGGCGAACGCTGTCAACTGCGGAGCACAGAGAAAGGAGGCTGTGGGCACAATGGTCAATGAAGTCTAAGGCCCTTCCAGCCCTGGAGCACTGTGCTGTCCAGCACAGGGGTCCAGATCCTCTGACGGCATTGTCTCTTTAGCACAAAGCCTCTCAGAGGCCAGTCGTTGATGAAATTAACTGTGATTTATATATCATGACAGTCACTTCTTAAAAACAAACCACTTAACATATCAGGGGACTGGGTGAAATGTGAGTTCATGTCCAACTTTCTGTTGCCCTCTGCAATTTCCCTGGCCCTTTCCTCCTCCTTTTTCTTTTTTAAGGGAGTGTTCCAAGCCAAGAACAAGAGAGAAGCTGATGGCAGGACAGAGGTTGTGCTGGACACAGCTGTGTGCAAGGGAAAAGGGAAGCATCAGTTCAATTCAGTCCCAACTGCCCATCCCACTCCAAATGGAAGTTTTGGTGTTCACCAAATGTAATGCCTTATTATGGCTAATTTAATTCATCGCAATAAAACTAATGCAGCGAGCTTGAGGATCACAAGCACGTGGCTGTTCAACTTGGCATGTTTTCAACCTGTTCAACCAGTGAAGGCAGCAACTTGGAAAATGCTTTTTTGGAAGCGCAGACTTCTCATAAAAATGAAATAAGCATTATTACCATTCTAATTCCACTTTGCAGACATTTCACATTCCTCCTTTCCTGTTCCTTTCCTGTATAAGTGGGAGCGTCTGGCTAAAATAAATATGTTTTCTAAGTGGTCCAGGAGTAGTCAGGTCGATTTCTGATTCAAGCTGATCCCAAGTGCTTTGGAGCGAAACTGTGCTCTGTGGTGCTTTCCAGTCCATACCCCTCTGGAAGCAAGGGCTGTCGTCCAAAGTGTCCCTGCGTGTGTTCGAACTGCCAACATTTGGGTTAATAGAGCGCTGAACTGTTTGCACCCCCCTGAGCTCCTCTACAGAAACAAACAAACAAACTCACTGCCATCGAGTCGATTCTATAGGATAGGGTATCACGGTCCTTGGGAGTTTCCCAGGCTGTCACTGTTTGAGGGAGTAGAAAGCCCCATCTTTCTCCCAAGGAGTGGCTGGTGGTTTCAAACTGCTGACCTTGCCATTAGCAGCCCAATGTGTGACTAGTACGCCACCAGAGCTCCCTAAAACTCCTCTACAGGTGTTTAAAAGAAAGGGTTAAAAGCCAAAGGAAATTTAAAAAAAATAAACAGACACCCCATTTATCTTAACTGTCTTCCAGCAACCAACCCAGAGTGGCCTGTCAAAGAGAACCATGAACTTTGTACCTGGGATAGGCAAATGTGAGTTTGCTGGGTTTTCCAGATTTCAAGAAAATGCTATCGTTTGGGTTCTGGAAAAACAGTTTAACTGTTTTTCATAGGCAGGTGTTGTGTGTATCAACTTGTTTGGGTGTTCAGTCGTTGACCTTTATCTGATGGGCTGAAGAGCAGGGGTTTTGGCAGGTCACACTGTCAAAGATAAATCCCTGCCTGGTATTTCTCTGCCTCAAGAGAAATGATCTCTTCTTGTTATCTAAAGGGTCGTCTTTATGCAAACCTGATACATTTTAAACTTTATTTCTTCAGTGACTCCCCCATCCACCCAATAAGCTACTGGGTATAGGAACAGATAATTTAGAAAAGACAGCAAGATCTGTGTCTCAAATGTTCTGTCCCCTAAATTACTTAAAAATATGGTAATGGTGCGCAGGTGGATTTGCCTGTCCAAAGGCTGACCTTCCCCCAGTAATCCATGGAGTCATGGTAGCTCCCATCTGCCGGTAATGTGAGTCTCTAGCACATACTCCAATCAAAGCAGGGTGTTTGCCATCAAGCTGTATTTTCTCATTTCTAAATCCCGCTTGTATCATTATAGTCTCTTTTTCTGTTTATACTACAAATCATCCGTCCCACTGTCATGTAACTGGCGTGCGATCAAAGAATGTAATCCAAAGAGCAGTGGGCATTGTCCAAACAAATCCAGGCTCTTTCATAGAAAGAGCATCTTTTTTCAAAGGACGCGGTCTGAGATAGAGGGAGGCCAAAAAGAAGCCAAAGCCAAGCAGTAGGTCTTCGCTCCAAAACTGACCTCCTCTACATTCCAGTTGGAGCCAAAGCATGCCAACTTGATGCTGCCTACTCTTTCACCATCTTATTTCTTCATTATCTGAAACAAGCAGGCTTTTGTTTCAGGTCACAGCCATAAAACACAGAATCAAAATCTTTGCACCCAAGTCCTTGTTTTGTTCCCCAAGTGGTCCACGTGTTAGGTCTTTTTCTTCTACTTCTTCATCTTTGTCTTCTTCTCTCCAATTAGATTGCCATCTCCTGGGGGTCACTCTGAACATCTTGACTAGCTCTAGGACACACCAAAGCTCTAACTGGAAATCAGTGGAATTAAACAAATCAGAAGAATAAACCCAATTTTCATGTCAGTGCTTGTCTAATAATCCAAAGAAAGGGCTTTAATGGTCCAATTAATATGGACAGTTAATGTGAAGAAATGCCCATTTACAAGTACCCATCTTTCAGAAGAAACTAAGTTGGGGTGTCCCAAATCTAAGTAGTCTCCAGGGTCAGTGAAAAAGAAGATGACCCTCGAGGAGAAGGGTTGACACGGTGGCTGAAAACAGTGAACGCAAATGTAGGAAGGATTGTGATGATGGTGCAGGACTGACTAGTGTTTTGTTCCGTTGTAGACAGAGTCCCTATGGGGCAGAACGGACTTGAAAAAATGAATAACAATAACAAATCTGAGAAAAATCGAAGGTTATCAAAAATGAAAGTGAGTGCCTGGAGATCAAAATCCTAAGCATAGGAGCTGAAATGGACTATCACTGGCTGTTTTAAATCAAACAAATATATGGTATGCAAGAAAGGTCAGCAACCGAAAAAGAGGAAGATCGTGGATGAGCTGGACCGACACAGTAGCTACAACAATGGGCTCAACCATAGCAATAACTGTGAGGATGGCTGAAGACTGAGCAGGGTTTGTGCTCTGATGGACATAGGGTCACTGTGTCAACTCAATGGCCCTAACAACAACATGGTGGGAGGGGCAAATGAAAGAGAAAAGGTGTTGCATTCATTGTCAAAAAGAACATTTCAAGGTCTATCCTGAAATACAATGCTGTCAGTGATTGGATAATACCCATATGTCTATAAGGAAGACAAATTAATATGAGAATTATTCAGATTTATGCACCAACCACTAATGCCAAAGACTGAAGACTTTTTATCAACTTCTGTAGTCTGAAATGGATCAAACATGCATTCAAGAAGCTTTGGTAATTACAGGTGATTGTAATACAAAAGTTAGAAGCTACAAAAGATTAATTAGAAAATAGGACATAAATGATACCAGAGATAACATTACAGAATTTTACAAGACTGACTTATTGACTGAAAATATAATTTTTCAACAACATAAGTGGTGACTATATATGTGGATCTCCCACAATGGAATAGATGAGTCAAATGGTCTGCACCTGAAAGACCAATAAACTCAAGGCACTAAACTCAAACACACTACCATTGAGTCAATGCTACTCATAGTGACCCTTTGTGAGTTTCTGAGACTGTAACTGTTGACAGAACTAGAAAGCCCAGTCTTTCTCCTCAGGAGCAGCTGATGGTTTTGAACTGCCAGCCATGCAGAGCACAGCCCAACTCGTAACCACTACACCACCAGGGGTCATAAAGAGACAATAGAGAAGCTCAATATCATCATCCAAAATAGGGTCAGGAATTGACTGTGGAATGGAACATCAATTGCATCTAAGCAAGTTCAAGTCGAAGCTGAAGAACATTCCAACAAGTCTTCAAAAACAAAATGTGACCTTCAGTATATCCTACATGAATTTAGAGAACATCTCAAGAATAAAGTTCATACACTGACTGCTAATTATGTAAGGCCAGGTGAGTTATGAGATGGCATCAAGAACATCATATTTTCCCCTCAACTACCATGATCCAAATTCTACCTTGCAGGGCTGGATAGGGCAGAGGTTGCACACTGGTACATATGAGGGCTGGAGGCACAGGGAATCCAGGGTGGATGATACCTTCAGGACCAAGGGTGTGAGGGGCGATGCTGGGAGAGTGGAGGGTGAGTGGGTTGGAAAGGGGGAACTGATTACAAGGATCCACATGTGACCTCCTCCCTGGGGGAGAGACGGCGTAGAAGGGGGGGGGCGGGAGGGAGACTCCGGATAGGGCAAGATATGACAAAATTACGATGTATAAATTACCAAGGGCACATGAGGGAGGGGGGAGCGGGGAGGGAGGGGAAAAAATAAAATAAAATGAACCATAATAAAAAAAGAACATCATATTTGAAAGAAGCAAAATAACAGTAGAAAGTAAAAAAGGATTGCTGAGAGCAGAACAAAATGAAATGTTAGAGAGACTCTGAAACTTGCTCTTAACTTAGAGTAGCTAAAGTGAATGCAATAAATGATGAAGTAAAAGAACTGAAAAGAAGATTCAAAGGGTGTCTTGAAATGACAATGAAGTGTTATAATGAAATGTGGAAAGACCTACAATTAGAAAACCAAAAGAAAGAGTATACCTGACATTTCTCAAGCTGGAAAAAAAATGAAGAAAATAATCAAGCCTTTGTATAACCTGAAGAATGTAATTAATGTCACTGAGTTATACATTTTGGAACTGTTGAATTGGTATAGGTATGTGTTTTCAACAATAACAGTAGAAGAAATTATTTGGGTTAGTCTGGGTACTTTAGAGAAACAAATCCACAGAAATTCATGTATAAGAGAAAGTTTTATATAAATGTTAAGTGCGCATCAAGAAAACATCCCAACCCAGTGCTGCTCACGCCCACAAGTCCAACATTAGCCCATATGTCCAACACCAATCCACAAAGTCCTCCTCCATCTCACAAAACACACACTATGACACCAACTTCAGGAGGAAAGCTGAGTCAGTGAATGTGTAAGCATCTCAGCACTGGCAGGGGTCTCCACACAGCTGCTCCAACACTCTGGGCTGCATCGGGGTAGGTCCATATGGCTTCTTCTTGGGGATGTCTTGCAGGAAGTGAGCCTTGCCAGCTGAAGCAGGGAACTAGCTAAGGCAGCTGCACCCTGGTCTGGCCATCACAAAGCAAGAGACCGGAGAACTAGAAAGGCGATGTTTATCTAGCCATTTTTCCCTCCGCCCTTCAATTATCCCACATGTGTTTATTGGGCAGGTTGGCACAATTAACTACATCATTACTTAAAACAGAAAAAGAAAATAATCAAGACTGGAGTTGCAATTGGGTAAAAATTGAATGGCACAAGAAGCCACAAAAGAATATGAAAAGTCACTACACCAAAATTAGCATTCAAACATTCCAGGAAACAATATATGATCAAGAATCAAAGTAACTGGAGAAAGAAGTCCAAGCTGCACTGAGGCTCCAGGGATTGCTGAATGATATATTGCTGAGATAGTGCAATAAATAGATGCAATGCTGGAAGCACTCACTGATCTATGCCAAGAAATTTGGAAGATAGCTACCTGGACAACCAATGGGAAGAGATTCATACTTCTGCTCATTGTAAAAGAGGGTGATGCACCCAGTTTGCGGAATGTTATGGATGAGAGTGGAAGCCCCAAATCCATTTGCCAGGACCCTGTGGATCGAGTCTCTGGTGAATCCTCACTGACAACAGTCTAGGAATGTGACAAGCCTTCATATCGCACAAAGACCATTGGAAAGTGGATTTGAGCCCCTGTTGTGAGGCTGGTAGGCAACACCTTATCATTTGATCTCACTTTTGACCCTTTTGAGTTTATTCTTGCATTTAAATTTTTTCTGCTGTTTTTTTTTTCTATTGAGATTTTCTTCTTTTATTTGCTCATTGCTGTTGGGTTCTTTTTTTTTTATTATTTTGTCTTTGCTTTGTATGTTTTTTCTGTATAGAGAAGTCAGGATGGGTGGACCTAGAAGACAGTAACTGGGAGCACGAAAAAAGAAATTGGGGGGAAATGGAGAGTCAACCGAAATGGGTACAAAAAGGAAGAAAATTTTCAATACTTGTGGCCATGATTGCACAACCATTCTTAATAAAGTTGAACTATTGAATTTTGTGATACTCTCATTATATCTCAATAAAACTGTTTAAAGTTATCCAACAGAATGCAGAAATTATTGATCAGTACCATTCATAACATCACATACAATAAAATGTTGCTGTGGAAAATTTACAGGTAGTTGCACAATGTCAGAACATTGACAGGGAACTGCCAAAAATTCAAGTCAGATTCAGAAGAGGACATGGAACAAGACATATCCTTGCTGATATCAGAAAGATCTTGACTGAAAGCAGAAAATACCAGGAAGATATTTACCTGTAATTTCTTGATTATGCAAAAACATCCAAGGTGTGTTCCTGAAAAACCTGTACAAAGATCAAGAGAGATTCATCGATCAAACAGGTCAAAAGGATACATCGTAGCTTAAAGTCAGGAAAGGTGTGCATCCAGGTGTGTCCCTTCACCATACTCATTCACTTTGGCGAATGAATAGTACAAGAACCTGGACCATATGGAGAAGAACACTGCATAAGGACTGGGGGGACACTCGTTAACAACCTATGATATACAGCTGATACAGCTTTGCCTGCTAAAAATGAAAAGGACTTGAATCACTTACTGTGTCAATTATAAAATTGTCAATTTAAGGATTAAGTGTGTAGGGCTGGAGTCTAGCCTGTCAATCAGGTCATAGCCAATGAGACTTCTGTGTGGGGATAGCCTGGGAATTCCAGTTTTTACTCCTTGGAGGTGAGAGACTCTGCTCACACCCTGGGAGTCATAGAAGCTGACAAGATACATGGACCCTCTCTGATGCACCCTTGGGTACTGGAGAAGCCATGCAAAGACCCCTGCCAGCGCTGAGATGTTTCCAGTGCCACTGGGTCCAAAGACTTTCTACCCATTGGCCTGTGATCTTTAACATTCGGCTTCATTGCATGTGTTTTGTGAGTCTGAAGAAGGCGTTATAGATTTGTATCAGGCATATAGGCTAATATCAGACTTATGGACTTGATTTGGACTGGGCTGGGATGTTTTTTCAATGTTCAATTGCTCTTGTATATAAATCTCTTTCTTATACACATGTATGTATTTATGAATTTGCTTCTCTAGTCTACCCAGACTAACACACTTACTGATGAAGATAAAAAAGTATAGCCTTCAATATGGATTACTTCAACATAATGAAAAGGGAAATCATCAAACCCAAACCAATAAGCTACATCATGATAAGTAGAGAAAGATGAAAGTTTTCAAGGATTCCACTTTACTTGAATCCACAATCAATGCCCATGGAATCATCAGTCGAGAAAATAAATTATGTATTGTCATGAACAGGTCGGCTATGGAAGACCTAATAAGAGTATAAAAAAATCAAAGATGTCACCTTGCGGACTAAGATAGGGCTGACTAATGCCATAATATTTTCAATTACCTCAAAGTAGAGCCCCAAAGACCACCTGTAAGGTTAATTGGACAATCCCTCACAGAAGGGCCACATGGAAGGGAAGATATAGCCAGGGTGCAGGATAGCAATGTTGAAACACATAACTATCCTCTAGTTCTTTAATATGTCTTTCCCCTATTGTTATGGTCTTAGTTTTACTTCATTAATCCTGTTAGATCTGCATATGTTCATTTGTACAATTAAGATTGTTCGATGCATGAAATCCAAGATAGATCAACCTTCAGAAACAGTAATGGGCTTAACAATTCTCTGAGGGTACAGAAAGAGGGGGTGGAGCAAAAGGGGAATTGATAGCAATGATGACTATATAACCCCACTCAAGGGGAACTAATAACAGGATGGCAGGTGAACATATATATGGGATGGAGTAAGATATGGGGGGGGAATAACAATAACAATAATAATACTTAATATACTAACAGGGGTTCCTGGGGGGTAGGGTTGGGAGAGCAGGGATAAAGGGGAGCTGGTATCAAAGAGGGCAAGAAGAAAGAAGATGCTTTGAAAACAATGGTGGCAACAATTGCGCAATCATGCGTGATCTAATTAAACTATGGACTGTTGTATCTGTAAGAGGCTCAATAAAAATGGTGGGGGGGTTCAAAAGAAATAAACACAGGAAGCAAAAAAAGAAGACATTTCTGTGAAAAAAAAATTTTCTAATTCTCTTATACTGAACAATTAATAAGACAGACAGAAGGGTAATTGATGCCTTTGCATAATGGTGTGGGCAAAGAATACTAAACATGCCATATACTAGCAGAAGAACAAACAAATCTATGCTTGAAAAATGTACAGACAGAATGCTCCTTAGAAGTAAAGAAGCTGAGACTCCGTCTCCATACTTTGGACCTGTGGTCACAAGGAACCAATCTCTGGAAAGGGACATCATCTTTGGTTAAGTAGAGGGTCTTCAGAAAAGAGGCAGACCTTCAATTATCTTACTGTTCAATCAATGTATCTTTCTCATTGAAGGATAACAACTATGAAGACAGCTCAAAGCGGAACAGTGTTTCCCTCATTGTGCATAGTTGTACATAGTGTCGCTATGAATTGGAACCAACTTGATAGCAACTAATAACAATAACAAGTTTGAGAACATTCTTGTCTAGTTCTTACTAAGCATACCAAACAACAAGTGAATCATCAAGAATCTCACCTCATCCCAGCAGGAAATATTTGTAAATAAAAGGGATAGGTAGATAAATATAAATGAGATTTTGAAGTGCCTGGATTGTATTCAGAATTATGTCTGTGGTTGAGTGCCATGTGATTGACCCCTGACTCAGGGCAATCCTTTACACAATGAGATCATAGCTTTGTGAGTCTTCGAGTTTTCTTTGTCTAGTCATTTGAAAATAGATCACCAAGACTTTGGTCCCAGCCTGACTTATCTGGAAGCTCTGCTGAAACCTATTCAGCTTGATGTTGTTAGTTCTGACCCAGAGTGACCCGATGCTCAGCAGACCAAAGCACTGCTCAGTCTTGTGCCATCCTCAAAACTGTTCCTTGGTCTGAACCCATTGCTGCAGCCACTGTGTCACGCCATCTCCATGAGAGTCTTCTTTCTAGTTGCAACCTCTGCTTTAACACGCATTATGTCCTTCTCCGGGGGCTTCTTTCTCCTGATACGTCAAAGTTGGTGAAGCAAATCTCACCATCCTTGCCAATGAGAGCGCTCTTCTTCTAAAACTTGTTCGTCCTTTTGGCAGTCCATGGTACTTTCAATATTCAATATGGAGCAACACACAAGTAGGACAGACAGACATGGATTCAGCATGATAATAACGTGCACATTTCCACTGTTGAACACTTGGTGGGTGTGCATGCGATGCCTTGACTGGGAATAAAACCTGGATCTCCTGCATGGAAGGTAAAAATTCTACCACAGAACCACCGCATTAACAAAGTCTGTTGTTAGTAGGTGCCATTGAGTAGCATTGTAAGTCACCCTATTTGATGGAGTAGAGCTGCCCTACAGAGTTTCCTAGGCTGAAATCTTAACAGGAGCAGATGGTTAGGTTTTTCTCCCACAGAGCCACTAGCGGACTCGAACCGCGACCTCTCCATGAAGCAGCATCATGCTTATCTGTCGTGCTATCAATCCTCCTTGATTCAGGTCTACAGGGCTTCAATTGGTTCATTAATTTCCGGACTCTCCTTATTGTGGTGGTGACACCGTCTTGGTCATCATATGTCCCAGTGGTAGGTGCCTTTGTGTTGGCTCTGGCTTATCATAGCGAGCCTATGTACAACAGAATGAAACAATGTAGGGGCTCTGGTTTATCATAGCGAGCCTATGGACAACAGAATGAAACAATGTAGGGGTTCTGGCTTCTCATAACGAGCCTATGGACAACAGAATGAAACAATGTAGGGCCCTGCGCCATCCTCACAATTGTTCTCATGCTTGAGCCCATCGATGCAGCCGCTCTATCAATCCACCTTGCTGTCTTGCTCTATTTCACAGCCCCACTACTTCACCACACACGATGTCCTTCTCCAGGCACTGGTCCGTCCTGGCATGTCCAAAGCATGTGTCACCCGTGCCTCTAAGGAGCACTCTGGCCTTACTTCTTCCAAGACAGATTTGTTTGTTCTTCGGACAGTCGATTGTACTTTCAGTACTCTTATCCAGCCCCATAACTCATCTATTCTTATTCAGTCTTCCTTATTCAGTGTCCAACTTTCCCATGCACATGAGACAAGTGAAAATACCATGCCTTGTATCAGGTGCACCTTAATCCTCAAAGTAACATCCTTGCTTTTCAACACTCTAAAGACATCTTACTTTACTCACCTCAGTGCCTACTTTGATCTTTTGACTGCTGTTTCCATGAACATTAATTTTCCCAGAAACTGTATGAAACACTTTACTTCTGTTACCACCTGGCCTTCAAAAATTTCCTGAACGGTGAGCATCATATTAATTTCACCAATGAAGAAATCAAAGTTCAAAGTGGTCAGAACAGTCTTCGGAGCACATACAGCCAGATCATCTCTTACCCAGGAACCAGCCCAAACACTTCAGTTACTAACCGAGAATAATGAGACTCAGAACTTTAAGAGACTTACCATCATTCCTGTGAGTTTGGGTCTGAACCATTTCTAGAACCAGGCCTCCTGAGTCACGATTGAGGTATGTTTTCCATTAGGTGGAATAAACAATGACTTAATTTATTAGCTGCACTAAAATTTAACAAGAAGTTGCAAGGGAATCATGGGAGCTCTCCACATTTATTCCTTATAAACAAAATCCTTAGTTTTCCAAATACATGTGAAAAACCTTCAAAGCTATTTTTTTGCAACTACTTTTAAACAGCTAGTGAGATGTGATGTGTGTTGGGCCAGGTTGACTAGAGAAAAAAATATGGAGACACTCATATATGTGTAAAAAAGAGCTTTATATCAAAGAGTAATTGGGTATCAAGCAAGCATCCCAGCCCAACCAAAGCAAGTCCATAAATCCAATTTGATAGTAGTGCATACGTTCCGCTTCAGACTCACGCAGTCAAATGCAATGATACAAAATGCAGGAAGATCACAGGCTGGTAGGTGCAAAGTCTTGTGGATCCAATGGTGATGGAAGCATCTCAGCAAAGGTGTGGGTCTCCACCTGGCTCCTCCAGATCTCCAAGTTGATGATTACTCTTCAACAAGAAGGTGAAGGCAGAGAGAGAGAGAGAGAGAGAGAGAGAGAGAGAGAGAGAGAGAGAGAGACCAGCTTCACAGAGACATTTATCTCAGTCATCCTCCAATCAAGCTGAAAACTGATGGACAGACTAAACCCCACCCCTTCACACTTAATACCCTCAAGTTGGCATGAGATTATGTAACTACCATATAATGCAGTTGCATTTCTCTCTCTCTCCTCTCTATCTTCGCCATGTTCTTTCTTCCACAGCTGTTGCCTCTCTTCTCATCACGTGGGCTTCTCTACTCTCCCTTCAAGGCAGGTACAGGGGAGAGAAATTGGGAATAGGAAGAATAGAACTCTCAAGAAACAAAGCAGAGACTTGAAGCTAAGCTTAAAGTACAGGTGGGTCTGGCTCTCTCCTTTTGCTACTGCCGATTTAGGGCAAAGTACTTGTGGTGAAGTGAAGGGTGGCTCATCTGTCCATGTCTAAGGGACTCTGATGTCATAGTGCTTATGCATTGAGCTACTAATCTTCAGTAGTTCAAAACTGCTATTTCCTCCTCAGAAGAAAGACAGGGCTTTCTACTCCTCTAAAGAATTCCAACCTCAGAAACCCACAAGTGCAGTTTTACCCTATCCTATAGAGTCCATGTGAATTCCTATCAACTGAAGGCAGTGAGTTTGATTTTTTCATCCATGTCTTTAGAACTCTCACCAAATGATTGGCTCGGACCATGTAACTCGGGTATGTCAAACACTAATAGAAAGGATTGGTCTGTTTTAGCTGTCAATCTTCCCAAGCAGAAACAGAGAAATTTCCCAGAACCACCTAAGAAGAAGAGCTACCAGTAGATCATGTTTGAAATCCTTGCCTAAGTGACAGAGGAAACTAAGGCCTTACCACGCCAAGACCAGAGGATGAGGTAAGGAGACCATGAAGCAGAGCAGAGGAGCAGTGCTGAGACTGTGAAACTTCCTGCCTACTGAGGCTGAAGCCAAGAGACCATGTGGCTGAGAGGCTGAGAACCAGAGAAAGAGACTTGACTGCTGGCCGAGGAGAGATGCCACTGTGGACTTGTGTATCCTGACTGTTTTCCGATCCTGACTTGTGGTAACCTGTTACCTTCCCAAATAAGCTCCCATGATCGTGAGTGTTGTCTATGAGTTCCACGAGGCCATTGCAGTGAATGGCTGACAACCCAGCAGAAAAGTAGAGCGTCATGAGAAGACAGTTGGTGACAAAATAAGGTAAAGAAAGATGGAAGGTAGGCATGGCTGACCTCTGCCCCATGGCATTCAGCTTTGTACTGGGGTAAAGGGGGGAGGTCTCCTGTGCTCTTGTGTAGCACAAAGAGGTCAGATGGGGCCCCTGTACCTTCTTATTGGTACTTAACCTCGACGTCCTCTCCTTAAAAGCAGTGAGACTAGTTGGACTTACTTTAAGCGTTTATATAAAGATTAAATGACATAATTAGTACTCAATAAATAGTGCCTGCCCTTTCTTTCTCAGAATTGGAAGTACAGCTGCATTTTTGCCCATAAACTAGATGCTGACAGCTAAAGCGATGGAGAAGGAAGAATGAGAGATATCAAGGTCCGTGGTCATTGGCAAGAGCAGCTAATGGCGACCGTGTGGCCAGCAGTAAGGTCACGGTGACTATTAAAATCCCAGAAGGCCTCCACAATGGAAGTTGAAAGGCCGCTCGATTTTCTTTGAGTGCAGAGAACACAGAGAAGGTTGAGGGGGGTGTAGGATGGATGGGGTGAGAAACACGATTTGGTTTTCTCCAGGATGGTTCTTATCCTAGGACATTGAAGACCAAAGAAGACTGGGTGCATATGAAGCATGGTGCTGGGGAAGAATATTGTACTAGCATGGGCTGTCAAAAGAACAAAGCAGTCTGACTTGGAGCAAGTACAGCCAGGGTGTTCCTGGGGGAAAGGTGGTGAGGACGTCTCACGTACTTCGGACGGGTGGTCAGGAGAGACCAGTCCCTGGAAAAGGACATCACGCCTGGTGAAGGAGAGGGGCAGCAAAAAGAGGAAGGCCCTCCGGGAGGTGGATGGACACCGTGGCTCCGTTCACGGGCTCAGACATAAGAACAATGATGAGAATGACCCAGGACCAGGCAGGGCTTTGTTCCGCCGTGCATAGGGTCGCTATGAGTGCAAACTGACTCAATAGGCAACAACTCAACAACAACAAGATACCCAAACTGCCATTTTGACATGATGTAATCGCAGAATTCTTTGGATAAGAGTTAGTGAGATGGAAACACTACCTCAGAAGTGTATAGGCCTAGATGGAGGATATGTCAAGAAACAATCTGTTCAGTTTTATTTTTGTTTGTTTGTTTAATAAAGGTTTCTATGCTTTTTTATTTACCCTCACCTGTGGTTTTTTAAAGATAATAATAGGAAAAAGAACACGCAAATACAACTCATGAACTAAACAAATGGACATTTCTAAAATACACAAGGCTGACTTTTGTTTCCCAGGTCAGCCCCCTTTCTTCCTCCCATCAGGAGCCCTGGTGTCATCGAGGTTACACGCTGGGCTGCTAGCAGCAAGGTCAGCGGTTCAGAACCACCAGCTGTTCCTCAGGAGGAAGTGGAGGCTTCCAACTCCTGTAAAGAGGTACAATCAGGGTAATAAAAGAGGAGCTGATGATACCAAGGACTCAAATAGAAAGAGCCCAGTCTTGGAAATGTTGATGATAAACTATGTACAAGGGTGCTTAATAATATTGGGTGATTGATTATTGTGATTTTTAAGAACCCCCTCCCCAATAAAATGATTACTTTTAAAAATTATTTTTAATCCTGCCTTTCACTGCGGACTAGACTGGAGCAGGTACACAGGTACAGATAAGCACTCAGTACACCCAGGATCCAGGTCAGATAAACCCCTCAAGAACAGAAATGGGAGTAGCGATTCCAGAGTAGAAAGAAGGTGGGGAGAGGAGGGGAAAAGAAACCTAGGGGCAGGAGATAGCAGTTGGTGTAAGATATGAAAATAATAATCATTTATCATTTATCAAGGAGTTGTGGGGGGCGGGTGTAAAAAGAGGAGCGATATCAAAGGGCTCCAAATAGAATGTAAAGAACGATGGCAATATATATACAAATATTCTTGATACAATTAATCTATGGATTGCTATAAGAGCTGTAAGAGCCTCCAATAAACTTATCTTAAAAATCGATCAGTAAATAAGTTTTTTTTTTTAATTAGGATCTCAGAGACCCACAAGGCCGTTCTGTCTTATAGGGTCACCCTGAATTGGAGTTGACCGGATGGCAGTGAGTTTCCTTTGGATTGGGTACCTCCTCCTAACCAGGTAACCACTAGTCTAAAGAAAGGCCTGGCGGTCTACTTCCAAAGAGCGACTGTCTTGAAAGCACTACAGAAGAGTTCCACTGTGCACACGGGGTCACCGTGGGGTCCCTGGAGCACTGCAGCAAGCCCTAAGTTGCTGAGGAGTTGAGTGAGACTGTTACCCTACTCTTAGAACTGATCTGTCGATTTCACTTACAGAGCATTTTGCCCCACGGATGTTCATCCTGATGCGCTTGAAAGGACCGAGCTCAAGGAACACCAAACTGATCGCTGCACTGACAGAGCTATTTTAAGGAGGTGCGTTGCGTCGAAGTAAGTGCTAGCGGCTCCCTGGCGCTTGCTGCCATCTTTAGCAAAGGTCTATTTTCACACAAGCACATCTCAAGAAATAAGGGCACTGTAAAAAACTACTATATCGAATAGTTCCTTTCGCTTCTACAGCTGTGGACTCCTACATTGGGTTTTGATGATTAGCCAGGGTCTGTGATTGATTTTAGGGGGGGGCATAGCCAGCCAATGTAATTATCACATACGTTCTTTTTTATTCGATTGCTTTTTTTAACTTAGTACGATTTGTACTGTAGACTGGCAGGCTTCTGCGTCTTGAATGGAAAGTTCTGGATGAGGGTGTTATACTGTAGACTGGCAGGCTTCTGTGTCTTGAATGGAAAGTTCTGGATGAGGGTGGGGTGTTGGCTTTAGCTTTGATGATTGACTCTTACCCAGGGTCTAGTCCCCAGACCTTGTCCACAGCTAGGAAGTGGAATCTTCCTTGAAAGCCTGCCTTACAGTGAGTGTCCTGAATGTCCATTTGTGTCATCGGCCACAAGGAAAACAGTGGTAAAAGGGGATGGGACATTGCATCATTGGGCAAACCAAATGGGAAGCCAGTTTTGTGAATGGAAGTTTTCAGGATGAACACTAGTAGAAAACGGAAAGTTGCCAGCTGATTCTCAGTAGGAAAATCTAGCCACGGGCCTGCATGAGTCAGACTGCATGTCACTCTCTCTACCGGTCAATGTCTGCTTCGACCTTGTTCAACACTGGCTTCTTGGCTTCCCCTTACTAAGCTATAGGCCTGACCTTCCCCAGGAAGACCTGAATT
Organism: Tenrec ecaudatus; assembly: GCF_050624435.1. Lineage (NCBI taxonomy): Eukaryota > Metazoa > Chordata > Mammalia > Afrosoricida > Tenrecidae > Tenrec > Tenrec ecaudatus. Next base: position 16,395,662 of record NC_134536.1, read on the forward strand.
GTTGATACACCTATGATGTTGCTGCTGCTGCTACTATTGTTGTTGTTGTTGTTGTTAGGTGCCATTGAGTCCGTTTGGACCCATAGAAACCCGATGTACAAAGAACAAAACACTTCTCAGTCCTGCGCCATCTTCACAATTTTTCTACTGTTTGAGCCCATTGGTGCAGACACTGTGAATCCATCTCAAGGAGGCCCTCCCTCTTTTTCGCTGCCCTCTACATTGCCAGACACGATGTCCTCTTCCAGGGACTGGTCTCTCTGGATCCCGTGTCTGAGTACGTGAGACAAAGTCTTGGCATTCTTGTCTCTACAGACTATTCTGTCTGTACTTCTTCCAAGGGTCAATCCATTTGAATTATGGTGCTGGTAAAGACTATTGAAAGTACCGTGAACTACCAAAAAGAATACCTATGTTAGTATCTAAAACTTGAATTCAAATCCAGATTTCACTGCATTACTTAACTCTGGGCTAAATACCAAAATATAGGTCCTAGTTAGACTTCCCAAGCCTCCGTTTTCATATCTGTAAAGCAGGAATAATACTCTCTCCCTTCAGGGCTGTGTGAAGATTCAATGAGACCCTCACTGTCATGCACTTAGGACAGTCCCTAACACCCAGTGGGTGCTTAACATAGGACATGTGCTACTATATTTAACCAAAAATGTAAAGCAACGCACATAATTCTAATTAATACAAAACACTCCTGGGTTACAAACAAGATCTGTTCTTACCTGCGTCTCCAAGAATCTATAAGTAAAACAGAGCAGCTATATACAGTCCTTATTTAAGCTTACTTTAGGGTAAGAAAAGCTTAGACTTTTCAATGATTTAAAAGTGGCACAAGTGAAGTGTGCATGCGGAAGACTTTGCTGTGAGTCAGAGCCTTGGTGAAGGGCGTCCTGGAAGAGAAGGTGGGTTTCCTGTTGGGCTGCTCACCACAAGGTCAGCAGATGAAAACCACCAGCCGGCTCCTCAGGAGATGAAACTTTTGTGCTCCCATAAAGACTTATAGCCACGGAAACTCCAAGGAAGGACCTATGAAACGTCTGCTATAAGATCATTATGAGTCAGGATTGACTTGATGGCAGTGAGTGGGTGAGGGGTTGGTTCCAATATTTCAAAATGAGAACAAACTTTCATCCTATTAAAGGGCAAGTAGAAATTGTCTGTAAGTCAGACATTCCTAAGCCAAGGACTAACTTCGTGTATTGACATCTAAATTTTATAAGAAGGTGAAAACCCCGAAATCCTGTTGACACAACAAAATAAATATTAGTCTAAGAATAATGCTCTGTATATACTGGAGATCACCTATTTCTAAAAAATAAGGAATATCAACAGGAACAACTTGGCAAAAGCCACAAACAACAGAACTATGCGTCTCTGCATAAGTAGATGTATATAAGAGACCATGGTGGTGTAGTGGGTTACATGTTGAACTGCTATCCACAAGGGCAGCAGTTCAAACCCACGAGCCATTCCACAGGGTGAAAGATGAGGCTTTCTACTCCCATAAAGATCAACAGCCTCAGACTTACAGTGTCTACACTGTCCTGTAGGTCACCATGAATCAGAATCCAGTCGATGGCAGGGAGTTGGTTGGCTATTGTAGTGAATGTATGTAAGACTTGGTAAGTTCAGAACTCAGAAACAGAGAAGAAGAACAACAACAAAATGAGGATTTCAAAATAAGTAACCATTTTTTGTGAAACCTTTTATGTACATGAAAGAAAATATGTAGAGCGAATAAAAAGGTGAGACTAACCCAAAACCTAGTTTTATTGACAAAAATTTAATTTCCTTTAGTGTATCATTCCATAATTAGGACTACCATAAAATATTGACTGACAGCTTACAGTGGTCAAGACAGCAATGGTGTGAGCTGTGCTTGTGTTTAAATCATGCAGAGAATTATTAAGACGTTAACAAAAAGGTTATTGGTATTGCTCAGTGCTGTCGATATATTTCCAACCCATAGGGACCTTATGCACAAGAGAACCAAATGTTGCCCACTCCTGGGCCTTCCTCACAAGTGGTCACGTGCTTGAACCTTTGTTGCAGCCACTGCGTCAATCCATCTTCTCAAGGACCTTCCTCTCCATCTGTATCAGGCCTGAACAGGGTGGGGATGAGGGACAAGCAACATCCCTAGGCCTCATAAGGCAGCTCCTCCTCAATGTACTGCTGCAGCCACAGTTGGAAGATCTTCAGAAAATTTTCCCTGCATATGAGATCAGTGATTTTGTTCTATGGTTTGAGCATTTGTTTGCGATGTGTACAAATAAGGGTCTCTTCCCATCCGTTGGTCAAGTATGGCTGTCTTCCCAATTTCCTGGCATAGAGGAGTTAGTGCCTCCAGTGTTTTGTCAGCTTGCTGAAACTTTTCAAGAAGTATTCCATCAGTTCCTGGAAACTTGTTTTTGGCTAGTGCTTTCAGTGCTGCTTGAAACCATTGGCTCAACACCATTGGCTCAACACCATTGGCTCTTGTTCATACGCTGCTACCTCCTAAAATGGTGAACTATCCACTAGTTCTTTTGGTACAATGACTCTGTGTATTCTTCCCATCTTCTTTTGACACTTCCTGCATCATTCAATATTTTGCCTATAGACTCTGTCAAGATGGCAACTCAAGGTTTGTGAGACTAAATGAGAGCCAGCTCTCTCACAAATCGCACAGGGGCTTAAGAGGGGCGTGGTCGTAATTGAGAAAGATCGGTTAAGAGATAAGATAAAGACAACAAAGGTGAGGCACAGGGTGCATGAAGAGTGTTGACACTCTGAGGCCCAGAACTTGATTCAAGGCAGGCTTATATACAGCTCTTGTCACATGTCTTGCATTTGGTGACAAGTTCTCACACACAAGGTTTGTTGTCGATATTCTTTGAGAAGCTCTCACACAGAAGATTGTTGACTTCAGTATTCTTTGAAGACAAACAAAGAAGCAATGATATCACAGCCTAAGTAGTCTATAGTCTGGAGGGAGCATAAGAGAGCAGCTGCAGAATGCTGTGCTTCAGCAGTATCCCAGGGAACGGGAGAAGGTCAGGCTTACAGCATCTCAGCTCCTTGGAAAGAGCTGACGGCTCTTTCCCACAGACCTTGCTTAAGCTGTGGAATATGGCGATGGCCTTGTCTTACTTCAGCAGGAAATGAGGTGCAAGCTGTTCCAGTAATAGACCCTGTTGCTCAGAAGCCGGGGCGGCGTTCTGTTCCCGGTTCTCTGTGGTCAGAGAATTAGCACCAATATCGCCACGTTCAGAGACTTCAGCCCATATTCCTTTCCCAGAGTTTATCTTAAGACAAGTTGCTCCCACAAAGGCTCGGATTTTTTCTTGAGTTCTCTCAGTTTCAGATATTTTGAGAATGCTCTTCTCTTTTGGTTTTTTACTTCTAGTCTCTGCACATTTCATTAAAATACTTGGCATTGTGTTCTCCAGTTTCCCATTGAATTTTTCATTCAGCTCTTTGACTTCATCCTTTCTTGCCTTTGCTTTAGCTGCTCTACAATTAAGAGCAAGTTTCAGAGTCTCTTCTGACATCCACTTTGATCTTTTCTTTCTTTCCTGCCTTTTAATGACCTTTTGCTTTCTTCATGAATGATGGTCTTCATGCCCTCCCACAGTTCATTGGGTCTTGTGTCAACAGTATTCAATATGTCAATTATGTTCTTGAGATGTTCTCAAAATTCAGGTGCATACACTCAAGGTTTTGTTTGGGCTCTCATGACTTGTTTTAATTTTTTTAAGCTTTATCCTGAACTTACATATGAGCAATTAATGGTTCGTTCCACAGTAAGTTCCTGGCCTGGCTTTAGCTATTGATATTGAATTTCTCCATCATGTCTTCCCACAGATGTAGTCAACTTGGTTTTTGTGCACACAATCTGGAGAAGCCCATGCTTTTGTACTATGGAAAATAGGCATTTGCTATGAGCAAGTCAATGATCCTAGAAAATTCTGTCATGTGATCTTCAGCTTCATTTCTATAGAAATGAAATTGTGTGTGTGTGTGTGTGTGTGTGAGAGAGAGAGAGGGGGGGCGGGGGGGGCCCTGGTAGCTCAGCTCCTAACCAAAATACCAGTGCTTTGAACCTATCTGAGCTGTTCTGGAAGAGAAAGACGAGGCACCCTGCTTCCATAACTATTACAGTTTGGAGCCCCCATGGGGCACAGTTGGACATTGAATCAGGAGAACTTTGGAAGAATCAGTGCATTTGAATTATGATGCTGTACAAGAATATTGAAAGTACCATGGACTGCTAAAAGGACAAAGCGATCCGTATTGGAAGATGTAAGGCTAGAGTGCTCCTTAAAGGCAAGGATGACAAGACTTCTTACTTACTTTGGACGTATTGTCAGGAGAGACCAGTTCCTGGAGAAAGACATCATGTTTGGTAAAGTAGAGGGGTGGCAAAGAAGAGGAAGGCCCTTGAAGAGATGGATTAGCACAGTGGCTGCATCAGTGGTCCCAGGCACAGGAGCCATTGTGAGGTTGGCATAGGAGTGGGCAGTGCTTCCTTCTGTTGGGCATAGGGTAACTATGGGTCGGCGCATACAACAACACCGGACATTTCTACTCTGCCCTATATTGTCACAATACGTCAAATTTTACTCTACAGCCATGAGTTGTTTTGTTTTGTTTTATGCAAAAGGGTGTGCTCTTCTTAGATGATTCAAATCTATATAAAGAGACAGACCATAGTATAAAAGTTAAATGAGGGACGGAAAGTTCATGAAAACAATCAGCTTACAAAATGTTCCAACTAGCAACTCATGAACAGAGAGGTCTACAGGGCCAGCCCCAATCAGAGCCAAGTGACACACATACCACAACCATCACCATCCCCAGAAGTATGTGCTATAGACCAGACCACAACACTAAAAGTTGGGGAGAGGGGCTGGCCTGCCACACCCACACAGATGCAAACCAAGAAGGAAAAAGAGAGAGTGAGGGACTAGACCCCATACTGGCACACCAGGCCCTGGGGATGATGGCCCTGCACGGAGCTGCTAACTGACAGACAGGACTGTACGGTCGACAACAGCTCAAGACATGATGTCCCCTCACTGGAGCATACTGAGACAGAGGACCATAGTGGGGACACATAGAAGGGAGTGAGTCTGGCCTGACTACTCCCACAATGGGGTGAACCAAGAAGGGAGCATAACAGATCAGCAACTGGAGCAAACAAAGCCAGAAACCCCTCTGAAGAGTCCCCAGAATAGACTTCAGACAAGAAGGGTTGTTCCTGGAAGCCCCTGGGGACTGGTACAAGGTAGTCATAAAGTTCAGCGGGGGATGGAGGTTTATCCTTTTTCTTTTTTCTCTTTTTATTTGATCTTTTGTTTTCTTTTTGTTTTGTCTCTGTTGTTGTTTTGTCTACCTATATAAGATAGGCATGGGAAGCAAGCCCAAGGAGAAAGCAACTGGACCGGCGGTTCCAGAGGGACAGAGGAGGAGGAGGAGGTGGGGGAAAGGAGTGGTGAGCAAACAACCCCATAAACAGGGGAACATTAAAAGCAACATTAAAAACAGGGAAAATTAAAAGCAACAACGAGGAGGTCGTAGAGATCCCAGTGGTGTGTGAGCAACAGCAATCTAGCTGAGAGGAATTGCTAAGAGACAGAAGAAGGGGGAGCATGATGGTGGGGCAGGAGGAAGATAAAAGGAAACAGAGGAGGGATCTAGGAATCAAAGCGATGGATAGAGGCATCAACATAGGTGTGCACCTATGTAATTATTTTAATTCATAAAAATCTAGGTATGGGCCTATGTACATATATTTATATGTAATACATAGAGTAAGTGGACGGACTTTGAGCCTCTGCTCAAGCCCTCCCTCAACGCAAGACTGTTCACTGTCCTGACAAGAATGTTGAAGACAAATGGGTACATAAGCAAATGTGGTGAAGAAAGCTGATGGTGCCCAGCTATCAAAAGTTACAGCGTCTGGGGTCTTAAAGGCTTGAAGGTAAACAAGCAGCCATCAGAGAAGCAAAAGGCTCCCAGAGAAGAAGCACACCAGCCTGTGCGATCACGAGGCGTCAATGGGATCAGGGAAACAGGCATCAGAAGACGCAAAACAAAATGAAAAGCATATTGTTGAGAATGAGGGGCTTCAGAGCAGAGACCCAAAATCCATCTGTAGGCAATCAGACATCCCCTCACAGAAGGGTCACAAGGAAGAGATGAGTGAACCAGGGCACAGTTGCACCAATCTTCCTCTGGTTCTTTAAGGCTTCCTCACCACCCACACTGTCATGATCCCAGCCCTGCCTTTCAGTTCTGGCTAGACCAGAGCATGGACACTGGTACAGATAAGAGCTCATGACACCGGAATCCAGGTCAAATAAATGTCTCAGGAACAGAAGTGAAAATAGGAGGGGAAGAGAAAGCTGGGGGGGTTGGGGAGGGAAGACAGCAGTCAGTGTAAGACATGAAAACAATCATAATTTATAATTTATCAAGGGTTCACGGGGGCAGAAGGGAAAAAGAGGAGCTGATAACAAGGGTTCAAATAGAAAGAAAATGTTTAGAATATGATGATGGCAACATACGTACAAATAGGCTTGATGCAATTGGTGTACGGTATGTAATAAAAGCTGTAAGAATCCTCAATAAATTGATTTTTAATAATAAATAAGTGTTCCAATTGTGTTGGAAAATGTACCACTATTACTTTAAAAGTGAAAACCTATTTTAAAACATGAAGTTCAATATAGAGGAAAAGAGTAATGGATTCTGTAGTTACCATAGCCTTTTTTTTTTTTTTTTTGGTAAAGAAACTGTCCAAAGCAGCATTGATTTACAATAACTAAAATTTTCTTTTTGAAGGTTAGTATCTTTAAGAGTTGCCCAGCTTGGTTCATTTTCTTTTTTCAGGGGTGCAATGGGATCTTAAAATTTAAAATTCATCCTGGCTATACAGTTTTGAATTCCTATTGATTTAAAATTCAACTTATTTTTGATTAACAACTATTCACCTAAAACCTGAATTTTTAAAGAAGATGAATGACTATCCTACCTGACTAGATGAAGAAACATTCGAAGAACTATGCAAACAATATTCCCTGGAACAACATATAATCTATGATGAAGGACAGAAACTAACCTAATGTAACTGAAGAGTTGTTTGAATATCATCAGTTTGCGATCTAAAAAGTCTCCTAACTTGTGAAAGTGTTTGTCACACATTTAGGAGCCCAGAAGAGCTAGGGACCATGTACCGTCTTTGGTGACATTGCCGGTGTGCCCCCATAAGTTCCACATGTATAGTTGTGCTTTAGACACACTTTATGCCACACACATGCTCTTCGGTACTTAAAAGATCGTAAACATCTATCAGATCTTAATTTGACTACATTTGGTCTATCAACTAAGATATCAGACTATCTGAGAAAACCTCAATAAAGGAAAAAGACGTTAATTTACCTCTTTGGGCACTAGAGAATATACTTACCAACTAAAAGCGATGGTCTCAGGCTCTGAAGCTATTTGAAGCATCATGTTCATTTGTCGACATTTTAAGATGCTGCTGTCATTGAGTTGATTTCAACTCCTAGTAACCCTTTATAGGCTCCCATGAGTGAATCTTTTGGGAAGTAGTATCCCTCGGTGAATTTGAACCACTGACCTTGGAATTAGCCACTCAGCACCCAATGGAGAGAGCCGCCAGGGTTCCTGGCTAGTTTAGAGCCAGCCAAAATAAAATCTCTTAACCAAATATTTTATTTGGACTGTGCTTGCATGGTTTGCTCCACCACTGATAGCATGCCTGGGAGAGTCATCTTTGCTTCTCAGTAAGTTTTGTTAAGAGAAAGAAAGCATAGAGTGGCTGTCTCAAACCATCAGTAATTTTCCCCAGAGCTCCTCATTGTGCTATTCCTAGTGAGTGGAAATGCTGACCTCCACCAGTATGATCATGAGTATGAGTATGTACATCATTAACTATTGGGGGGAGTTGTATACCATGTAACAAGCTTACGCTCTTAATCCACGAGCAAAAACAACCAACCAAACACCCAATCTGTATTTAGAAAGAAGAGCCTGGCTTCCTGCAAGACATCCCTGAAGAGAAGCCCCATGGACCTACCCTGATGCAGCCCTAGGAACTGGAGAAGCCATGCAGAGACCCCTGCGGAGATGCTTACAAAGCCACTGGATCCACAGACTTTCTGCCCTCTGGCCTCTGGTCATCTGCATTCAGCCGCATTGTACGTGTTTCAGAAGCCTGAAGAGGCTTTATAGATTGGTATTGGACATATGGGCTAATATCAGACTTATGGGCTTGGACTGGATGCTTTCTTCATGAACAATGACCCTTTATTGCAAACTCTCTCTCATACACATATGAGTTTCCATGGATTTGTTTCTCTAGTCTACCCGGACTAACACACATACCAAAAGAAGCAGAGTCCTGGCACCAGAGCTGGGTATGGGAGTGGGGTAGGGTAAATGGGCTTGAGGGTAGACGGGTGTTAACTTGGGTGAAAGGTAAAAGGGAGGAGAGAAGGAAAAAGTGGGGGGATGGGAAGACTTTTATTTTCAATGTCTACAAAGTCATAGAAATATGTATCCGACAAGCTATTGGGAGACTTGATAAGTTGTTCACATGGTTGAATACAAAAAAGATATCCTGAAATGTAGACACCACCACCACTCCCACACACACACCTCATTCACAATAAAAAGCCTTTAAAAAAAAACAAAGAAGAAGCTGCACATATTAATTATAATGGAAAAATGGATTCACATTCTTAATACATAAAATGAAAAGAATCCTAATCATTGAGTCCATTCCAACTCGTAAGGACTCTGCATAGGACAGAGTAGAACCACCCCATGGTGTTTCCTAGGAACAGTGCGGTAGTTACATAATCGGTTGTCAATTTGAGACTATTAAACGTGAAGGGGTGGAGTCTAGCCTGTTGCAGCTTGATGACCTCATTTGGAGGCGCTATGGAGATAAATAGCTCGTTGGAGGCAAGACACCTACAATACTCCCTACGAGGCATTCCTGATGACAAGCCAAATGGAGCTCCCCTAGGGCCCTGAAGCGGGAGGAGCTACGTGGAGACCCACACCAGCATTGAGATGCTTCCACTGCCTCTGGGCCCACAAGACTTTCCACCCACTGGCCTGTGGTCTTCTTGTCATTACATGTGTTGCATGAGTCTTTTTGTAGATTTTTATAGAGGAATTTATAGATTGGTATTGGATATATGGGCTAATATCTGACTTATGGACTTGATCTGGACTGAGCTGGGATGTTTTCTTAATATACAATTGCTCTTTGATATAAGGTTCTCGCTTACACACATGAGTGTCTCTGGATTTGTTTCTCTAGTCTATCCAGACTAACAGAGACAGACAGCCTCAACTTTCTCCAGTAAACCAATCTGGGGAATTTGAATCAAAGGTTCAGTTAATAATCCAATACTTTATTCATGGAGCCACCAGGGTTCCTTAATACAGAACGAGCTCTTTTAAACAAAAATTTTTAAAGAAGCATTGGAATAGAAAAACTAGCCCAATATTTTTGAAATATAAATTACTAGAAGCCCATAAACAAGTTTTAAAAGTTCAATCCCACTGGTAATGAAAAATTACAAATTTTAAAGACTGTTACTGGTTTTTAAATTACATTTATGGTGATGATGATGTAGGAAAATGGTACTCCTGAATACTCTTGGTAGAAGTAAAAATTGTTCCAGATTTCTTAGAGGGCAATTTGATTTTATTTCAAAATCTTAAAAGATTCATGAGAGCCGGAAAGCACTCTCCTCTACAGTTCAGAATCGTATCATTGTAAAAATGTCCCAACACTCTATTCCAACCCATAAAATCCTGTGTACAAAAAAACCCAAAACACTGCGGAAGGTTCCTGTGCCATCCTCACCAGCGTGGCTGTGAGTGAACCCACCATGGCAGTCACTGAGCCAAGCCACCTCCATCAAGGCCTTCCTCTTTCTTGCTGGCCCTCAACTCTAGCAAACACGATGTCCTTCTCCCAGAACTGTCCCTCCTGAGAGCGTGTCCACGGAATGAAGACGTGTCATCTTCTCTCCTGAGAAGTATTCTGGCTACACTTCTTCCCACACAGATCTGCTCCTTCTCCTAACAGCCCATGTTGTGTTTAATTTTCGTCACCAACACGGCATCAAGGTTTCTTCATTCTTCTGTGTTTGTTGTCCATGCTTAGGAGCTGATTGAAAATACCATGACCTGGGTCAGCTGCTCTCAGAGTGATATCTTTGCTTTCTAATACCTTACTGTTAGTGATATAGCTGCACCTCTCTCCACATTCTGTTTTATTCTTTCAACTTGGTTCAGCATTTCTGTTTTTAATCTTTTCCTGTTTTTTTTTTTGTTTTGTTTGTTTCTCCCCCCTAAATTCACTAGGTTTTCACCTCCCTCTCCCTCTTTCTTCATCCTTCCTCATCCACTATAGTTTTAAGTCTGGACAGTTATGAATTACATAGCCCTTTGGGATATTCTTCGTCATTTCGTGTATCTTTAAGTCAATAACCTTTCTTTCACACATCTCCTATGGGGAAAAAGTGGAGAGCCTTAGGTACAAGAAAACCACAGATAACCAGCTCCTGTCCTGCTGAAACAATACTCTCCACATCGGTGCTTCTCCCCTGCCCGCCACAGGCAAGTGGGAAACTCTGCTAGATTGCAATCCATCCCTACCTGTTTTTCTCAGCTACTCACTGAGGTACCTAATTACAGAGGGATTTTTGTCACTGTCTGGATTTTCCTTCTGAGGATACCTGAACCTGCTGTCTGCATATGAGGTGACTGAAAATACCCTGGCTAGGTCAAGTGTACCTGGTCTGCAAAGTGGTAGCCTTGTTCATCAACACTTTAAAGAGGTCTGTGCAGCTGATAAACCTAATACAATACATCATTTGTTTATTTACTTGAGCATTTATTGTGGTTCCAAACAAGACGAAGTCCTGTCAACTTCCATCTTTCCTTTGTTTATCATGCTATTACCTATTGACTCCATTGTAAGGATTTGGGTTCTTTTTACACTGAATTGTAATCCATATGGAAGACTGTGTTCTTTAATCTTCACCAAATGCTTTAAGTCCTCCTACGTTCAGCAAGGACGGATGTATCATCTGCATATCGAAGGGTTGTTAATAAGCCTTCTTCCGATCCTGATGCCACATTCTTCCTCATAGTAGTTGTCTGGTGTCTCAAATTCTTAGCTCAGCATACAAATTCAAGAATTATGGTGAAAAGACAAGGCCTGAAAGACATCTTTCTCAGAAAGAAGGGGATGGACTATTCTTTCTTCGTAGTTGTGAGTCTGTGAGCTCTGCTCCAACCACCTGTGCATCTTGGGTAACCTTCAGGTATTTGAAATGCTGAGGATGCAGCTCCCAGTACAAAAAAATGACTGGCAAGTCGTCGTTAAGTAGGTAAGGGGAGTCAGATAAGATTTGAAGTCTGTCTTCACTGCCTGCGGAGACCAGAGCTTGGATAACTCAGCACCTCTGTTTATTTCTCCAAAAATGAAAAGTGATGATACTATCTTGAATATTGTATGATGTGTTATAGGGGATGGACCAGCCTCCCCACAACCTGACTGATCCAAGGGGTGATTGTGTAGTGAGGGGTATATTAAAGAGACATGAGACAAGGCCTACAAGGGCTCACTTCTTCCATGGCACCAGAGCCAGCATGAGGCAGTAATTTATTCTTTCACGAGCTTATATTATCCGGGACATGCAAGCCACAGTAAGGACATACGTAACAGGAAGGGGTTCTATTGGAGGGATACACATACATGATGGGGACAAGCTAGGGTAGCACACGCAATAGGAAGGGGAGGTACGAGAGGCACATGTGTGACGGGAAGGTACATCCGCAACAAGATGGGTGGCTCTAGAGTTAAGATGGTGGCCTAACTTTAGTCGTCTCTGAGTTGACTTGACCTTGAGTGTCTCTGAGCTCTTCTACAGGGGAAAATCATGATCCTATCAGACAGGGTTGGGCCCTCCAGGGTAGGACAGACTATAGGGACTGATTGCCTTCAATGGAAGACAACCTTAAGGCAAGCAAGTACCCTTCAGGGGGTTGACCTTCAAGCATATATAGTAGCAACCATGTGCTTGCAAGCACCTTAAGATTGGCCTTGCTATGGGGGAACATCCTGGGGAGTAACTTTTACTTAGAAGAATGTGACTGGAATGTGTGTCCCTCCTACAAACATGAAGGTCTTTCTCCGCAGGAACCCTGGCCCCCAGACTCCTTAGCGTATGAATGTAGAGACTTTGTCTGCATGCGCTCTCTTCCTGGTTCTGTTTCCCACAGTTAGGCACAAAGCAGATGGTTGAGGGAACCCTCACTTATGTATCAGACTAACTGAAGAAGACAGAGAAGAAGGGGGAGGGAGGAGAGAAAGAGGGGGGGGAAGAAGAAGAAATAAAAGAAGAACAGTAGGAGAAGGTGGGAAGAAGAGAAGGAGGAGGAAGGGAAAGGCAGAGAAGGAGGAGGACAATGTAAGGGGAAAACAAGAGAAAAAGGCAGGAAAAATAAAAAATATTAATAATGGATACAGGGACATACGCCTATATGTTCTTGCCCCTTCCATTAAAAATCAAACAGCCTTGGTATGCTTTTAATTTTATTGTTTTGTACTTATTCCGTAGCAGTCTCGTGAATTAGATGGCATGACTACTATTTTGCCTGCAATAGTAAAGAGAAACTAGGGAGGCTGAAGTAGGGGCAGAGCCAGGCCCAGAACCTGCTTCCTCATTACACAAGTTTCTTGCCTATGTGATTCGCCCAGTGCTAGAACATTTATAGAGGACATCTCTCTAAGCCTATCTTAGTGGCACCCCCCTTGTCAAAAGTCAGAAGGACACTCCCTGTTGCTATAGCCTGAACAATCTTTTTGGCTCTGTGTGCAAAAAGATTTTAATTTCTATGCGCCTGAAAGTAATAGAGATGAAAATTGTTCCCCAGTCTAGCCATAAGCTACGAAAGCTATAAACAAAACATCTTCAGATTACTTTAATATTACCTAATGGGTGTAAGCTGCAGTGGTACTTGACGGGCTGTGTATTTTATGATGTGTCATAATGGGTGCATCCACATTCATCTACTTTTATGACTGTGTCAAGTCGGGTGAAATGCTGGCATCTCGGGGCTCCTTTCTTAGAGAAACGATGGCTTTGTAAAAACAATTCTATCTCCACATTCTGTATTTTGTGAGTACAATAGTCTGCACGATAGTTAGATGATTTTATGTCAACTAGACCCTCCTGGCTAGGGGTGGAGTCAAACCTGTCAATCAGGTCACAGTCTGATACTCGGGGGTGTGGCCTTCTCATAAAGAGGACCCTGCGAACCTACTTCCCACTTTCCCACTCCACCTTCCTGCTTGCTGGGCCTCTGGTGGCCACGCTGAGAGTGACCAGTCCCCTACCATGTGTCCACAGCCATTGGATCCACTGACTCTGCACCCACCAGCCTGTGTTCTTCCTGCATTCTGCATCATTGCATGTGGCTGCGTAATTCTGAAGAAGGGTTTATGAACTAGTATTGGGTTTATAGCTTTGAGTTGGGTTGGGCTGAGATGCCTCCTTGACCTATAATTACTTCTTGTATCAAGTTCTTTCTTCTACAAATACGAGCGTCACTGGAGGTGTTCCTCCAGTCAAACTGACCTAAAAGCTTACTTAGGATAGGAAAGGGCAAATCATTTTGGTAAATGTATCGTTACAATAAAGTATAGTAATGAAAAGAGATTTGTGCATAGTTTTTATAATCCACAGTATTGACTCATTCTGACGATTTTGCTTTGGATTCTCAAGGAAAGACTCTAAAACTGGGAAGACGGGTTTTTATGTCTCTGGGTTCATTTGATCCGAGAGAAGGAAAATGGCAGCCTTTCCCCCCTCCCCCAAAATACAACGTTTACATTGTAAGCTTCGCCTCCTCAAAATTACTCGCTGCCGTCAAGTCCATTCCAACTCACGCAGACCTTATAGGCAGACTCGAACCACCTCTTTGGGTTTCTGACACTTTGATCTTTCTTCTGTTAGTGAGTTCTTACCACTGACCTTGTGGTCAGCAGCTCAATGGGTCACCCACTGCAACCCCAGAGCGCCTCTGTTTTTGAGTGCCCTTAAAGCTGTGTTCTGGAAAACATTTTTTTCCCCTTTATACTTGATCTTCAAACTCCCCAACTTCCTTCCCAGCTGTCTGCTGTTATTTGCTTCACAGGGTCTCTATGAGGCGGAATCAACTCCACGGGTGTGTGCTTGGTCTGGTTTACACAGTGTGCGTTTCCCGAGGTCTCCACTGTTTCTCTCTGATGGCTTACACTACCCAGTACTTGAAGACTGCCTGTCTCTCCTGAAATTGTTCCTCAGCCAGCATCGTCTCCGTTTCCTAGTTCACTTCATTCACTCCGGGTCTCGCCTCTGCTATCAGAGTTCATCTGAAGCTACTGCGACCTTTCTAGTATCCCTCTCCTGCACGTGTCTTGATAAGCTTTTCCATCTACAAGTTCCTCTTTTTAACATCTGTCTGTCTGTCTGGGATTTCTTACAGTGCTTACACTATCAAGCACTCCTCTTTTTTGATGTTGCAGAGTTATGGATTACATTTTGTTATTTCCTCGTTAGACCTCATCCCAAATGCCTAACAACCGTAAAGGAGAGGGGCTGTAGGGAAAACAGAGGGAGATCAGTACCCTGTGCAATGACTGAGAAAGAAATATCACAGAACAAGCAAACAGATCTCGAGATGGAAAGATAAAGGGGAATAACACCTGAACCATACCACACTTCACTATAGAAATGTCCATATCCTGACACAACCACTGAAGACAAAAAGGGTGAACAACCAAATGTGGTGAAGAAAGCGGATGGTGCCTGGCTATCAAAAGACATAGTGTCTGGGGTCTTAAAGGCTTGAAGGTGAACAAGTGGCCATCTGGCTCAGAAGCAATAAAGCCCACATGGAAGAAGCACACCGGCCTGTGTGACCACGAGGTGCTGAAGGGATCAGTTATCAGGCATCAAAGAACAAAAAAAACCAAAAACATATAATTGTGTGCTCACCTCCATGATACGACCGCTGAAGACAAACAGGTGAATAAGCAAATGTGGCAAAGAAAGCTGATGGTGCCCAGCTATCAAAAGATACAGTGTCTGGGGTCGTAAAGGCTTGAAGGTAAACAACTGGCCATCTAGTACAGAAGCAACAGAGTCCACATGGAAGAAGCACACCAGCCTGTGCAATCACAAGGTGTCAAAGGAATCAGGTATCAGGCATCATCAGAACAAAAAATCTTACCATAGTGAAAGAGTGGGGGAGTGCGGAGTGGAGACCCAAAGCCCATTTGTAGGCCACTGGACATCCCCTTACAGAAGGGTCTTGGGGAGGAGACGAGATAGTTAGGGTATGATATAGCAACGATGAAAAATACAATTTTCCTCCAGTTCCTAAATGCTTTCTCCCCCGCACCCACTGCCATGATCCAAATCCTACCTTGCAAGTCTGACTAGACCAGATGATGTACACTGGTACAGATGGGAACTGGAAATGCAGGGAATCCAGGGCAGATGATCCCCTCAGGACCAGTGGTGTGAGTGGCGGTATTGGGAGGGCATAGGAAGGGTGGGTTGGAAAGGGGGAACCAATTTCAAGGATCTACATGTGACCTCCTCCCTGGGGGACGGACAACAGAAAAGAAGGGAGATGTGGGACAGAGCAAGATATGACAAAATAATAATTTATAAATTATCAAGGGTTCATGAGGAAGTGGGGGAGAGGGGGAAAATGAGGACCTGATGCCAGGGGCTTGGGTGGAGAGCAAATGTTTTGAGAATGATGAAGGCAACAAAAGTACAAATGTGCTTTACACAATTGATGCATGTATGGATTGTGATGGGAGTTGTATGAGCCCCTAATAAAATGATTTTTTTAATGTCCATATGCCAAGATAAAGAAAGATAAAACCTCTGGGCCCTTGTAGAAAGCAATAAAATAGAAAGAGATTATTAGCCAATAAAAGGACAAAGATAGATTGACATCTGGCTTTCCTGCAATAACTCTGAATGAAAAAAGGCAATGAAATAGACATCTCAAAGGTTAAAATGCAAAGATGCAGAAAACATAGAACCCTCAACCATGGCTAAGGGAAATGGGGAAACGTTTGGGAGTGTCTCAAAATGCTAAACATCCTGATGATGGGAAATTGGCAGTGGATATTGATGATGCTTATACAGCATGATTAACGTAATGAGGTCATTAACCCATGCACATAAATAATGCTAAATGGGCACAGGTTGTGGCAGATAGTTGTGCAACAATAAAAAGTCATCATGATTGGCTATTGATTTTCCTCAGCCACCGAACAGCAAAATTTAGAAAATGAACTGCTATCTCTTTGAGCTCTTGTGGCAGTTTTCTCATCTGGTGTCAATTTAAGGATGAAGAGTGTAGGGGTGGAGTCTAGGCTGCCAATATGGAGATAGCCAATGAGACTTCTGTGTGGGCATAGAAATCTGGTACTACCTCCTTGGAGGCAGAAGACACATCTTTTACTCTCTCTTTGCCACTTCTTGGGAGACACTGCAGAAGGCAAGCCACATGGACGCAACCAGGCCTCGGAAGCCGGAGAAGGCACAGAGAGACCCCTGCCAGCACTGAGATGTTTACAACGCCGCTGGACCCAAGGACTTTCTACCCACTGGCTTGTGATCATCCTGCATTTGGCTTCATTGCACGTGTTTCACGAGTCTAATTGGTATCGGACATATGGGCTAATATCAGACTTATGGTCTTGGACTGGACTGGGTTGAGATGCTTTCTCAATGTTCAATTGCTCTTGTATATAATTTATACACATATGTGTGTCCATGGATTTGTCTCTCTAGTCCACCCAGAATAACACAGTTCTATAGATTGACTGTGACCATGATTTGTTTGGCATTGAATTGGGGGGTTTTTTTGGTGTGTTTTTTTTTTTATTAATCTCATGTAGGTTGTGCAAAATTAGGCATCCCTAGACTGAAAAAAAAACTTGGGATGAAAAAAGGTGATCAAACCAGAGAGTTAGAACAGTAAAGGCACGCCAGGTAAAAGTTGAAGGAAATCTACCCGAGATGATTGAATTTCTAAAAGGATTCTGAAATATCCACATTGGTATGAGAAAGAATAAACTTAAATACCCCAGTAACCATAGAATACATGAAAAATTAAGTTTGGATTCATGGAAGCCAGATGAACCCCTGAAAGTACTACCCCCAAATAATCTTTAAACCTAAATCTCAAATATCCGCTGAAGCCATGGTGGGATTCAGCCAGTTTGCACTGGTTCAGCAGAATCGACACCCAATTTTTTTAAATTAATCATCTTATTGGGGGCTCTTACAGATCTTATATTAATCCATAATTGTATCAAGCACACTTGTACATATGTTTATCATCATTTCCAAAACATTTTCTTTCTACCTGAGCCCTTGGTGTCAGCTCCCATTTTTCCCCTCCCTCACCCTCCCTTAAACCCTCATGAATCCTTGATCAATTATATATTATTATTGTATTTTACACTGCCCATTGCCTCCCTTCACTCGCATTTCTATTATCCATCTCCCTTGGGGGAAGAGGGGGTTATATATCCCACCTTGTGATCAGTTCCCCCTTTGATATCTAATTTTTTAGTTCGGTGAGCCAGTGGTGAAAATGGCACTTGTAATCAGGGTTCTCACTAAAGTGGGCAGCTATTGTTTTTTGGCAGGTATTATTTAATAATTTGCATGAATATTTTTAAAGTCTTACAATCTAGTTTTAGGTACCTCTTCTATTGTTTCTATTTAAATATTATCTGTATGAAATAATAAACTACCTTTCAGAATATCCTTTTTTCATACTTAAACAGCCGCTGGGCAGTGAACTGGTTATTAAATTATTTGAATCCCTTCAATGCCCTGAAGTCTCCCTACACCCAAACAATTTAACTCACCTAGTAAAGAATGTGCCACCAGAGCGCCTGAGCAAGTATGAAATAGGTTAAAGCATATCAGTACTGTGAAATACCACACAGAGTACTTGATACCATGGTTTGGGAGTGAAGAGTGTCCAGGAGAAGAGGGAAATCTATGCATCCTAAAAGTTCTCCAAAACACCCCAGTAAGCAAAGAGAGAAAAATGGAGCAATCCATGCAGGATAACACCATTTATGATTAAAACACACCTACAATAAAAAGGTATACATCAGGTGTTCTCCATGCATACACACACTCACACACACACTCACACACACACATCCTTGTACTCACTCATGAAACTTTTATCAGCAATTTTACTTGGGCCAGGGCGCAGAATTGGAGGTGATAAAAATAATTTCTCTATCTGATTCTGTGTTAACATTCACAAGGCGCATATATTCATATATTATTTTCTTGTTGTTGTTGTTTTCATTCATATAGTAGCCATTTTCTTCTCCAATTTCTCCTTGGGCACTGTTGGGGAACCTCTGAGGCTCCAGAAATCATGGCAAGCAGTGCTTAAGCCTAATCTATTGTTGCTGTTTGTTGTTAGGCGCTGCTGAACTCCCTCCCACTCCTAACGACTATCTGCAACAGAGGCAAACGCTGCCTGGTCCTGTGCCATCCTCACAAGGGGGATATTAGAGCCCATGGATGCAGCAAAGGTGTCACTATCTCATTAAGGGTCTTCCTCTTTTTATTGGCTGTTCCTCTACCTTCCCCAAGGGGATGTCCTTCTCCAGGGTGTCCTAAGTAAGAGAGACAAAGTCCCACCAGCCTCACTGCTAAGGAGCAATCTGCTGTCCTTGCGAGACAGACGTGCTTGTCTCTGTGGTAGCACTGGTTACGCAACCTCCACGGTGCTTGCAATAATTATACCACAATTAACCTGTGTCGATTCTTCGTCAGCCTTCCTCGGTCAGTGCCCAGCTGTCACATGCCTGTGAGGCCTCTGGAAATGCCATGGCTTGGGCCAGTGACAGCCTGGTCCTCAGAGGGACACCTTTGGTCTCTAGCACTTGAAATGGGTCAGATCTGACAAAGGCAGTACATCATTTGATTTCTTGGCTGCTGCTTCCATGAGAATTGATTGTTGATACAATAAACTGAAATCCTGACAACTTCAATTTTGTCTCCATTTAATCATGATGTTGGCTGTTGATCCATTTGTGAGAATTCTGGTTTCCTCTACTCTGAGTTATAATCCACAGCAAAGGTGTGCCTTGGACCTTCATCAGTAAGTGCTTTACATCTTATTGGCTTTTCCGAATCAATATTATGCCGTCTGCATATACCAAAACCCACTGCCATCAAGTTTATCCTGACTCACAATGCCCCTATATGGGCTTTGTAAATTTTTACGAAGCAAACAGCCTTGTTTTCCCCTCAAGGGACTGCTAATGGGCTTGAACCATGCCCAACGTATGGTTAACAGTTTAAAGCTTACTCCACAGCACCCTCCGGGCTCCTCGTTAGTGAACTTTCCTTCTGTCCGGTTGCCAAGTTTTTCATATAGCCCAGCTTGTCGGATGATTTTCCCAGCATACAGGGAAAGAAAACCATCCTGTGCATATCTTTCCTGATTTTAAACCATTTGGGGTTCGAACACCTGCCACTTGGTCTATATCTAGATTCTATATGCATACAACTAAGTGTCCTGGGATTCCCATTCTTTACAATGTTATCAATCATTTTCTATAATTCACACAGTCAATAAAAACGCAATTAGACATCTCTCTGATATTCTCTGCTTTCCACCAAGATCCATCTGACTCATCTCCTGTCATGTCCTATTCTGAAAGACTTGGGTTTCTAGCAGCTACCTCCCTACTTCTGCAACCATTTTTAATTGTTCTCAACTAAATTTTACTTGCATATATTATTGATAGTGTTTTATAATATATGCACTCTATTGGAGTGGGCATATATATGAATCTCTTCCAGTCGGTTGAGATAATTGTCTGAGTTAGACTGGGTTGGCTAGAGAAACAAACCAGTGACACTCATGTATGTACAAGAAAGAGCTTTATATCAAGAAGTAATTTTACATCAGGAAGGGATTCTAGCCCAGTCCAACTCAAGCCCATAAGTCTGATGCTAGCTGGAGCCCACTTCAGACTCATGTAGTTACGGACCCATGACACAGAAAGGTGATGCGGGATGCAGGAAGATCACTGGCTGGTGGGTCAAGAGCTGCCCGGATCCAAGGTCTGTAGAAATGTGGCAGGGCATCAACAGCTCTCAGGGCCTGGAAGGCAAATGGGGCCATTTCGGAAGGAAAGCACAGAGTCCCAGGAAGCTCAAAGGGGCAGAGAGAGAGGGAGAAGTGTTCAGTTTCTCCCTTATAAAAAGACCACACCCCAGGAAAGCATCACCAGGCTGCCACTTGATTGACAAGTTGTGTTCCACCCCTGTAAGTTCACACGGGTCAAGCTGACATAAAATCTAACTGCCACCCTGTCTTCCAAAGGTCTTAACATAGACTGGTGAATATCTCCAGCACTTCATCATTTCTTTCTTTTTTTTAGTATTTCAATTACTGTTTCATCAATCCCTAGAGCCTCATTTCACTCTAAGGCAGTGGTTCTCAACCTGTGGGTCATGACCCCTTTGAGGGTCAAATGACCTTTTCACAGGGGCCACTCGATTCATAACAGTAGCAAAATTACAGCTATGAAGTGGCAACGAAAATAATTTTTTTGTTGGGTGGGGGTCACCACAACCTGAGGAACTGTATGAAAGGGTCGAGGCGCATTAGGAAGGTTGAGAACCACTGACCTAAGGCCTTCAGGTGCAGCTCAGACTTCTTCAGTATCACCTGCTCTTGATTATATGCTGCCTCTTAAAATGGTTGAATGCGGAATCATTCTCTTTGGTACAATGACTGTATATTCCTTCTTCATGGTTTTTTCTTTTCTTTTGATGCTTCCTGCATCATTCAATATTTTGTCCATAGACTAGTTCAAAATTGCACTTGAAGCTTGAATTTTTCTTTAGTTTTTTCAGTTTGAGGTTTGGTCAGTGTATTTTTCCATTTTGATGCTCTACCTGTAGATCTTTGCACAATTCATTATAATACTTTATTTCTTGAGCTTCCCTTTTAAAATTTTCTGTTCAGCTCTTTTTCTTCAGTATGTCTTCCGCTCACTTTAGCTACTCCCCATTCAAGAGCAAGCTTCAGAATCCCTTCTGACATCCACTGTGACGTTTTTTCCCCCCTATCTTTTTTCATGACTTCGTGATTTCTTCATAGGGAGTGCTCTTGAGGACTCTTTTGAAAGCTACCCTTAGGCATAGAGATCCTGATGACTTCTTAAAGAGTCATCCTTCTGCACAGAAGATTGAGAAACTCCTTCAAAAAGCAAGGTTGCAAAGAAATGTGCCTGGTCTGTGCGCTCTGATTATACTAACGCAGTGGTGGCAGAAACCTACATGGTTATCAGAGAAGGATCCTTGGGATAAGTCCAGCAAACTTTCTAACAGAACCAGGGAACGTATTTCAGACTGATTACCTGGCTGGGTTGAGGCATACATATCTTCAAAATTACTAGATGTGTTAAAATATACATAAGACTATATGGTCCGTAGTTTGCAGTCAGCGTGACCCAGACTAAGCATCAGATGGAAGAGTCGGCTGTGTTTTCAGAGCAGATTGTGCAAAGGGAACAACAGGCCATCAGAAAGCAAGCTGTCATCCTTTGAATGTGGTGCCTGTTTCTGGCCCTGAGTCTCTTAATTAGATCAAACATTCTGTGAAGACCAAGCCTGGAACCAAAGAACCTTACCCAAGCCATATGCCATTCCATTTTCCATCTAAGCAGCCTCACTTTCACGGAGTTCATTTACTGGAGATAAGATCATTTATTTATCTGCCTGTAATGGCCCATCTGCTCTTAATATTTCTCCAGTGAAACCTTTTAATACCATGAGCTTCACATCAACTCCTAATAGCAGCAAGAGCGCATGTTTTGGCTTCCTCTGCAAAAACACCAATAACTCTACTGGTTAACTTCTTGTCACCCCTGTTAGCACTCTCTTCCATATTAGACCATGGAGCAAGCTCTGGTACAGGACTTCATAATTATGTAAGCAACAATGTTGTCTTACTGTTGGGGGTTTTGTGGCCATTGACAGGAACCGAAGAAGTCACTGTTAAGGATTAATCTGGATCCCAGGCACTGGGGACTCAGGTCTCCAGAGAAACCCTGGGTAGAGTCTCTAGTGATAATGGATAGACGAAGGAGCAGTGTTAATTCATTGGTAGAATTTTCATTACCCATGTGGGAGTCCCAGGTTCAATTCCTAGCCAAGGCACCTCAAGGAGAGCCACCTCCCATCTGCCATTGGAGGTTTACATGTTGCTACACTGCTGGGGGGGGGGGGGGTTAGCACAGATCACTAACCTCACAGCTGTTTTCCAAATGTCTGATGACTCCCTTCTCTAACGATTATAGCCCCCAACGCTGAAGGTGCAGTTCTGCTCTGTCACACTGGGTAGCGATGAGGTGAAAATTGACTCAATGGCACCTAACAACAACAACAGGTTTCAGCAACACTACCGGATTACGATGGACCGGGGGGTGGGGGAGGGAAATGTCTGAGGATTTAGTTCCAAAAATTAGTCAACACAAGCCCTCTGCAGCCCAACGACACGACCCCATGATTGATGGATCACGGTGGGTTGGGGTTTGATTCGACAGCAGCTAACCACAAAACCAGGATGGCCTTCTGGGATTGAAGCTGGCCCATCATTTAGACCCATTTGCCAGCTCTACTCTGGCTATTGGTTAGAAAAAGCCTGCACCACACGGGAGCCTTCTCTGGTAAACGCCACTGTCCTTGGCTAGCCTCTGCAGAAGAGTATACTGAGCGATACACTAGGCTGATGCAGCCTTGTACTACGGCACAGCTTCCTTCTGTGACATCCTGGCTAGTGTCATGGTCTCATGGGACCTGGGCCTCTGGTTTGCAGGATTTTGCTTGTCTCAACCATGTAGACTAGCATTTTGCTTGTCTCAACCATGAAGACCAGTTCTTTTCTTCACCAGCAAATGTTTCATTGTTATTTATGCATCCTGTTTCTCTATTTGGCATAATAATGGCTAACAAGCCCTGAGCACCTACCACATGCCAGGTGCTTTGTCTCCGTGTTCCTTGTTAATCCTCACATGACTTTCAGTCTCATTTTACACCTGAGGAAGCATAGGATTAGAAGATGTTTTGCTCAAGATCACCCAGCATGAAAGTGGTAGAGTCGACATTCAGAGCAAACCCTCTCAGATTTCAAAACCCAAACTCTTAACAACGATGTCATCCAACTCCCTAATCTGTTAGTGACACAAACTGGTCATCAAATAACATTTGACATTATTTCTAATATATCCAATGTCAAGGTAAACTTTGGGATATTTATAATTAATATCCACTCATGTGTACACTTACTCAACAAGCATTTATTGAGTACCGACCGTGTCTCATTCCAGCTGCATCCAAGAGACACTATATCTCAGGAACTCGCAAAAACTGGGAGACTCACAAAAATCCGTGAGACATATGCAAAACTATGCTAATACAATGCCAAGATTCCCCCTTCTCTACAGATTTCTCCTATTCCCCCGTCTTTATTTGATTATCTCTTCTTTGATAGTTATCATAACTATGCAATGGCCAAAGAAATTTCATTTTCTGTATAGTCTCCTCATAAGATTGCCAGGTTTCTGAAAGAACTGACAATTTAATAGTCTTTTCTCAGAAATGTTAGCTAATATAGTTCTACTCATTCTTTATGCTTTTTAAAATCCTATTTTACTTACATAATGCTAAAAATTAATTTGAATCTTCTAAGTACTAGTACCTTTTTTAAAAACGGTCAGTTCAAACATGACTTTATTCTATTTATTCTTTCCCATTCATGGATTAGGTATATTTTTCTTCTGGACATTTATAGTTTTCTTCAATAATCACCAAATAACTCAATCTGTTTTAGCAAAGATGTTGTTGTTGTTGTTTCCAAGCAGGAAAGGGTAGTCGAGGCATAGAGACCCAGCCGTGTTTAATACTTGTACTATGGCTGCACCTGTTGCCCATAGTACATTGCATGTCACACCTATTCAGCTGCCAACATGCAAACAAGCCTTCACACATCCCTTTGAATACAGTAACGTTCGATATTACTCAGTCAAATTGTTTTTCTTTTTCTTTAATCATTTTATTAGGGGCTCATACAACTCTTATCACAACCCATACATACATCAATTGTGTAAAGCGCATTTGTACATTCATTGCCCTCATCATTTTGAAAACATTTGCTCTCCACCTAATCCCCTGGCATCAGTTCCTCATTTTCCCACCTCCCTCCCCGCTCCCCGCTCTCTCATGAACCCTTGATAATTTATAAATTATTTTGTCATATCTTGCACTGTCCGACGTCACCCTTCACCCACTTTTCTGTTGTCCGTCCCCAAGGGAGGAGGTTATATGTAGATCCTTGTAATCAGTTTCCCCTTTCCAACTCACTTTACCTCCACCCTCTCAGTATTGTCACTCACACCACTGGTCCTGTAGGGATCATCTGCCCTGGATTCCCTGTGTTTCCAGTTCCTATCTGTACCAGTGTACATCCTCTGGTCTAGCCAGATTTCTAAGGTAGAATTGGGATCATGATAGTGGGGCGGGCGGGGAGCATTTAGGAACTAGAGGAAAGTTGTAGGTTTCATCGTTGCTACATCACACCCTGTCTGGCTCGTCTCCTCCCTGAGACCCTTCTGTAAGGGGATGTCCAGTGGTCTACAAATGGGTTTTGGGTCTCTACTCCGCACTCCTCCCCTCATTCACAATGATATGATTTTTTGTTCTGATGATGCCTGATACTTGATCCCTTCAGCACCTTGTGATCGCACAGGTTGGTGAGCTTTGTTGCTTCTGAGCTAGATGGCTGCTTGTTTACCTTCAAACATTTAAGACCCCAGACTCTATATCTTTTGATAGCCGGCCACCATCAGCTTTCTTCACCACATTTGCTTATTCACCTGCCTTGTCTTCAGTGATTGACTACTCGATCAAATTCTTAGATTCCTAAAATAACCCTCGCCCCTGCTTTGCTTTTCTTACCAACCACATGTTTTGGAAAAATACTCTTAGGGTGTAACTGACACTGACATTTTCCAAATAAAACATTTGTTTCTGAAAATATAAATTGTCTTGTTCCTCTGACGTAAACACTGGTTTTGTTGACAAGGGGAAATGTGACAGCAATTATCACAGTGAGGCCGTTGAAGGGCCTGTGGGCTTCTCCGTATTGTTAGAGATGAACTGCCATAGCATTCACTTTCCCAGGAATGCAGAGTCTCGGTCCATCCCTAGGTGCCTTCTGATGGCTCTGTGGCAGGAAGAAGGGAGCTCATGAAGCAGACGTGCTGCTCTGTGCTTTCGGAGAATTCCTCCTTCACACAGCTGTCCCTTGGCCTTGGGATAAGAGCACGGATGCGGTGTTTTATTAATGAAACTTTCGCATATGGTTATGTGTCACCATATGATACAGGCATCTGGGGAGGTGTGTTAGTCATCTACCGAAGCACAGCGAACCACCCAAAACACCAAAGGCTTACTTCAAACAGCAATGACGTATTCATTCTTATGACTCTCCCGGATGACTGGGTAATTCTTCTGTTCATAACAAATCCCCCAAGTGGTTGCATTCAGCTGGAAAGTTTGCTCAAGGTTGGATTCAACCTGGAAATTCTTGGTGCGAGGACAGCTGTGTTTCTCTCTCTCAGCATGTGGTTTGGAGTCTCTCTCAAGAGATTAGCCTGATCTAGTCTTTGTACTCCGCATCTGAATTGCAAGGGGAGGGGGGGAGCAAATCCCACTGCACAAATGCTTATCAAGTTTGCCTGGCTTCATATTGGCCGAGATCCTCGTGGCCAATGCCAGTCTCATGGGCAGAGAGCTAGATTTGGAGTGGGAGAGGATTATCCAAGGAGGTGACGACCAGGAGACATGATACAAGAGTCACCCACGTGAGTGGAGCCAGAGAAAGAAAAAATCAAACTTTGGTGGCAGTAATTTAGTGCAAGAACAAAGTTTGTGAGCATGACAGCATGATCATTGAGCATCTTAAGGGGTTCATAATGATAACTAGTATGTATTGCTCATTACAAGATGCTGGGCAGATACTGCTCTAAAAAATAATATCTATTATTTCTCTTAGCCCTCCTTTCAACTATGAAAGATTAGTACTATCACTCACCTTCACATTATAGACAAAGGAACCATGTGTCTAGCGATGGAGGCAAACATCAAAAATAGACTTCAGAGTAAAGCCCATCAAAGCTCAAATCCCTGGTAGCATAGTGGTTACACACTCTGCTACGACCCAAAAGACCAGAAGTTTGAAACCATCAGTGCTCCACGGGGAAAGGAGGGGACCTTCTATTCCCTCAAAGAGCTACAGTCTTGGAAACTCACAGGGGCAGTCCTACCCTGTCCTATCCTGGGCCACTCTGAGTCAGCTCTGGTTGGATTTGGGTCTTTCCCCCACAATATCAGACCCCCATAAAATAGTCCTGAAAGTGGTGTGTCTTCTAACAGTTAATGTTTGAACACGAAGTTCTAATCAATATTCCAAACCAGTGAGTCAGAATTAACTACTGCCACAAGTACATTGATACTCAAAGCAGCCCTGCAGGACAGAGTGGAACTGCCCTTGTGGGTTTGTGCGACTGTAAATCTTTGTGGACGTTGAAAGCCTCATCTTTCCCCTATGGAGCAGCTGGTCATTTCCAAAACTTCCCCGCCAGTAACCGCTACACCCCCGGGACTCCAGTTTCTGATGGCACGTCTTTTTTCCCATTGCTGGCTAATGAGGGTGGACCCCTTCTGACGCTGCTGTGGGGCGGCGGGGTAGTGTGTTGTACTGCTAAGTGCAAGGTGAGCTGTTCTAATGTTCCAGCTATCTGCACCCATAAATATTTACTATCTCAGAAACTTTGCAGAGGGGCACTATGCATCGGAATCGTCTTCTTGGTGTTTGGGGCTTTATAAGATGATTATTAAGTGATTCTCCGAACTTTGCTGGAAGCTATGGCTTCCTTCCCACTGAGCACCCTCACAGCCCTGGTGGGTGTGGCTTCCGGGAGGGGGCCTCCTGCTGGCTCGGAAGCATGTCAGCTGAACCAGGTCACTCCCTAATTATGGTTGTTCTTGGGAGATGTTTGAGTGTGCTGTGAAATGCTCACAACCCCTGCTGGGGGAGCCCAGTGCTATAGCCACGGGGTCAGGCCATCTCCCGGAGGACCTTCCTCTCTGCTAAGTGGATGTCCTTGTCCAGGGACTGGTCCCCTGATCATACAGCCGAAGTCTGGGAAGTGAAATCACACCATCCGCACTTCTAACGAATACCCTCGCTGTACGTATTTCTTTCAAGACGAATCTGTTTGTTCTGGCCATCCATGGTAAACTATTAGCCGGCCTATAAAAAGAACTCAACGGACGATTTTAAGGAAGCTGTGTGAGCGTGCTCAATTGAATTGTGTCTTCTTAACATGTAGCCCCTATGTTTGCAGAAGGAGCCCTGGTGGTGTAGTGGGTTATTCATTGGACTAGCACCACAAGGACAGCAGTTCAAACCCACCAGCCGCTCTGCGGGGAAAGAACTAAAACAGTGTGCTTCTGTTAAGATTCACAGCCTCCGAAACCCAAAGGGGGTTCTTTATTCTGTCCTCTAAGGTTGCTGCAAATCAGCTAACTTGATAAAAAAGAAAGTCCTCTCTGAGTGACTTGTGGGGCTGCTGTAACCCCTTAAGGGACCAGGCCTCCTGAACATGTGGCCCTGTTGGTAATAGGGTTTTCTTTCTTGTATGATTGTAGGGTGGCTTTTAAGCCTAAGGGCTTTGGGGATCTAGACAGTTGATTTGACAGAGAAGCAAGCTCCCATGGGGGAACGGTGGGTGCCAGTGGGCATCTCCAAGAGGAGCAATAGAGAAACTAAGACAGGGATTTACCCGAGAGAGCCTTCCCCTAGAGCCTGGGCCCTGAATTCAGATTTCTAGTCTCGTAAACTGTGAGAGAAGAAAAGTCTGTTTGTGAAAGGCACTCTGGTCTCTCGGTTACAGTCTCCGCAGGAAACTAAGACATGGGTTTAACAAGAAGGGGGGAAAGCAACGGGATTCTCACAAGCATAGGAAGCATGCTCGCCCAAGTCATCCATCCTGGCCTCTCTCAGTTACCCCTCGTGTCAGCTCCACCTCTGGATTGAGGGCAATAAAATCAACTGCCTGGCTGAAGAAAGACCGGGAACTGTATTCTTCTGAAATGTAGTATTTCACTCAATTTTATGTTCCAAAAGAGTGCAAACTCAAAAACAATATTGAGTTGAGTCAGATGTCTAAAGAGGCGAGGACACTTTGTAGATGTTTTTTTCCAAATGTAATTTACAGGCTAAGCTAGCGCTCTCCGCATTGCTGCAACCCAATCCCTTTGCAGTTGATTCTGACACATAGCGACCCCATAACAGAGCAGCTGATCAAGTGGTCAGCTTCCCAGCAAGTAACCCACTCAATAAGTAACCCAGGAGCAGGAATGGGAATAGCAATACCACAAGGGTAGGAGGAAGGCGGGGAGAGGTGGGGAAGAAGGGGTACAGATCACAATGAACAGCAGAGCACCACACACCCCCATCCAGGGAGAAGAGCAACAGAAACCAGAGGGGAAGGGAGACAGCGGTCAGTGTGAGATATGAAAATAATAACAATATAATCTATCAGGGGCCACAAGGGGGAGGGAATAAAAAAAGAGAAGCTGATCCCAAGGGCTCAAAAGAAAGTAAATGTCTAGAACAGAATGATGGCAATATATATACTAATATGCCAGATACAATTGATGTATGGATTGTAAGCAGAGTTGTACGGGCCCCCAATAAACTGATAATAAAATATATAAATGACCCAGTACCCCACCAACACACCTGTCCTGGCTGCAGCTGACACGGTTGCATCTTGAACAGGCCATGTGTTAAGGTTGCATTGGCTGGTACTTACAAGACCAGATCAGCAGTTCTAACCCACCAGGCGCTTTGAGGGAGAAGCTTTCTATGCCTGTAAAGCTTTACAGAGTCAGGAATGCGCAGAAGCAGTTTTATGCTGTCCTGTTGGATCATTATAAGTTAGAATCAACTCAGTGGCAGTGGAGTTTTGTTTTGTTTTACAGCTCCTTCGCATTCTTTTAACCTCTATCACAAGCAAACGGAACCCATGAAAGACAATGAAGCCCAAATAATGGCCACCATTGATCTTGTGACTTCGCTGTAGCACTCAGCTGCTGAGGTCCTGTGAAGACAAGGGAGCCCTGGAGGTGGCACCCTGTTAAGCACCCAGCTGCTGACTGCAACGTTGGCTGTTCTAACCTACCAGCCATTCGGTGCACAGTCAGCTTTCCTGAAGACTCACAGGACGTCCCTGGAAACCATATGGGGCAGTTCTACTCTGCCTGCAGGGTCAGTAAGTGTCGGAATCAACCTACAGCAGTGGGTGTGGGCTTTTGTTTGGGGATTTTTAATGAAAATATGGCTTAGGACACTTTTAAATAAAATGAGCAGCTTGTGTGTCCGTTAGAAGACTTCTTTTGTTCCCCCTAAAAACAAAACAACGTCTGGTATGGGAGTCCAGCAGGAACAACTGGAGCTGTGATTTGACGGCACCTGCCTGCCTAGCCCGTGTTTTTTCACGTTCTAAACTGACAATCTGGTGGGGGAGGGGGGAGTCTCTCTCAATCATTCTATTCCTATTTTCCGCATCTACAGAAAATGAGAATCATAACGCTGCCTTTGCGGGGCTGTGAAAAGGACATGAGGTGCTGACCTGGACATGCCCGGCACGTCATTTGGCCCAGAAGAGGAGTGGGTTAACAGGGTTGGGCTGGGTTTTTCCTGCCTTCTCAGCAGGCTTTTCTTTTTAAATACTAATTACCTTCAAGCCTCCACTTAATTGTAGAAACAATCCTTATTGACAGCCTCAATTAATGACAAGGAAGCCTTTACTTAGAAGCTCTGCATAATGGCATTCATTCTTTACAAACCTTAATGATGGAGTTGGCAATGACCTCTAAGCCTAGAGCAGTTAAGCTGAGCGCACAAGCCATCATGCCCTTGGAATTCATCATTTGATTATAAACCTGCATACAAAGTCAGGAAAGTGACTACAACCAGCCAAAGATTTTTAGGAAAGTAACAGTTTATCCTTAAATGGGACAGTCCTGTGAACCTAGCAGATCTTCTAAGATGTACAAGGAACTGATTACCCTTTACTCACAAATTAGTTTTTTTATTATTAAAAGATCATTTTATTGGGGACTCTTACAGCTCTTATAACACTCCATGCATCAATTGTATCAAGCATATTTGTACCTATGCTGCCATCGTTTTCTAGACATTTACTTTCTATTGAGCCTTTGGTATCTGCTCCTCTTTTTTTCTCCCTCCCCCCCAACCCCGCCTCATGACCCCTTAATAAATTATGTTCTTATTATTTTCATATCTCATAGTGACCACTGTCTCCCTTCCCCCATGGTTTCTGTTGTTCATCCCCCTGGAAGCGGGGGGTCGGGTTATGTGTCCATCATTGCGAACATTCCCCCTTCCTCCTCACCTTCTGCCTACCCTTCTGGTATTGCTACTCTCATTCCTGTTCCTGGATTACATGTGTCGTGAGTTCTTGTCTCTTATCTGTACCTGTGGACATGCTCCGGTCTAACCCAAAGTGAAAGGTAGTATTGGGATCATGACAGTGGGGGGTGAGGAAGTCTCCAGGAGACTTTCATCAGTGCTTTACTGAGCCCTGGCTGACTCATCCCTCCCCCTGTGACCCCTTTGTAAGGGGATGTCCCATTGTCTACAGATGGGCTTTGGGTCTCTGCTCTAACCCTCCTCATTCTCAACAATATCGTTCTTGTTTGTTTGTTTGTTTGTTTGTTTTGGGTCTTCTGATGCCTGTTACCCAGTCCCGATGACACCTCATGATTGCACAGGCTCATGTGCTTCTTCCATGTGGATTTATTGCTTCTCTGCCAGATGGCTGCTTGTTTAACTTCAAGCCTTTGAGACTCCAGATGCTATACCTTTTGATAGCCAAGCATCATCAGCTATCTTCACCACATTTGCTTATGCACCCATTTTTTCTTCCACAATTGTGCCAGGAGGGCACTCACAAATGTTTTAGATATCCATTGAGTCATGAGTTATTGCAGAAGTATTTCACACAGAGAAACTGGAGATTTGATGATTGTCTAACGTCACCATCAGAGTTAAGTCTACAGCCCACTCCTGATTCCCAGTCCACAATACTCACCTGTATATTATTAAGCCCCTCCTGTGAGCACTCTTCCATCCTTTTGATTAACACGAAGGCAGGATGAGGTAGTTAGTTTATTGTGCCAACCTGATGCATAAACACATGTGGGACTAATTGAAGGGCGGAGGGAAAAATGGCTCAGTGAACTTCTTTTTAGTTCTTGGGTCTCTTGCTTTCTGATGGTCGGACCAGGGTGCAGCTGTCTTAGCTGCTTCAGCTGGCCAGGCTCACTTCCTACAAGACATCCCCAAGGAGAAGTCGCATGGACCTACCCAGATACAGCATGGGTGCTGAGGCAGCCATGTGGAAACCCTTGCCAGCACTGAGAGGCTTACACAGTCACTGACTCAGCTTTCCTCCTGCAGTCAGTGTCATCGTGTGTGTTTTGTGAGATGGAACAAGACTTAGTGGATTGGTGTTGGACATATGGGCTAATGTTGGACTTATGGGCTTGGGCAGCACTGGATTGGGATGTTTTCTTAATGTGAACTTAACCTTTATAATAAAACTCTCTCTTGTCCATGAGTTTCTGTGGATGTGTTTCTCTAAAGTACCCAGACTAGCACACAGGAGAAGAGTAATGGATACGGCAGATGGCATTCAATATCCATTTCTCCTGTGTTAGTTTGGGTAGACTAGAGAAACAAATCCAGGGAGACTCATATGTTTATAAGAGAGTTTTATATAAAGGGTAATTATACATTAAGAAAGTATCCCAACTCAGTCCAGTCCAAGCCCATAAGTCTGATATTAGCCCAAAAGTCCAATACCAATCTATAAAGTCCTCTTCAGACTCAGAAAACACATGCAATGATGCCGAATGCAGGATGATCAAAGGCCAGTGGGTAGAAAGTCTTATAGATACAGTGGCAGTGTAAGCATCCCAACGCTGGCATGGGCTCTCCACATGACTTCTCCAGCTAAGAGCACTACCATAATTCCATGTGTCTTGTCAACAGAGTGTCTTCCAGGGAGTGAGCTGAGAGAGAGATTTGACTCCCACCTCCAAGGAGAAAAATGCCGAGTTTCCAGAATTCTCAGGAGAAGGCCATTCCCACACAGAGGCCTCATTGGCTATGATCCAATTGACAGACTAGACTCCACCCTTTCACTCTTAATCCTCTCAAATCCAAAATTGACACCCAATTATGTAACTACCACATCTCCCTTCTAATTCAGTGATTTTGTGTTTAAACTTGACTCATTAGTAGGTCAAAGCCAGCATTGTGCAATAGAATGGAAGAGTTTAGGACAGCACAGCACAGAAGATAGCGGAATGCATCACTCCATCGTGGGAATCGTTCCGTTCAGGCAGATAGGTGTGAGGTTGTGTGCATGTGTGCTCAAAGTGGATTGTACGGAGGAACATGTCAAAACATTCGAAAACCACCGCTCTAGAACACCATCCTGGACCACTGAGATTGGGAAGCTAAGTATTACGTCTTCCTGGAATCCCTCAGCAAAGATTCCAGATGTTTTCTGGGACTGGCCAGTCAGAAGCACACACAGGAGGTTTGGGCAGTGCCAGTGACCACACCTCCATCACCACAGCCATTTCTGCTGGCCAGCATAGCCGTGGACGCTTTGGGTCCTTCTGTGACGCCATTAGCAGAGAACTCAGGATACAGTCATTCTAGTTAAGGATGCTGAGAGCCTGGATACGCTTGGACGGTGCAAATGGCTAACCCAGTCAGCTGTTTACCCAAAGACAGGAGGTTCAAGTCCACCCAAGGGTGTCTCAGAAGAAAGAGCTGGCAACCGACTTCCAAAATATCAGCCATTGAGCACCCTGTCACCTTAGTTCTGCTCAGACACACGGGGCCAGGAGATTGGGAACTGACTCCAGGGCGACTGGTCATGGGCACCAGGCGCAGGGCGTCCATTTTCCTGATGCAGGGGGTAGCTGGTTTGGGGTTAGCATCAGAAAGGGTGGAGTGGTGCCTCTACAGTGCTTCTGGTTAGTGGTGGTGTCCGTGAGATTCTAAATCCACGAGCCTTCTCGTTATGAATGGAGCGGCAGCAATAGCTCCTGGTGTGCCTTCGGGAAAGCTAAGGAAGCCTCAGCCTCTAGTGTCTCTCTTCAGCCTCACGTGATTCTGTGTGCTGCTTAATACCCCGTTCTAGATACCTTTTTGCTAGAGCTACTTGGAATAGTGCTTCTGGACTGCACCCTGTTGGAACGGACAGGAAATGGAAAATTCCGTAAACTAAAATATATTTCCGATATCTACCATTATACTACTTGGCACCTGCTTATGACTTTTAAGGGGAAATTCTGAAAAGCAAAGCAAAGAAACAAACCAAAGGTACAGTCATTTATAAGTCATAGTTATTTTGTGTGTGTGCTTGATTTGGGGCTCTGAAACATACTATATACCAATAGTAATTTAAACAGCCTGATACTGGTGTAACAATAAACACATAGGCCAACGGAATAGCTTGAAAGTCCAGAAATGAATTCACACATCAATGATAAATTGATTTATAACCAGTGTGCTTAGTCCATTAAAAGAAGTAAGAAGAGTCTCTTCAACGAATGGGAATATTGGATTTCTATATGCAGTAAAGAAACAAGAAAGGGAAGGGGGAGAGAGGGAGGGAGAGAGAAAGCAGGAAAGGAAGGACTAGACACAAAAACAATTCAAAATGAATTAAGGACTTAAATATACAAATTAAAACTACAAAGAAGAGCGAGCAAAGGCAGCACCGGCTGGCCTCACTCTCAACACAGGGTTATCGACTACAAGGACAAAAATCACAAGTAGCAAAAGGTGAAGTAAATAGGACCTCATAAAACTTTAAACCTTTTTTCCAACAAAAGCTCTTTACCAAAAGAAGTGAAAAGACAAGCTGCCAATTGGGAGAATATCTTCAAAAAGCATATATACCCAACAAGCGTCTAATAGACAGGAAACATGGAAAACATTGGTAACTTAACAACAACAACAACAAACATAACCCAATCACAAAATGGACAAAAGATTTAAATACACATTTCAGCAAAGAGGATTTTCAAATGGCCACCAAGCACAGGAGAAGATGTTCAGCATCGTTAGCCATCTGAGAGATGCAAGTCAAAGCCACATTGCAGTTACGTTTCACTGAGAGGGCTAAGACACAATTTTAAACTAGCAAATGTGAGGCTGGGAGAAAATGGAGCTTTGTCCATGTAGTGGGAATGTCAAACAGTACCAGCTCTGTGGAAAACGGGGTGGGGTTTCCTCAAATACGTAAATAAATAAAACTGGGATCCAGCAATTCCACTCTTAAGTATATGCTCAAAAGACTTAAAAGCTGAGTCTCAAAGAGATTTGTAGACTAATTCTCATTAACAGCACAATTGACAATTGCCGAAAGTAGAAGCAACCTAAATACCCATCAACAGATGACTGGACGAACAAAATGTGGCACATACGTACAATGGACTACAGCTCAGCCGGTGTGAGAAATGAAGTCTTGAAACACGCCACAGCAGCTGACAAGTGGCCATCCAAGGCACAACCATTAGTCTCTGGTCACCTGGAACAACAGAAGGAAAGTCAGGAATGACAAGGACACAGAATGTGTGCCTAATTGTCCCTGTGAACAATTGCCTCCTTTGGCATGAGACTAAAAGAACTGCATAGTGCCAGGATATCATTACCAACCATTTTAATAAAAGGTCTCATAGAAGAATCCTGATCAAAAGGGGGGAATGTAAAAGGTGGTTTCAAAATCTCCAGGTCTTCTAGGTCCCTGGAGACTGGATGATCCCCTGGAATTATTGCACTGAGTTATTGGGAAGACCCTGGGTTTCCTGCCACCTATGGTGTGAAATTTTGAGACAAAATTCCCTCATCTCAAGGAAGAAGATGACCCAAGAGGGCACCTAAGTACACAAAAACACCCAAAGCAAGAAGAAAAGGAAAAAAGAACCTATGACTTACAGCGGCCTAACTCCACAGATGGGGAGGGGCAGAAAGTCTGTTCCTAGAAGATACTTAGGGTTTCAATAGGTGCCAGTATGCTTAAAAAAAACACTATTTGCCTTGAGATAATATTTAAATCTTCAAACAAAAATATCAAGTCTTCTTAAAACAGAGCTAATCAACAGAAAAGTGGGCGAAGGGACACATCAGACACATAAGACATGACAAAATAATAATTTATCAATTATCAAGGGGGAGGGAGGGAGAGAGGGGAAAAATAAGGAGCTGATACCAAGGGCTCAAGTAGGAACCAAGTGTTTTGAGAATGATGATGGCAACAAATGTACAAATGTACAACACAATGGATGGATGGATGGATTGTGATAAGAGCTGTAAGAGTTCTCAATAAAATGATTTTTTAAATTAAAAAAATAAAATCAGAGCAAGTTTAGCTTAACTAGTAAAAGGCATCTGCCTTGAGGATTATGGCTTTTTTAAAAGAGCCATCTATATGGGATCAAACTGCCAACTGCTTGAAAAATTAGACAGGAACCTTAGGGGACCGAGGGAGGAACCACTCAGAAAAGTAGAATATGCTTGGGGTTTTTTGTTTTGTTTTTGTTTTAAATCATTTTATTGGGGGCTTGTATAGCTCTTATCACAATTCAGACATACATCCATTGTGCCAAGCACATTTGTACATATGTTGCCATCATTTTCAAAACATTTTCTCTCTACTTGAGCTCATTGCCCCCTCCCCCACTCTCCCTCCCTCCCTCATGAACCCTTGATAATTTATCTTTTTTTTTTTTCATGTCTTACTCTGACCGCTGTCTCCCTTCACCCATTTTTCTTTTGTCCGTCCCCCAGGGAGGAGGTTATAGGTAGATGATTGTGATGGGTTCCCCTTTTGTTCCCCCACCTCCCCCTTACCCTCCTGGTATGACTACTCTCATTATTGATCCTGAGGGGTTTAATCTGTCCTGAGTGTGTTTTACTTTAAAATGAATGCTTATAAAATAAAATTAGTAAAATAGTCAAAGGGTGGGGGGTAAAACTAGCTGCAAGAATGACTGGGTTTGTCTTTGGTTTGGTTTTGTGGAAAGACCCTGAGGTGGAAATTTGGATGCAGAAGAGTCATTGGATTGTTCCCTTAGGAGCACTCTTAAGCCAGTCGGAAAGCAGGATTGGGCTAGCAGGGAACGGCATGGTGACCCCTCAGTCAAAGCACGGGGCAATTCTGACACTGACTTACCTCTCCAGTGTTGTCGTGAATGGAGGGACGAGGATCAGGTTCTCACACCCCACACTAACCAGTCCCTAAACCCGAGCTTATCTGAGACCTGAGTACTCCATGAACAATTCCTTGCAATCCATCAGTTGAGGTGGGCAGCAACCAACACTGAGTGCCTGACGGGTGAGTGCCTCAGCCCCAAATACCCAAAGGGATAGAAGGGGAAACAAACAACCAGTTGAAAGCCTTACCGTAGAAGCTACTGGAAGAGAATGTTTCAATAAGGAAACAGTCCATTGGATCAAAGGCTACAGAAGGATCAAATAAGACAGGTGCCTTAAAGTAGCAAAATCTTGCTAACAAGAAAACCGTGAGCTGAGTAAGGTAAAGTGGACGCCAGGTTGCTGTGGATCAGGGCCCAGATGGGAGGCAAGACAGAGAGAGCAATAGGAGCTACATTTTCAAGCGGTTCAACTGCGAAGCAGAAGAGAAATAAAGAAGGCTCTGAGTGGCCCATGGACTAGAAGTGGTTTCTGTGAAGATGGTTTAAAAAATTGACCATATTTAAATAATAATCGCTGTAGGCCAATTGGGAAGATGACGCTGAAAGCCAATGAAGAGAGGAAAGCAATCTATGGGAGTAGGTTGCTG
Organism: Tenrec ecaudatus; assembly: GCF_050624435.1. Taxonomy (NCBI): domain Eukaryota; kingdom Metazoa; phylum Chordata; class Mammalia; order Afrosoricida; family Tenrecidae; genus Tenrec; species Tenrec ecaudatus. The sequence continues at coordinate 16,432,824 of NC_134536.1, forward strand.
AAGAAGCGTGCACCCAGGTGGAGAAAGTAAACTCAGCCAAGAAGAGGAAAGCGACAAGGGTGGGTGTGGAAACATATACAGTACAATGCGATTAGGGGACGATATTGATGGTGTTTTCTGGTTGATGTAAAGAGAAGAGATGGCCTGCTGAGAGTCGAGGGCTGCAGGAGAGGCGGGAGGGGAAGAAGGAGGTTTGAAATAGGCATTGGAGGAAATGGCAGAAAGAACTAACTACTGAATTACCCGTTAGCACAAAGGGTTCAGCAGGGGCAGAGGCCGAGGATTTGGGGCGTTCAGTTGTCATCGTCGATGGTTTTCTCCGCCTGCTTTCGTTGAGACAGGAAAAGAAGCCAAACAGTCGTGGATGGGACTGGTTTCATGTTGGGGACAGAGGAATGGAGGAGTCCTCAGGAGAGGCTGATGGAAGAAATGAACCCTACTCTCTAGGCTGCCTCCTGAAAGCTAACGATTGGCAGGGCCAGCAGGAAGAAGGGGAATCGAAGGATGGTAAAAGGGGTTGTAGAGACTTTCCCTTCAGATTTCACTAGGGATATACCAGGTGAATACAAGATCCCGATTGGACAATATGTGTTTAGATGTATGTTGTGTGTCTGTCCATTACATGTCCTGATGGATTATTCCAGAGCCTCGGCTCACCCCACTGTCACTGGAGGGGTTGCAAAGAACACAGTGAATCATTTACACACACACCCTTGGCAGCAGTGATTGGTTCACCAATGTGTATAGGAGCAAGAAGAGACAATCAGAGACTTTCCTCATATTTCTTAAATGGATAATTTGAACACAGAGTCTCCCAGGTTCTCCATTCCTGAGCTGGGGAGACCATGCAGGTTTTTAGGACCACCTTTCCTGATAGCCTGGAGGAACCGATCTACAGAAGGAGAAAATCTAAAGCAGCGGTTCTCAACCTGTTGGTCATGACCCCCATGGGAGTCGAAGGACCCTTTCACAGGAGTCACCCAATTCATGACAATAACAAAATGACAGTTATGAAGTAGCAATGAAAATAATTTTATGGTTGGGGGCGGTCACCACAACATGAGGAACTGTATTAAAGGGTCGTGGCATTAGAAGGTTGAGAACCACTGATCTAAAGAGAAGTAAAATAAAACAGAAACTACATTCTATGGATTGAATTGTGTCCCCCAAAGGGTATATGGATGTAAATATGTCCATGTTTAGAAGTTATTGTTTTCTTTTGGATGGTATACTAGAATAGGATGGGTCCCAAACTTCTGAATGACATCTTAAATTGCAAGCAGAGTAGATATAGAGATGCACACACCAGGGCCAGACAAATGCCAGGGGAGGACCCATCTACAGGCAAAAGAAAGCCAAGGATGAATGGCACTCACCAGAAACTAGGGAGATGCTCACATTTAGACTCGTGGCCTCACGGCCTTTTAGAAAATAAATCTCTGTTTTCTAAAGCCACCCACCTGTGGTGGTGGTGGTGGTGGAGGTGGAGGTGGTGGTGGAGGTGGTGCTGGTGGTGGAGCTGGTGCTGGTGGTGGTGGAGGTGGTGGTGGTGGAGGTGGTGGAGGTGGTGGTGATGGTGGTGGTGGAGGTGGTAGTGGTGGAGATGGAGGTGGTGGTGGTGGTGGTGGTGGAGGTGGTGATGGAGGTGGTGGTGGTGGTGGTGGTGCTGGTGGTGGTGGTGGTGGTGGTGGTGGTGATGGAGGTGGTGGTGGAGGTGGTGGTGGAGGTGGTGGTGGTGGTGGTGGTGGTGGTGGTGGTGGTGGTGGTGGTGGTGGTGATGGAGGTGGTGGTGGTGGTGGTGGAGGTGGTGGTGGTGGTGGAGGTGGTGGTGGTGGTGGTGGAGGTGGTGATGGAGGTGGTGGTGGTGCTGGTGGTGGTGGTGGTGGTGCTGGTGGTGGTGGTGGTGGTGGTGATGGAGGTGGTGGTGGAGGTGGTGGTGGTGGTGGTGGTGGAGGTGGTGGTGGTGATGGAGGTGGTGGTGGTGGTGGTGGAGGTGGTGGTGGTGGTGGTGGAGGTGGTGCTGGTGGAGGTGGTGGTAGTGGAGGTGGTTCTGGTGGTGGAGGTGGTGGTGGTGGTTGTGGTGGTGACAGCAGATTGGTTCCTAGGCAACTAAAACACTAGTCTACCTCCAAACCCTTCATATCGCCTAAACATATCCTTTTTGGGGCTCAGAGACATCTAGGTTGCATCGCTAAATTGTGCCATGAGTGGCTATGAAAAAAAATGGGGGTGGGGGAGAAATAAAGGGAAGGGAAATCAAGGACCTGAAGACAGGGTATGGTATGGGTTGACTTGACTTTCTTGGCATTAACGTTACCAAGGATGACGTTAGGGGTAGGGGAGAAGACAACTGCCTATGAGCGATTTGCAAAAGTCTTCAGTCTGGGTATTAGGCAAGACCCTCGTTGGAGCACAGTACTTAGCAGAACAAAGGTGCCAATTGGCAGGAGTCTCAAAGAGTGGAGGATTTTACAAGGGTAAGCAAAAATAGTGCTACCAAACCGCAGGACCCTTTATTAAATAAAAAAGATCACAATCCATGGGGATTGCTTCTCAACATACATACCCACCATCTAGGTCTATTCGATTCTAAATTGGGGTGTTTCCAACTATCTACACCACCCCACCACCCCCAAAGAATGCTGCACTCTGATTTACACCTTATCAAAATGGCAGTTTGAGCATCCTGAGGGGACTCAAATCATGTTCCTTTGAAGTGTTCTTTGAGTTTGGAGAAGAAAAAGAAGTCTGAACAGGTAAGATCAGAGTTGTAGGTGGATGGAATAACAAGGTTTCAAACAAGATTATCACAGGACAGCCATTGGAAAATGAGCATGATAGAAACAAAGAAAACTTGGTATAACATTCCTGACCTTCTCACCAATGTAGTTATCAATTTTCTTAAAACTAACTAGCCTCCGTGATTGTCCTGGGTCATTTGAGAAAATAAATCAAGATTAGCCCTTGGAAATAAAAAAAAAAATCAGTCACCAAATTTTCTGAGCTGACTTTTCTGCTGCATTGAACTGGTCTACCAGATCCCCACCCCCAGGAGCCCTGGTGGGATAGTTGTGATGACTTGGGTGGTATGATAGGTAGGTTTATTATGCCAACCTGGCCAATAGAAACATGTGGGATTAATCAGGCTGCAACTCGATTGGAGGGCAGAGAGATGAATGGCTCTGCTTGCTCTCTGGTCATCTGAGGATACTGGAGCTGTTCATGCTGCTGCTGTGGCTAAGTGTCTACATCGACCCCTGAGCTACACCACCTGTGGGCCCGGCCAGCCTGTGGATCATTTTGCTAAAGCTTGAAGCTCCTCGGAGACCCGCTTTGCGATGCTGCTGGTGCGTGCATTGCTTGAGTTGAGGGTGGTGGATTCTGTCACCTTGCATCCCTTGCATTTGGCATCCAGCACACAATCCAGACCTGCTTGACTAAGCTCCTGAGCTGACTGTTGGTCGCCTGCCCTGCTGCTTGTTGCCTGTGGGCAGACTCAGTTTGCCTTGCCCAAGGAGGACTCTGCTGTCTGCTTCCTTGACCTTGGGCCCAGGAGCCCATGTGAGTTGAAGGACTTCTATTATATTAACTGTACCATAGAAGTGAGTTAAACTGAACCCTCTGTACTGCTGTGTGGACCAATTAGCTGTTATATTCTTTCTCGCTGTATAAACCTATCCATATATATATGAATAGTGTCCAGGTCTTGTTTTTATAGAGAATCCTGCCTAACACAGGAGGCTAACCACAAGTTCAGCAGTTCAAAACCACCAGCCACTCTATGAAAGATGAAGCTTTCTACTCCCATAACAAGTTACAGTCTCACTACACAGGAGTGGATGCATAATGATAATAACTGATACAAGGGGATATAGGGAAAATGGGTGGTGGTAATAGGAAAGGAACAGGAATTTGGGAAGTAAATCATGAAGGCAGGAGCAGGGAGGGAGCACTGGAAGAGATTGTGAATGTACAACTCATTTAAAGTCAATTTAACCATGGGGGGTGGGGGACCCTCTAAAATTGATGTAGTGATGGTTGTACAATTCTTGACATGATTGAACGATTGGACTGCATGATATGTAAATTATTGTGCCAATAAAACTGTTGGTGCATGGGGGGAAGTCTCGGAATTCCACAAGGTCAATTCTACACTGTCATATAAGGTTGCTCTAAATTGGAATCCACTCAACGACAGTGAGTTTGAGGGTTTTTTGGTTGGTTTGTTTGTTTGTTTTTTTTACCAGATCCCCACTGAAATCACTGTTTGGAGTAAATTTTTTTTTTAACACCACTCTGAAGATGCTAAGACAAATGAGAGAACTTGTCGACAGACATTCACATATTTAAACATGTTTTGTTTGGCACAAATGTGTGCATGCATAAACTGGAAGCCTAGTAGCAACACACGTTGACAAACACGTGTGCGCAGAATGAAGGAGTAACCGGACAGACGCCGCGGAGCAGAAAAGCAGCGCACAGACCCCACTGGCTGGTAATCTGCTAAGGGCCGCAGTATGGATATGATCATCGCGATATGAACTGGGAGGAGACTTCCAGTTGAGTGCTATGGAGCCATGAATATTAGACCTCATGTCTGAGCCCTAGATATTATTACAATACTAATTACATATACATTCCTGAGCACCTCTTAGCACACCACTTGCTGGTCAGACTATCATGTCGAGTTGAAACTTTAGATAAATGAGGTACTATCATTTTCCCCCAACTGAGATATTTTACAGATATAATTGACCAGAATAGTTCCCTGTACTAATTATCATTCCAGTGAATTTGGTAGAAGAATTAGCTCTAAATAATTAAAACCCTATCTAGAACATTTCATTGACCTCATGCATCTTGCTGGGAAATATAAAATATATATAAATATTATAAAAGAAACTAACACAAAAATGAGAAGCCAGATGGACATCCTGGAATAAATGCCACAGAGGGGAGGCCAACTATCAATTGGTATTTAAACCTCTATAGATGTGGATTTTTATTTAATCTCACATATTTTTTCCACTTAGAAATCCTTAAAGATGATATGAAGTCAATTTCAATTTTTGCATGTATCCAAGATTATTGTATATACAGTAGGACCACACAATAAAAACATTACACAACCATATCGCTGATACATGGAGCACAAAGTCATATCATTAAGAGAAAGTACAGTGCTAATCACAAGGAGCCAACTTTAGGTTCGTCTAAAGATCCATAAATATAATTAATAATTAGTCTATGTTAGACAGGGTTCTCTAGAGAAACAAAACCAGGACACTAATAATTTTATATATATTTATATAGACAGATAAATAGATAACACAAGAAATAAACAATCTATAAAGCAGTACCAATGGCTCAGTGCACCTCACTTGCATGAGACAGCTAATACACTGGCAGTCTTTCAAGTCTTGAGGGCCGTCGGTTAGTCCTCTGTAGAGCAATTGAGGCTAGCCGGGCACAGGCAGCAAACAGCAAGGCAGGTCACCAACAGTCAGCCAGATGACAGGGTCCCACTGTCCCCAGATCAAGAGATGTATACTCCCATAGCATGGCGAAGCAGGTCTTGAAGGAAACTCAAATTACAGTGACACAGTCCACAGGTTAGGTGTCCCTCAGGTAGTGTAGCTTGCAAATTGAGGCACAGAGCAAGCAAAGCAGCCACACACTGGTCCAATGATCAAAGAGCAAGAGACAAGAAAGGTGAGGCCCACCCAGTGATTTAGCTCCCCACCCTTCAATCAATCCCACATGTGTTCATTGGCCATGTTGGCACAATAAACCTTAACTATCTCAAAATCAAAAATTGAAAGATCACGTAACTCATTTTGTATAGGGTAAGGAATATTGTTTCTTGTACATTGTAAAGAATTTGTATATTGTTCAGAATATCTTTTGGGGGGAAGTATTGGTGAGGAATATTGAATGAGCTGCCAGAAGAATGAGCCGATCAGTATTAGAAGAAATGCAACCAGAACATAGGTGAAGAATGTTGAGATTTTTGTCTTCCTCACTGCGAACACCTCATAAGGAAAGGCCAATCACGACGGGGAAAGCATCATGCTTGGTAAAGCAAACGGCCAGTGAAAATGAGGGAGATCTTCAATGAGATGGATTCACACAATCAGCACCAAAAACACACTCCAACTTAGCAAGGAGGAAGAAGATGTCTTGGGGCCAGGCATTGTCTTCTTCTAGGATAGGCAAGGAAGGTCGACATGAGTCTGAGCCGACAAAACAGTGAAGCATTTTTCTCAGTGAAGACGAGAATGTAGTTTCCTAGGTAACAGCTATAAAATAGGTATTAAAGATGTAGCCTTAACTAAACACTGAAAATATAATAATAAGTACAATGGAAAATGTTGTGTTATTCATATTTGACCATAATGTTTAAGGAAGGTAGGCTTAACAACATTGTGGGAAAGAAATTTGCTGAGAAAGAAATCAAGTGCATGAAACACATGGTGCTTGGTAAAGGATTCCAGGTAGACATGAAAGCCAAGGGAGCTGCATTCACAGGAGGCTGAGCACAGCAGTTAATGCCTCAGGGGATTCCGGAGAGGGCATGATGACATCCCTTCCTCACTTCTAGGGAGTGGCCCGAGAGGGCAGTGGCCACTGCTTGTTTGGAACACATGCTGAAGCACATGCTTGAGGGGTATCACTTACCAATGGCCTGGCTCACACTGGAGAAACTGAGGCCAAAAGGGCTGCCCCTGAACAGAGCCTGTCCCTGGGGTGCCTTGCTTCTCTGTAGTCTGGTCCCTAGCCTATATGTGTCAAACTTATTCCTTGTCTTCTAGGGCTTGTCTGGATACATGGATGGATGGATGGATGGATGGATGGATGGATGGATGGATGGATGGATGGATGGATAGATATATCCCCCTCTCCCTTAGTTAGACACAATTGTTTCTGTAATGGACAGTAAACACAGACACACACACACACATTTCATGACAAAGAAAACTTTTTTAAAAATACCTAATTCCCAGAGTTGACTCCGTCATGTGGTGTGCAGCCCTGATTCACAGGGTCCCTAAGGCTGCAGCCTTTGGGAATCAGATCACGAGTCTGTTCTTCCAAGGCAACTCTGGCTGGATCTGAAAAGCCCATCTTTCCATTCCCATCATTATGGTGCCCGGCTATCAAAAGAGATAGTGTCTGGGGCCTTAAAGGCTTGAAGGTGAACTAGCGGCCATCTAGCTCAGAAGCAAAAAAGCCCACATGGAAGAAGCACACCGGCCAGTGTGATCACGAGGTGCCAAAGGGACCAGGTATAAGGCATCATGCAAAAAAAAAAGATATATGTGTGTATGTATATATATATATGTCTGTGTATATATGTATATATACTCTGCACTTCCCCCTTCATTCAATATGGTATGTATACATATATACCATATTGAATGAAGGGGGAAGTGCAGAGTGGAGACCCAAGGCCCAAGTGTCGGCCAATGGAGATCCCCTCACAGAGGGGTTCAGGAGAGGAGATGGGTCAATGAGAGTGTGAGGTAGTACCGATGAAGAACACAGCTTTCCCCTGGGTCCTGGATGCTTCCTCCCCCCAACTACCATGATCCAAATTCTACCTTGCAGGGCTGGATAGGGCAGAGGTTGTACACTGGTACATATGAGGGCTGGAGGCACAGGGAATCCAGGGTGGATGATACCTTCAGGACCAAGGGTGTGAGAGGCGATGCTGGGAGAGTGGAGGGCAAGTGGGTTGGAAAGGGGGAACTGATTACAAGGATCCACATTTGACCTCCTCCCTGGGAGAGGGACGGCAGAGAAGGGGGTGGAGGGAAACTCTGGATAGGGCAAGATATGACAAAATAACGATGTATAAATTACCAAGGGCACATTAGAGAGGGGGGAGCGGGGAGGGAGGGCAAAAAAAAAAGAGGACCTGATGCAAAGGGCTTAAGTGGAGAGCAAATGCTTTGAGAATGATTGGGGCAGGGAATGTATGGATGTGATTTATACAATCGATGTATGTATAGGTATGGATTATGATAAGAGTTGTATGAGTCCCTAATAAAATGTAAAAAAAGAAAAGAGGAGAAAAAATAAAGAAAATGATTAGGACAAAGAATGTACAGATGTGCTTTATACAATTGATGTACGTATATGTATGGACTGTGATAAGAGCTGTATGAGCCCCTAATAAATTGTTTTAAAAAAAAAAACCTAATTCCCAGAGTTGACTCCATCATGTGGTGTGCAGCCCTGATTCACAGGGTTCCTAAGGCTGCAGCCTTTGGGAATCAGATCACGAGTCTGTTCTTCCAAGGCACCTCTGACTGGATCTGAAAAGCCCATCTTTCCATTCCCATAATTCTAAACCCAGTCCACTGCTTGCAGTCCATCCAGCTCATCGTACTCCTACATTGGTCTTCCAAGAATGTTAATCTTTACAAGCGCAGACAGCCTCATCTTTCACCTGCGGAGCGATTGGTGGGGTTGAACCATTGACCTTACAGTTCTCAGTGCTCCTTTTCTCAATTAACAGTCAAGCATTTAACCTTTGGCACCACCCAATGATGCCTATGAAGATGATATATTACCCAAAAAATATTATTGGTGAAGAATATCGTTTTCTGGGTTAAAAAAAGTAGAAAACTTAAAATTAAAGAGACAGCGGAATTATATGCTTTTTAAATCGTTACAATGATACCTTTTATGTTGTTTTACTTCCATTTTAAAAAAAAGATAGAAAGTGATACCAAAAATACCTCATACCCATCGAGACTACTTGGAACTGACTCATCATGATCCGACAGGGCAGAGTGCACCTGACCCTGGGGGGTTCTGAGATATTCAATCTACTGGAACCGACAACCTCACCTTCCTCTCGAGGAGCAACTGGTTGGTTTAAACCACTAGCCTTTTGGTTAGCAGCATAATGCACAGCCCACTATGTCCCCTGGGCTACTTGGAAAATGAGAGAATAAATAATATACCTCTGATCCTGAAGGAGGTACCATTATTAAAGTGATGAGATCAGTCTTGTTCAAATGTTTTAAATTATCGTTGGGTTCATTATAATTCAACATGCTGAACAGGTAAGTCTCTTAGAGAACCTCAGGCTTGTGGGAGTGGTGCAAATGGTCCATGCATTTGGCTGCTAACCAAAGGTTGGAGGTCTGAGTCCTTACGAGGTACCTTGGTAAAATTGAGGTCATGATAGTGGGGGGAAGGAAGCACCAAAGAACTGGAGGAAAGTTGCGTGTTTCATCCACCCTATATTGCACCCTGACTGGCTCATCTCTGTGAGGGAATGTCCAATTGTCTACAGCTGGGCCTTGGGTCTCCACTCCATGCCCCCCTCCAATTCACCTTGGGTATGGTTTTATTCTGCGTCTTAAATGCCTGACACCTGGCCCCATCGACCCCTCGTGGTCACACAGGCTTGTGTGCTTCTTCCCAGTGGGCTTTGTTGCTTCTCAGCTAGATGGCCGTTTGATTATCTTCAAGCCTTTAAGATCCCAGAAGCTATATCTGGGATCAGCTTTCTGTATCATATTTGCTTATGCACCTGCTTTGTCTTCGGCAATCGTGTCAGGAAGGTGAACATCACAGAATGCCAGATTGTTAGAACACTATCATGACCTCAATTCTACCTTACAAATTGGATTAGACCGCAGCATGCATACTGCTACAGATAAGAACCTGAAACACAGGGAATCGGGATGAATAAAACCTTTCAGGGCCAACAAGGAGAGTAGAGATACCAGGAGGATTAGGGGGGTGTGGGGGGGAGAAAGGGAGGATTGATAACAAGGATCAATCTAGAATAGCCTCCCAGGGGGGTGAATAACAGAAGTGGGTGAGGGGCGATGGAGGACAAATGTAAGATATGGGGAAAACATCTATGACTTATCAAGGGTTTGTGAGGGAGGGCAGGCAGGGGTGGGGGGAAGAAATGGGGAGCTGATATCAAGGGCTCAAGTAGAAAGAGAATGTTTTGAAAATGATGATGGCAGCATATGTGCAAATGTGCTTCACACATTGGAAGAATGTATGGATTGTGATAAAATATGTAAGAGCCCCCAATAAAAGCATTTTTTTAAAAAAAGAATGTCAACGAAGCTCAGGGTGACTGGGTTATATGCTTAGAACCAAGGGAGAAAGGGCATAGCCCCGCCAATATCCAGAAATAAGATTTCTTGTCTGCAGCACTATGAAAACATAAACTTGTATTCTGTAAAAAAAAAAATTTTTTTAAGTGCCTTGGTAGAAAGGCCAGGCAATCTGCTGAAAAATCAGCCATTTAAAAACCCCACAGGCTGGTTCTCCTCCAACATCCATGAGGAGCTATTAAGTCAGAGTCAGCTCCAGGCCAACTGATTTTATTTGTTTGATTTTATTGCTTTTTAAAGAAATATTTGATATACTCATAAATGTCGGTCACTTTGGATTTAAATTGTTTTTTGAGTTGTCACATCGATATTTATTAGCAACGTCCACCCACAAAAGAAAAGATTTTGTAATGAAATTTGGAGCTGAAAATTCTTTTAATTTCACACTGGCAATGTTACCAAACCCAACCCTGTGGTGTCGCTTCCAGCTCAGAGTGACCCTTAGGACAGAGTCGCACTGCCTTGGGGGGGTTCCGAGACTGTAACTCTTGATGGGGATGGACAACTTTGTCTTTCTCTCATGGAGTGACCGGTGGTTTTGAACTGTGACCTGATAGTTAACAGTCCAAGGAGTACCCACCACACCAACAGGACTCCTGAAATGTAGCAAGCTCAATCCAACCTGAAGATGTGCCTGTAGAGAGTGGTAGTATCGTCTGATTTTACAAACAACACAAAGATTCACAATTGCAGAAGAGGGTCTTTATTTTCAGTGAATTACTGCGAGTTCAAAGTTCCAAAATGGAAGTTCAGATATTTAGCCTGAAACTAGTAACACTCAAACTCTGATAGAGATGGGAGAGGAACAGCTACTAAGCCCACATATTTCCTGCTTAGCATCCTCATTGGCCAGCTGCAAGACTTTTTAAAAAGATTTTTTTGGTTGGGAATTGGGTAGAGACCATCAGTTTTACAGTCAGCCATTCATACAGATTTCGTTGCATGTCTTTGGGGTACCATCGCTTACCCCATTTCCTCCCTGTATTTCCTGCTCCCCTACCTCTATCTTTTCCAGCCCTCTGAACGTGGTCCTGGGGTCAGTGCAGCCCCTTTTGATCGCAGTGGTTAATCATTCTACAGTGGGGTACCTCCCTAGTGGTATGGTCCCATAGGCGTGTCTATGGTTTGGCTGGAAATTGCCCCACAGGGTGAGTTCGGTCCCAGACTTGAAGGAATTATACAGATATGTTCCTTTCTCTCTGCAAGAAACATCCATCAGAATCTCGGAGATGCTAGAGTAGGAGAAAAGGCAATGTGCCCTTTGACCCTGGGCAGCCATGTGGTAGATCTGACTCTCTCTCTCTCTAACCAGCTGCAGCCTGGGATAGGGAACACCTCCTCTGAGCCATGAACCCTCTGCCATTGGCTCCATTCTGACCTGGAGCAACCCTCCCGAGGGTTTCTGAGACTAACTCGCCACAGGAAGAGGCAGCCTCAGCTGTCTCCCTTACAGTGGCTCCAGACTTTGAACCTCTGACCTTGCAACGAGCAGTCCAATGCTTAGCTGATGGTGCCACCAGCACTAATTCCCATAGAAGTTGGAAAATAAATGCCACAAGGGCCTCTCCATCTGGTTGAGATGGGAATTAAATCAGATAACAAAGCCCCTGCCTAATAGGTGCCTAATAAAGGTCGATTTCCTCTCCCATTTACCAACTTAAATATTGTGGAAGTATCTAAGGTATTTAGGAAAATTCTTCTGGGTCCCAACATGGTAGCAAATAAAATATCTGTTTTTAGTGCTGGGCTGGCACCCACGGGATCGTGTATGTGTGTGTCCTAGTTATATCATGAAAGTGTACAGTGTTCACAGAGGAATCTGAACTCAAAGGCATGTGAACTTAGGAGCTGTGTCCATCTCTGCTCCACCTCCTCCCAGAGACAGGGGGTGCTTACGGAAGCGGTTTTAAGAAATCTGTCAGATGCCTGTCTTGCCCAGTGAGCACATCGCTGAGGCAGGCACGGGTGACAAAATGGTGCTGGTAGGAGTGGATCAGTCCTTCAAGACACTTGATGATTTCATAGTCAGGAAGTGCAAGACTGGTCACCTTCAAGCCCAACATCTGGGAAATCACTTCTCTGAAGTCCATCAGCTGCAAAATCAGACAGAAACTTGTTACCTGGGAGAAGGAAGTATATTCACTACTGCTGAGCCAAATGAACCAAGAACCACCAGAAAACCAACCTGTGGAAAACACATGCTTGCACACAGCATGCAAATGAGGAAATCTGTTGCTATGGTGCCCACTTGAATCCTGGCAACCTTGTGTGTGTCCAAGTGGAACCATGCTCGATGGGTTTCCAATACCTGTGATTGTTCAGAAGGAGATTGCCAGGCCTTTCTTCCAAGATCTGTGGTTGGATTAGAACCACCAAGCTTTTGCTTAGTATCAAGTACTTCACTGCTTGCACCAAACAAGAGCTCATGTAGGCAAATCACCTCCCTTGTTTAGTATTTGTTCTCTCGTGTCGACTAAAATACCTCTGAAGTCCCCTCGGGTTTCCATCATCAGTAATTTCTGATTATCAAGGAGTCCTGCTGGCACCATCAGGTAAGCATTGGGGTGTTAACTGCAAGGTCAGTGGTTCAAACCTACCAGTCCCTTCTTGAGAAAGAGGCTGTCTGTTCCCATAAAGATTGACAGTCCCGGACGCCCTGTAAAGAACTGCTATGAGCTGGAATTGACTCAACCATGGACTTGAGAGTGTTTGGGGTTTCTGATTATGAATGTCACATGGCGACCAAGTCAGGAAGCCTGGTTAAGTAGCTGTTACCTAGGTCTTGACCTCAGGAAGACTCAATTTTCTCACCCAGGGTAGGTATCACCATCTCCCTACCTCTCAGGGCTGTAAGATTCAGAGCAGGATCCCTGAAAACTTGCCTGTGTGCTCTACACATGTTGATGTGCTACACAAATGTAGGTGGGGCCAGGGATGGTTAGCTCTAGGCAGTGGAATGCTCACTGGGCAGCGAACCTCCTCAATGGATGTTAAGATTAAGGGGTGAGAAAATATAAGCTGATGAAAAAGAAGGACTTCGAAGCCTTCAAATCCCCTCCACAGAGCCACTTCACAACCTGTAGGCGTAGATGACCCCGAGACTGGGCTTTTGTGCGCAGCTATGGTGAAAACAGGAGGCTGTGGAGCTTCCGGACCAAGGTGGACTTAGAAGGAAGGCCTTGGGATCTACATCTGAAAAATCGGCCGCCGAAACCCTAATGGATCACAACCCCTTTGTGCAGGGGTTGGAGGCCAACTGGATGGCAGCCAACAACAGTTGATGTTCATTGATCGTGGCTAACTGGGCACTGCGGGCAATGGCTGAGGTAGGCCTCAATCGCCTTTGAAATCTCATAGGCTGGTTTCCGAGCTTTCGGTCCAGGTTAAAGCAAGGTTGCCCAGCAACACCCTACCAAGGTACCTGCCACAGGGAGAAGACACCCAAGAGAGCCGCCATTCAAACCCTCTCCCACCCCCCACTCTCTCATTGCCCTCCCTCTTACCCAATTCCCTCCATCCTTGCCTGGTGGGTAGAAAAGTTTCCTTCCAACTTTCCCCACCTTTGACTGAGAGTCAGAGCTCTTCTCTCCTAGCAGGCTGGCTCTCTGAGCACCTTCCCTTCCAAATCGGCCTCCGCCCAGATCTGCCTGACACATGAGCCAAGGCAGAGGCAGCCAAGGAGAGAGAGACTTAAAAAAAGACCAGGACCAGTGTCCACTCCATGTCCTCTGAGCTTCAGAAAGCAAGCAAGATGAAAGCCAAGAACGACGGGGTCAAGCTGCCCGAAGGGCTCTTTATGCGCTTGACCTCCTGATGCACCCCTCAGATAAAACACGCTGACCAGCCAGCAACCGAGAGCTGGTTTACGGCTTCCATCTGCACCTGATCAGCCATCAAGTCTGTGTGCCACTGTTTGGGATTTGGGGCGATTTCCCGCAACAGCTCCCAGCTGGGGATCAGGTTCCCCTCCTGCACCCTCCACCCATCCTGAACCTGCTCTGGGAGGAGACAAGCCCCGGAGACAGCCAGGGAATGTCAGAGAAAGCTTGCCGGAGCCGGAGCCTGGCTTCTCCCAGGCTTTCAGCTGCCCGTCTTCATGTTTCCCTCCAGCTCATGACATGGGTGCGAACTCTTTCTCTCCGCAGAGCAAATCACAGTAGGTCTGAACAATGCCAGCAAGATACCTCGGGGAGCAGGTCGTTCTGTGAGACGGTGCCCCGAACCTGCCAGTGTCCTGCCAGTCCTCAAGCCAGCAAGTTTTCAGACCCACCTGCTTTTCTCTCTTCTCTGCCTCCTCCAGCGATTTCTTTAGGGATTTCATCTCACTGGTCACCACTCCCATCATGCTCTGGGCCCTCTCCTGGTGCTCCTTGGCCGCCTGCTCTGTGGTGTCAAGTTCTGCCTTGAGGGACAGGAGCTTTCTCTCAGCATTCTCCTTCACCTTCTCCAGCTTGTCCCTGGATTTACTTAGGTCTTCGATGGCTTTGGTTTGTTCCAAAGTCTTAATCTAAGAAACCAAGAACATGTGGATAATGCCCTTCATATTTATTTAGGAAAATGGTAGACACAAGACAAATCAGAAATTTACAGAATCCACTTGGCTTTTTTTAAAATGAATAAAGAACAAACAAGTATGCCAAACAATTATGAGACTTTGCAGAGCATCTTTGCTATACAAACATATTTTCAGATAGTTGTTGTGAATGATGAGGGTAACGAATGTAAAAATGTGCTTTATACAACTGATGTATGTATGGATTGTGATAAGAGTTGTATGAGCCCCCAATAAAATGATTAAAAATAAATAAAATAGATACTCCAAAAAAAGACCATTGTTGTTTAGAAATAACATACTGGTGTATCAAGGTTTGGCAAGTCCATGCGATACCATGATCCCAGAGGCTGGATGATAACGTGAAGTCTGTGAACACATGCACACACCTATAGACGTTCAGGCGACTTGCACCTGCTTTCTCCATCACTAAGTCATCCCTGGTGCATCAACGTCACTTAGTAACCAGTTGTCATGGGATTGATTCCAACTGTTGGCCAACCCAAGCATGTTACAATACAACCGTGTTCCAGGGGGCTTCCACTGGATGGCTTGTCATAAGGAGATTGCCACATCTTTCTTCGGAGGTACCTATGGGTGGACACCAATTGCCAGTCTTTCTGCTAGCAACCCAAGTTTGTACCATCTAGGGACTCCTGCATCAGTATCAGGAAGAGCAAACCATCTCCTCTCCTTGCGGTACATCACAATGAGACCCTGCCTAAAACACCCTCCCAAGAGTGCAGAGAAGTTGGCCAGTGATTTTCACAAGAGATGTGCCAGACTTGCACTTCTTTGCTCCTTTCTAGCGAGTGCAACAGGCGGGAGGTGGCAATAGATGTCCACTGCAAGCGAGGTGGGAGGAGGTGGCCCCTCTAGCAGGCTGTTCCAGCAGCTGAAACTCAAACTATGGAATACACTTTGTTTCTCAGCTTAGCATTTAAAATTACACCACGTCGGCTTCCAGAACAAGCATCCCTGGTGGTGGTGTGGTTATGCACTGGGCTGCTAACGGAAAAGTCAGCAGTTCAAAACCACCAGCTGCTCTCAGGAGAAAGACAAGGCTTTCTACTCCCATGAAGAGCCATGCTCTTGAAGCCCACAGGGGCAGTTCTACTGTGTTCCACAGGGTCACTATGAGGCGATATTGACTCAAGGGCGGTGAGTTTGGGGAGCTTACAAAAAGGCTTTGAGATCATTCCATTTGAATTCATTTCACATATTAGAAATAAAGTTTTCAGACAGGAGAGCTAAAATTAGATATGGTCATTTCCTATCCATTAGGATGGGTCTAATAAAAAAGGCCGACAATACAAATGATGACATGGAGAAACTGGAAATCTGGTGGGAATATAAAAGGGGGTGTTCTGAAAAGTCCCTTGTCAGTTTCTGAAATGTTTAACAAAAGTTTTACAATATAAGCTGGTGATTCCGCACCTAGGTTTCTACCCAAGAAAACAGAAACTCATATCTACATAAGAACCTATACTCACATACATTAAAATTCATAAAAGCACTAGCCACAATAGCCAAAATTGAGGCCATCCTAAATGTTACACCAACAGCTAGATGGATAAACAAAATATGGTACATGCCTACAACGGAGTATTACTCAGCCACAAAGAAAAGTGAACTTCTGATAGACTCTCTACCATGGATGGCCCTGGAGAACATTATGGTGAGCAATGTAAGTCGATCACAAAAGGATAAATATTAAACTGCTTACATGAAATATCTAGAATAAACAAATATGTAGAGGCCAAAGCTCATTGGTGGCTCCCAGGGTAGGAGGGAGAGGACAAGGAGAAGCCGTTGTTTAGGAACTATTCATGATCTCTTCATGGGGGTGGATAATTCGGCAAAGGTGGCGGTTTCATAATATATTTATTATATTTATCATTATCACGGTACATATGAAAATATTCTTAATCAGCAAACCGTATGCGTGATGGTTACGGTCGTGTCAACTTGGCTGTGATTCTCACTGTTTTGGCATTGATTCTGTAATCATCCTCATATTGTGATCTGATGTGAGCAGCCAATCAATTGAAAGGGGAGTTTCTTTGGAGGTGTGGCTTACATCCAATATATATGGATATCCCGGGAAAGCTTCCTCTTTCTCAGTCCTACCTACAATTCACCGTCCTCCGACTTACTGGTCTTGGGACATGAAACAGCAGTCATCTGACCAGCAGTTTGGGGAATCCTGCTCCCCAAACCTCATGAACCTGCTGTCTGCACTGCACATTTTTTATTCTTGAGCCTCTGAAACTGTGTAAGTTAGAAGAAGCCTCCAGACGGACCCACACTGGCCAGCCTCTACAACTGGGTGAGCCATTTCTTGAAATAAATCTCTGTATGAACATTTCTGGAAGAAAGATGAGGGCTGTTGGATCCTGTAAATATTTACAGCCTTAGAAACCCCAGGGAGCAGTTCTACCCTGCCCTATAGGGTTGCTATAAGTTATAATTAACTCTATGGCAATGTTTGGATGGGGGGGGTGTGATTTTGTTATTTATATATATATATACACACACACACACACACAAACACACACACACACACACAAACACACACAAACACACACACGCACAAACACACACACACACACACTTCTTTGGTTTTGTTTCTCTAGAGAACCCAGCCTAAGACAGTGTGTTTTATATTAATGCATTGACTGGAATTAAACAAACCGATACACAAGAGTTGATAGCAGTAACATACATAATAGTCAAAAAGTGGAAACGCTGTCATTCCATTCATTAATGAATGAATAAAAAATGTGATTTGTCCATAAATGGAATAGTACTGAGCCATAAAAAAATAACAAAGTATAAATTCACCCAACCACAGGGATGAACACTGAGAATATTATACTCAGTGGAAGAACCCCGTCAGAATAAATTGGGTTCATCACATGATTCCACATCACATGATTCCATTCATACTAAAGATCCAGAAAAGATAAATCCACAAAAAGTAGATTCGAAGTTGTCGAGGGCCAGGCAGCAGGGGAGGGGAGACACGAATGGGTGCGAAGCTTTCTTCTACGGTGATGGAAATGTTCTGAAGTGTGGGGCGATGGCCCGATAAGATAGCCCTACAACTCTGGGAGGACATTAAAAACCACACAATTGTACACTTGGAAAGGGTAAATTTTATGATATGTAAATTATAGCTCCATAAAGCTGTTATTTGAAAGAAGGCGCACTTACCACGAAAGCCTTAAACACCGTCCCAATAAATGACTTTGAAGTGGTTTCTCAATGTAAATAAACAAGTGAATATGGAACAAGCAGCCAAAGTAAAGACCAGGAGAGCTCTCAATTCAACTCCAAGCTTAGGAGTCCAGACAAACCTATAGGCATATGCTTCTAAAAGCAGCAGCATTTTGTCTCTTCATTTTGCTGACAATCATGTGAAGAGTTCAGAGCGACAGAATAAAAGACAGCAAGGCGTGAGTGCTTGAAATCTTCTCTTTTCCCTCACTACCCCCTCACTTCATCTACTCTCATCTGGTTCTTCTGGAGCAGATGGGGGGGGGGGCTGCAGAACAAAGCCAGGCAGAGAGGCTAAGTGCCTTTACATAAGCAAGAACTGAGGAAGAGGTGGGTGAAGGGCATAAGTCCAGCGAGCCCATGCTAAGTAGGTTTCAGGAAGTATGTCTTAAAGAGAGTTGAAAGGGTGACAAGATGATTGAGGAATCCATGAATCTCAAGTCAGCAACAGAACCAAACAAAAAAAGAAAGAAAGAAAAGATTTTAAGAAACTTTGTTGCCTCAACTGAATCAAGCCCCCTTTTGCTTGGTCTTGTTTTGTTGAGCAAAACGAGGAAAGCTGACACTTGCCAGGTAGCTGCTGGGATGTTGGCTATTAAGTGCTTTAAGATGGCTGTGAGTTACATGACTACATTTCGAGGAACGGTGGAAGATTAAAACCCTTACCTCATCTTCAGCTTAGAGTGTATCTTCTCTGGAGGATCTAAGTAATGCACAGGAGCACACGCTGACCTGATAAAAACACTGGAGGTTCTCATGATACCACTAGCAAGTCAGGGGAGTTGTGGAAACTTTTCTAAAATTGGAATGAGGACAAGTGATAGTGGGTACGTCCAGATGGAAAAGCAGACTAATACCCCTGGGGGGGTCCTCAGTAAATTGGGGAGTCTGCATGAAATACCTCCATTCCTCCTCACCTTCAGCAAAGGCTGTGTCATCTGCATATCACAGGTTGTTAGTAAGCCTTCCTATAATCCTGATGCGGCCCTCGTCCTTATATAGTCCAGCTTCTCTGATGACCTGCTCCGCACATAAATTGGACAAGCATGGTGAGAGAATACAACCCTGACACACGCCTTTCCTGATTCTACACCATGTAGTGTGCCCTTGCTCTGTTCGCACAACTTCCTCTTGATCCAAGTACGCGTTCCGAATGAAGTATTCTGGAATTCCCATTCTTCTCAAGATTAGCCATAGTTTACTATGGTCCATTCAATCGAATGCCTTTGCACACAGTCCAGGAAACACAATAGACATCTTTCCGGTAGTCTCTGCTTTGAGCCAAGATCCATCTGACACAGCAATACTATCGCTTGTTCCACGTTCTCTTCTGAATTCAGTCTGAACTTCTGGAAGTTCCCTGTCAAGGTGCTGCTGTAACCATTGTCAGATGATCTTAAGTGAAATTTTACGTGTGTGATATCAATGATATCGCTCTATAAGCAGTCTGCTGATTTTGTCTTACTTAGATCCACAATCAGTGCTCATGGAAGCAGCATTCAAGAGATCAAAAGATGGATGGCATTGGGTAAATCTGCTGCACAAGACCTCTAAACTATTGCAGGCATGAATGTTACTTTGAGGACTAAGATGCACCTGCCCCAAGCCATGGCATTCTCCATTGCAGCATAGGCATGTGACAGTTGGACAATGAATAAAGAAGACCGTAGAAGAATCGGTATATTTGAATTGTGGTGCTGGAGAAGAATATCAAAAATACCATGAATAACTAAAAGGAGAAATTGATCTGTATTGGAAGAAGAAAGTCCAGAGGCTCCTTAGAGGCAACGATGGCAAGAGTTCATCTTCCATACTTTGAACAAATTGTTCCCCAGTCCCTGGAGAACACCATGTTTGGAAACGTGGAGGGGCAACGAAACAGAGGAAGGCCCTCTACGAGATGGATTGACCCCGTGGCTGCCTCAATAGGCTCAAGCATAGCAACAATTGTGAGGATGGCGCAGGACCAGGCAGTGTTTCGTTCTGCTGTGCCTAGGGTCGCTGTGGGTTGGAAATGACTCTATGGTACTTAACCGTGACAACAACTACATGAAGTACCTGCAGACATCATAAGTGAAGAACCAGTTTTGCCCGCTGTCACATGCACAACTTCAGAAGAAACTAAATCCCTTTCCAGACCAAGAGGAGGTCCATGCTAGGCATATTTGAACAAGTTCAAGCCGTTTAAGCATCCCATCCATCAGACACTAAAACCGCTGGGAAACAGCAGTAACCAAGGCTTAAGAACAGCTACTGAAGTTTGGGAAGCAGTCGGGATGTAAAATGCCAAGAGCTAGAAGAAATGAGTCTGCATTGAGGTCATGAGGTGACCCCCTGTATCTCATGGCCTCAACAGAGACAGGGAGATGGTGTGTACTGAGGACGGGCTACAGGACTGATGTTGGGCAGCACAAATTGGTTCAAACCCGCTGAAGGCCACCTTGGAATGTGGACTTTACATTAGATGCCAGTATAATCAAGCTTTGCTCAATGTTAGTTTTGGGTGTTATCGTTGTATTCTGACTATGCAGAAGAATGTTCGTAGGAGACAGCATTTAATGCTTTCAAAGTGAAATGTCATGATGTCAGCAAGTGACTTTCAACACGTTCAGCAATTTGTGTGAATGTGTGTGTTTCTCTCTCTCTTGCTCTAATTCAACTCATTGCTATTGAGTCATTTCTGACTCATAGCAACGTTATAGGGCAGTGGTTCTCAACCTTCCTAATGCCACGGCCCTTTAATACAGTTGCTCATTGCGATAACCCCAACCAGAAAATTATTTTCACTGCTACGTTATAACTTTAATGTTGCTATTATTATGAATCATAATGTAAATATCTGATAGGCAGGATGTATTTTAAATATAATTAAAGCATAGTGATTAATCACAAAACAATATGTAATTATATCTTGTGAAATATTTATGTGTTTTCCGATGGTCTTAGGCCACTCCTGTGAAAGGATCGTTCAATCCCCAAAGGGTTGTGACCTACAGGTTGAGAACCGCTGCTACCGGGCAGGGTGTCTATGATTGTAACTCTTTCATGAAAGTAGAACGCCTCCTCTTTCTCCCACAGCAAGGCTGGTGGTTTTGAAGTGCCTACCTTGTGCTTCACAACCCAAAGTGCAACTCACTACACACCACCAGACTCCTGGTCTATCTGTAATTAGGCCACATGTATCAACCAGTTATCAACGTAAAAGGGGATGTTATCAGATGTTATCAAAGGAAAAGGGGGATCTATTATATTATTTTTTTATGATTCTATAGATTTGAGAATTTTTCTAAATAAAATACAAATGAATGTGTTAATTATGTATCTTATCAGTAGAAGTTTTTTTAATATATGAGTAGATTCACTTAAAAGTTTTATCAACAAACTGATCTGCAAGACATATTTTATAGACTATTGCACAGTTTACAAATCAGGAATGTTACAAGGATGAAATAAAATAGACTTTGAGGCAAAGTGGCCCAATGGCCCCTTTCGTTTGCCAACCATCTCACAGCTGCTGAGGGACCGTGTGACACAGCTAGAGATCAGTGGGATTTGTATGTCAATTTCAGAACTGACATTAACACAAGAGAGCCAAACTCAGCCTTTCTGTTAAGATGGGAGGGAAAATTACAGTGAGCTGTCTACCAAAAGCAAAAGAATACAGCTCGGAGAGCTAGTCGCACATGAATCAAATCATAATGAGAAGACTACAGCCAAGAATTTCTGAAAAGTTTGAGGCCGTATCACCAGCCTGAACACAGTCTGGATTCTTGCTGTCAGGAAACAAGAGTACAGTAAGTTCTAGGGCTGGATCCGTGCCACCCAGTAGGACCAGAGCCAGCCGCAGTGAGGACAGCGACCTCACCCTTGGAAACTCAAGCCTGGGGGTGACCAGAGCTAAGTCGCCTTCCACATCCTCATAAAGCACCTACCCAGAGTTTGGTTAGGGACTATGGCCCCTCATTTTCTCCTGGGGGGGTGATCTGGGCGAGATCAATGTGCCTTGCAGAGCCCCGCTAGGAAGACAGCGTTCTGAGAGCTCTCGGTTCATGTCAGGGGATTGCCTCTTGGAGGGAAAGAATCTCACCCCCCTGGTGGACATCCTGGATCCGTTTCCTAGGGCTGCCGTGCAAAACACCAGAAACAGGGTAGCTTCAAACAAGAGGACTGCATTGTTTCACATCTCTGCAGGCTACCAGCCCAGACCCAGGGTGGAGGCAGGGACTGCACACACACACACACACTTTCTGAAGGTTCCGAGGGAAGCTTTATCTGTTAGCCCCAGACATTCATTGACACACAGCAGCAACACACCAATTTCTGTCTCCATCTTTACGTAGTCTTCCTTCCTTCCGTCCTTCCTTCTGTCATGTCTATTCTTCTAAGGAAGGACACCAGACATATTGGATTAGGGCCCACCGTACTCCAGCAGGACCTCATGTCAACTAACTACATCGGCAAAGATTCAATTCCCAAATAAGTTCATAGTCACACATAGTAAGAGGTACTGGGAGTCAAGACGTGAGCATACCTCTTTGGGGTTACATGTCAACCCATGGTAAATCGCCTCTCATGCTCATGACCAGAGACTCTGGAGTCAACTTAAAATCTAAAGTGTGTTTGCTCTCCCAGAGGGTCTCAATTCTCCAGCTGCATGGTTTTCACAAACATAAACTGGAAACAGCAGCCTACAAGAGCCAGGTGCTGCTCAGAGACCCCCCAGAAGGAACCCTGCTCAGGCCCTGAGAAAAGGGGGCTAATACAGCAAAATGAGAGCATCTCTCAGTGTCCCAAATGGATGCTGGGATCCCTTGGAAGAGGACCACAAAGATGTAACTGGAGAAAGGTGTAGCAGGAGTAAAAGAAGGATGCTACGGGGCTGGCCCCAGTCCCAACTATGTGGACACCCCAATATTCCTGCTCAGAGCAGAGAATACACAGAGCGGACCATAGAGCCGGTCCCACCACAAGATGCTACGTCCCTCACTGAACCATAGCACTGTGGGGGACAACACTGGAGATACAGTGTGGGAATTGTGCCCAATCTGACCCCACTGCTCTGGGGTGAAACACTGAGGGCATGCAACAGAGCAGCAAGGGGAACAGAGTGATGAAGTGCCTGGGGAATACCAAATATATACTTTGGAGACAGTGTGGCAATCCATCAGACTTGACTGGAAAACACTAGTAAAGACCAACTAAGAGGACCTGATACCAGGGGCTTAAGTGGAGAGCAAATGTTTTGAGAATGATGAGGGCAATGAATGTACAAATGTGCTTTACACAATTGGTGTATGTATGGATTGTGATGAGTTGTATGAGCCCCTAATAAAATGATTTTTTTAAAGATATACCATCTAGAGTCTTAAGGGCTTGAAGATAAACAAACAGCCATCTAGCTAAGAAGCAACAAAGCCCACATGGATGAAACACCCCAGCCTGTGTGATCATGAGGTATTGATGGGATCAGATATCAGGCATCAAAGACCTAGAACAAAATCATACCCAATGTGAATTGGGTGGTGTGTGTGAAGTGGAGACCCAAAACCCATTTGTAGACAACTGGACATCCCCTCACAGAAAGGTCACAAGAAGAGATGAGCCAGTCAGGGTGCATTATAGCACCAATAAAACACACAACTTTCCTCTAGTTCCTTAATGCTTCCTTCCCCCCACTATCATGACCTCAATTCTCCTTTACAAATCAGATTAGACCAGAACATGCACACTGCTACAGATAGGAGCTTGTAACACAGGGAATCCAGGATGGATAAACCCCTCAGGGCCAACAATGAGACTAGAGATACTAGGAGGATAAGGAGAAGGCATGGGGAGAAAGGGGGAATCGATCACAAGGATCGACATATAACCTCCTCCCAGGGGGATGAACAACAGAAAAGTGGGTGAAGGGCAACAGAAGATGGTGCAATATATGAAAATAATAATCTATAACCTATCAAAGGTTCATGAGGGAGGGAGGGAGGGAGGGAGGGAGAGAAGGAGGGAGGGGGAAGGAGGAAAGTGAGCTGATATCAAGGGCTCGTGTAGAAAGAAAATGCTTTGAAAACGTTGATGGCAGCGTATGTACAAATGTGCTTGACACAATGGATGAATGGATGGATTTTGATAGGAGATATAAGAGACCCCAATAAAAGCATTTAATAAAAAGAAAGATGCTAAACCTCTCCATCTCCATATATCTCCATTTCTTCACCATTCCACACCCCAGGAGGAGTCGCCCATGCTGGGTCTTTTTCCCAGAAGTAGGTAGAACTCGAAGCAATCCGAGCAGATAGGCAGATCTACAGTCAGAGCTTGGAGTCAAACAATGGCACTGCTGTGTTGGAGAAAGTTCTGTCAAGGGGAAAGAGCGTGAAGGGGTATGTCTTGTGCGGATATATGAAGAGAAAGAGGCAGTGTAGTAGCTGAAGAGTGTTACCCTCTTCTGACGTTTCCTTGCGGGACTTCAAGGAGGAAGAAGAGGAGGATGACTTCCCACTAATCGGTGGTTCTGTCTACTGCTTTTTATCCACGACTCCCTCCTAAAGTCGATACAAGCTGACAGCTGGGAGCTCGTCACCAACAAAGCACCTATTCTTTATTTCTTCTTTATGGCTGCAAGGGAGATGGCAAGCCAGTGTTTTCAAGACAACCGGGCTGTGTGGAGCTCCTAGAACTCTGTTCTGCCCGCACCCATGAGGACATAACATATCTCCCCTTTCTAGCTCCCGACACGAACCAGTCATGCAGCACAGCTTTTGAACCCTACCCACCACACACAACCCTTCAGACTGCGAAAGAGATGCCAGCTATAGCTCAGCAAAAAAAAAAAAAAAAAAAGATGAAAAAGCCTTGACAAGATGAGTTGGCATTGTAATTGCACCAGGGGCTCACACATAGCAACCGTCATGAAGCTGGCCCAGGACCGGCTGTTTTCTTCTCTTGGTCATAGGGTTTCTGTGAGTCCAAACCAACCTGCTGGCACCTAACAACAGCAACAACGGAGGAGTGCAGGTGGCATCCTTACTTCAGACCCACTGGCCACAAATGCACTGATTTATTGTCACACCCTCAGAGTACCAGCTGTGAGCTCAGGGGTCCCCTAATCATTTGGCTTCCCCTAGTCTTCTGAGTTCAATAATTTGTTTAAATGACTCACAGAATTCCCAGAAAGTGCTATCCTTGGAATTACACATGTACTGTAGCGAAAGGATACAAATCAGGACCAACGTAAAGAAGAGCTCCATGAGGACTCCCCAGGCAGAGCTTCTAGACGTGCCTCAAAGAAGGGAGGCACTAATCCCCCCAGCTTCCCGATGTCCTCCACCACCCAGGAAGCTCTGGGAGCCCCCAGGGCAGAGCTTTCGCTGAGGCTTCTGTGTACAGTCGTGAGCGAGGCCTCATCAAACCTGCCCCAGTGATTACATCATGCCCCCACTGCCATCCTCAGGTGAGCTGACCAGGCGGTCTCTGAGGTCTGGCCGGCCCTCCACTCATTTACACACATCTTCACGTGCTGTCTAGCAGTTTTCCATAATAAAGCACTTCCGCGATTCAGGGAATCCTCAGGGTTATCTCTCAAGAAGCAGGAATAGCAGCCGAGTCCTTTGTCGCTGAATGACCCAGAATAAAGACACCACTTCTCAGGCTGACGACCCCCAAGTACGGGCTGGAGACGACATTTTGGAAAATGGAGATGTCAGAAGTGGTATTTGGGTCCTGGAAAGCTCTACCCTTCCTCCTGCCAGGACTGCAGTGAGACAGGAGTGCCCAGCAGCTGGCCACTGAGGGGGCGGTCTTGAGGACGAAAACCATTGCAAGGATAGGGGGACACGAACTAAAGCCAGCCAAGGTGGCGGGTAGCCACAGAGCACCCACCCTAACCTGGGAGTGGCTCCTGCTGTGCTGCTGTTCAAGAAAGAAAGTCACACCCATCCTGTTTAGGGCACCTTTACTGTGGAGGCCAGGAGGACACATGTACAGCTGACCCCGACCATAAATAATGAAGGTCGGGAGACAAGTGACTTTATATAGGTTACACGAAGCATTTGCTGCACCATCTGCAGTTCTACATGATTTCAGAGTGTGCATTAGTTTTGTGTATAGACTGTTCACGTCAACTAACATGACTCGAATTATCCAGTAGCTTACACACTGGGCTGCCAACCACAAGATCAGAAGTTCCAACCCACCAACGTCTCCAAGGGAGGGAGACGGGAGGGTTTCCACTTCCATAAAGATACATAGCCTCAGGAACCCCCGAGAGCAGGTTAATGGGAAAGGGGCAAAGGTGGATTTCATACATAAATAATGCAGTCATGCCAAGCATCGGCCAAACTATGTCACATGGACTATAGAATCAAAAGACCCTCGGTAGTACAATATGGCACACGCGTGTGCACGCGCACACAACAACCAATGCCATCCCGTTGATTCTGACTCACAATGACTATATAGGACAAAATAGAACTGCCCATTGTGTTTCCAAAACTCTGTATCTTTACAGAAGCAGACTGACACACCTTTATCCACACATGGTAGAAAAAGTGTCCGTTGCCAACATACATTACAGGCATGCCTAACTCAAAAGAACCTGCACCACAGGCAGTGGGCACTATGTTGTTGTTAGTCGTTGTCAAGTCAGCTGGCTGAAAGCAACCTTATGCATGACAACAAAACATTGCCTGGCTCAGCACCATCCTCACCATCGCCTGTCTGTTTGAGTTGATCCCATCCATTCTTAATCTTTTTTTAGGAAAATGACACACCCTTATCAACAATTTCATTCTATTTGGATCAACAATATCCCTGAAAGCTGAAGTCAAGAAGAAAACCAATGTCGTATTTCATTGAGCCAATCTGCTGTAAAAGGTCTCTTTAAAGTGTTAAGAAACAAAGATGTCACTTTGATGACAAAGGGGTGCCGGAATGAAGCCAGGATCTTTTCAATCACCTCATATACATGCTAAAGCTGAACAATGAAAAAGAAAGGCTGATGAAGAATTGGTACATTTGAATTCTAGTGCTAGCAAAGAATATTGAATATAGCAATGGGGGAATGCCAGAAGAATGAACAAGTCAGTTTGAGAAGACATACAACCAGAATACTCCTTAGAAGCAAGAATGGTAAGACTTAGACTTGCTTACTTTGAATACATCGTTGGAAAAAACACTAATCAATAGAAAAGAACATGCTTAGAAAAGTCAGCAAAAAAAAATGGGGCGGTGCTAACTTCATGGCCACTAACAAAACCAACTCCATGATGGAAGGAGTTTTATATCATCAACATGACACCAGGTGGCTGGCTGGTATTTGTTGGAGAAAGGTGTCATATTAAGGGCTCAGAATTGGGCAGATTAAAAGTCAGCACTCAAAGTAGCCAGGTCAACCTGGGTGAAGAGACATTCATGTATAGCTTCCAGCCATCCCCAACCCATGGCCATGCCCTTGGTATGTGACTCTTTTGAGTAAAAAGCAAGGTATCCCAGAAAAAGGCTAGCATTCACAGAACATCTCATTTTGTCCGTGTGATTATTGGGAACCCCCTGGTAGTACATGTCCTTTGGTGAATATTCACATATTTCATAAAAATATTGTTTTAAATATAGTAGGGAAAAGTTTAAGTATCCCTTAAAATAGTCTTGATCATGCCAGCAAATCTCTCTCCAAATAAATTGTTTCTCAATCTATATACATTTTCATGACAGGAACCTACTATTCTAGTCTCCAGGGCTAGGATCTGGAAATAGTCCTCCTATTTCTGACATCATCAACTCACCCCTTCTTCATGTGAAGTCACAGAATTTGGTTAAAAACAAACAAACAAAAACAACCCAACTGTGCTGTCCCCAACTCATTCATATTTCTACTCAAGAATTCAAAGCACACATTACAAATTACTCTGGTGATATTATGTATTCCCATATTAACAGATGTTAAGAAGTCCCTAATCAGAAACAAGGTTATGCCAATTGTTGTGGCAGCATTGGGAAATTATCTATGCTGGTAAAGTCTTACCTGTTCAGTTCTTTTATTTCATCATTTCTTCCATTTGCCTTAGCTGCTAATACCTTCAAGAACAAGTTTCAGAAAATAAAAGAACAAGTTCCAAAGTATCTTCTGACGACCACTTTGATATTTTAATTCTTTGTCTTTTCGTAGCCCTTTGCTTTCTTTATGTGTAATGTTCTTGATGTCGTCCCATAGTTTGTGAGGTCTTCTATCTTGTATTCAGTGCATCAAATCTGTTTTTATAATGTGCTCAACATTCAGGTGGAATATACTCTATGTTGTGTTTTGACTCTTATGAATTCATTTTCAATTCCTTCAACTTCAACCTGAACTTATATGTGAGCAATTGATGGTCAGTTCCACAGTCTGTCCCTGGCCTTCTTTTGTCTGGTGATATTGAGTCAATGGAGCTTCTCCATTGTCTCTTCCCACAGATTTTATTTCTGTGCATTACATCTGTCAAGTTCATATGTAATACAGGCACCATTTATGTCATGGAAAAATGGTGTTTGAAATGAAGAAGTCATTGGTCTTACAAAATTTTATCTTGCCCAAAATTTTTCAACAAAATTCTAGCTATAGAACACAACAAAATATGTTGAAAATAATCCATCATGATCAAGTGGCATTTACGCCAAGTATGAAAGGATAGCTCTATATTAGAAAAACAATCCATGTAATCCACCATATAAATAAAACAAAATAATCATGTGATTACATCAACTGATACAGAAAAGGCATTCAATAAGATCCAAAATCTATGTTTTATAAAAAACACTCAGCGAAATACAAATAGAGGGGGAATTCCTCAACATTATAAAGGTCAGGTAGGCAAAACCAACAGCCAGCATTTTGCTCAATGGTGAGAAACTGCAACCATTCCTCCTCTGAATGGGAGCCAGACAGAGTTGCCCTTTATCACCACTCTTAATTAATATAGTCTTGAAAGTCTTAATCACAGCTATTAGACATCAAAAAGAAATCAAAGGTGTCTAAATTGGCAAAGAAGTAAAACTCTCTCTGTTGGCAAGCAATATGATTTGAAATATACAAAACATCAAAATCTCAGTGAAATAATGGTTGAAACTAATTGAAAATGTTGGCAATGTGGCAAGCTATAAGATCAACATACAAAAAATCAATAGAATTCTTGTGTATTAAGGAAAAGAACTCTGAAAAGGAAGTATAAAAGCAAGAGCATTTACAATAACCACCAAAAGATGAAATACTTAGGAATAAACCTAACCAAAAGACAAAAGACTTGTTCAAAAGAAACTATAAAACACTACTACAAGAATATAAAACAAAATTTATCAAGGAAGAAAAATAAATGTTCTGTGTTCATCTGGGTAGACTACAGAAACCAATTCATAGAAACTCATATGTATAAGAAAGAGGTTTATATACAAGGACAATTGAATATTGAGAAAACATCCCAGCCCAGTGCAGATCAAGTCCCTAAATCCAATATTAGTCCATTGTCCAATACCAATCTACAAGGTCCTCTTCAGATTCACAAGGTACATGCGATGATGCCGACTGCAGGATAATCACAGGCCAGTGGGTACAAAGCCTTTGGGATCCAGTGGCAGTAGAAGCATCTCAGCGCAGGCAGGGGTTTCCATGTGGCTCCTCCAGTTCCCAGGGAATGGGGTCTATCAGCATAGTGACATCTGTCTTGTTAGTAGAGAGTCTCCAAGGGAGAGAGTAGAGAGAGAGATAGTGTCTCCCATCTCCAAGAAGGAATACTGGATTTCCCAGAATTCTCAGGAGAAAGCCATACCCACACAGAGGCCTCATCGGTTATATCTTGATTGACAGGCCAGACTTCATCCCTCACTCGTAATCCTCTCAAATTGACACCGCATTATGTACCTACCACAGGTTCTAAAAATGACTGTGGTAATGATTATACAACTCTTCTTTACATGATTGAATTGTATGCTATGTGGATGAAGTGCCAATAAAGCTGTTTTTAAAATTTTACATAAATGGAAAAATTTTCTATGCTCATGGATATGAAGATGTAATCTAGTGAAAATGTCAATATTACTGAAAACACTCTTTACCTATAACACAACTCCCTCCAAATACCAACACTCTTCAAAGAAATGGGAAAATGAATCAACATTCTTACATGGAAAGGAAAGAAACCTAGGATGAAAAAAATGCTACTAAAAAACTAATGTTAGCATTCTCTCCTCTGATTTCAAAACCTAGTAGAGCCGCAGTAAGCTAAACAGCTCCGTATTGGTACAATGATAGAAATGTAGACCAACAGATCAGAACCGAGAACCCAGAAATAAAACCAAACACCTAGAGAAACCTGATTTTTTTATAACAGAAGAAAACACATTAAGTCCGGAAATGATAGTGTTATCCACAAATGGTGTGCTGGCAAAAACAAGGTCTCCAGCAGGAACTCCAGATGAGTTAAAGAGTTCAATATAAACACTACAACTATAAAGATCACCCAGGAAGAAAGAGGGACAGATTTATGTGCCCTAATACAAAGTATGAACACACTACCAAACCTAATGAAAAATACCCACATGACAGAAGCCAAAACAGAGGACTGGGATCTCCAAAAATATATTTATGTGCATCAAAAATTTCATCAAAAGAGTAGATGAGAACCCATAGATTGGGAAAACTGGGAGCAATAATATATTGGATAAAGGGCTAACCTCTAAAAGTCACAGAACACTACACTA
Source organism: Tenrec ecaudatus (assembly GCF_050624435.1). NCBI lineage: Eukaryota > Metazoa > Chordata > Mammalia > Afrosoricida > Tenrecidae > Tenrec > Tenrec ecaudatus. The sequence goes on from NC_134536.1 coordinate 16,463,532, forward strand.
TTTCAATAAGAAAAACAAAAATACTCTAATTTTTAAATGGGGAGTATACATAAATAGACAACTCACCAAAGATGATATTAAGGTAACCAACAATTATATGAAGAAATGCTCACAATCATGAGTTATAAGGAGAAATGCAAATTTAAACAACAATGAGATACCACCTCACACCAGCACTGATAGCAAAAACTCAAAAGGACAGAAAATAGCAAATGCTGGCCAGGATGTGGAGACATTGGGACTCTCACTGGAATTCAGCTGGTGGGATTGCAGAATGCTACACAGCCACTATGGAAAACAGTATGGTTCCTCCTTAAACAAATAAGAATAGAAAAATGATATGAACCAGCATCTGTCTACTCAGTATATACTCCAAAGAAATAATGAATAAAACATGAAGAGACATGTACACAGCTATGTTTATTGCAGTACTGTCCACAAGAACAAAAAGACGGAAACAATAAAAATGCCTATCTGTGAGGAATGGATACACTCTGGTTCATACATATATTGTGCATTCCTAGAAAACAATGATGACACTGTCAAACACCTGATGACACGGACAAATTGGGAAGACATTATGCTCAGTACAGTTAGTCAATCGTATAAAATTAAATACTGTGTGTGACCACTGTTAAAAGGAGGGGAGAATCAAGAAAAACGTTCTTCACACAAAAGCAGAAAACTTGGAAGGCTGTAGGGAGAGATGGAAGAAGGTAAAGGAGGGGGGAAAAGAGAGGGAAAAAATTAAAGAATATCTATTGATAACTTAAAAAACAAATCTATAGCATGAAATCCAGCTTCACTTCTATACTGATTTAATTAATGTTCTATAATTTACTTCTCTATTTCTAATATCCATTACAACAGCTACAAAAACTCATGATTAGAGTTTATTCAGACAGCAAGTTGTAATGCCATTGATATATACTCAGGGTTGAGTTGTTTATCAGGACATTACAAGGTTCTGGTGAGCCTTCTAATATAAGTGGGTACCACTTCACACACACACCCCAAAAAAAACCCTCTGCTGGGCAGAGGATTATAGTACATATCTTTCCCCCACTAGGTGAGCATCAAGCAAATCGCTCTGAGTGAGTGCAAACAGTGGCATCACCTGGGAAGGTTCTCTCTGGTCACAGTGAATTTTTTCATAAAAGCAGATTTGCTCATTTTACTATTTTTTGTGACGGTCAAATTTAAGAGAACAGTGTACAGCTATGAAATTTTGTTTTCTGCTTGGGAAAATGCTGCGGAAACTGTTGTTATGTTGAACAAAGCTTACAAGTATGGCGCTACGGGGAAAAACTCAAGTGTACAAATGGTTTTCTCGTTTCAAAAAGGTAAAATGTTAATTGATGACAAACCTCGTTCTGGATGTCTGTCAACTTCTAAACTGATGAAAATGTCAACTTGTAGTGCATTTGGAGTTCATTCCACCAGGTCAGACTGTTAATCAAGCGTTCTATTTAGAGGTTCTGAAAAGATTGTGTAACAGTGTGTGACAGAAAAGACCTGATTTGTGGCAGACAGGGCACTGGTTTTGCCACCACAACGATGCACCTGCTCATGCAGCCATCTCAGTGTGCCAATTTGGGGCAATAGCAGCATGCCTCTCTTGCCCCCCACACCTGACCTTGCTCTGTGGGGTTCCTTTTTGTTTCCTCAAACCGAGAGGGACATTGAAAGGACAGAAATTGGACGACAGAGAAGAGATGAAGAGAGAAACAGAGGTGCGTCAGCCATCTAAACAGAAGAGTTTGAAAAATGTTTCCAAAAATTTAATTGCAGATTTGACAAAGGTATTACGTGTAATGGAGAGTGCTTTAAAGGTGAGTTAGTCTGGTAGACTAGAGAAACAAACTCATAGATGTTCATATGAGTATAAGAAAGAGCTTTATATAAGAGAGCAATTATATTCTGAGAAAACATCCTAGCCCAGTCCAGATCAAGTCCATGAGTCTGATATTAGCCCATATGTCTAATATCAGTCCATAAATTGTTCAGATTCACGCAACACATGCAATGATGCCGAATTCAGGAAGATCACAGACCAGTGGGTGGAAAGTCTTGTGGATGCAGTGGCGATGGAAGCATCTTAGCACTGGCGTGGGTCTCCATGTGGTTCCTCCAGCCCCAGAGCTCTGGCTCCATCAATGTAGCTCCATGTAGCTTGTCATCAGGAATGTCTCACAGACAGAGGGTGTCTGGCCTACAGTGAGCTATTTATATCTGTCACGCCTCCAAATAAAGTCAGCAAGCTGTGACTTGATTGACAGGCTAGACTCCACCCCTTCCTCAAGTTGATGGTAGATTATGTAACTGCCACAGAAGGTGAAAAGATTGTTTTGTTAGACTTTGGAGGAGCCAGGGTGTGGCACTCCATCAGACTCCTAAAGGTCAACAAACAGACCTTGAATTATTTATAGGCTTTTTTGTATTGGTTTTTTTGGTTTTGTTGTTGTTTCGTTTTCTTTTGTTGTTTTTATTTTTTCTGTCTTGTTTTTGTGCATATTATTATCTCTGCAGGTCTATCTAGATAAGATAGGCACATAAACAATCTGGAGGAGAAACCAACAGGACCAACAGTTCCTGAGGGACATGGAGAGAGGGAGGTGGGGGGAAAGAAGTGGGTGTTAACAAACCTAGGGACAAGGGAACAACAAGTGATCCAAAATTGATGGTGAGGAGAGTGTAGGAGGCCTGGTAGAGCTTGATCAAGGGCTTTGTAACTGAAAGGAATTACTGAAACCCAAATGAAGACTGAACATGATCGTGGGACAAGAGGAAAGTAAAAGAAAATAGAGGAAAGAACTAGGAGGCAAAGGGCATAATAATAATATATAAATGATCAAGGGTCTGTGAGGGAAGGAAGGTGTGGAGGGAGGAAGAGAGGGGGAAAATGAGGAGCTGATGCCAAGGGCTCAAGTAGAAAGGAAATGTTATGAGAATGATGATGGCAACAAATGTACAAAAATACTTGACACAATGGACAGATGGATGGCTTTTGATAAGAGTTTTATGAACCCCCAATAAAACAATTTTTAAAATAAATAGTTTTTTTAAAGAAAATTATGATTGCAACATATGTGCTTGACACAATGGATGGGTGTATGGATTGTCATAAGAGCTGTAAGAGTCCCCAATAAAATGATTTTTTTAAATTTTAACAATTTATTAGGGGCTCATACAATTCTTATCACAGTTCATACATATACATACATCAATTGTATAAAGTACATCTGTACAGTCTTTGCGCTAATCATTTTTTCTCCTCTTTTCTTTTTTTACATTTTATTAGGGACTCATACAACTCTTATCACCATCCATACATATACATACATCAATTGTATAAAGCACATCCATACATTCCCTGCCCCAATCATTCTCAAAGCATTTGCTCTCCACTTAAGCCCCTTGCATCAGGTCCTCTTTTTTTTTTTCCCCTCCCTCCCCTTTCCCCCCTCCCTCATGTGCCCTTGGTAATTTATACCTTGTTATTTTGTCATATCTTGCCCTACCCGGAGTCTCCCTTCCCCCCTTCTCTGCTGTCCCTCTCCCAGGGAAGAGGTCACATGTGGATCCTTGTAATCAGTTCCCCCTTTCCAGCCCACTCACCCTCCACTCTCCCAGCATCGCCCCTCACACCCTTGGTCCTGAAGGTATCATCCACCCTGGATTCCCTGTACCTCCAACCCTCATATGTACCAGTGTACAGCCTCTGTCCTATCCAGGCCTGCAAGGTAGAATTCGGATCATGGTAGTTGGGGGAAGGAAGCATCCAGGATCTGGGGGAAAGCTGTGTTCTTCATCGGTACTACCTCGCACCCTAATTAACCCATCTCCTCTCCTAAACGCCTCTATGAGGGGATCTCCATTGGCCGACACTTGGGCCTTGGGTCTCCACTCTGCACTTCCCCCTTCATTTAATATGGTATATATATACATATGCATATACACATATATACACATACATACACACACTTACATCATTGTGTTGTTTTTTTTTTTTTGCATGATGCCTTATACCTGGTCCCTTGGCACCTCGTGATCGCACTGGCCGGTGTGCTTCTTCCATGTGGGCTTTTTTGCTTCTGAGCTTGATGGCCGCTTGTTCACCTTCAAGCCTTTAAGACCTCAGACACTATCTCTTTTGATAGCCGGGCACCATCAGCTTTCTTCATCACATTTGCTTATGCACCCATTTGTCTTCAGCGATCCTATCATGGAGGTGTGCAGTCAATGATATGATTTTTTGTTCTTTGATGCCTGGTAACTGATCCCTTAGGGACCACTCGATCAAACAGGCTGGTGTGCTCTTCCATGTGGACTTTGTTGCTTCTGAGCTAGATGGCCGCTTGTTTATCTTCAAGCCTTTAAGACCCCAGTCACTATCTCTTTTGATAGCCAGGCACCATCAGCTTTCTTCACCACATTTACTTGTTCACCCACTTTGGCTCCAGCCGTTGTGTCGGGAGAGTGAGCATCATAGAGTTCCAATTTAATAAAAGAAGGTATTCATGCATTGAGGGAGTGTTTGAGTAGAGGCCCAAGGTCCTTCCGCCACCTTAATACTTGACCTATAAATATAGACACATAGATCTATTTCCCCATCCTCCTATATATAGTTGCATGTACATGTCTTTGTCTAGACCTCCATGAATGCCCTTTGACTCCTAGCTCTTTCCTCCATCTCCCTTGACTTTCCTCCTGCCCTACTACCATGCTTCATCGCCACCTGGGCTAGAGTATACCTCTTCTCCAAGCAACCTTACCCTTGATCATTTCCCACCATGCCTGCTACTCCCCCTTCTCTACCATTTGGGGTCCCATGTTTTTCCCTTGTCCCTGGGTTTGTTAACACCACTTCCTTACCCCCCCTACTCCCCCACCCCAAGTCCCTCGGGAACTGTCGGTCCCGTTGTTTTTCCTCCAGATAGTTCATCCAGCCTGTCCTATTCAGACAGACCTGTGGAGTCACTAACATGCACGAAAACAAGACAGAAGAAAACAAAGCAACAGTATACAACCAGACAACAAAACAACAAAAACAAACCACTGACAAAAAACAGAACAAAACAGTTCACAAGAGAAAAGCTTGTAGTTAGTTCAGGGATCGTTTGCTGGCCCTTAGGAGCGTTTTCCAGTCCAGTCTGTTGGGGCACCACACCCTGGCCCCAAAGTCCACTTTCAGCATTCCCTGGGGACCTTGCCACTCCATTCCCTTGCTGTTCTGCTGCACTCCCCCAGTGATTTGCCTCGGTGTGGTGGGATCAGGTCAGGTGCAATTCCCACACTGTGTCTCCGGTGCTGTCCCCTGTATCGCCCTTAGTCACTGAGGGGCATCATGTCTCATAGTAGGGCCAGCCATGTTGTTCTCTCTAAAATGATTTTTTAAAAAACAGTTGTACTAACTGGACTTCCTTGTAGATGCATAGACACTATCCTATCCCAGACAGTATTCTTCATCAAGATAGATCCTGAAATGTTCTATTTGACAATGACAGTGATGTCATCCACTTGAGTTTGTCATTCCTGGCAAAGTAAACTGCATGCCTGTCTGATTCAAAGTGGCCAATCCCAGACATTTCCATTCATTAATGCCTAGGGTATTGATCATCATGCATTCCATTGCATTTTTGACAACTTCCAATTTTCCTATATTCATCCTTCTTACATTCCACTTTCTAATCATTAATGGACATTTGCGACTGTGTCTTCCCATTTTGAGTCATGTCCCATCCGCAAAGGAAGGTCCCAAACGCTTTACTCTGTCCATGGCATCATGGGTGACACCACTTGGAGAAGCAGCTCTTCCTGAGGTGCAATTTGAGTGTCTCCCAACCTGAAGGGCTTGTCTTCCAGCACCATCGCTGACAGTGTTCTGCAACCAGCCAGAGGCTTCAGTGGCCAATCCCTCAGAGGAGGGCAGTCAGGGTGCTGTGTTTGGCCAGGTTCTGCTGCTGTTCATGGGGTTTTCAGTGGCCAATCCCTCACAAGTAGAAAGCCTATTCTCTCTTCATACACTGCTCGTAGTCTGGAAGTGCCACTGGAAGTATTTCTGGACCCTTTGTCCTGTCCAACAAAGCAGTGTTCCCGGAGCTCCAACATCATGGGAGCTGGTGGGGAACGAGGGCCACCCGACAGAGGGCACTGCCCACACACATCCCCCAAAGGAGAACCGGCTCACACCACGTACCAGCCACTTCAACTTCAGGACAAGCTTTGTGAGTTTTGAAGGGGGTAGCGGGGTAAGAAAATGACTCATATTCGTCATACTCAACTGGTAGAGTAGATGGCAGTTGGTAACCCTATTTCTCCCAGTCTGGCTTTTGCTTTCTTTCCAGCACAGAATGAATTTCAAGGACTCTTCTCTCCCTTCTTTCTTCCTGAGAGAGTAGCTGGGTGGGAGAACACCCTTGGATATTATTGGGAGACCTGTTTTACGTCCACAGGTGGCCCTGGGATCCTTCTTGCAGATGAACTTGGTTCACCCACCAAATTCAAAACCAGGTATTTGGCTTGTCAGACAAGGTTCTCCGGGGGACAGATAGATAAAGGGATAGATCGAGCTAGGTACTAAGAGAGAAATACATCCTCTCCCTATTGCTCTTCTTTCTACCCCTTCCTCACTTCCTCTCTCCTCCTTTCTTCCTCTCTCCCTCCCTCTGTTCCTTCATGTCAAAGAATTGGCTCCTGTAAGTGTGGGGTCTAACAGGCCTGAAACCTAGAAGTGAGGTGATGGGATTCCTGTTTCCATTTGGGGGCAAGCTTTTGTCTGCTCCAGCAAAGCTTAGGTCTGCACCCACAGTATTGTGGGTAATCTCACAGTATTGTGGGTAATCTCACAGTATTGTGGGTAATCTCACTGTATTATAGGTAATCTCACTGTATTATGGGTAATCTCCCTGACTCCACGTGGGCTCACATCTGCTAACTCCCTTCCCATCGGCATTCAGATTCCTGTGTAACCAAACAGTGGGGCACAACCCAGCTGACTGAGCTCACAGACAAGCCCGCACACCTGGGTGGGGCCCTCCATCCTTCATGAGGGCACACCCCACCTGCTTCCACAGGGAGGTCTGGGACTAGCATCTTTAACTCTCACACAGAGACACATCTCACCCCTACCCCCTCCGGAGTGCAGAGTGAGCACCAGGACCCCACGCTGCAATTTAGGTACCTTTCTCCAGGAGGGGGGGGGCATACTTCGTACTGACTTTGGGACAGATGGCCCAGCCACCACACCCCCTCCTATGGTGGCCTGAGGGTTGAGGGAGCAGTGGCTACTTGCTAACTTCTAGGGCTGCCTCCTGACCCAATGCACCCCACAGATGTTCCCCTGCCCCTCCTACCCTTGCAGTCAAACATTTCTCGTGCTTGCCTCTTCCCTCGGGCAGTATGCCATGGGCTGTCTCGGCAGAATTACTTTGAGAGGTTGCAGAGCTAATGGCTCAGAAGGGAGGATATAGTGGGTGTGTTAGTCTGGGTAGACTAGAGACGCAAATGCAGGGAGACTCGTGTATGTGTATGCTTTATGTACAAGAGCAATTGAATATTGAGAAAACATCCCAACCCAGTCCACATCAAGTCCGTAGTCTGATATTAGCCCATATGTCCAATACCAATCTATAAATTCCTCTTCAGATTCATACTACATGCAATGATGCCGAATGCAGAAAGATCACAGGCAAATGGGTGGGAAGTCTTATGGATCCAGTGGCAGTAGAAGCATCTCAGCACTGGCAGGCATCTCCACGTGGCTCCTTCAGCTCCTGAGCTATAACATAGTTCCATGTGTCTTCTCAACAGGGAGGTCTCACAGAGGCGGGGGGGGGGGCGCCTCCAACAAGCTACTTATCTCCTTAGCACCTCCAAATGAGGTCATCAAGCTGTGACCTGATTGACAGGCTAAACTCCACCCCTTCACTCAATATTCTCAAATTGACAACAGGTTATGTAACTACCACAGTGGGAAACAGTCTCCAAAGTGAGATCCCTGCTACCCATCTTCAAAGGCTGGCTTAACTCCAGATTCTTCTTTTCTGCTCATCTGTCTCCAAAAGTCAGTTCCAGAGGGCTGTTCCCCCAAGAGCTCAGGCCCTCGTGTCCTGCTGCTCATGGGGATATGTGTCTGTTCCATTACTTACTGTAGGGATGGCATGTGTGTGTTCCATTTTTTATTGTGGCCCACGGCACACAACTATGCCATTCTAAACACTTGGATTAAATTTGTCTAAGTTTCCATTTCTTTCTTTCCATATCCATTCGGAGTTCACCAGCTTTCCAGGGAGTGTATCTGCCAAGTCTGTTCTACCTCTTCACAGAACGGCACCCCTGAAGCACAGCCCCCTTGCACGCCTGGTTCTCAGGAACCAGCTGTGTGCCTGGTCCCTGCCTTCCCGGAACCAGCTGTGTGCCTGGTCTCTTGCCTTCCCGCTCAACACAAGCCCTGGTAGCAATACCACCACTGGTGCCCATCCAGTCAATTCTGGCTCCTGGCGACCCCCGGGTATCAGAGTAGAACCGTGCTCCATGAGTTTCCCTTGGTTGGATTTTCAGAAGTGAACCACCAGGCCTTTCTTCTGAGGCAACTTCTAGATGGACTTGAACCTCTACCCTTCTGTTAGCAACTGAGGTCATGGCAGTTTCTGCTGCCTGCTCAGGTTGCACCCACTTTCAAATAAACACTTTTCTTTTCTGGAGAATGACACCACCACCCGTCTTTGACTGCCGTGTTACGCAGCAACGACTGCTTCCATTAGAAGACTGAAGAGACACAAAGTTGATATAATCTGGTGATCCCGGTGTTGTTTTGTTTTGTGTTTTCATTTCTCCCACCACTCTAGAGATTGGGAGGAACATTTCATCATCTTTTTCCTGGTGCAAACATTACCAAAATAAACTCACTGCCCTTGAGTCAATGCCAACTCATAGCAAACCCCTGTGGGTTTCCAAGACTTTCACTCTTTATGGGAGTAGAAGGCCCAGTCTTTCTCCCACAGAGGCAGCTGGTGGTTTCAAACTGTTGGCCTTGTGGTTAGCAGGCCAACACTAAACCACTATGCCACCAGGGCTCCTAGGTACAAACATTATGAGGCTGTCACTCTCTTTTTTTTTTTTTTTGAGGCTGTAACTCTTTTGCATCCACTTCTATACTCCCCGTGTCACTGCCATCAAGGTGACCCTGACTCATAGTAACCCTAGGGACAGGGCAGAGCTGCTGCTGTGGGTTTCTGAGACAGTAGCTCTTGAGGAGAGTAGGCAGTCTCATCTTCCTTCCGAGGAGCGGCTGGTGGAGTCCAACTACTGACCTTGTGTTTCGTAACCCACGGTGTAAGCACTGCACCACCAGGGGGCCTGCCGCATCTAAGCTGACTAGCAAAGAAACCCCAACAAACTGCCCCAAGGCTGGGCACTTGCCTTAAGCTCGTTGGTGTCGGCGAGTTTGGCTTTGAGCTCAGTGTTCGATTCTCGACACGCACTCAGCTCCTTCTGCAGCCTGTCCACCCTCTTCTCCAGCTTCCTGATGGTGAGCGTGGCCTCGTCCCTCTCCACAGCCAGGGCCGTGCGCGCCTGCTTCTCCTCCTGCAACTGGGCAATCTTCTGCCGGAGCAGGTTCATGTGCAGCTCTTTGCTCTCCAGCCGTTCCCTCTGAGTCTTTAGCTGGCTCGAGAGAAGCAGGGATGTGATTATTACAACTCAGCCATCAGTCAATAGAAATGAATTGCCCGGACAATGTGGGTCTTTAACTACATTGCAATAAAACTCATTTAGAACATCCCCCCTCCCACCCCCCCTCCAAAAAAAAACAACCCACAGCTACTGGGTTTCTTTGCCTGATTGCGCTTCTCAGCACATGTTATCCAAGGGTTGTTTGCAGAGCTGCAGAGTAAATTATAAGGCACCAAAACTGAAAATTAAATTCACTGCCACTGAGTTGATTCAGACCCAGAGCGATCCTTCAGGAATGGGCAGAACCGCCCCGTGATTTTCTGAGACTGTAACTCTGCATGGGAATAGAAAGCCTAGTCTTTCTCCTACGGAGCGGGAGGTGGTTTTGAACTGCTAATCTCATGGTTAGCAGCCCAACTTGTAACCACTATGCTACCAAAGCTCACCAAAAACCAACTCACTGTCATCGAGTTGATGATGACTCATAGTGACCCTATAGGAAGGCATAAAATTGTCCCAGGGAGTTTCTGAGGCTGTAACTCTTTGCAAGGGTAGAAAGCCCTGACGTTCTTTCTCCCTCGAAATAGCTGATGGTTTCGAACTGCTGACTTTGCAGTTAGCCACCCAACGCGTAACCGCTATGCCACCAGGCCTCCTTCCACCAGGGCTCAGAGAGACAAAAATCCACCCCGGTGCCGAATGGCAACTCTGCCTAGTCCGGTGTTTCTTAAGAAAAGGCAGGGTGTTGATTCAGGCTGCAAACACAGACTTGTAGAGGCCAGTCACCTATCCCAAGTCTGCTAACACCACGCACGCCCACTCGTGTTTTATTGATTTGTATGGTTTCAGTTTTTAATGTTTAAATCTTTTTAAGAATATTGATTCCGGAAGTTTAATCGTCGTGCTTAGGATGTATTACAGAAATGCTTAACATTCTAATTTTTTAATTTTTCAGACTGTTTTCTTGGCATATAATTCACATAGCTAACCAATGGTTTAAATATATTAAAAGGAGTTGCGCACGCTGATGCGTTTCTTAAGCCAGGCACACCCGGGAGGCTGCTCAGGACGCCTTGCTTACGTAGTTAGAAGCTTAGGGGCAGAAGGGCCTGAAGGACATGTCGAGTTCATCAACGTCTTGGTGTGTCCCTCTCCTACATGCTCCCTAAACCAAACGGAACACTTAAACCAACGGAGCACCGCTCACTGCTGGCCATCAACCTGATGAAGGATCGATGGGGGGTTGTAAAAGAGATGCTGGATGCTGAGAGAGGCTGGAAAGTCCTCTTGGGCTTCCCGTGTCGCAATGAGTGAGAGGACTACTCAGGGCCGAAACCTCTTTCATCGGGAACAAACGCTGGGATTCTGATTGGAGAACGTGAGAACTGAGGAACATCCTGTCTCCCTAATTACACCCGCGCTCGTACCACATTCTTTAGGGGGTGCCAGGGACCCACTAAAATGCCGGTTCCCATATCTTGCCAGACAGCCACAGCTGCACCTTCCAACCAGGCACTCTGAACGCTTCTCTTTATTAAACGTCTGCTATGAATTAAATTACTCCCAACCCCCTGCCCTGTGTAGATTCCGACTCACAGCAAACCGATAGGACAGAGTAGAAACACCCATGGAGGTTTCTGGGGTGTAACTCTTGACGGAGGCAGAAAGCCTCGTCTCTCCCACAGAGCTGTTGGTGGGGTCCAACTACTGACCTGGCCATTAGCAGCCAGCCCATTGCTTAACCTTCTTAGTTATCAGGCTCCTCCATAGATTAAATTATGTCCCCTGAAAAGATATGCTGGACATCCCTGTGTTTGTGGAGGTGAGCTTCTTCGGAAACAGGGTTTTTCTTTTGTTATCAGTTAAGCTAAGCAAGGTCCTATGAAGAGGCTTTCAAATGGTTGTGACCAAAGACAACTTCTTTGAAATGCCTGGTGTGTGACTAGGATGCTGATTCTAATCCCTCGTCATCATACTTTGTACAAGGGCGAGGGAGCCTACACGGAGAGACATGCTTGCAGGGGGATGGGGTCCCGGCATATCTGTAAGCAGCATAGGATTGTCAGCAGGTACAGGAGAGAGACACAGGAGGAACTGATCAAGCAGACACCCTGGCCAGACTTTCAAACTCCAGAACCATGAGAGACTACCCTTCTGTTCTTTGAAGCTGCCTCCTTTCCAGAACGAGGCAGCACTGGAAGGTTAAGACAGCTCCTTCCCCTGAGCACCTTCCTGTCAAATTCCACCCTCCTGCACCTGGATGAGGAGCCCTGGGGGCGTAGTGATTGCGTGTTGGGCTGCTAACTGCAGAGTCAGCAGTTCGAACCCACCAGCTGCTCTGAGAGCGCCGGCATTCCGTGATGGCAGTGCGTTTGGTTTGGTTTGCACATGGACACTGGCAAGTCCTTACACAGTCAATTGTCATCCTTCTGGACAACTTCAGAACAGATGGATAAGGCATTGAAGAGGACGACCCCTTCTCTGAGGAATTTGGGAAGGATTGTAGCTCAGTTCAATCTCTGTGGCAGAAACAGGAGTAGTCTGCTTTCTTTTATTAAATAATAATAATAGTCCTAAAAGTAAAGAGAAGCGGCCCAATCTGAATCGAGCACTTTCTGGGAGTCAGGAGTTCAGAAGTGTTACCACCATATTTTAAAGCAAGGAACTGGTGCGTTTTAGGTAGGTCAGCACCAAGCCAGCCCTCACAGTGAATTTCCTGTCCACGCTGTGTGTATTATGAATGTAGGCACCTTGCTTACAGGAGCACATTCTATGTGGACTCTGCAGCAAGGTGGAGTATGGGCCCTGGTGGTGCGGTGGGTTACATATCGGGCTACTTGATTGAACCCACCAGCCGCTGAGGGAGAATACTGAGGCAGTTTATTCCCATAAAGGCTGAGAGTCTCGGAAACTGAAAGAGGCAGTTCTACTGTGCCCTGCAGGATCGCAATGAGTTGGAATCGACTCGGTGGCAGGGGGTTTATACAGTACTCCCTAACTACCCCCATGAGTTAGGGCTCCTCTCCATCTTAACCATGAGGAGACGGAGAGGGGTGTCATTTGCTGAAGGTCACACCGCTAAGAGGAGAGCCAAGTTAGAGGCCCAGATGTGGCGTCAAACAGGCTCCACACCATCCTCCTGGCATCACTATTACCAGAACACATCTGTGTTTTCCTAGTTCTTCCCGCACTACCAATAATTATGGAACCAATGATTATATTTTCATCCTAGTCATCCATTTATGTATTTAGTCTAAACTGTCTCGCACGCCTCCTTTGAGGCAAAAGAAAGTTCTTCTCCACTCTCCACTTCCCAGTGCAAAGGCAGAGATGGCTAGATGGTACCCAACCCTCCCCTTCTCCTAGAGTCCTAGATGCAGCGAACTTTTCAGCTAGGCGAGTGGCTACCCAGGCGAAGGTCTACGTTTGCCAGCATCCCTTGCAGCTAGGTTTAACCATCCGAACCTCTTCCAGCTGAGAGATCTAAACACGCGCAAGCCCACCTAGCAGCTCTGAGAAACCTTCACGGAGAGGCCTCAACCCCTCGCACTGGAAACAGCAGTTTCGAGTAGAACGCAGTCAGTCTACTGTGCTCTTGATTCACCACGGTACACGTAGTGGAAGTACATGCACGTAGTGGGAGTACATCGGTGTTCGATGTTGGGGATTCTCAGAGAGTCACACCCTCGACACTAACCGGTTTTAACAGCCCTACCTTTCTCTGTAAATTGTGGGCAATCGTCTTGTTTTGAACGACGGCGTGGCTCTCGAGGTGGACCAGCTGCTCTGCACGAGCTAAAACTATGTCCAGACGCATGTCGAAGCCAAGTTCAGCAGCCATCTGGTCCAACTTCATCTTCTCGGAAAGCTGATCCAGAAATTTAAGGTACTAAACCCAACAACCAAAAAAATGAAAATGGAACACAAACATAAAAGTCAGTGAGTCATCTCACATAATCCTTCCTCTGGCTCAGCTGGAACTCACTGGCTCACAATAAAGCCAAATGGACCCTGAACCCCAACCTGAGGCTTGGTAATGGACCAGGCAGCTCCGGGCCCTGCTCTACTTCTGCTCAAAGACTCTTGGCTTCTCCTGGTCGGTGACACTGATGCTCAAGATAGACTCACACACCCCTGTCCCCCTACGGCAGGGTCCACGTGACGGTGCCCCAGACGACGCCTTCACCTCTCTGATCTGACCCCACGCTGCTGCGATGTCATCCCTCCGAGGCTAATGCAGCCCCTGGAACCCGCCCATGTCCACAGGCACCTTTCTTTCCTCAGTGACTTCTCCTCAAGGAAGAAAACGGCTACTTTGCCAGTGTCCTTTTCCTCTCATTGAGCTTATCTTAAAAGAACAAGATACAACAGTTGTGCCAATTCCGTCTCAATGCCAAGTCCATTCCAACTCAAGGCGGCCCATGTGTACCCAAGTAGGGTTTTCTGGATCTGGCTTTCAGAAGCAGATTGCCAGGCTTTTCCTGCGAGGTACCTCTGGGTGGGCTAGAAACACCAACGTTCCACATAGTGACGTTTACCACCCAGAAACCAACAACCAAGACAAGCTCACAGCCATCAAGTCAATTCTGACTCCCGGCGACCCTATAGTTCAGGGTAGAACTGACCCTGTGGGTTCCCGAGACTGTGACTCTTTACGGGAGTAGAAAGCCTCATCTTTTCCCCAGGAGCAGCTGGTGGTTTCAAATAGCTGACCATCCAGTTAGCAGCCCACTTGCTACCCAGAGATTTCAAATCACAGCTCTTCATACAAACAAAATTAGATTTTTTTTTCCTTTAAATGTATTGGATAATGTCTTTATCCATTTTTAATGTATCCAAGTTAAATGAACAACCTTCTAAAACACACCTGGACCAAGGAAGTCAGGGTTCATATTGTAACAGGGGGAAATAGCAATGCTGACTTCTGTGGCTTATCTGGCCACAGAAGGAGCGTTGGTGGCCCAGTGAGTTATGCATTGGGCTGCTAACCACAAGGTCAGCAGTTCAAAACCACCAGCCACTCCATGAGAGAAAGATGAGGCTGAATGCACCTGTAAAGATTTATAGTTCTAGAAACCCACCTTTGTCCTATAGGGTAATTATGAGCCAAATGGACTTGAAGGCCATGAGCAAATGACCTGGACACACACATACTACAGTACTGGTCGCTAGATGGTCAACCCAGTCAGGGGACATTCTACGCTTTAGTTTCGAGCCTTGGGCTCTCACTTCATATGTTCTTCCTGTGGCAGTAGCTTCTCATCCATCCGGCATTTGCTGGCAATTAAATGTTTAAAATATGTACAATCTCCTGACGGCCGAAGCATATCATCTTAAGAGCCCAACTGTCTATCTTTCAGTTATCACGATGAAATTATGTGTAGGTGTATGTTTTCTTATCTTCTTAACGAGCATAGAGAGAAATGCAGCTTAACCTCTTCCGTGTGTGCCATGCCATGACAGACAGGGTGGGTTACATCGTCACACATTCTCACAGCGTCCTGCTCCGTCCTCTCTCCCCTGGGGAACTGACATTCCTAACTTGTATGTGTGCAAAGGGGAAACCACTGCTGCTTGTATTATGTTCATATTACTTACATGTTTATTTTCACAGCCTACACCGCTTTTCCTTCCTCCTTCCCTTCCTTCGCCTTCCCCTCCACCCGTTAGTACGTGCCTACATCTATCTAGTAGTCTACTTTCTCTTCCTTCCCCACCCTCGGTAACCATCAAAGAATGCTTCTATGTATATGAAAACCTTTTCTTGACTTTTTATAATCATGGTCTTATAAAATGCTTGTCCTCTTGTGATCGACTTCTTTCACTCCACATAATCTCCTCCTTCATCCAGCTTATCAAGGTGTTGTTTTGTTATTTTACATAAAACTGAGTTGATGTGATGACATGAAAGCTGCTTTATTATTTATTTATTTTCTACTTCTACATGTGACCTACCCACTTAGCAAGCAAGGATCGGTGAGGGGGCCTTCAAAGAGTCTGTGGGAAACATGGAATTAGGAGGTAAAGGAATTTTTCCACCAACTTTGTGAAGCTCCCTTGTATAAGAGAATTCTGAGCAGGCCAAGCTGGACCCCATGCCAGTTGCAGCTTTCCACAGAGGAAGTACCATATTTCAAGAATCTTGGTGATACCCAAGAGAGTCGAAAACCACAAACGAAACTCACTGCCACTGAGTCAATGCCAATGCATAGCAACCAAGTAGGACTATAACCCTTTCAGGGAGATGAAAGCCTCATCTTTTGCCCATGTAGCAATAGTGATTTCAAACACATAGCCAGCCTGCCACCAGGGATCCTCCAGAGGGTCAAGTTTGCTAGGAATAAAGTATGAGTGTATGTCTCGTGCACTTGACTCACAGTCTAATGTGCGTAAGAAAGGGTGTGTGCTATACCATGTTGTATGAATTTCCATTACCTACATGTCTAGGTGGTGCAAACAGTTTGCAGTGGACTATAGTTCAAACCCTCCTAGTGTTACCACGGAAGAAGCAGCCTGGTGATCGATTGGCCTCTATGAACATCTGAGCCAAGAGAGCCCTATGCCACCGTTCTACTCAGTAACACACGGGCTGTCGCCACGAGCCAGAACTGACTCAACATCCAGGAAGCACAGCAGAATTTAAATTCTGCACAACAAGAAATACATGAAATGCTCTGCTGGTTACATGAACAAGGTAAAAATAAGGAAATAAATAAGTTCTGCACATTCGCATGTGCACACTAGGCCAGGCATGTCACAGCGGCCATCTATGGACTACTCGCCTTGAACAGAATCCCCTTACGTAATCTGTTTCCATAATGGAGACTCAATGTGGCCTAATTCCAGTTAAAATGAGTCCGCAGATTCATATGCTGCAAGCGTGGTGTTTCCTCTTTTTTTTTTCCATTACAGGTGGTGAACATGAATGAGTTTCCAGAGTAGAGATTTTTTTTAACCCAAGAATATCTTCCCTGACCAAATCCTGCACCTGTGTGATTGATTCCATGTGTTACCCCTGTTGCTGTTCACCCCCCCCACACACACACACACACTCATCTACAAACTCCTGCAGCCACCAACGCACCCCTCTCTGTCCTGTCCAGAAAAAAAGTCTTTCTGTGGTTCTCATTTTTCACATCTACTGGCTCATCCCTGAGTGATCTGGTCACCAAAGGTCACAGTGGTCTTGTTTAATTCTATACTTCACCCTGCCTAGCCACCCTCTCAGCCCAGCTCACTCTGGTTTCTCTGCTCCACCCCTTGACAGCTACTCCAAATCACATCTCCCATCTGGGTCCCTTCTTCTCCTCCTCTCCCATGGAGTGCCGTCACCACCATTTGTAAGTCTCTGCACTGCAACTCAAGCCCACGGTGAAGTCAAACACGTGGGAATACTTGCAGTCAATGTTTCCCAAAGTAGGTGATCCTGCCCCCTGGTGGTGGGGGGGGACTGGAACCATGGGGCCCTGTGTGCAAAAACAGCTGTGTATGCTTTAATCTGGATTGTGGGCCATAATACAAAAGTATTTCGTTTCTGGGACAGGGGGTACCCAGGGGATAGGCATTGAGTAAATTTTTTTTTCAGAAAAGATGGTGGTAGGCCAAATAATTTGGGGGGAAAGAGGCTCAAAATCATGGATTTCTATTAAGCTCCTTCAGATTCTACAGAATAAAGAACACTTACACTTCATAGTCCAGCCCCAAATTGTCCTCGTCTCTCTTGCCTCAGTCTGATCAAGATCGACCCACTCATCACCCAGGGATGAGCTCTCGGCCTTCTGTAAGCACGGGGGAGGGGGGGGGGCTTGCACACGTTCCTGGGGAAATTCCATTGCCTTTCGCTCCACTCTGATTCAGACCTTGTGAAGCTCCGAGGTACACAAGGCATTCACACACTTTCTACCTTTACTTCAACACACTGCCCCCCCCCCCCCGTGATATCTGCCTCTTCTCTCACCTAAACCCTAGTTCATCTTCAGAGATGAGCTTAACAACCACTTCTTTTAGGGACTGACTTGTGCCCCGCCCCTTAAAAAAGGCAAGTTGAATTTGGAACCCTGTTCCTGTGACTTTGACTTTGTCTGTGGACACAGAGTCTCTCTTGGAGGCGATCCTCTGTTACACAATGCCGTACAAGGTTGGGTTCTCGCCCTGCTCCCCTCCTGAGGACTGCCTGACAAAGAGGAGGGGGAACATGAAGAGAGTCACAC
The DNA here is from genome assembly GCF_050624435.1 of Tenrec ecaudatus. Classification (NCBI taxonomy): domain Eukaryota; kingdom Metazoa; phylum Chordata; class Mammalia; order Afrosoricida; family Tenrecidae; genus Tenrec; species Tenrec ecaudatus. Next base: position 16,481,417 of record NC_134536.1, read on the forward strand.
ACGGAAGAAAGACCTCCTTCCCTGTAAGGATCTCTCTACCAGTCAGGGAATTCCAAGAAATGCCCAGGACTGAGAAGACAGTGACTAGGACCTGGAGCCAGACACCAAGCCTCCCACACAGAGAGAGTAGATTTCTGTTCTTAAAAGCTACCTATCTTGTGGCAACTCTAGGGAACTAAGTCACCACCCCAGTACAGTCCACCCCTTCTCAGGAAGTTACCATTGTTCCTACTGTACTCCCACAATACATCTCTCATAGCACATGTAGCCTTGCAATAGGAGAAACTGCTTGAATACCTATTTCCCCCATCCCTTCTGAGTCATTTCAGATCCAAAACCAGATTCACTGTCACTGAGTCTATGCCGACTCCTGGCAACCCTCCAGGACAGGGTAGAACTGTCCCTGTGGGTTTCAGAGACTGTAACCTTTTATAGAAGCAGAAACTCCCATCTGTTTCCTATGAGTGACTGGTGGTTTTGAACTGTGGACCTTGCCGATCACAGCCTAACAAGCCACCAGGATTGTGTATTCCTCCTACCTTAGCCCCAAACCTTCACACATAATAGGTACTCAACAAATACCTGTTGTGTTGAATTGAACGAATTTGTATGGAGGAAGCTTCAAAGAATGGGAAGAGAGCCCAAAACAATGCCCATTGTTCTTGGAACTTGTTCAGTGCAGAAAGTGATCTAAATCCTGTCAAATTCAGAATGCCAAGTATTCTATCGACTGCAACAGATGTTTTCCCCCCAGGAGCATTCCCTTGGATTATTACTTTTTGTTTCTCAAAATGCAAATTGTCTCGCAAAAAATCTCCGGCAACCAGCTCCTCCTCCAGGTGTGTCAGTTGACCCTGGAGATCCCCCAACTGGATCTCTGCTTTCTGGGCCCTCTGCAGAGCTTTCTGGTGCAGCCCCGTCTCGTTCCCCAACTGTTCAACAAGCTTGGCTATTTGGGCTTCAAGCTGGGAAACCGTCTGGAAACAAAGAGAAACAGAACGCCGATAAGCCTTGTTTTAAATGCAACAAAGCGCTGAAATCCACTGCTTGGTCCAGGCAGGACAACTATTTATAACACCAGCTTCTAGGTACTTGGGAAAAATCAAATAAGTAGATGATAGCAGTATTTGCCTCTGCTTCAGAGAAAGCTACATTCATTTAATTAATTTTCATATGTTTGTAACCAGGTTAATTAATAAATATTTATGGATAACATGCACTTATTTCTCAAACTGGTATTCATTTAGGAGTTTCAAAGCTAGTTGGAAGAAAAGTTTAGACAAAGAATACATCAAAAAACCTACAAAAACATCATTTTCCAAAGAAACCCTTTCATTTATATATATATATATTTGACTAAAGATTATAGTATGAATGAATAATGATAAATTACCTAGAAGCCTTAAGGGAGGGAAATAGTAGAACAGAAATATTTGGTTTATCAAGCTTGTTTTTGTTTGGTTGTATTTAAAATTTCTAATGAGTGTTGGATACTTATGCTCTAAATTTATGGCCCTGCTTGCAACATAAGTGTGCAATAATATTATCAGGTCTCAGCATTTGAAAAGTCAACACCCATTTAATATTGTGGCAGGACATGGACGCAAAGGTGACAATTTGGACAGAGTATGTGCAGAGTGCGTTCAATATTTTGGGACTACATTTCCCAGAAACTCTTACTACCCGCAGCAGAAATTTCCCAACCGTCTCTTGTCCTAGTGAATACTTGAAAAGCCTTTGATTTACAGCAGGAGGGGAGGAGATCACCAGAGGGCCTTGCTGCCTGTCAGGACATTTCCTCCTTCCTGGGAGGGCCTCAATACAATTCTCTATGCAGAAAACCCATTCTGTGCCTCTCAACGTAAACCTTTGTTTTGAGAAGGCAAGAACCTGAAACTCCAATAACAGCAAGGTAGCTCTAAATAAAATAATGGCAAGGGACAGGGTCAGAGGACTGTCCGTGCAACGGCTAAGTGCTTTGGGTGTGCGTTGGGGGAGGGTATTTTTATCTCTGTGTCTTGACCTTCTTAAACCAAGAGCAGTAAAGTTTACCAAAAACCTCAGCTACGTACAAATTGAGAACACACAAATTGATTTCCGTTTTTATAAAATGAATTTAATAAATTCGCCAAATTAAGGATGATGACATCCTTTTTGGAGGAGTTCAGGAAAAATATACACAGTAATTATTTTCCATAACACTACCATACTATTTTTGCAGAGGTTGGAATTTTGAACTCTTTACAGTTGATGTTTATATATATATAAACATATATATATATATATATATATATATATATATATATATATATATATATATATATATATATATATTCAATACAGACAGTATGTATAGACGGTTTGCCTCTCTATAAGTAACACCTGGTCAGGTAAGAAGACATTCTAGAACTAAAGTCATTACCCTCCAGTCAATTCTGACTCATTGTGATGTAATAGGAGAGCACAGAAAAGCTCCATAGGATCTCCAAGATCAAACATCTGTAAGGAAGCAGACGACCACAACATGGGCTCGGTGACAGAAACAAACTAGATAGCACATGATCAAATTTTTCAAGACCAGTGAGCAACACAAAAGGTGGCTATACTCAGGGACTTCTCTCGATGGAACAAATGCACAGAAAGCAAATAAACTACATCTGTGGGAAAAAATGGTAGAAAACTCAATATCAGTGGCTAAAACCAGTTAGGGGCTGGCTGTAGAACAGACAACCAATTTGCGCATATGTAAGTTCAGGTTAAAGCTGAAGAAAATTAAAACACATTCTCAGGAGCTACAATATAACCTTGAACCTATCCCACCTGAACTGTGAGAACATCTCAAGAAGAGATATATTTTTTTTAAAAAAGAGCATTTGATGCCTTACACACTAATAACCGAAGACCTGAGGAGCTGTGGGAGGGCATTCATGAAGAAAGGAAACAGTCATTAAAAGACAGGAAAGAAAGAAAAGATCAAACTGAACATCAGCAAAAACTCTGAAACTTGCTCTAAATCATAGAATGAAAAAGATGAGTCGAAGAACTGAATAAAAAATGTCAAAGGTTATCTCAAGAAAACAAACCCAAATATTTTAACGAAATGTGCAAAGACCGAGAAGTTAGAAAATGAAAAGAGAATGTGCTCAGCAGCACTATGACAGGAGCTGCCAGAAGTGCAGGTCGGATTCAGAAGAGGGCACGGAACAAGGGATATCATTGCTGACGTCACATGTATTCGGCTCAAAGTAGAGAATACCAGGAAGATGTTTACTTGTGTGTGGAGTGGGGGGTTGGTTTGGGGTATTTTTTTAATCATTTTATTGGGGGCTTATACAACTCATCACAATCCATACATACATCGATTGTGTAAAGCACACCTGTACATTCGTTGCCCTCATCATTCTCAAAACATTTGCTCCCACCCTGCTTGTATTTCGTTGACTATGAAAAGGCGTTCTACTGTGTGGACAATAGTAAGATGTGGGTAACCTTAAAAAGTAGGAATTCCAGAACACTTCACTGTGCTCATTCAGAACTTGTTCGTGGATCAGGAGGGAGGTATGCAAACAGAACAAGGGAATGCTGCCTGGTTTAAAGTCAGGAAAGGTGTGCATCGGGGTTGTATCCGCTCACTGTGTTGTTCACTCTATATGCACACCACATCATCAGATTATGTGACGAATGTAGCATCAGGGTTGGAGGAAGGCTTGCTAACACCCTGCTATATGGAGATGACACAAACTTGCTTTCTGGAAATGAGGAGCACTCGAAGCCCTGATGATACTCAAGGATTGTAGCCTTTCTGTGGGTTACAGCTCAATATAAAGAAGTCCAAAGTCCTCGCAACTGGATCGATAGGTAAATGGAGAAAAGGTTGGAATTATCGAGGATGTGTTCTTACTTGGAACCACAATCAATGCTCATGGAAGCAGGAGTCAAGAGATCAGAAGATGTATTGCTTTAGGTAAATCTGCACAAGACCTCTTTAGAGTATTGAAGAGCAAGGATGTACATCTTCGAGGATTAAGGTGCACTTGACCCAAGCCATGGTATTCTCCATTGTATCATATGCGTGTGAAAGGTTGACACTGACTAAGGAAGACCATAGAAGAATGGGTACATTTCGATTGTGGTGCTGGAGAATAATATTGAAAGGACCATGGACTGCAAAATGAGCAAACATCTATATTGAAAGATGTAAGGCCAGAGTGCTCCTTAGAGACAAGGATGGCAAAGCTTCATCTGACATACTTTGGACATGTTGTCAGGAGAGACAAATCACTGGAGAAGGACATCATGTTTGGTGAAGTGGAGGGTCAATGAAAAAAGAGGAAGGCCCTCAACAAGATGTATTGACACAGTGGCTGCACCAATGGGCTCGGGTATAGAAACAATTGTGAAGATGGCAGACTGGGAAGTGTTCTGTTCTGTTGTGCACGGGGTCACTAGGGGTCCGAGCCAACTGGATGGCACCAAACAACAATAGCACATGCGACGACATCACTTCGCTTGCTGAAAGTGAGGAGGACTTGAAACATTTGCTTATAAACATCAAGGATTGGCGCCTTCTCAATGTAAAGAAGACCAGAATCTTCACAACTGGACCCACTGATCATCACAATAAATGGCGAAAGATTGAAGTAATCAAGGATTTCATCTTGCTTGGATCCACCAGCAATGCTCGTGGAAGCAGCAGTCAAGAGGTCAAACCTGCATTAGGGAAATCTGCTGCACGGGAACTCATTAGCTTGTTGAAAATCAGGGAGATTACTGTGAGGACTAAGGTGCACTTGACCAAGCCATGGTCTTTCCATTGCCTCATAGCATGTGAAAGTTGGGCACTGAATAAGGAAGACCAAAGCAGAATTGATGCATTTGAATTGTGGTGCTGGCAAAGAATATTGGAAGGACGATGAAATGCTAAGCATTCAACCCGATCTGTCATGGAAGAAGTAGGGGCAGAGAGCTCCTTATAGGTAGAAATGGCAAGACTTCATCGCACATACTTTGGACATATTGTTTGGAGAGAGAGTCCCTGGAGAAGGACATCATGCTTAGGAAAGTGGCGTGGCAGGGAAATGGATTCACACATAGGAACAATTGTGAGGATGGCTCCGGACCAGGCGGTATATTGTTCTGTTGTGCACAGTATGGTCCCTGTGGGTCTCAAACAACCCAGTGGTACCTAACAACACCATTATTTGGTAGCAATACTTTTTGACTTACAACTCATGTGTGTAGAGCAGTGGTTCTCAACCTGTGGGTCGCAACCCCTTTGGGATTTGAATGACCCTTTCACAGGAGTCGCCTAACATATTTCGCAATATATAATTACTTATTATTTTGTGATTAATCGCTATGCTTTAATTATGTTTAATTATGTTCAATTTGTAACAATGAAGATACATCCTGCCTATCAGATATTTACATGACAATTAATAACAGTATCAAAATTACAGTTATGAAGTAGCAACAAAATTAATTTTATGATTGGGGGGGTCACCACAACATGAGGAACTGTATTAAAGGGTTGTGGCATTGGGAAGGTTGAGGATCACTGATGTGTACCCAAAAAGACAAGCTCACTGCCATCAAGTCAATTCTGACTCATCGTAACCCTATAGGACAGGGCAAAACTGTGAGTTTCTGTGACTGTGACTCTACAGGAGCAGAAAGCCTCCTCTCTCTCCCCATGGTTGTGCACACACATACATGTGCATGTGTGTATATGTGCATACATATGTACATCTATAAATATATGTGTACTCGTGTATGTATCTATAGAAAGAAAAACATGATAGAAGTATAGATACCTGATTGGTTGTATTTGGGGGGGGCACCCTGACTAGTACAATCCTGAAGGAAGCAGAAGATCGTAGGTGTTGGCCAGACAACTGTAGAATGAGACGGGTAGAGTCAGGCAACGTTGGTTTCAACTACCCCCTATATGACTTCTCACAGGATAACCGAAGTAAGTCATTAGCCTCTCTGAAACTCAGACTTTGCTACAATAATGAAATGTGCTGATTTGGTAATGTGTGTGACATGGTAACCCACACTCAACTGAAGCTCAACACACTACAGTCCACCACTATCACGAATATCACTGCTCTGGTGTGTGGGTTTAGCCCATCCTACGTTTGCCATAAAGAAATAATGGATCCCTTGAAAATCGCCCTTACCGTGTTTCTCAGACTCTTCTTGGCTGTGGAGCCTATTCTTCCATCAGAAGTCATTCAAGAAAGGACAAAGAGCAGAAAGCTGTGCGGGAATCAAAGGAGGAGGGTCCCTCCGGCGTCCGCCTCTCAGTGGTGGGTCTGAAGATGTTCCATGGGATCTTGAGGACCAGCAAGTGAGACTTAAAGCCACTGAGATGTAAAATGGCTGAACGGTGCTGGGAACCTACTCCACTGCCGTGCCAACATTCTGGGGTCCAGAGAGGAGCCAACAGCTAGGAGCACCCCCACACCCATCCACACCCCACAAAACGTGAGCCTCACAGCTCCTGTAGGTCTCAGTGTCCTACGTGAGAAACCAGCACATTTTCTTGGGGCTAAATTTACATAAATGTATTCAACCACAATAACATCCCAATTTAATCCATTCTTGAGGAACTCGATGGGCGGTGCCTGGGCGAACATGTGAACATATGCCAACACGGAGAGGCTGTGCTGTGTTTTTCACAAGAGGACGTCTATAGAAGCAACAAGCATGTGTTTCTTCTATCTCTTTCCTTCTCCATTCCTTTCCCCTGGAATCATCTGTTAACCATTCCCTGATATTCCAGTGGGGAAAAATATCCTAAACTTTTAGAGACGTGGGGGGTGGGGTGAAGGCCCATAAAGAAAACAGACCTGTTTTCCTAAACAAGAAAGGGCCCAGAAGCCAGCTATCCTTTTGAGAACAAGCAGCTTGGCTTTTAGAAATGAAGTCATGATGCCCTAGAAGAGTTAATTCACTTCCCAAGGGCAAGTGCTTGTTGATTTCTCCAGAGAGGAATTCTTGCCCTAAGAATAAACCAAATAAAAGCCAAAAAAGCTCTACACTGCAGAAAGAGCCTCTTGGGTCACTTAAGGACCAGTGCTTTGGGTCATAAACAACTATTGTCTAGTTATAATGGAGAGCTAGAATTGTCCCCTAGGAAGTCTATGAAATAACCTACCAGGTATCGGAGCAAATGCCAATAAGCAATCCCTCCTTCTGGTCATTATGGGTCCCCTCTCCCCCTTCCTCTGTGAAAGTTAACTATGGAGACTGGCAAGCTAAAAGCTCCAAATAGCCACCCTTCCAGGTGCCATAGTGGCCAGGGGAGACCATGGAACCTAAGTGTGGATGGCGAATGTTGGTGGCAGTGTGCTAGGATCTCTGTGGAAGTGTTTGCTGTACCAGACTGGAGGAGTACAAACAGAAGAAGAGAGTGATGGGATCAGCTGACCAGGGGCGGACAAGGAGGGTGTCTTAGTTTCCCAGGACTGCTGTCACCCAAATTCCACAGATGGATCACTTTAAAGAACAGGACTTCATTGTCTCACAAGAGGTGGTGGTGCAGGGTGCCATCAAGTCCACCCCATGTCAGAGAGCCCCTGCACACAACAAAAGGAAACGCCACCCATCCTGAGCCATCCTCACAATTGTTCCTATGCCTGAGCCGGCTGCTGCAGCCACCGTGTCCATCCGTCTCATTGAGGGCCTTCCTCTTTTCCTTATTGATTGGGATTTAATACATGTATCATACCATTCCATTGTTCAGTCACATCACCTAGAATTGTACAATTGCCACCACAATCCGTCTCCAGACCTTCTTTTTCTACATGGACTCCTTGACTTCGTCTCCCTTTTACCCCATCACCACCACTGCCCCCCTCCCTCCCCCCGGAACCCTTATTCTACATGCCGTCCCTATAAATCCATCAATCCTGGGTCTCATATACCAAAAAAGCAGAAAAGTTCACAGCACACAATGTCAAGAGGGTAACCGTCAACAACATAACACATCTGAGATGCATCCTTATATGAGCAAACAGAAAACAAACAAAAATATATATAAAATTTTGGAAGCCAGGTCTGGTCTAGCCTATATCGTATGGGGACCTAGTAACAACGTTTTAGCTGTTCAAGCCAGATGTATGACTTTGGTCTTCCATAGTCGTCTCTCCCAAGCACTGTTTCATCACCCCTTTCTTCCCATCCCTCAATTTTAGATAGGGGGTTCTCTGGAAGCTTATTTCCTGAGTAGTTCCACAGTGAATGTCGGGCTCCACTGTCATCCATCACCTTCTGCACGCCGGATTCACAGGGCAGGGAAGTGATGGAAGTGGGGGAGAAACAACGCAAACCATAAGGGTGACAACGGTGGCACAACTGGAAGCATGTCATCAGGGTCACCGAGTTGTACATGTAGAAACCCGACTCAATATGTGTCTTTCCCATTTCTCTTCCATAGCCATGCTGTTATTGAACTACCACACCCACAGAATAATATCTGAGAGAAGAAAACCCAATGCCCAAATGGGATTGCCTCCACCGTCAGGAGAGGTTAGAAGCCCAACACATATTTTGGGAAGATACGACTCAAGTCATCACAGGAGGCCATGGAAAACCATCCCAGTGCTGGAGGGCACCAGGCTGGGTCTCCAGAGCCCCCAGGCCCTGCCTCCAAACGGAAAAGCCATCCATGTGCCCAAAGAAGAAGAAGAAGCCCTCTGGACAAAGGTGTGCAAGGTTGCGTTGCTCTTTCTTTAATTTAAGAAAGGCTGTGGAAATGGATTGTGATCACCCCTGCCCTCTCCACACGTAATGAGTTCTCGTTCCGATGATTGATCAGTTAGGAAGCATGGAAAGGGAAGAACAGGGTTCTAAAGGAGATCTAAAATGTTGGAACTCTCTGTCATTGTACAAGAACACTCCCTGACAGGGGCTAGAGGGTGGGAACAATGGTGGAGACCGGGGAAGGTACTGTGAGGTTTGGGAGAGTTAAAGACAAATACTGTTACAGATACAATCCTGCAGTAGTGGATGGAGATCTACCAATAGGTTCTTGGATCGATGTGCACGCTAACCGGGTGGGGGAAGGGAGTGGGAGTTTGGCCAAGATTGTATACATATATGGGTGGGCACTTGTTTTTGTTGTTGTTTGTTTGTTCTATAACAGGGTGGATCCATACAGATTGGGTGCTTTTCCTCTTTTCTTTCTTCAATTAAGAGATCAATTTATGACACCGTAAAAAAAAAAGAGATCAATTTATTAGGGGATTTACAGCTCTTGTAACAATCCATACCTCAAATATATCGAGCATATTTGTACATGTGTTGCCATCATTATTTTCTAGACATTTACTTTCTATTGAGCCCTTGGTGTCAGCTCCTCTTTCTTCTACCTACCTCCCCCACCACCACCACCCTTTGACCCCTTGATAAATTATAAATTATTATTTTCTTATCTTACACAGAACGCTGTCTCCCTTCCCCCACAGTTTCTGTTGCTCGTCCCCCTGGGGGTGGGAGTTATGTGTCAATCATTGCAATCGGTTCCCTCTTCTTCCCTTCCTCTCCCACCTTCCCCCGACCCTTCTGGTATTGTTACTCCCATTCCTGTAGCTGGATTCCATGTGTCATGTGCCCTTATCACTTATCTGCACCTGTGCACATGCTGCAGTCTAGCCCATAAATAAGTGTAACAGAGTCTATTTCTAGATGTGCATTTACCTTTGCTGAAAATGGATCCATGAATTTAATGGAGGATACAGAGGACAAAGTTATGAAAACTTAGACATAACCAAACACCTTGGGTGACTAAGTCACTGAGTCTTGGGAATCAAGACCATAGTCTCAGGGAACACCAAGATCAACTGACTCAAACCTAGTCCACAAAGACAATGTCCTCCATGGTACCTTGGTGAGTAGAGCTAGAGTCTTAAGACCTCATGAGCAGCCATCTACGGAACAATCATCAATCTCTCTCCATCCTGAGGAAAGAAGAATGTCGAAAACCAGAAGACACATGGAAACAATTAGTCTCATAGATTCATGAACTAGACTGCACAGCCATCAGGCCACACCCAGAGACCAGAAAAACTAGATGGTGCCCAGCTACCACGACCACGTGCTCTGAAAGGGATCACATTAGAAGGTCCTGGATAGAGTAGAAGAAAAAAAGTGGAACAAAACTCAAAATCATAAAAGAACAAGTTTACTGGTTGGATAGAAACTGGTGGGACCACCAAGACTATGGCTCTTGATCACCTTCAGGACTGAGACTGAACCCACCCCTGTGTTAAAACAGTCCACCGTCTAAGATCAAATGGGCAGCATTCACCCAAGGACAAGGTCCTGAAGATTGGGAAGAATGCTGAATGGAGACAGGAAGTGGGATGTGTTGGTACATTGAGGGGACTATAATGGATGAGCTGAGTCAAAATGTGAATGATTGGTTGAAGGCAGAACTGTGGTCTTTACCTAATTCACAATTTTCCAAAGTTTTTTTTTTTTAATTCACTTAGCCTTCCTGGGAAGCCTGGATCTTGTGGAACCTTCCACTAAGAGAGAGTTTTCATCCTGGGGTGATTTTGCCCCAAGGAGCACATGACAATGCCTGTCTCCATCTTTAGTTGTCAAAAAGGGGTCTGGGAAGTGATGGGTACCTAGTGCACTGAGGACAAGGATGCCGCTAAGCATTCTGAAATGCACAGCCAACCAAAGCTTGCCTGGTCCCCATGTCACTAGAGCGTCCTGGGTGACACACACAGTTAAGCCCGTGACTAACAGTCAGGAGGTTGGTGGTTTGAATGCAACCAGAGGCATTTCAGAAGACAGGCCTGGCGCTGTGCTTGGTGTTGGGTTCGCTAAAGAAACAAAACCAGCAGTGCTTGTATGTGTTATGTATAGAAAGGGACTGATGTCATGAACTGTCTTACACAGTTGTGGACATTGGCAAATCTGGTCCCCTTCTAGTCAGGTTTCTCCTGATACATGAAAGTTGATGAACAGGAAGCAGGATGAGAAGCAGAGACAGTAGTGGGCACAGGCTGGTGGGTGCAGAGGTCTGAAGTCAGCTGAATGAATCCACCATCAGTAGTCCACTGATGGCTCCAAGAACAAGCAGGGGATACAATGGAAGATCAAGGAAGCAGACACAAGATCCATCTCCAGGAGAAGACAAAGGGCCAAAGAAAACTCAGCTCTCCTAGGTCTTTCTCTCTCTCTCTCTCTCTCTCTCTCTCTCTCTCTCTCTCTCTCTCTCTCTCTCTCTCTCTCTCTCTCACATACAAAAAGGTTTAGGACACCAAGAAGGTGTCATCAAGGCTTTGTTGAAATGAATAAATTGAGCTCCACCCCTACGCTAACCCAGAGTGTCTAGTTAACATAACCCCTACCTAACACATGCTTCCAGAAGGTTCCAGCCTTTGAAACCCCATGGAGTAGCTCTGCTCTACACACAAGTTGTCACCATGAGTCAGAATCAATCCAATGGCAACCAGAAGCACCACCAATAGCCAATAAAATCAATGTCCGTGCCATTGAGCCGATTCTAACTCATTGTGATCCTATAGGACAGGATAGAAATGTCCTGTGGGTTGCTGAGACTGTAACTCTTTATGAAAGTAGAAAGCCTGGTCATTCTCCATGGCACAGCTGGTGGTTTCGAACTGCTGACCTTGTGGTTATCAGGCCAAGACATAACCACAAAACCACCAAAGCCAATAGCCAATCACCCCAATAGCCAATCATGGTGGGTTAACCAAGAACACATATGTCACTAGGGCCGAAGTTGAGAAACCCTGCTCTGAGGTGCAGGGTAACCTTTAAGAAGGAAATAACTTACCGCCAAAAGCAGAGATACAAGAAACAAGGGGTGAGCTGGGAGTCAAGGGGCATTTATGGAGGTCTAGACAAAGACATGCACATGCAAATATATACATATATATATATATAGATATGGATGGGGAAATAGATCTATGTGTCTATATTTATAGGTTTAGTATTAAGGGGGCGGAAGGACCTTGGGCCTCTACTCAAGCACTCCCTAAATGCATGAACACTTTCTTTTATTAAATTTGCACTCTATGATGCTCACTCTCCCAACACAACTGCTGAAGCCAAAGCGGGTGAACAAGTAAATGTGGTGAAGAAAGCTGATGGTGCCCGGCTATCAAAAGAGATAGTGTCTGGGGTCTTAAAAGCTTGAAGATAAACAAGCGGCCATCTAGCTCAGAAGCAACAAAGCCCACATGGTGAGTGCGTGGTCCCAAAGGGATCAGTTATCAGGCATCAAAGAACAAAAAATCATATCATTGGCTGCACACCTCCACGATACGATCGCCAAAGACAAATGGGTGAATAAGCAAATGTGGCGAAGAAAGCTGATGGTGCCTGGCTATCGAAAGAGATAGTGTCTGGGGTCTTAAAGGCTTGAAGGTGAACAAGCGGCCACCTAGCTCAGAAGCAATAAAGCCCACATGGAAGAAGCACACCAGCTGGTGCAATCATGAGGTGCCAAAGGAACCAGGTATAAGGCATCATGCAACAAAAAAAAAAGAATATATATATGTGTGTGTGTGTATATATGTATATGTATATGTGTGTGTATGTATATATATATATATATATATATATATATATATATATATATATATATATATATATATACCATAGTGAAAGAAGGGGGAAGTGCAAAGTGGAGACCCAGGGCCCAAGTGTCGGCCACTGGAGATCACCTCATAGAGGGGTTTAGGAGAGGAGATGGGCCAGTCAGGGTGTGATGTAGTACCGATGAAGAACACAGCTTTCCCCCAGATCCTGGATGCTTCCTCCCCCCAACTACCATGATCCAAAATCTACCTTGCAGGACTGGATAGGGCAGAGCTTGTACACTGGTGCATATGGGAGCTGGAGGCACAGGGAATCCAGGGTGGACGATACCTTCAGGAGCAGGGGTGTGAGGGGCGAGGCTGGGAGAGTGGAAGGTGAGTGGGTTGGAAAGGGGGAACTGATTAAAAGGATCCACATGTGACCTCCTCCCTGGGAGATGGACGGCAGAGAAGGGGGGGAAGGGAGACTCCGGATAGGGCAAGATATGACAAAATAACAATCTGTGGATTATCAAGGGCTCATGAGGGAGAGGGGAGCAGGGAGGGAGGGGGAAAAAAAGAGGACCTGATGCAGAGGGCTTAAGTGGAGAGCAAATGCTTTGAGAGTGATTAGGGCAAAGAATGTACGGATGTGCTTGATACAATTGATGTATGTATATGTGTGGATTGTGATAAGAGTTGTATGAGTCCCTAATAAAATGTAAAAAAAAGAAAGAAAGAAATGAGGGGTGGGGGACAACTTCCTAATGATGGGGAGAGAACAGGATAAGCTATCTCCTGGATTCTACTAAGGATTCCAAACCCCAGAGAGGGAAAGTAGATGGTCAGGGGGTAACTAGCTAAACAGCTTGCAGTCTCTAGGAGCTATCTTTGAGGGGAGAAGATGGTAGCCATCCTGACATTGGCCTTCATTTTGGTTTTGCCAGCTCAGATGGACCATGCGCTTGGCCATGCCAGCTGGCAAGGAATACCCAGCCTCCTCAACAAACAGACTCATCCATTTGTAAAGCTTCCATTCTTCAGAAACCTTCTTAAGACAATGTACAAAATCCATTTTCTACTGATTGTACTTGAAGATGAGTCACATGTGATGCCGGCGACAGCTTGATTTCAGGCTTTTAAATGGGGAGAGTGGCTATTGAGAGAAATTACAGGGGAGGAGAGACAGACAAAGGCACTCAACAGACTGAATCATTCTAATTTTTGTGGGGAGTTGTGGCGGGTGGAGGGGGTGGGCGCATCCACCTTAACCACTCACATCACTTTGCTTAAGAAAATAAACATATAGATCATGCTGACAATTTTATGCCACATTCCACTGACTGGCATTGAAATCACTTTAGGAAAACACTTGGGGAAATCAAAGAAGAAAGCAATAAAATGAGATGGCCAAGGACCACCGTCACCATTAGTGCTTCCATGACCATTCAAGGTCAATAGCTTGCTCCAGCTTGTCACTGATTCTGAGACAACCCACCACCACCACCACCACCACCACCACCTACCCCATACACTCACCCGAGTCCTATTTGTGCACCTACATTTGCATGTCCACAGAACGGGGAGAAAGAGTGAGGTATCCTCATAGTAAAGTCTCATTGTTGTTATTGTTGTTGTTTGGTGTCATCAAGTTGGTTCCTGACCCTCTGCACAATAGTCCTGTGCCATCTTCACAATTGTTCCTGTGCTTGAACCCATTGCTGCAACCACTGTGTCCATCCAGCTCAGGATTTTTTGCTGCCCTTCTGCTTTACCAAGCATGATGCCCTTCTCCAGGGTCCAGTCTCTCGTGATAACGTGAGAAGAAGTCTCGCCATCCTTGCCTTTTGGGAGCATTCTGGCTGCACTTCTTCCAGGAAGAGCTGTGTGTTCTTTCGGCAGTCCACGGTCACCTGCACCATCGTTCCAAGAGTGGAGTCTCTGGGGGGTGGAAGTGGTTCATGTGCTCAGCCGCTCACTGAACCGTGCTAGGGTGGAGTCTACTCAGCGGTGCCTCCTCAGATGAAAGTCCTGACAATCAACTGAAGAAAAATCAGCCATTGAAATTCCTCAGGGACACAGCTCTACTGTGACACACGGGTGTCCCCACAAGCCAACATCTGCTCCACAGCCACTGGGGTTTCACCCAGGTGGGGCCACACGCTTCACCGGGTGGAAGTCAGCCAAGAGAACAATTTCCAGTCCACACTGTGGCCACAAAATAGTTGCTCAGCCCTTAAGGACTGGGGAGTGCAAAGGAGGGGGAAGGTAGGAAGAGGATGGGAGCAAGGGGGAACTAACCACAATGATCGACACATAACTACACCCTCCCCCTACAGAGGGGATGAGTAACAGAAACCATGGGGCAAGGGAGACAGCAGTTCTCAACCTGTGGGTCATATTTCTGATGATCTTAGGAACCGAGACACTGCTCCTCTATCCATCTCCAGGCAGGTCCACCCACATTCAGATACAGCCACATATGAGTATGCAGCGTGATGACATCATTGCTCCAACCCCATCACATATACCCCGTACAAATACAGATGAATGTGACAGGGTTGATGCCATAGAGTACTTATGCAGACCAGTCTCACACATGTGTAGTGAGCAGTTACTGTGTAGAGAGCTGCTGCTGTGCTGAGAGCGGCAGTACTGGAGTTAAAATAACACTTCATGAATTATAATTACATAATGTTTTTTGATTAATCACTATGCTTTAATTATATTCAATTTGTAATAATGAAAATATATCCTGAATATCAGATATTTACATGACAATTCATAACAGTAGCAAAATTACAGTTATGAAGTAGCAACGAAAATAATTTTATGGTTGGGGGTCCCTACAACATGAGGAACTGTATTTAAGGGTCACAGTATTAAGAAGGTTGTGAACCACTGGTGTAAGATATTAAAACAACAATAATTTATCAAGGGGTCACAAGGGTTGGGGAGGAGGAAGGGGAAAAAGAGGAGCTGATACCAAGGGCTCAATAGAAAGTAAATGTCCAGAAAGAATGATGGCAACATAGGTACAAATATGTCTGATACAATTGATGTATGGATTGTTGGAAGGGTTGTAAGAGTCCCCAATGAAAAGATCTTTTAATTTAAAAAAAAGGACTGGGGAGCATTATTAAAGGTAATTTAATGAAAATTTACCCAGCAGACCCTGGAACTCTGAGTTTTTTCACGGCATAAAAATATGATCCACCTCATAAGGGATGGAGGAGGAGGGGAAGAAAAAAAAAAGAGGACCTGATGCAAAGGGCTTAAGTGGAGAGCAAATGCTTTGAAAATGATTAGGGCAAAGAATGTACAGATGTGCTTTATACAATTGATGTATGTATATGTATGGACAGTGATAAGAGTTGTAAGAGACCCTAACAAAATGTAAAAAAAAATTTTTTTTTAAAGATGATCCACCACCACACACACATATACACATAAGATTCCCCTCTTGTGGAGCAAGCACAAAATCAACAGAAGAAACGGCTGGGACTGGACTACTACACTGACTGTGGACGTCACTGCGTGACCCCTCAGACAGAGCCTGCAGTTCATTGTCATTCCGGATCATTCCATCCATCCGGGCTGGGGCTGGACTCTGCCAAGCAACGCCTTGCAGAAAATGAAAATGATTAGTACCTCAAACAAAAAGCTCACTGCCATCAAGTCAATGCCGACATAGCGGCCCAATGGGACAGGGTAGAACTGTCCCTGTGAGTTTCCCAGACAGCACTGCAAACCCGATCATAAAATTAAACTCCAGTCATAGAGAAAGCGCCCTGGTGACAAAATGGTTAAGCACTAGGCTGGGCACCCAAAGGCCCGCAGTTGGGACCCACAGGCAGCTCCGCAGGAGAAGCCCGCTGCTCCTGTGCTGATCCACTTCGGTAAAGATGATATAGCATGGGACTGCTACTCTGAACTCGACAGTCAAAATCGGCTTGAAGGTGCCCACCAGTCAGAGATGGGAATTCAATCATTTTCCTCCGCTCACTAAACAGGGCCCCTCCAAGACACCAAAGTATCACGAAGAGGAGGTGAGGGAGGGGGCTGGAGGTGGGGGAGCAGCAGTGGCAATGGTTCGAAGTCTGGTCTGTCCAGTGTTGTCATTTGCTGGGCAGTGTCTTGTGGGTGCCCCGTGCAGGCTGTCATGTTATGCTCCCAATTACAATAGCCTCGTGAGTCAGAAACTCACAGATCTACAAACCCTTACCGGCAACCCCAAAAGCCAAGAGGCTCGGAAAACTGACAGAGTTTTCTGTTGTTGTTGTTGTTGTTGTTGTAGCTCAATGACCAGCAAGGCCTGGGTGCCTCAGTTGATTTGGGCAAACCCTGACCTGGGCTATGTAGAGTCTGGGCTTGCCCCACTCAGTGGCCTCTCCACAGCCTTTGCTGCCAAAATGTCTTGCAATATGGGTGAGTGTGGGGTGCTGCCCCGCGTCCCGAGAGGAGGCCTGCATCAGGGAGCTTTCCGGGGGCCACAGCACCTTTCTGAACCTGAGAGCTGCTGAACTCAGAAGCGCATCCAAGGTTTCAGATAAGGGTTTGAGCCCCTTCCCGCGGCTGAGGACACAGTCTTGGAACTGGCCGAGGGTCACACAGGGAGAGAGTGAGTGGGCAGGAGAGATGAGATTGGGGACCCAGAATCCACGTGGGTTGTTAGCTGTCACCGAGTCACCTGCTAGCCTTCCAGAGACGACTCTGGATACAATTGAAAGTCATAAGCCTCACATTTAAATCAGACACTTGACTGACCGAGATCGACGACGGTGTCTTGGGTCGGCTGAAATTGATTTACGATTTCACGGCTCGTAGCTGATGCACAACCATCACGCACTCACCCTTTTCCTGCTCTCTTTCTGGCTGCTCATTTCACGAATCCTCTCCAGAATGGTGTCCTCCGTGGCCCCCGTGGTGCCCCAGCTGCCCTTCAGGAGGGCTACGATCTTCTCCCGGAACGAGGCGTGCCGGCTCTGGGAGGCCGCAGCCTTGTCCAGACTGGCCTTCAAACTCTTCTCCAGCTCGTAAGACGTTTTCTTCAGGTGGCTCAGCTCCTGCTTCAAGGCATCCCAGACCCGCTGGCCAGCAAGCAGCCTTTCTTGGAAGATCTTGACCTCCTTTTCGAGCGCTTCTTTTGCCTCGACCGCCCTGAGCAAGTCCTACCAGAATGACAGAATTGAAGACAAGGATATTAGCAGCCAAGGAGGCAGCCCTTGCATTTGCTTACCTTGTTGGTTTACCTTGTTTCCTAATGACTTCAAGAGGTAGGATTGGGTTCTTATGTCACTGTGAACCTCAAGTTCCCGATCGTGTCTTCATAATCTTAAAGAATAGAGTAGTATGATAAATAAAAACAATGCCCGGCTAGAAACGGTCATCTACTTTCTGTTGACCATAATCTAGAATGGGCCAGTGGAAGCAAGGCTAGCAAGACTTCGTGTGACGTACTCTGGACGTGTTGTCCGGAGAGACCAGTCCCTGGGGGAGGGCATCCTGCTTGGTAAAATAGAAGGGCAGCAAAAAAGCGGAAGGGCCTCAGCGAGATGGATGGACACAGCGGTCGCATGAAGAGGCTCGGGCACAGGAAGAGCCGAGAGGCTGGCACAGGACCAGGCAGTGCTTCGTTTTGTTGGGCACTGGGTCGCTCTGGGTTGGAACCGCCTCAACGGCACCTAACAATAAGAACAAGAAGAAGGATGGTCCAAAGAGTCACCAAAGAGACATCTTTAAAGTCCATTAAAAGGGCAAATGTCTAGAGAGCAAGGTTTGTTAGAGGTTACAAGGAGCTGGAGGAAGGGAGAGAGAGAAAGTTCACAGTGGTGGAAATTTTACGATGGGTAAGAAGAGGGTTGTACACCCGATTATTGTCACTGCTGTCAATAAGTTGTATACTTGTAAAAAATTATAGGATAGACATATTCACAACAATGAATCCCACACCCCAATAGATAAATAAACAGTAGCTGCTCAGGCTGTTTATGTACAAGCAAACACCTCATGGGATTTGGCTCCTGGGTTTGGAAGTTTAAAATCATGGTGAAAACATGTTTGATGTTTCTCTTCTGCCTCCTCATTCCCATCCACAGCAGAATGAGTATTCCTTATCAGCCTGAAACCACGGGGGAAGACGCGCAGCGTGGGGCTGGAAGTGGATAGGGAACGTGTGGCAGGAAACTATTGGCTGGAACACTAGTTTCTACCTTTTTGGAAGATAGGATATCTTCCTTTTGTACATCAAACAACTGTTGGTCTTAAGGAAAAATGCCTCCTGGCTGGACTATTTAAATTGTGCTCATGAGTTTCCTGGAACAGACTGCAGTCCATTAGTCCACTTCAGTGGACACCGCAACATCGAATGGGTTTCTGCGCATTGTGAGGCTGTTTTTTAATCATTTTATTAGGGGCTCATACAACTCTTATCACCATCCGTCCATACATCAATTGTGTAAAGCACATCTGTACATTCTTTGCCCTCATCATTCTCAAAACATTTACTCTCCACTTAAGCCCCTGGCATCAGGGCCAAAATGATTCTCTCACAAATCCTAAGTGGTGGTGGTGGTGTTTTGGTTTTTTGGGTTATTTAGGGTTTTTTTTTCTTCTTCAACTTTTTAGCGTGAGTTGAGTGTAAGCCCACAAAGGAACTTGGTTTCCCAGTCAGCAGTTGGTCCATCGGGGACTGCAGTCCCCACCAGGTAACAGCCTCGTCCATCCCACTGCCTCTTCCCATTCTCCCTTCTGTCATAGTCCTTCCCGCCTGCTGGGCGCTTTCTCTGGGCACAAGTGGCCCTGCTGATCCCAAAGACTGCCCTGCTGATCCCAAAGACTGGGCTGTCTTCGGGAGGGCTTACCTCCCTAGTGTGACCGTTTATCTTATGGGTCTGCTCACTGGCTGGCTGAAAGTGGAGTCACCAGGGGGACTCAGTGGCAGGCTTGACATTGTCTCTGACCACAGGAAAAGCGCTTTTTTCTTTCTTCTTTTAACCTCCGAGCAAGGCGCCTTGGTGGGGCCCTGGGTTATAGATTGGGCTACCGGCTCCAAGGTCAGCTCTCTAAGAGAAAGCTGAGGCTGTGTGGGCTCCCTGAAAGAGTGACAGCCTTGGAAACCCAGAGAGGACATGCTACTCTGTCCTATACGGTAGCTGAAAGTTGGAATTGACTTGATGATGATGAGTTCATTTTGAGGCTGTTGGGTTTTCGTGTGTTTATGAAGCACAATTACGTCTTGGGAAATTAGTTGTTCATTCCAGAATCCCAGTGACTCATGTTACCGAGTCTGTTTTGTTGTTGTTGTTGTTGTTTTCAGGACACTTTATAGCCCAGGGAATGATCAGCTGTGTTTCGTGTGAAGTGGAGGCTTGGACACCGGGGAGGAGGCCTTGGGGGTCCGCTGCTCCCCCTGCAATGCTCTGGGGCATCCGGCTGATGGGCTGGAGAGAGATGTTCTCAGGCTGCAGATGTAATTACCTGCGGAGTCCTCAGGGAGCAGGTACTGGCCTGGAGTCTGGTCGCATAGCGACCTCAAGGCTATGCTGAAGAGTCCACCGCCTAAAGCAATGTGACATTGGTATCAATGGCCAGGACCTGGGGCTTGCTGTCAGGCCACACTGACACACACAAAACAAGAAGCACTGCAGAACTCAGCAGTGACCTCCACTGACACTGACACTACATTTGCCAGCTGGGACAGCCCCTCCCAACAGTGCCTGGGACTGCATTACAAATCACAACCACAGAAAGAAAAAAATACATAAAGATATATTTATACGCAGCTCCACTAAAGCAGCAAATTAATTTATACCTAGAAACAAAAATATGTATATGTATTAGAATGGGCGGGATCCCATGTCGCTTCCCAATCAGATTGGGCATTCAATTCCCAAACCTTTCAAGGATTTGTGTGTTTAAAATACAAGTGATTTTTTACAAGGTTATTAGCTACTATTAGGAGTCCTGGTGGTATAGTGGCTATGTGTTGGATGACTAACCACAGGGTCAGCAGTTTGAAAGCACCAGCTGCTCCTTGGGAGAAAGACGAGGCTTTCTGTCGCCACTGAGAGCTACAGTCTCAGAATCCCTCAGGGGAAGTTCTACCTTCCCTACAGGGTGGCCAAGAGTGGAAATCTACTGGACGGCAGTGAATTTGGGTTTGAGGAGCTATTATTATTAGATGTGGAGAATAGAGAGATCTGGTTATGCTTGCGATCAAAATGCCAGTCAAACGCATACCCACTAAGTCTAGCGAGGGTTGATAAGCACTGGCTTAAGCTTAATTCATTTAGTAAAAATTAGGAATCAGTTGGATACCCCAACCCACTGCAGGTAACAAATAAGTTCAGACGTTTCCCCAAACAGGCAATTCACAGTCAGTCTCACAGACTTATGGACTAGGGCGGCCATGAGTCAGAAGCCACCTGACAGCATCGGACTGGGTTTGGTGGGAGTTATCCTCTGAACTGATGGGGTTTTCTACTGATGGAGGACCAAAAGTGAATTTTGAAAACACTGCATTGTTTCATTGTAGAGAAGCATCACCAGTAAATACCTCGATTGCTTTTAAAATCTCTTTTCTGTTCCCAGCAAACTCCAGTGAAGGAGGTTCTCTACCATTAAGTGTCTTAAAAGCAAAGCATAGAAGCAGTTTGATGCACATTATCCTCTGGTCACCAAACAGTCCAGATGGGAGAAGTTAAGGAGAACAAGGGAAGCCCCTTGTCACACAAAATGGCAAACACTGATGCAAGCGATCCTTGTGCAAAGCGTGCATATAGGATTTGGGGGCAGGGGAGTTTTACTCAAATTTCTTCCTCGACACAATTGCTGAACAACTAAAAAGCTGTGACTGTAACAGGGACACTGGTCCTCTTCCACATGTATAGTTGCAAAAGACAAAAGCTCACACGTTATCTAATTCTTTTTCCCCCTGTTTTTCATTCTGCTTACATTTCTAGAGATCTACCTTTGCGTTGTTCTTGATGTTGAGGCCATCGAGGCAGCGCTGGCCCATAGCGACCCTGTGCCCAGTGGGAGGAAGCACTGCGCAGTCCTCACAGTGGACCCGAGGTCTGAGCCCACTGTTGCTGCCGAAGCATTCATCCATCTCGTCAAGGACCTTCTCTGGCACCGCTGCTCCACCAACACGATGTCCTTCTCTAGAGACTGGGCTCGCCTGACAATACGGCAGATTAAGTCTCACCACCCTCGCCTCTCAGAGGCTCTGTGGTCCCACTTCTTCCAATACAGACTGCTCTATCTTTTTAGTAGTCTGGGGTACTTTCTTCCCCTAGACACTTCAGTCTTCTTCTCCAGCAACACAATCCAAATGCATCAGAAACAATACTAATCCCTATACTAATCCCGCATCATGAACATAACAAAGAAACCCCATTTCCAAATGGGATTATAACCCATTAGAGAAAAACTGCTCCCCCACTAGGAATCCAGGACAGATAAACCCCTCAGGAACAGTAATGGGAGTAATGATACCATGAGAGGAAGGGGAAGGTGGAGGGGAGGGGGAGAAATGGGGAACTGACTATAACGATTGATGTATAACCCACCCACCCCCAGGGTGACAAACAACAGAAATGTGGGTGAAGAGAGACCGGATGGTGTGAGGTATGAAAGTAATAATTATTATTATAATTTATTAGGGGTCCACGAGGGTGAAAGGGTGGGGGAGGGAAGGAAAAAAGAGGAGCTGAAACCAAGGGCTCAAGCAGAAAGATAATGTTCTGAAAACAATGACGGCATCATATGTACATATGTTTGATACAATTGATGTATGGATTGTTATAAGAGCTGTAAGAGCCCCTGATAAAATGATTCATTAATAATAATATATAAACACTGCTTCCATAATTTCGACTCATACTCTCTAGGACCGGGTACCACTGCCCCTTTGGGTTTTGAGACTTTTAGATCTTTTACAGCAGTAGACTGGCTCATCTTTCTTCCACAGAGAGGCTTCCCGGAGGCCTTGGGGTTGGCAGTTCAGTTCATAGCCCTACACCACCAGTGCTCCTTCACAGCCCATTATAACCAGGTTTAAAGATTAGAATGTACAACACATAGTTGGAGGCAACACCCCTCACACACATCTCTAATACATGGCTTGGGTTGTTATTGGTGAAATATTCATACAGGAAATGACATAGAGTCGCTAAGAAAATCAGAAAGTGTCCTTGGCAGAAGCAGCAGGTGGCCTTCTGCAGTGGCTCTGGGCTTCACTAGTAAGATCTGTTCCTACCTGGAAAGCAGCGCTTCAGAAAGCCCGCTGGAGGCGCTGCCTGGGGCTGTGCATAGAGCGGTCCCACCACCTGATGGTGTTTCTCAGTCGGAAAGCCTTGGACTCATAACCCAGTGAATGAGCCCTTTATGAGACACCTCACGCATTTGCGGTCCCTTTTTATTAGTGCCATTTTTAGTGTTTTGGCAAAAATGTCAACCCACGGCAAAATGTGTTTGCATTGCCCTGATCAACACTGAGCTGGCCCCCTACAAACGAAGGCACTTCATAAGAAAAAGAGTGACTTGGGGTTTTGTCATGCGCGGTCACCTCACATTCTATCAACGCTTTCCCTACTGCAAAGACCCTCTGGAGACCTGTGGGTTTCAGCAAAGCCAGCACGAGCTGTGTATGAAGTGCAAACACACTGGGCATGAACTCAGCAGTTCTCAACCTGTGGGTTGCGATCCCCTTGGGGGTCGAACGACCCTTTCACAGGGGTCACCCGATTCCTCACAGTAGCAAAATGACAGTGATGAAGTAGCAACGAAAATAATGTTATGGTTGAAGGGTCACCACCACATGGGGAACTATATGAAAGGGTCACGGCAGTAGGAAGGTTGAGAACCACTGCTCTAGAGAAACACTTTTATAGAGAAACTGAATTTGTTTGTTTGTTTGTTTGTTTGTTTGTTTGTTTCAAACCCATTTTACTGGGAGTTAAGACAGCTATCACATCAGTCCATCACATCAAGTGGTATTGTACCACGGCTACCACAATCCGTTTCAAAATCTTCTTTCCCTTCCTGAACTCCTTAGCTACCTTTTACCCCACCCCTCCAGCCCTGCCCCCCACCCCCAACTGTACCCACCCCCCAGAAACCCTTATTCTCCTTGCTGTCCCTACAGGTTCATCAATCCTGGGTTTCATAGACTGAATAACATAACACAAAAATCAAGAAGAGGACCCCCAGTACCACAACACATCGGAGATAACCCCCAAGATAAACCAACAAAACGAGTCCAGAAAAGGCTGAAAACCAGATTGTTCATTTGCTAGCCCTAGATGCTGCCAAGTCCGTGGAAGGCCGATGAGCCGTGTCATGCGCCGCCGGGTCCTGCCGTGCGATCGTGGCTGTGCCGAGGCCCGTGGAGCACCCACTGTGTCCTTCCGTCTCATTGAGGAGCTTTCTCTTTCGTCACTGACATTCGGTTTTTAACAAGGATGATGTCCTCCTCCAGGGGAGGGGCCCTCTTGCCAACATGTCCAAAGTATATGGCATGAAGGCTCACCCTCCTTGCTTCTAAGGAGCATCTTCCAAGACAGGTGTGTTAGTGCTTCTGGCCACCGGCAGTACTTTCAATGTTCTTTGTAAACTCCATGTCCAAATGCAATAGATTCTTCTCCAGTCTTCCTGATGCATTGCCCACCTTTCAAATGCATGTGAGACCACTGAAAGGGCCCTGCTGTGGTTGACCAGAGAAACCAATCCAGAGGCACTCCTATGTAGAGGAAAGAACTTCACATCAAAAAGTAATTGTATCTTTAGAAAACAGCTCGGCCCAGTCCAGATGAAGTTCATAAGTCCAATGTTAGCCCTTAAGTCCCATATTAGTCCATAAATTTCTCTTCAGGCCCACACAGCACATTCAATGATGCAAAATGCTGGAAGATCACAGGCCAGTGGGTGCAAAGTCTTGTGGATCCAGTGGCGGTGGAAGCATCTCCAGGGCTCTGGCAGGTCTCAGCATGGCTCCACGTGGCTTGTCAACAGTCAGGTGAAATAGAGAGAGAGAGAAGACCCACAAGCAGGCATCATTGGACTGTGACCTGATTGGCTAGATTCCACCCCTACACTTATCAAGTTGACGTGAAATTATGTAACTACCACACCTGTCTTGGGTGAGGTGCGCTTTAGTCTTCCAAGTGCCTTCTTTGCTCGTAAGCACTTTGAAGAGGTAATGTGGCGAAGATTTGCCTATTGAGGTAAGTCAGTTGATTGCTTGATGGCTGCTTCCACAACGTTGGTTATGGATCCCAGTAAAATGAAATCCTTGACAACTTTGGTATTTTCTCTGTTTATCCAACTTTTGCCTCTTGGTCCACTTGAGATGGTTTTTGTTTTCTTTGTGTTGAGGTGTGATCCATCCTTTCAGCCAGCCAGGCTGTATCATCTACACCGTGCAGGTTGCTAATGAGCCTTCCCCTGATCCTGCTGCATGTTCATCTCCATCAAGTCCAGCATCTTGGATTATTTTCTCAGCATACAGATGGAGTAAGTATGATGACAGGACACAACCTGATGCACACCTTTCCTGATCTGAAACCATGCACTAGTCCCTTGTTCTGTTTGTATGGCTGCCTCTTAATTTACCGACAAGCTCCACATGAAAACAATGAAATGTTCTGAAATTCACATTTTTCCCCTTTATCCATCATCTGCTATGATATACACCATCTAAGTCAGTGGTTCTCAACCTTCCTAATGCCATGACCCTTTCATACACTTCCTCATGTTGTGGTGACCCCCAACCATGAAATTATTTTTGTTGCTACTTCATCTCTATAATTTTGCTACTGGTATGGATCAGGCGGCCCCTGTGAAAAGGTTATTCAACCCCCAAAGGGGTCGTGACCCACAGGTTGAGAACCACTTATCTAATGCCTTTGCATAGACTGTACAATACAGATAAACCTTTCTCTGGTGTTTTCCGTTTTCAGCCAAGATCCATCTGACATGAGCAATGAAATCCCATGTCCGCTTCTGAATCCAACTTGACTCTGACAGTTCCCTGCTGTACTGCTGCAACTTTTAAAAATTATAGTCACCAAACTTTACAATAGTGTGGCATTAATGATTTTGCTTGACAATCTCCACATTCGGATGGATCACCTTTCTTTGGAATAGACACAAATGAGAGTTTCTTCCAGTCAACTGGCCAGGGGGCCATCTTCCAATTTTCTTAGCACAGACAATTGAGTGCTTCCAGAATTGCCTCCATTTGTTGAAACATCTCCATTGGTATTTGTCAAAGCCTGGGTTTGGCAGAGTTTTCACCAATTCAGTCAAGTGCAGCTGAAATTCCTTCTTTCGACACCATCAATTCTTGATCACATGTTACCTCCTGAAATGGGTGGATGTCAACCAACTCTTCTGGGTACCATGACTCTGTCTATCACTAAAAGTGTCTGAAAGAAATGATACCCCAAAAGCAATGAGCCCAAAGCTTGGTTTCTAAGTAGCATTCTTAGTAAGAGGAAACAGCATGTACTTTGAGAATTGGATGGCTTCAGTTTTGTGGCCTGAGACCTGCAAGTGAACCTGAGAGATCTTCTGCCCAAAAAGCAAAAAAGCATTGAAAGATGAAGGGAATCCTCTTGAAGGGTCACAAGGACCACCTTGAAGGGATTTCTGCTAGCCAAGACTGGAAGATTTCGAACATCCGAAAAGAATGATTCATTGTAACAAAGTAAATAAATAAAAATGCCTGGGCTTCATCCATGCCACAGAGCATCCTGGCAGCCTTTCGGTAGGATGAGGCACATCTCTGCGGAACAGTAGGGAAAAGAGCAAACTGTAGGACACGGTTGCAGAATACACCCATTTTTATAGATGACAATTGGTCAGTCTACATTCCACAAGGCTGACAAAGCACCAGATGTTACAGTGACCGCTTCTGAGGGATGGGGCGACAGTCAAGGGGAGTGGGGGGCGTTTGTGATCTGTCATCCACAAATGTGTCATAGAATTGGTTTTGTCATCAGGAAAAAAAAATCAACAGTTTGTGGATTTTTTAAAAACGCGCACACCAAAAAATCTTGTACCAATAGAATTGAAACAAGAAGGGAAAACCAGAAAGAGAATTTTCTTTACAGAAGAACACTAAGTACTAAGTAGAAGGACTGACTATTTAGAATAAAAGAATATTAGCAGTTTGTCAACCCTGATATAAAAGTCACGGCACCTTGATGGTTCAGTGGTTAAGCGCTCAGCTGTCAATCAAGGTAAACCTTTTCCAGACAAGCATTAATGGATGCTAGCATCACTCGGCAAATCGGCTGCTCGAAACCTCTTTATAACACTGAAAAGCAAGGATGTACTTTGAGGACTAAAGTGCACCTGACCCAACGCACGGAATTTTCAATCACCTCAAATGCATGCGGAAGTTGGATGTTGAATAAGGAAGCCTGAGGAATGGTGGTGTCGGTGACCGCTAACAGGACAAACCCATCTGTCTTGGAAGAAGTAGAGCCAGGGTGCTCCTTCGAGGCCAGGATGACGAGACTGTGTCTCAAGTACTTTGGACATGTTGTTGAGAGACCAGTCCCTGGAGAAGGACATCAGGCTGGGTACAGTAGAGGGGCAGCAAACGAGAGGTAACTTCTCAGTGAGATGGACGGACACAGTGGCGGCAGCAATGGGCTCAAGCATAGGAACAAGTGTGAGGATGGGGCAGGACTGGGCGGTGTTTTGTTGTTGTTGTTGTCGTTGTCGATGACATGTAACCACCACAGCAAATACAGGGCCACTACGAGTCGGCATGGACTCACGGTAAACAACAGTGTCTGGAACCCCACTGCTTACCCTCAGCAACATCATCAACTCCTACCCAAGCGGCTCATTTCAATTCAGCTTCCCTGCTGAACTCAGAGCTCCTTTGCCTGAGTGGCTTCCATGGGCTGAGCACTGGCTGGTGAGCCCAATATTTGATTTCACCAAAACCCGGCAAAGCTCAAACACCAGTCACTTGCACCAGTAAAGTAACTTGCCAAGGTGACATGGATTTAAACATGTCTGTCCGACACTAGAAGAGCCCTGGTGGCAGAGTGGTTATGCCTTGGGCTGTAATCTACAAGGTAGGCAGTTCAAAACCACCAGCTGCTCTACTGGAGAAAGATGGGGCTTTCCACTCCAGTCATGAGTTTACAATCTCGGAAACTCACAAGGGCAGTTCCAACCTGTTGTATAGGGTCGCAATGAGTCAGCATTGACTCAAGGGCAGTGAGTTTGGTTTGGTTTGGGTCTGAGACTAAAGATAGACCCTTTCCACAAAGCTAGCCTGTCAAGAGGAAAAGTCACTGGGAAGGAGAAGGCTATAATGTCTTGACTTAGAGGGAATCCAGGGCTTTGGACAAGCACTGTGCTGCTCCAACCTCCCATCTCCCTTCAGCTTGGCAGCCAAGTCAAAGTGGACACGGGAGACCCAAAGAAGGTCTCCTCAGAGACGGAGCCTTCTCTGCCCCCACCAATTCCACTGCTTGTTGGGACACCACTGGCCCTTCACTCCTCCTGGAACTTCAGTGTTTTCCTCAAGCTAGATTGTACCCTCTTTGGGTAGATGGAAACATAGGTACCTGCCGGTCAGTCAACCTTACACACAGCAGAAGGCAACACTGCCTGGGTCTCCATCGTCCTTCCAATCGCCAGCATGTTTGAGTCCATCACTGTGCTTCTGGGTCCACACGCCTCGACCAGGGTCGACCTCCCACTCGGTGGCCCTCTACCCCGCTCCTTTGTCTCCACTAGCTCATTCATGTTTGGGGGACTTGATCGTTTTCATGAATCTCATCATTCATTCCTCCATCACAAAATTTTAACACTATTACAGGGCCAACGAATGTTTAAAAACCCACAGTATTCATTCTCCTGTTTAAACACGTTCTTGCTATAAATAAAAACCTAGAATTAAAAATCACTTCCCTTTGGCAAAACCCCTCAAGATTACAAGGCCCACATTCTCTGACACAGCTAGTGGTCTTCCAGGATTTGGCTTCTTGATACATGATAAATAATAAGAGAAACGATACAAGATGACTCCTAGCAGTCTCCTTTATAACAAAGTGTAAGGGATGCGACTATTCGTGTCAAAGAAAGATATAGAGAGAATGAAAAGTTAGCTATTATCTGTTAAAAATCATTTTAAAGAGTACGTATATACATCTCAATCTTGACTTGTTTCCCCACTCTGTCAGCATAGAACTGGGCTCTGTAAGATTTTCAATAGCTGTGCTTTTGGAAGTAGATCGCCATCAGAATAGCAATCAATATAAGTTATCATATTACCATTATAAAGGAGAAACATCAGAGAATATCTCAGTAAATGGAAGAAATGTCATTTGATGAAATTCAGTGTGTGTGCATTATCAAAACACTGTTAGCAATACCGTAGCAGAGTCAGACAAAAAAAAAAAAATAGACCCTCGGTGAGCTGCACTGAGGGCTCAGACAACAATTGTGTGAATAGCACAGTTCTGGAAAGTGTTTTGTTCTGTTGGGCATAGGGTCACTATGAGTCAGACTGACTTACTTTTAACAATGACATTTCTATTCTTTTATATAAATTATTTTATTGGGGGCGCTTACAGCTCTTACAACAATTCATACATCAATCGTATCGAGCACATTTGTACAGATGTTGCCATCATCATTTTCAAAACATTTTCTTTCTACTTGAACCCTTGGTATCAGTTCTTCTTTTGTCCCTCCCTCCCCACTCTCCCACCCTCATGAACCCTTGATAAATTATAAATTAATATTACTTCATATCTTACACCGTCCACTGTTTTCCTTCACCCACATTTCTGTTGTTCATCCCCCTGGGGGTGGGGGGATTTATGTCTATCGTTGCAATCGGTTCCTTGTTTCTCCACCTTCTCCCCCCACCTTCCCCTACCCTCATGGAATTTCTACTCCCATTACTATTCCTGAGGGCTTTGTCTGTCCTGGATTCCGTGTGTCGAGAGCTCTTCTCTGCACCGGTGTACATGCTCTGGTCCAGCTGGGTTTGTAAGGTAGAACTGGGGTCATGACAGTGGAGGAGAGAACGTACTAAAGAACTAGAGGTAAGTTGTGTGTTCCGTCGGTGCTATATCGCACCCTGGCTGACTCGTCCCTCCCTTGTGACCCTTCTGCGGGGGGGGGTCCAATTGTCTACAGAAGGGCTTTCGTTCTCCACCCAAACCCCCCTCATTTGCATCAATTTGAGTGTTTGCTTTGGGTCTTCTGATGCCTGATACCTCATCCGGTTGACACCTTGTGATCACACAGGCTGGTGTGCTTCTTCCATGTGGGCTTTGTTGTTTCTCAGTTAGATGGCCACTTGTTTATCTTACAGCCCATAGGACCTCAGACTGTACATCTTTTGATAGCCGGGCACCATCAGCTTTCTTCACATTTGCTTATGCACACATTTTGTCTTCAGCAATGTCAGGAAGGTGAATATCACAAAGTGTTCTTAAGTTGAGGGAGAACTTGAGTAGAGCCCCGATGTCCATCTGCTACCTTACTACTTAACATATAAATATATGTACATAGGCCTATATCCTTATTGTTATATATTAATATATTTACATATATACATACCTATATTTAATAACTGTATAAATGTCTTTTGCCTCCTAGTTCTTTACTCTATTTCCTTCTACTTTCCACCTGTCCCACTATCATGTTCGACCCTCATTCGGCTCCCTGTACTTTCCTTCAGCTACATTGCACTTGATCAAACCCCACCATCTCTTGTTGTTCTCTTGCCCCTGGGTTTGTTGGTTCCCGCACCCCTTTCCCTCACCTCCTCCTCTCCCATGTCCCACCTAACCCATAGTTTTCTCCTCAGGATGGTAAACAATCGTGTCTATCTTATAGAGATAGACATGAAAGAAAAAAATTATGAATCGTCTGCTGAGGCTTATGAATATTATCTGATTGGGGCTGATGAAGTACCAGCCAGGCCTTTCACATGAGATATGTCTGGGTGGATTTGAACCCCCAGACTTCCAGTTATCAGCAAGAAGTTTACCCAGGTGTAAACTCAGGGCCTCCGATATGTGGCTATGTGCATAGAAGGATTCTAGCAAGGTGGTCAGGCAGTCCCTGCTTATGGAGATCTGACTTACTGACAACTCCTATGGCATAGTGGCTTAGGCATTGGATTAAATACAAGGTTGGTAGCTCAAAACCACCAGCCCCAAGGGAGAAGGAGGAAGCTTTCCTACCCCCATAAAATGCTACAGCCTCGGAAACTGACAGTGGGGATTCTACTGTGGCCTGTAGGGTCGCTAGTCAGATGATAGCGAAGGTGATTTGGGGTTTTGCTTTTAGTTTTTGAAACAATTGACTCAAACTCCATGGCCCCACCCCCAACTGTAACTCTTTATGGAGTAGAAAATGCCATCTTTCTCCCCAGGAGCAGTTAGTGGTTTTGAACTGCTCCCCTTGTAGGTAGTGGCCCAACGTGTAACCACTATATGAGGAGGGCTCAAGCCCTGCTTGCAGCAAATTCTTCATCACAATCACGTTCACTCACTGCATGTGCTGCTTTTAAGTTCTTAAAAAGGCTTGGAGTCTTTGATCAAGCAGAAGGATACAGAAACTGCATGCTACTGTTTTAACTGATGTGCAAATTCTTCAAGCCCCAGGTAGGAGCAGCTCATCCTTGTCACCTGGGAAGTGCCTGGAGCCGAAAGTCAAGGTTAGCAGAAGCAGTTGGGGACATGGAGCAGGAGGAAGACTTTTAACCTTATGCCTCTGTGTACATGTTGAATCTTGTATCTGGCCACTGTATTGTCATTTGTTCAAAACTATAAAAGTTACACGTAAAAAGGTCCTTCTAATTCACTTAAGGTATGACATATTCTCTATAAAATCTTTATGCTTAAATACTCAGTTTCTCCTTTTTTGTTTGTTTTTAACTGGGGGGGATGAAAATAATGACTAGCCTGTTGAAGTCAGGGGGTGGTATTTGGCCCCCAGCCTCCTGCTGAGAGCATGCTGGGAGAAACTGTGGCCATTCACCCTGCGTCCAGTTTCTAGTTTCTGCCCCATAAACTGGGCCGCAGATGCATGCGCGCATGCACACACACACACACACACACACACACACACACGGTACCTGACTCTGTTTGTCTTTCTCCTCCAGACAGGCGACGGCTTTCTCCTGCTGCCTGTTGACTTCCTCGGCCAACCTCATGATCGTCTCCCGGCTAGCCTTTGCTTCCATCTCCTGGGTGCTTATGGTCTCTTCCAGGGTAGCCATCTGCCCTTTCGCATATGCATTTTCCTTGCACAGCGCCCGCAGCTGCAGGGAAAGCAATTACAGCCGTCTTGTAAAAATGATCCATTTCATGTCTTTTTCCCTCAGCGACTGTCCCTGTCTCACATGAGCATATTGAAACCATTCTTAAAACCTTGCCACTAGGAGAAAGAAAATGTCTGGGATATGATGGTAACAAATGTGCTTGATACAATTGATGCATGGATTTTTATAAGAGCTTTAAGAGCCCCCAATAAAATGATTTATTAAAATAAAACTAAATAAAATGAACATTTGGAAAATAAATAAATAAATGTTAAGATGAATACCCCCCCCAAAAAAAAAAAATTTTTTTTAAGCTTGACCTTACAGGCACTTAAAGGATCACTGCTTCCAAGGCAGCCTTTAAATTTTGGTGGTGCAAGGTCACAGTAAAATTACTCAGAAAGGAGGTGGTCCTCAGGCAAGGACATGATGAGTGTCAAAAGCTTCCCAAAGGAACCAGCCCCGGAGAGATCCTGGCTATTGAATCATCCACGCCAGGTGATGCTCTTCAGGGATTAAAAGCTGAGCAAAGCCCAGGAATGGAGGGATGCAGTCAGCCCAGCAGAGCATCTCCCTCATCTAAAGGTCTACCTGGCACAGGGGGAGAGCAGAGAAGATAAGAGCCCTCGTTTTTATCAGAGAAACTATCCTCTATCCTAGAGACCCTCTGTCCAAGAGCGGTTATCAGGGGGTCTGAAGTTAGGAGGGCTTGTTGCCTTCTAAGGAACAATATGGCATAGCTGGTTACACATTGAACTGCTAGCCACAAGGTCAGTAGTTCAAATCTACCAGCTGCTCCGCAGGAGAAAGATGTGGCTCTCTGTTCTCATAAGCATTCAAAATTTTGGGAACTCAATGGAGCGGTTCTACTCTGTCCTATCAGGACTCACTGTGGGTCAGCAGCGACTCAACGGCAGTGGGTTTAAAGGCGCTCTGGTGGCATAGTGGATTAAGCAAGCACTGGGCTGCTAATTGCAAGGTCAGCAATACTAACCCACCAGCTGCTCCAAGGGAGAAAGAGGAGGCTTTCTGCTCTCATAAAGATGTACAGCCTTGGACATTCACGGGCCAGGTCTGTCCTGCGGGGTGACGCTGAGTGGGAATCTACTCAGTGGTAGCAAGCGGGTAGGTATTGCCTGCTATGTTGTGCAGCTGTGAGCTGGGGACATAAATTCCATCAATAAGGTTCACCAGGAGGGAAGGGGGGAACCAGACTGACTCCTGGGGCTCCTTCTGGAGTCCCATGAGGAAGGATCGACAGGAAGGCATGAGATTCCCAGAGACCATGCCCAGGCCTCTGATAGAATTGCTCATGGAAATGACTTCTCTCTTAGCCTCCGCACTTGCCAACACGCACCTGCTCCTCCCGTCATGTCTGTCAGCTCACACCTCAGCTTTCTTCCAAAGCCCCCACCACAGGGGGTCTTCCTTGGCCAGTCTATCTACATGAGCTTCTCCTTCCTCTCACTCGGGGACGGCATCCTGCTTGGTTTGTCCTCGAGGCCCCTTTTCCTACTTGGACAATACCAGATCGGGGTCGGTCTTCTTCCTCGTTGTCTTTGGCAGGGGTCCTCTGAGGCTAACAGCATGGCTGGGGAGGCAAGGCCGGAGGAAGACTTCTCATGCACATTCAGAATCATGTATCTTGTGAATGCAGTAGCTGCTTGTTGAAATGTGTAACCTTTAAGCTTGTTTTGTAAATCCTTATCCTTTAACTCATGTAAGGCATGTTCGCCACAAGAAGTGTTTCGTATTTCCGCTCTGTGTCATGAATCAAAATGCATCTCCCCAAGAGAGGGGCCTGGATCCTAACGCCGGTTAGATGTGCACGGTGGCGTCATCTGGAAGTAGCACTGGAGCAAGGAGGGCACTAACCCAATCTGGAAAAGATGAGGCCACCCAGAGGAAAGACATGGGCAGGTGGAGATGGAGGCAGAGATTGGAAGGCTGCACATACAAGCCAAGAATCCCAAAGGCTGTCAGCCTTCACCAGATGCTCAGAGAGAGGCCAACCAGACTCCCCTTCGAGTACTCAGAAGAAACCAACGTGTATCAGAAATACCCTGATTTCAGGGTAAAAATCTAACACCTTATCATTTGATCTCCCTTTTGACTCATTTTTAATTTGTTCTAGCTTTTACTATTCTCTGCTTCTTTTTGAGTGACATATTTATTTTACTTTGCTATTGTTTTGCTTTGTTTGTACGTTGTTCTGCATATGAAATCCAGGAGCGGTAAGCTGAGAGAGACAGTCGCTGGATGAATGGTTTCTTGGGGGCATGGCAGGCGAGGTTGGGGGAGATGGAGAGCTAATCACAGTGATTCCCAGAAGGAAGAAAGTGTTCTGAGATGCATTGCAGTGATGAATTATACAGTGCTTCTTCAGGTGAATTATATGCCAATAAAATTGTTAAGAGAAAAAGAAATATTCTGATTTCATAGTCCTACTATCAAACAGTAGCCAAAGTCCTGCTCTGATGAGACCCCCTCCCATGCCTGCAGTTTGTGGAACTTGGCATGAGCAGCACGACTGGGGCAGAGAGCACAAACCGAGTCTTCCCTCGATTACTGATGTCAGTCCCCCAGGCCCCAGAGCCCTGCCTGTTGCAGCAAGTGCTGAGGCGGTATTTCTGAATTGAAAGGACACCTGGATCAATGATTGAGGAGGCCGCCTTCTCCACCATAGTTCTTTGCAGGGGCTGGGGTGCACGTGTGTTCAGGAGAGCAAATAAAATTGAAGGCAGGAGTGTTGAGATTCTAGCACTTTCTCCCAGTGGTCTTCCTGCTTCTGGCCAGTGACTTTTTTATAAGAGAAGCCCCTGCTCATGTGATTGGAGCGCTAAAGCCCTGGGACCCTCCGATGCTCTCAGCTCACTGTCATCAAGTCAGTCCAAGCACCTAATAACCCTGTAGGACAGGGTAGAACTGCCCTGTGGGTTTCTGGGACTGGACCTCTTTGCAGGAGTAGTAGAAAGCCTCCTCTTTCTTTCAAGGAGCAGCTGGTATTTTTGAACTGCTGACCTTGCTGTTAGCAGCTCAACCGGGGACCCATTATACCACCGAGCTCCTTAGTATCAACACGCAGAGCATCCCCTGGAGGTCGTCTCTGAGGTCAGAAAGGGAGTCATTCCAGAAAGCACGTCTTCATCCCTTCTTTCAGGCCACTGAGTTTAAAGACAATACCCCAGACGGCACTGCCAAATGGCCTTCTCATGCCAACACCTCATTCCCTGTGAGCAACAGAGAGAAGGAAGCATCCACATTGGTGCCTGGCCAGCACCCCAGTGGACAGGCAGCCTCGTGAAGTCAGCATGAGGTCACCTTGGAGCCATGAGGGAAGGCTCTTGGGGTGTGAGGTAGTTAGTTGATTGTGCCAACCTGGCCAATAAACACATGTGGGGTTAATTGAAGGGCGGAGAGATAAATGGCTCAGTGAGCCTCGCCTTTCCAGTTCTCGGGTCTCTTGCTTTTTGATGGCCAGACCAGGGTGCAGCTGTCTTAGCCAGTTCCCTGCTTTAGCTGACAAGGCTCACTTCCTGCAAGACATCCCCGAGGAGAAGCCACATGGACCTACCCTGATGCAGCTCTGGGTGCTGGAGCAGCCATGTGGAGGCCCCTGCCAGCGCCGAGATGCTTACACAATTACTGATTCCACTTTCCTCCTGCAGTCAGTATCATTGCATCTGTTTTGTGAGGCGGAGGGAGACTTTGTGGATTGGTGTCGGACATATAGGTTAATGTTGGACTTGTAGGCTTGGGCAGCACTGGGTTGGGATGTTTTCTTGATATGCACTTAACCTTTATATAAAGCTCTCTCTTATACATGAGTTTCTGTGGATTTGTTTTTCTAAAGTACCCAGACTAATACAGGGTCCTTCCTAGGTCACAGACGAGAGACAGCAGTTAGAGTGGGCTGCGTGGAATTCCTTCAGGAGCCAAGGACACAAAATGCTCATCTATAAACTAGCAAAGATACATGAGCAACCAAATGCTCTCAGGGGCCCTCGTGAATCACGATGGGCCCAGTGAACCGTGTCGTTGACACAATTCAGGTTCATCTTATAGGCGACCGAGGAACCCTGGATGAGCATTGGTCTACTAGATGCAAGATCGGCAATCCAAACTCATCAGCCACCCATGGCAGCACGATGAGGCGGTCTGCTCTTATCAGGATTGACTGTCTCTGAAACTCGTTATATGTGTGCTTGATGGCAGTGGGGGTGGCGCCGAGGGTTCAGCGTTGGCCTGCCAACGAAAAAGCGCAAGCAGTCCACAATCTAGCTGCTTCGTGGGGGAGAGATGAGGCGATCTGATTCCACAAATATTTCCAGCCTCGGAACCCCTGGGGAGGAGTTCTACTCTGTCCCAGAGGGTCACTCGGAGTGAATGGACTCACCTGCAGTGGTTGATCATTTGTGAGGCTGCTTGTTATTTTCTTTTAATGCAGAAATATTTAAAGTACCTAGGCATTATTTCTTATTTGACAGGTGAATTCAATCCCTCGCCTTAAAATGACACATAGCTGTTTTGTTTTTGGTTGTTAGGTCTGTTTGTTTGTGGGTCCTTTATATGTTTGCTTTTTGGTGTTTCTGTCAATAGCTAAAAGAGGAAGGGACTCCCTAAAGCATATTATTAAAATTAAAAACTCATTTTTTTAATTCTAACTATGGTTTGCCATTAAACCAGTTGTTGCCAAGTCATGGCAACACAGAATGTTGTGGTGTAGAAACTATACTCCCTAGATTTCTCAAGTCTGATGGTTGAGAAATGGGTCTCCAGGGATTTCTTCCTCATCACCTGTGGGTGGGTGTGAACTGTCAACCTTCCAGTCAGCGGTAACGAGATTAACAGTTTGTGCCACCCAAGTACATCTTAAAACAAAACTTGCCACCATCGAGTCAATGCTGACTCATAGCGACCCAAGACTGTAATTCGTTATAGGTGTAGAAAGCCCAGTCTTAAATTATACACAAAGTTGTTGAAATGAAGAATTTTTGTTGTGCATATTTTTGCCACGATTTCAAAATTAATAATTACATGAATAACAATGAGTACAAAAAAATAAGAAAATGTTCTGGAATTGGTGATAATGATTGTACAATTCTTCTTGATGTGATTGTATGATTTGATTGTATGATATGTGGATGAAGTGCCAATAAAACTGTTTTTTTAAAAAGAAAACTCAGTCTTTCTCCCATGGAGCTGCTGGTGGTTTTAAACTGCCAACCATGAGGATCACAGCCCAATGCATAAACACTACATCACCAAAGCTCCCAGTATGTCTTGGGCAATAATGAATCCCTTTTAGAGAATAGTTTCAGGAAGGCATTATGAATGGAGGCTCAGAGAGGTGATGTAGTTGGTCCCAGGTTGCACAGGTAGTTGATGCTAAATTTGGACTCCTGTTTTCCCCTAACACCCCCAAACTGGGCCACGGCACCTTCTTTCACGTCAACCTGCCCACTGCATTGACAGCCTTAGTAAGCTGTACATAAACACCTTTAACATCAAATCTTCCTCTGACACTTCTTCACTCCTCTTCTCCAGGTCCAAGCAGTCACGAAGCTGAGCAAGAAATGCATCCTGCTGCCTGCGGTTCCTCCAGCCTTCGTTCTTCTCCGCCTCGGTTTCCCTCAAGCTCTTTCTACCAAGCAAACACAAATACGTCAGGACGACCACCAGCGAAGACAGCATTCCTCAAAGTTCCCAATGTCAGCTCTCTGTGGGGAGACAGAGCGCAAAGGAGTATCACACAAATCCCTGCCATCTAGAGGCGACTGGAGAAACAGAAAACCAGAAAAGGGCGTTCATCGAAGAGAGAGCTTCCAAAAGTCCGTGGGAAAGGGAATGAAAAAAAAAAATAATGTAATTTTTTTCCGTAAACTTTTTGAAGACTCCTCGTGTGCAAAATATGCAGCGTGTTAGGAAAGGGTTGGAGATCTTAATACATAATAAAGTCGAAAGGAAGAGGATGATATGAAATATTTGAGGGAAATCATAGAGGCAGCGGCCGTGGAAGACCTTACGGAGAAAGTGACTCTGAGCGAAGCTCTGAAGGAATCCATGGGACTGGGCAACCCTGTCTGGGGGGAGCACTTTCTAGACCAAGCTTTGAGGTAGAATAACCCCTGGAAGATTCCAGGGAGAGAAAAGAAACCAGCCATCTGGGAGGAGAAGGAGGGAGAAGACAGTCACTAACCCCAGCTACAATGACCCTTCCAGATCAGAAGGAATAGTTGAGCGTGGTGCAAGGAGAAGGTACGGAGGGCTGAAGGCAGACTGGATCTAACCGACACTGAACAAGGGCCATGCTGGTTACAGGAAGTCCCAGGCAGAGCAGGAAAGAAATTAAATGCTTAAGAGGCTACGGTGAGAATCCAGGTAAGAGATGACCATGGCTTGGACCGGTTGGGGGCAATGGGAAATCACTGACATCCAGATTTATCTTGAGGTAGAGATGGTGGGGTTTTGCTAAAGAATACGAGATGGGCAATAGGATAAGAAGAGAAGCCAAAAAAGATAACAGGGTTGTTGGCTTGATCCACTGGCAGGCTGGAGTTGTCGCGAAATGAAATGTAGGTAAGTGCTCACAGAGAGCCCCAGGAGATTATATTTGGGGACATCAAGTCTGAGATAACTGTTGGACATCTGAGCCCCTGGTGGTGCAAATGGTTAAGCATTCAGCTCCTCACTGAAAGGTGGGTGGCTTGAATCCTCGGCAAAAGGTCTGGAAGGTACCTACAAAGGATGACAACCCTACCCCACATGGGGTCATCATGAGTCTTGCTGAGCTCGGCGTAAGGACACGTGATTTGGTTTCTTGGTGACATTGCGCATCCACGTGGAGACGCCCACTGGAAACGCGATGTACGGCTCCTGGGTGCTGGGAAGTGATACCACTGGACAAATAGAGTTGAGGGCCACCAAGCACGTAGATGATCCTGCAAGCCCTGAGATGACATGAGCTCACCAAGAGAGGGAGGCTAGAAAGAAAAGAGTCAACGCTGAGCCTTAGGACATGCCACCATCTAGAGGTCAGAGGGATGAGGAGGACCAAGCACAAGAGACTGTGACAAAGGAAGACGCAAAGATTTCAACAACAGACACGGGGTGTCCTGGAAGCCAGAGCAGAAAAGGGCTCCAGAAAAAACGGTTAACTGTGACGAATGGTGATGGCAAGGCTGGTCACATTTAACTTAACACACGGGTCACTGATGGGCCACGTGACTGGGCTAGACTCCACGGAAGACGGAGGAGAGGAACTAGAGGCAGGGAGTATATACAAATATCTCAGAGCCTTGCCGTAAGTAGAAGAGAAAGTCACCAGAAGCTGGATTGACGTGAGGTCAAGCAAACGGTATACAGAAAAGAGATGACCGATTATTTTTCGATAAAGCTAATTAATTCACAGGCAAAAATTTTAAGAGTTCCTTAGAAATAACTATCTTCCAATTTTGTCTTAATAAATCATCATGGGGATTTTTTTGGGGAGGGGAGGTTAGAACTAAGTATGGAAAAGTCCTGTCTCGTGTTCTCTACATAAATTGGCAATTAAAACCTGGGGAGACTTGTTCAGGGTGACCTGAGCACTGGGGCATTTTACAACTCACTCCTGAAGAACTGCTTCCCTGTGACCCCACCGCCTCCAGTTAGCCCTGAGCCTGGAGGAAATCTCTCAACGTGCGGACAGAAACATTTGTAGCCTGGATCATTAGGGTATAAGCAAGTCCCTTAGACAAGTCTCTACTTATTGTGGCTCTTAATGAACACTTCAACACGGGATTGGGGACATTTTTCAAGACCTTTGAGTGGGGTCAACCATGTCCTCAAATTACGTTTCAGAACCAAATGATGCAAAGCCATTCAAACGGGCAGTCCGCTATCAGAAGTGGTATTTGAACATGCGCTATACTGAGCGAGAGATTGAAATGCCCTTACTGTAAGTTTTCTTCCAAGGCTATAACTTTCTTCTTTAGCCCCTGGCTCTCCCTGAGGGCAGCGTGAGCTGCAGTGTCGGTTCTAATTTTAGATGAAGAAAGAGCTGCCAATTCGTCTTCTACTTCCCGCACCCTGTCTCTCAGAGATGAGAGGAGAGACGACTTCCGAGCATTGTCTTCTTTGTAGCTCTCCATCTCGACTTTCAGCTCCTGACAGGAAACTTCCTTTGAGAGCATCTTGGATCGCAGGTCTCGAAGCTAGCACAGAAAAGAAGCAAGAGGAAGAAAAGGAAGTTCCTCGGACATGCTGGAAACACCTGTAAGCAAACGCTCTGACAAATTACAGACTTCTGTCTTTTATCCGTGACTCAACCCAACTGTTTTCTCTTCCTTCCTAGTTGAATTACCAAATGGGAAAATTACACCCGGATAATGGACTTCATAGTCTGTCTTTTTCAAAACCAGTTGAGCAATGGCTCAACTGTGTTCGTTTCATCGGACCCAAGAGGCACATGTGGTGCGTTTTACAAAAAGCCATAAAATGTTTTGCAACGTTGCCTAAATTTCCTAAGTCCAGATGGCTGTTGCTGCCGCTGAAGAACAACAGGACAAGAGACTTAGAAACCATTCTCTTTGTGACGTACACAGTCACAACTGCTCCCCTTCATGACCCCAGCCCTGCCTCTCACTGCGGACTAGACCAGCGCACGTACACAGGTACAGATAAGTGCTAAGAGCTCAAGACACACGGAGTCCAGAAACAGGGATGGGAATAGCGATACCAGGAGGCTAGGAGGAAGGTAAGTTCCGGAGGGGAGGAAGAGGGAACAATCACAATGATGATACATAACCACACACCCCGTCCCCCCACCCCGCTGAGGGACAAACAACAGAAACAGGGGGAGAAGGGAGACAACGGTTGGCGTAATATATGAAAATAATAATAATTTATAATTTATCAGGGGGTCATGAAGGTGAGAGGGGGGAGGGAGGAGAAAAAAGAGGAGCTGATACCAAGGGCTCAAATAGAAGGTAAATGTGTAGAAAATCATGATGGCAACATATGTACCAATATGCTTGATACAATTGATGTGTGGATTGTAAAAGCTGTAAAAGCCCCCAATAAAATGATGTTTTAACCAAAAGAAAGAAAAGAAAGTGGTCTGTTGGGTATATCCAGAGCTCTGCTGCTGTGGGCGGTTGTGAGTTAGGCTGACAACCAAAGGGCAGCCATTCGAACCGACCAGTGGCTCCCCGGGACAAAAGTGAGGTTTAGGCTCCTGTAAAAAAATTTACAGTCTCAGAAACACAAAGGAGCACTTCTATTCTGCCCTGTAGGTCTCAATGAGTCAGAATTGACTAGAAGGCAGTGAATTTTTTTAAATAAATCATTTTATTGGGGGCTCTTTCTTACATTATAACAAACCATACATCCATTATCTCAAGTGTACTTGGACAATTGTTGGCAATAACCATTTCTAAGCATTATCTTTCTCTTTGAGCCCTCTGATATCACCTCCTCTTTTTTTTCCTACTTTCCCCCTCCACTGCCCTCTCGAAAGAAGGTAGTGAATTTCGAGTATATTCCCATATAACATTACATTTTTCTCTACTGACTTTCTGGGCCTTAATGGTGACTGAAAAAGAAAATTAATATTCAGGTTTCTGAAAAAAAGGGAGGACAAAGGACAATCCTTAGAGGACAGACACCAAAGAAGCATTTCAACTTCTATGAACTTTGTGGCATCCGAACTCTGGAGCACGGGGTGTGGGGGCTGAAGGTAAGGCGTGAAGTCTGCTCTCTAGGAACACTTGGCGACCATGCAAGGGGCCTTGGACTTTCGACAAATCTGTCCTAGAAGCAGTCCAGCCAGAGTGCTCTCTGAGGCCAGGAGGGCAGGACCAGTCCCTGGAGAAGGTCACCCTGGTTGGTAAAATGGAAGGGTATCAGAGAGGAAGGCCCTCAAGGAAATGGGTGGGCAGCCTGGTTCCCACAATGGGCTCAGGCACAGAAACAACGGCAGGGGTGAGCTGGCACAGGACGGTGAGCTGGTTCATTCTGGGGTGCGCAGGGTCCCTGTGGGTCAAAGCTGACTTGATGGCAATAACAACCACATCAGGTACCTCTTAAGAATGATGAGTGTGCACACATGCCTTCCCGCTCAGCTCCCAGTTGGGTTCTGGCAGACGATTGGCTACCTCATGGCCCAGCCTGGGCTTGCACAGAACCCCAAAGCTATGAACAGGACCAGTCTCGGGGAACCCTCTCAGGATACTGCGCTCTGGACCTTATCTACCCTTGACTTTCCAGAGGATAGCCCAACCACAAGAAACCAGACCCAAAGAATAAAACCTCACAGCCAACCAGTCCATTCTGACTCATAGCGACCCTAACTCTGGATGGGAGCAGACGGTCTCATCTTTCTCCCCATCCGAGCTGCTGGCTTCAAGGTGCTGGCCTGAGGTCAGCCGTCAGGGCTCGCAACATAGGAAAGCAACTCAGAATGACCTCAGAAGAGCCCATCCTCCAGGAAGATGTTCTAAGCTACGCTCACAGTTCTCCAAAGCCCACCCCATTTCCTCCCCAGGGGTCCTCAGCCCCCCCCCCCCAGATACTTCAAGGCCGTGGAGGGCCTCTGATCAGGCAGTGTCCTTAACCCTGCGCCAGGCCCTTCGCAGCAGGGCAAATGCTTAACTTTCCAGGGATTCTCCACCACAAAGGGGCCTCTCTCTCTGCTATCGATCCGATTCCAACACACGGCGACCGGATCGGATCGGGTCAACCTTCCCCTGTGGGTGTCTGAGGCTGAGACTCTTCACGCAGAACGCCTCGCCTTCCGCACCTGGAGTGACTGGTGGTCTCCAACGCTGCCCGGTGGGAGCAGCCCGATTCTAACCCACTTCACCACCAGGGTTCCTTCCGGGAAGGGGGACGGACGTCATAAGAGGAAACTAAAAACTTTGCCAAAAGCTCTGTTAGGGGACCTGGTGGCGCAGTGGGTTACTCACTGCACTATGAACCAGAAGGGCAGCAGTTCAAACACACCCACCCCTCAGAGGGAGAAAGATGAGGCTTTCTGGGCCATGAAGAGTTACAGTCTAGGAAACCCACAGTTCTGCTCTGTCCTGTAGGGTCATCATGAATCAGAATGGACTGGGTTTTTTATTTTGGCTCCACTCCCATTTCTAACCACCTCTAAGCTGAGCTGGGCTCCACTTGGTAAGAGCCCCCTGCAGGGGCTCCTTTCTGAGTGAAGAGGGAGCACAAACTTACCTCCGTCTGAGCACATTCGAACTTGACCAAAGTCGCTGCCAGTTCGCTTTGAGCGTTTTCGGCCACATTCCGATAGTGGTTTAGTTGCTCCCAAGTGACCGGGGCCTCCAAATGACGATCGTAAGTTTCCTGTGGGGTCCCCGGAAGACAATATGGAGAGAGGAATGGTAAACAATCCCTCCGTGCAGCAAGACCCACGAGAGAAGCAGGCGCGGACACACGACCCGCAGAGGCGCTGCTCAGACTGTGCCGCTTGCTCACCCAGGACTTATTCTGCTCCGTTGACAGCCTGGGCCTTGGCAACAACTGTACTTCCCACGCCTTTATGTCCCAATCAAAGATCTCTCTTACTGGTCCCTAAGTCCATCCTCTTCCTCCTTCAAATCCAGCGCAAATCGCACTGTCTGTAGGAAGTCTTCCCAGCACCAACGCACAAGGGTGAGTGTAAAAGTACTCCCACTGGGAATCCAGTTCATGCATGCGGGGCCTCATTCCAAGCAAAGTGTGTTTCAGCAGCTCTCTGTGACCAGTGGATGACTACGGACAAGTTTTCTCAGTAAGACAGTTAATTGTCTTGGTCACATTACAGGGCCTTCCAAAAACAAAGGTCCACTCAAAACAATTACTCCTGGGGAGGTCAGTTGGGCCAATAAAATTCAAGGCAGAAAGGTCAGCTTAGAAGTTTCTGGAGACTGCCTTTGGAGATTGTAAGGGGATACATTTGATTTCTTTAAAAGGGAAAGAGGAATCCCAGACTTTGGAACAGAACACGGGAATACCGAATGGCTTAAAATCAGGAAAAGTATCTATCAGGGTTTTCACCTCTGCGTGCACGCGCGCGCGCACACACACACACACACACACACACTTATTCAATCTGTATGCTAAGCAGATAATCAGAGAAGTTGAACTATATGAGGAACACGGCATCAGGATTGAAGAAAAG
Organism: Tenrec ecaudatus; assembly: GCF_050624435.1. Taxonomy (NCBI): domain Eukaryota; kingdom Metazoa; phylum Chordata; class Mammalia; order Afrosoricida; family Tenrecidae; genus Tenrec; species Tenrec ecaudatus. The sequence goes on from NC_134536.1 coordinate 16,525,455, forward strand.
CTTATTAACAACCTTCAATAAGTACATGCCACAACCTTGCTCTGCTGAAAGTGAGGAGGACTTGAAGTATTTGCTGATGAAGATCAAGGACTGTCGCCTTCCTTCAGCAAGGACTGACTCACTGTAAAGAAAGCCGGAATCGTCACAAATGGAGAAAAGACTGAAGTTGTCAAAGGTTTCATTTTGCTTGGATCAATGCAGTAGTCAAGGCATCAAATGTCATAAAAACCTGCTGCAGAGGCCTCTTAAAGGACGGAAGTGTGGGGATGTCACTTTAAAGAATGACCCGGGAGCCTGCCCCAAGATGGCCTCATATGCATGTGTAAGTTGGACATTGAAATAAAGAGACCAAAGACAAATTGATGCACCTGAATTGTGGAGCTGACAAAGAATACTGCAAGTACCATGGACTGCCAGAGAACAAGTAAATCCATCTTGGAAAAAGTATAACCAGATGTTCTTTAGAATCCATACTAATAAGACTTTTTAAAATGTATTGTTGCCTCTTACAGATATTATAATAACTCATAAATCAATTATGGCAAGCAAACTTGTACATATGTTGTGATCGTCGTTTTCTTTTTTAAAAATCATTTTATTAGGGGCTCATACAACTCTTATCCCAATCCCTACATCCATCCATGTGTACATTTATTGCCAACACCCTTCTCAAAACATTTCCTTTCTGCTTGAGCCCTTGGTATCAGCTACTCATTTTTCCCCTCCCTCCCCGGGCCTCTCTCCATCATGAACCCTTGATGTACTTTGGACACTTTATCAGGGAAAACCAGCCCCCAGAAAAGGACATCATGCCTGGTAAAGTGGAGGGGCAGTGACAAAGAAGACCGTCAACAAGATGTTGTTGTTGTTTATGTGTGCTGTCAAATGGGTTTGGACCCTTAGCATTGCTGCGTACAACAGAGCAGAGCACTGCCAGCCCTGCGCCATCGTCGACTGCTGTTATGTCTGAGTCCGTTGTTGCAACCACGGCGTCAGTCCCTCTTGTTGAGGGTTTTCCTCTTTGTCAACGAAACAACTGACACAGCGGCTGAGACAACGAGCTCAAACATACCGGCAGTCGAGGGTGCGCAGGACCCGGCAGGGCTTCATTCTGTCTGGCACGGGATCAGTGTGAAGTGGCACCACTTGACTGCACCTGACAGCAACCACAACCAGCTGGATAGATTTTTCCCAAAGGATAGAGAAGACTCATGGGAGCAAATTCTGAAGACATTTTCAGAAAATTGAGAAGCACAGGGGAGAGATCAAGGCGAGGCAAGCAGCAGAGAGGATTTTTTTTTCCCTGTCACCTCAATGCACCTGCTCATTCTGCCGGGCAGCTAGGGCTGTCCTGGCAACAGTTCATCAGGAAACCTCACCCCATTTGCCCTACAACCCTGGCCTTGCCCCATCAGCCTTCTTTTTGTTTACAAAAGTCAAGTGACATCTGAAGGGCACACAACTGCACCCCCTTGAGGATGGCAGGATGGCTGTTCAGATGTGATGTAACCTGCCAAGTACAGAATTCTTCAGAGAAGGGCTAGAGACACGAGACACCTCCTTCGGAAGTGGAAAAACTGAGATAGAGGATACGGCAAGAATGAACAGCATTCCACTTTGAAATTTTTGTTCATTAAGAATTTCTACTTTGTGGCAATACTTACCTTCCTACAGTGATTGCTGCTGTCAGGTGCCACCGAGTCGCGTTTCTGTCTGACATCGACCCTGTGTCCAACCGAAGGAAGCACTGCCTAGTCTGTACCAGCCTGACAATTGCTGTTGGGTTTAAGCCATTGCTGCAGGCACTGTGACAATTGATGTCCTTGAGCGTCTTGCTCTTTCTCTCTGACCCTCTACTTGACTAAGCATGATGTCCTTCCCCAGAGACTGGTCCCTCCTGAGAACCCATCCAAAGTAAGGGAGACAAAGTCTCTCCATCCCTGCTTCTGAGAAGCACCCTAGCTGTTCTTCTCCCAAGACAGACTTGTCTGTTCTCTTGGCAGTCCACAGTATAGTCCAACACTGTACTTCAAATGCATCAGACTTCCTTTGCTCTTCCTTACTCATGGTCCAGTTTTCCCACTTATAGGATCCAGTGAACGTGCTCCAACTAATAGCTAGGCATGTGCGGAGCCTTGCGCTCAGAGCGCGCTGGAAAGTAGGTCATGACCAATACAGACAGGGCAAACTAATCGCTTATCATTTGGGCTCCCTGTTGGGCCCATTTTAAATTTGTTCTAGCTTTTAATATTTTCTGCTTACAGTTCGCGTGAGGGTTTTCTCTATTGTATTTTATTGTTGTCGGGTTGTGTTTTGTTTATGTTTTTCTTTATATGCAATCCACCACAGGTAAAGCTAGAGAGAGTAACCGAATTCATCGTTTCTTAGGGTTGTGGCAGGGAGGTTGCGGGGAGATGGGAGCTGATAATAATGAGAACAAGAAAGAAGAAAACACCCTGAAATTGATCATGGTGATGACGGTACACACACCTCACTTTAATATGATCACACCATTGATTTTTTAAAAATAGAAATGCATAATAAAATAACATATTATTTTCATACTATTTAACATGTTATTTATTTGAAGGGCCTGTGGAGCAGATTTGCCTAGAAACATTATACCATTTGATTTCCTAGTTCCTGCTTCCAGGAGCACTGATTGCAGATCCCAGTAAAATGAACATCATTGACAATGCTAGTGTTTTTCTGTTTATCATGATGCTGCATACTGATGCCAGTTTGAGGAACTTTGTTTGCTGTATGTGACGCTGTCTCTCTCACTGCCATGCAGTCGATGCCAACTCGCAACGCCCCTAGAGGGCAGGGTAGAACCGGCCCTGTGCGTTTCCGAGGCTGCAACGCTTTACAAGAATAGAAAGCCCTGGGGTTCTCCCATGTTAAAGTGGAACCCAGACTAAATCCTGTAGCCCTTGATCTTCCCCAGCAAGTGGGTCAAGTCCTCTTCACTTTCCCATGTAGTCCGGTTTCAGGGGTCGTTGGCTCTAGCATAGAATCAAATAAGGTGAAAGGAGACCACCTGAGGCACACCTTTCCTGATGTTAAACCTTGAGGGGTGCCCGTGTCCTCATCAAACGATTGCCTCTTGGTCGGCTGACAGGTTCCTCAGAAGCGCAGGTAAGTGTTCTGGCATTCCCATTTCTTTCTATGGTATTCGTAATTTATTAAGGTCCACACCATTGACCATCGTCAATATGCAGAACTTTAGACAATTCCATAGTCGATATGCAGATTTCTACAAAACTGAAAACCCTGTAGTCCTTTCATCACAACCTCTGTACAAATGATTCTGATTGTAGACAATGCAGAAGTCCCGTCATGACAAATGTCTGACAAATGTCGACAGTACTAGCCTGAAAAGAGCGAAATGCAATGGCCACAAGAAATGCTACTCCACCCCACAAATTAGCCTTTAGGTAACAAAGACCCTCAGTCTTAAAGGAAAGAAGTTAAAGGTCTGTCCCTCCACACATCTCCCTGTGACTTCTGAGTCCACCCTGAAGTGAGTCTACACAGGACTGTCCAGGAAACGCAATGCTAAATCCTATGGGATGACGAGACCGTTTTCATTGTGCTTGATTCCTGGCTACTAAAAGGACCCATCTGAATTGGGCATCCCCTTACAAGAAGGGTCACAAGGAAGACACAAGCCGGTCAGGGTACAGTATACCACCAGTGAAACATACAATGAAAAGTGGGTGAAGGGAGACAGTGTAAGTGTAAGACAGGTCAGTGTAATACATGAAAAAAATAATTTATTAATTATTAAGGGTTTGTGAGAGAGGGAGCGGGGGAGGGAGGGGTAAATGAGGATCTGATACCAAGAGCTCAAGTAGAAAGAAAATGTTTTGAAAATGATGCATGTATATATTATGATAAGAGCTGTGTCAGCTCCCAATAAAATGATTTTTTTAAGAAAATGATGTCAATAAATGTACAAATGTGTTTGACACAATGGAAGTATGCATGGATTGTGATAAGAGTTGTATGAGCCCCCAATAAAAATTTTTTTTACAAAGGATCAGTCTATTGAATAAGATGTTTCATTTATGTAGCCAGAAGATCTGAGGATGTCTGTGTACAAATCGGCCTCCTTCATAATTCTTACCATGCCTCTCATTCTCAAACTCACACCCTGCCTGGGGGTCGTGAAAGTGTGGGTGTAAATGCTGTGAGATGAGGAGACAGCAGGGGGCATGGGCAGCCTTCCTCCACTCAGGAGAGGGCAGCTCTCACTTCCACTGTGGGGCGGTCAAATCCCGGTGCAACCAGATGATTCCAATTGTTTAGGATAAGTCATAAATCAGGCGTTGTCGGGTTAAAACTTCCCAGGTTTTTCAGCTTGGCAACTAATTCAGATCTCTAAAAGGGAAATTATATCGGAGCCAATAAACACATCTGCAGGGCAGATAAGACACGCCTGACCCCTGGGTCACAGTTGGCGATGACTGGCCCTGGCTCCATCTTAGTGACGCCTCGTGCTTCCTGCTGCCTGCAAGAATGATGTCTTAGCTTGGACAGGGACCTACAGCCATAACCTACGCCCACAGCTGGAGGTCTTTGTTTGAAAACATGTAATATTTTATTAAAATATACATTCACTTATGTATATTAAAATGCTTCATTTTCTTAGGAAGGAGATCGTCTAAATCCATTTATTTCTTATTATATATAAAAGATATTATATGACTCAATGCCATTGAGTTGATACCAACCCCTAATGATCCTATAGAATGGGCTATAACTCCCCTGTGAATTTCTGAGACTGTCATTTTTCACAAAAGTAGAACGCCTCTAGGGCAGAGGTTGTACACTGGTGCATATGGGGGCTGGAGGCACAGGGAATCCAGTGTGGATGATACCTTCAGGACCAGGGGTGTGAGGGGCGAGGCTGGGAGAGTGGAGGGTGAGTGGGTTGGAAAGGGGGAACAGATTACAAGGACCCACATGTGACCTCCTCCCTGGAAGATGGACGGCAGAGAAGGGGGGGAGGGAGACTCCAGATAGGGAAAGATATGACAAAATAACAATGTATAAATTACCAAGGGCACATGAGGGAGGGGGGAGCTGGGAGGGAGGGGAAAAAAAAGAGGGCCTGATGCAAAGGGCTTAAGTGGAGAGCAAATGCTTTGAAAATGATTGGGGCAGGGAATGTGCGGATGTGCTTTATACAATTGATGTATGTATATGTATGGATTGTGATAAGAGTTGTATGAGCCCCTAATAAAATGTTTTTTTAAAAAAAGTAGAACGCCTCATCTTTCTCCCTCGGAGCACCTAGTGGTTTCAAACTGCTGACCTTGCAGATTATAGCCCAATGCGTAACCACTATGCCACCAGGGCTCCTTAAATATTATAATATATTGTGTATAATATATATAATAATATCCAAAGCTGAATGGCTTTATGTGAAAGCCTTTGCACGTAGAGCCATTCATTTCTGAGAGAACCTGCATGAAGCTACCTGAAAGAGAATTTTGGGAACATCAAAGTGGCCTCAGGGGACACAGAAGTAAAACCAGCTTACGGCCGCCAAAAAGACACATGAATGCAGAAATCCCTTAAAACCCTGCACTTTCTGAATTTCCTGCTCATTACTGGTGTGCTTCAGCCCATAAAATGCCAAGGAAGCCTTCCACACCCTGACACACAGCCAGGACCACAAGAGGACAACAGTAGGTCCGTCCTGCTGGGAAGAAGCATAAAAAGCTAAACTGAATCTAAAAGGAGAACCACATCCTGTGGGGCCTCACTCAGTGGTCAGCAGGGACTTTTCCATATTCGAGACAAGGCCCATGCTTTTCTAACATAAACCACTAGGGGAGACGTTCAGACAGTTGTGTGTATAGCACACTAGTCTGTAAGGTTTGCTAGAAAAATAAGTTGCCCCATTGCCCCTATGACGGGTTGTCAATAACTAACATCCTTTTAAGGAAATTGTGCAGTCATGTGATTATTTTCTGGCTCCTCCTTATCAAAAACAACTGTGTCCACGTAGGGAGAGCTCAGAGGCCACAGCCACACACTGCGGAGATTTGGTGAACTGGGCTGAAGGAGTCAGGACTGTAGTCTCATGGGAGAATTTAGTCAATTGGCAATCTCTCTCTCTCTCTCTCTCTCTCTCTCTCTCTCTCTCTCTCTCTCTCTCTCTCTGTCACACACACACACACACACACACTGCCATCAAGTTGATGCCGACTCATCGGGACCCTGGAGGACAGGATAGAACTGGCCCTCTGACTTTCAGAGACTGTAGCTCCTTAAGACAGTAGAAAGCACCTGTCTCTCCTCCAGCGTGATTGGTGGCTTTGTATTGCTGACCTTGCAGCTAGCAGTCCAGTGTGTAATCACTAAGCCACTGGGACGCCCTCAACTGGCATTAACCATTCATAAAGTTAATGTTCTGCATCCTACTTGGGTGAGTAGCACCGATCTCTACTTATCTGTTGTAAAGGAAAAACCAACGGGGCCAGGTGGAGACCAACCCACAGGACTACCTCACACAAAGCACCACCTCTTCTACCTGAGACCAGAGAGCTAGATGGTGCCCACCTACCACGTTAGATTGTCCTAGTCCAGGACACAATCGAAGATCCAAGTTAGAATGTTTGAAAATCAGAGCAAAACTCAAGTTATTATTATTACTTTTTTAAGTGCAGACTGATAGAAGCTGGAGGACCTCTGGAACTACTACCCTAAAGGTAGCCTCTTAACCTGGAATTTTCAGCCAAGCAATAGATTGGATTATAAAATAAACAATATTACCCATAAGCAAGGTGTCCCTTAAATGATCAACATTTACCCAAGAGCAAAGGTAAAAGGCAAGGATGGGCAAGATCAAGGGAAAGAAAGCAAGCTGAATGGAAATCCTGACAATGCTGATACAATGTCACCGTTGTAGCCCATGTCATGAAACAATTTGTATAAAAAATGATTAAATGGGAACCATCACCTTTAAAAAAAAGTATGCATGTATTGTGTCCATTTGACTGTGATCGAGTGCCCCATAAATGCCTCTTCCTTAGACAAATGGGTGCATAAGCAAATGTGGTGAAGAAAGCTGATGGTGCCCGGCTATCAAAAGAGATAGTGTCTGGGGTCTTAAAGGCTTGAAGGTGAACAAGCGGCCATCTAGCTCAAAAGCAAATAAGCCCACATGGAAGAAGCACACCAGCCAATGCGATCACGAGGTGCCCAAGGGGCCAGGTATAAGGCATCATGCAAAAAAAAAAAGATATAAGTGTGTGTATGTATGTGTATATATGTGTATATGTATATATGTATGTATATATATGTATATATATATGTCATATTAAATGAAGGGGGAAGTGCAGAGTGGAGACCCAAGGCCCAAGTGTCGACCAATGGAGATCCCCTCATAGAGGGGTTTAGGAGAGGAGATGGGTTAATTAGGGTGTGAGGTAGTATCGATGAAGAACACAGCTTTCCCCCAGATCCTGGATGCTTCCTCCCCCCAACTACCATGATCCGAATTCTACCTTGCAGGCCTGGATAGGACAGAGGCTGTACACTGGTGCATATGAGGGTTGGAGGTACAGGGAATCCAGGGTGGATGATACCTTCAGGACCAAGGGTGTGAGGGACGATGCTGGGAGAGTGGAGGGTGAGTGGGTTGGAAAGGGGGAACTGATTACAAGGATCCACATGTGACCTCTTCCCTGGGAGAGGGACAGCAGAGAAGGGGGGAAGGGAGACTCCGGATAGGGCAAGATATGACAAAATAACGATGTATAAATTACCAAGGGCACATGAGGGAGGGGGGAAAAGGGGAGGGAGGGGAAAAAAAAGAGGACCTGATGCAAGGGGCTTAAGTGGAGAGCAAATGCCTTGAGAATGATTGGGGCAGGGAATGTATGGATGTGCTTTATACAATTGATGTATGTATATGTATGGATTGTGGTAAGAGTTGTATGAGTCCCTAATAAAATGTAAAAGAAGAAAAGAGAAAAAAATGATTAGGGCAAAGACTGTACAGATGTGCTTTATACAATTGATGTATGTATATGTATGAACTGTGAAAAGAATTGTATGAGCCCCAATAAATTATTAAAATTAAAAAAAATGCCTCTTCCTTGTAGGCGGGAAGTTACAATGCCAAGGGCATAAACATCCTCGAATGCCCATGGGCGAAAGAAGCAAGAGGGTCCCACCACCTGGCTTGCATCCGGGCCCTCATTCGGCGGACCCTATGGATCACTGCGCTTGGAAGACAGTTACTAGGGTTTAATCCCACTCGTTCAGTAGGCAAAGATTATTTTGCCAACAGCTATTTATTGAAAGCTCACTCTCAGTCAGAGACTGAGCTTAAGATGTCTAACAAGGGGAGCAACATTGTATTGAATAACTACACTAGTGCTCATGTTACAACTTTTTCATCACTGGCTTTTGTGGTTGGTGCATAAAAGTTGAATGAGGAGAAGCCACATGGACCTACCCCGAAGCAGCCCTGGGTGCTGGATCAGCCGCGTGGAGACCCCTGCCAGAGCTGAGATGCTTACACACTCACTGACTCAGCTTTCCTCCTGCAGTCAGCATCATTGTGTGTGTTTTGTGAGATGGAGGACTTTGTGGATTGGTGTCAGACATATGGGCTAATGTTGGACTCGTGGGCTTGGGCAGCGCTGGGTTAGGATGTTTTTTGATGTGCCCTTAACCTTTATATAAAACTCTCTCTTATACATGCGTTTCTGTGGATTTGTTTCTCTTATGTACCCAGACTAACACAGCATCTTATGGACTTGGTGACAGAAATGAAGCTGGGGACAGCATGCTAGCATTTTGCCAAACCAATGGCTTATCTGTAGCATGTATCATTTTTCAGCAACACAAAAGGCAACTAGGCACATGAACTTCCCCAGATGGCACACACAGAAATCAAATTGACTGCATCTGTGGGAAGACATGATGGAGAAGTTCAAGATCAGCAGCTAAAGCTAGACCAGGGGTCAACTGTGGAACAGACCGTCAATTTCTCATATGTAAATTCAAATTAAAGCTGAAGAAAACACAAGTCCACAGGAGCCAAGATAGGTCTATCCCACCTGGATCTCACGAACATCTCAGTAACAGATTTGACCCACTCGACACTGATATCAGGATGCCTGGTGAGCTGTGGGAGGACATCGAGACAATCATTCAGGAAGAAACCAAACAGTCATCAAAAAGACCCCGAAGAAAGAAAAGATGAAGGCGGATGTCAGAAGAGACTCTGGAATCGTAGAGGAGCTGAAGCAAATAAAAGAAAGGATGAAGTCAAGGAGCTGAATAGAAAACTTCACACAGCAGTTCCAGGAGACAAAGCCAAATATTTTAACGAAACATGCAAGGACCTAGAGCTAGAAAACCAAAAGGAAAGAATATGCTCCGAATATCCGAAACTAAAAGACCGCAGGGGAAAATCACACCTTGAACTGCAATTTTAAAATCGCAATAGGGAGAATATTGACTGATACAGGAAGCATAAAGAGAAGACAGAAGGGATACCCAGGGTCACTGTACTAAGAAGAGCGTGTTAACATGCCACCGTTTCAGGAAGTAGCATATGAGCAAAACCCAATAGTGCTGAGAGAAGTTTGTGGTGGTTACATAACCTGGTGTCAACTTGACACTATTAAGCGTGAAGGGGTGGAGAGTAGCCTGTCAATCAGGCCACAGCTTGATGACCTCACTTGGAGGCGACAGAGATAAATAGCTCACTGGAGGCCAGATACATTCACTCCCTGCAAGACATTCCTGTTGACAAGCCACAGGAAGCTACACGGATGGAGCCAGAGCCCTGGAGCTGGGGAACTACATGGAGACCCACGCCAGCACTGAGATGCTTCCACCACCACTGGATCCACAAGACTTTCCACCAACTGGCCTGTGATCTCCCTGCATTTGGCATCATTTCATGTGTTTTGTGAGTCTGAAGAGGAATTTGTAGACTGGTATCAGACTGATGGACTTGATCTGGACTGGGCTGGGATGTTTTCTTAATGTACAACTACTCTTTGATGCAAAATTCTCTCTTACACACATATAAGTGTCTCTGGATTTGTTTCTCTGGTCTACCCGGACTACTACAAAGTTCAAGACGCACATATTCCATTAGTCAAAAATAAGGCTCCAGAAAATGATATAATACCCACTGAAATGTTTCAGAAAGCTGAAGAAGTACTGGAAGCTCTCACTCATCTATGCCAAGAAATTTGGAAGACACCTACCTGGCTGGACAACTGACTAAAAGAGATGCATATATTTGCCCATGCCAAAGAAAGGTGACACCACATGTGGTAGTTATATAATTTCATGTCAACTTGTTAAACAGGTTATGGGAGTGAAGTCTAGCCTGTCAATCAGCTCACAGCCTGATTGATCCTCCCTGTGGGTATGGTTTTCTCATGAGAATTCTGGGAGTTTTTCTCTCTTCCTCCCTGGAGTCAGGACACACTCACCCTCTCTCTCTGCTTCACATTCCTATCGACAAGCCTTATGGAATCACACTGATGGCAGCTAGATCCCTGGAGGTACTTCCACCACCTGTGGATCCACAAGATTTTCCACCCACAGGACTGTGATCTTCCTGCTGAAATTCAGCAACATTGCATGTGCAGTGTAAGCCTAAAAGTGAAATTTGTGGGCTAATATCAAACTTATGGACTTGATCTGGACTGGGCTGGGGTGTTTTATTGATGTGTAATTACTTCTTGACATAAAGTTCTCTCTTAAACATATATGAGTGCTGATAAATTTGTTTCTCTAGTCTACCCAGATTAACACACCACAAAATGCTCAAACTATAGTGTGATATCATTGATATTGCACACAAGTAAACTTTTAGTCAAGATCATCCAACCACAGTTACGCATTGACAGAGAACTGCCAGGGGTTCCAGCCACATTCAGACGAGGTTGTGGAGCAGGAATATAATTGCTGATGTCAGATGGATCTTGCCTCAAAGCAGAGAATACCAGAAAGATGTTTGATTGTTTCATTTACTATGCAAAGGCATTTGACTGTGTGGACCATAATAAACTGTGGCTAGATAACCCTGAGCAGAACGGGAATTCTGCAATACTTTCTTGTGTTCATTCAGAACTTGTACATGGATCAAGGGTGTGGCACAGAACAAGGGTATGGCACATGGCTTAAAATCAGGAAAGGTGTGCAACAGTGTTGTAGCCTCTCACAGAGAAGCTGGCTTATATGAAAGAGTGTGGCATCAGGATTGGAAGGTTTATTAACATCCTGAGGTATGCAGATGACACAACCTTGCTTGCTGAAAATGAGGAGGAATTGAAGCATTTGCTGATGAAGACCAATGATTGTAACCTTCAGTATGGATTGCAACTCAATGTAAGGAAGACCAAAATCCTCTCAACTGGACCAATAGGTGACATCATGATGAAGGGAGAAAAGGTTTAGTTGTCGAGGATTTGGTCTTAGCTGACTACACAATCAATGCTCATGGAAGCAGCAGTCAAGATTTCCAAAGATGTTATACAAAGTGTGCTTTACACAATTGATGTATTATGGATTGTGATGAGTTGTATGAGCCCCAATAAAATGATCTTTTTTAAAAGATGTACTACATTAGGTAAATCTCCTGCACAAGATCTCTTTAGAGTATTGAAGAGCCAGGATGTTTCTTTGAGGACTGAGGTGCGCCGGACCCAAACCATGGTCTTTTCCATTGCATCATATGTATGTGAAAGTTAGACATTGAATAAGGAAGCCCATCGATGGATAAATGCATTTGAATTGCAGTGCTGGAGAAGAGTATTGAAAGTACCCTGGATTGCAAAAAGAACACACATCTATATTGGAAGAGGTAAGGTCAAAGTGCTCTGTAGAGGCAAGGACGGCAAGACTTTGTCTTACAAACTTTGGATAGGTGGTCAGGAGAGACCAGTCCCTGGAGGAGGACATCATGTTTGGCAGCAGAGAAGAAGGAGGCCCTCGGCGAGATGAGTAGACACAGTGGCTGCATCAATGGGCCCAGGCATAGGAACAGTGGTGAGGATGGCACAGGACCGTGCAGTGTTTCGTCTGTTTTGTTCTGTTGTGCATAGGGTCGCTATGCATCAGTGCGGATTTGATGGCACCTAACGACAACATACTCATATCAACAAAGTGCTCGCATCATTGCAAAAGGAAATAAATGAAAGGAAACAGCAGGTAACAAAGAAAACAGAATTGAGGTTTTAAAAAACAGTTGCCCTTGGACAAACGGGTGCATAAGCAAATGTGGCGAAGAAAGCTGATGGTGCCCGGCTATCAAAAGATAAAGGGTGGAGCAGGGGATGTGCACTGGTGCGGATGGGGGCTGGAGGTACGGGGAGTCCAGGGCGGATGATGCCTTCAGGACCAGGGGTGTGAGGGGCGATACTGGGAGGGTAGAGGATGAGTGGGTTGGAAATAGGGAACCAATTACAAGGACCTACATGTGACCTCCTCCCTGGGGGACGGACAACAGAAAAGGGGGTGACAGGAGATGGTGGACAGGGCAAGATATGACAAAATAACAATTTATAAATTATCAAGGGCTCATGAGGGGGGGCGAGCGGGGAGGGAGGGGGAAAAAAGAGGACCTGGTGCAAAGGGCTTAAGTGGAGAGCAAATGCTTTGAAAATGATTAGGGCAAAGAATGTACAGATGTGCTTTACACAATTGATGTATGTATGGATTGTGATAAGAGTTGTATGAACCCCTAATAAAATGTTTTTTCAAAAAGATATACAGTTTTTAAAAATCTAGAAAAAAATTAAAACAGTGCCCAAGAGATTATTCTGATTCATGGCAATCCTTTGCATGTCAGAGTGAAACCATGTACCAGAGAGTTCTCAATAGCTGGGTTTTCAGAAGTAGGTTTCCAGGACTCTCTTCCCATGCACCTTTGAGTAGATGAGAACCCCTAACCATTTAGACTAGAACCTCTAACCTTCGGTTTGGGGTGAGTATGTTAACAGCCTGTACCACTCAGAGATTCAGACTCAGTATTAAACCAAGCACTTTGCCATGAAATTGATCCTGACTCAGCAATTCTAGAGGACAGGACGCACTAGTCCCATATGGTTTCTATGGCTGAAAATATTTTGGAGAGCAAACAGACTCATCTTTCTTCCATGGAGAAGCTGGTGGGTTTGACCCACCAATCCTAAGGTTAGCAGCCTGATGCTTCATGGATTTAAGATTATAGAGCTGGAGCTTAAATTGGCAAATGGATAAATTTTTTAAATAATAGATAATAAGTTAATAATAGATAAAAAGTTATCTTTATCTAAAATAAAGCAGATGCAACACACATCATTCCAATAGCACAAAGTCTGTGCAAGGGCCCTGTGGCAGGGAGTGCTTGTGGTCAAGGATCTGAAAGAAGGCAGCAGGACTGAGCGGCAAGAGTAGGGGACCAACCCAGAAGGCAAGGCTTGAAAGGCAGCTCTGAGCTCCATCTTGTATTTTAGTATGTGGTATGGCTTTGTTGCAGAGCATTCTAGTCTTGAGATGAAACAAACGATTAAGTACTTAACCACTGTCCAACAAAGAAAGTCAGTGAGTTGAACCTTGCATCAAGAAAGAAGAACCACCAAAGGAGCCTACCAAGACCAAGCCCCACAAAGACAGGAGGCTGAATTAAGAAGACCACGAGACAGCTCAGAGGAGCAGCACTGACACTGGGAGATAAAGATGTAGAGCAGTGAGCAGACTGGCTGACCCACAGAGGCAGAGGCCAAGAGACTATGCGGCTGAGGACCGGGCAGAGACTTGGCTGCTAGCTGAGGAGAGGTGTTGCTGAGGACCAGTGGCAGTATCCGTAATGTTTTATGATCCTGGCTGTGGTCGTCTGTTAACTTCCCTAATAAACTCATAATTGTATTATCCCTGAGCTGTGTGTGGTCATTGGGATGGATTATGAAACGCTGTAGAGAGGTAGAGTGTCGTGGATGGATTGGTGTCGGGATAAGGTAAAGAAAGATGAAGAGTGGAAGCATGTTTGACCTTGGCCTTGTGGCTATTGGCCTTGGGTTTGTGTGAAGATGCATTCTCCTTCTCTCCTATGAAGCTGGGGAGGTCCAATGTGGCCTCCAAACTGTTTTCAAAGTGAATGTGTGTGTGTGTTTGTGTATAAACCACAGATATGTATATGGTTTATGTAAATTTCTCATATATTGGTGATTTATACGTGAGAAATATTATACAGAAATATATATTTCATTTTCACATAAATATAGGCACTCATATATCTGGAGATTATATATTTTATATTTATATTGTTTATATCTTTTACTTTACATATACTGATCTTTTTATGGCTAAGCTTTATCTCTTAGCTTTACTTTAGTTAACACATAGCTTCTTACTTAGTGTTGTCTTCATAACTATGTTCTTGATATTCTTCCATCTCGGTTTCACTTCCTTCTTTGACCCAAGTTGTTGGCAATACTTTGTGGTGGAGATGGTGGCTTTTAGTTTACTGAGTTTCCTTCCTGAATGGTAGTTTACTGCCTTGTGCTTAGAAACAATGTTGACAATGCTCAGGGCTGGAATTCAATGGGCACCGGAGTGCTTGGCCAGCCTCCATTTAGAACAGTGTCCATTGTAATTGATCGATACTCTTGCAATACTAGCCATTGGGAACTTGGACCATCATCCTATCTGTATTCCTTTTATTTAAGGGAGTTGTTGAGGCATTTGTGAATGCTCCAATCAGGCCATAGCCAATGAGGCCTCTGTGTGGACCTGGCCTTCTCCTGAGTATTCTGGGAATCCTGATGTTCCTACTTGGGGGTGGGAGATTCTCTCTCTCTCTCTCTCTCTCTCTCTCTCTCTCTCTCTCTCTCTCTCTCTCTCTCTCTCTCTCTCTCTCTCTCTGTTCACTCCCTGAGAAACTCTACTGACAAGATACATGGCACTGCACTGATATAGCCCATACCCTGGAAGCTGGAGAAGCCACATGGAGACCCCTGCCCAAGCTGAGATGCTTACAATGCCACTGGATCCGGAGAGGACCACAGCTCAACACGTAACCACTACACCCACCAGGGCTCCTTATTAGTCCATTAACACAACATTAATTCTGTTAATTAGGATACAGTTGTCACTATGAATCAGAAGCAATTTGATGACAGTGAGTTGTTTTCATGTAGAGCCTTATTTAATTTTTCTCATTTCAGTCTACCACACCAACAACCACGGAAACTGTTTAGGAATGGGCAATGCTCCATTCTGTTACCAGGGATTGGAGCCAATTCTCTGGCAACTAACAACCCTCGATGATGAACAGAGAGGAGAATTAAAGGACTTGCTTTGTGCTATTCTTTCCAAACCTTTGACTACAAATAGTTTTCACTTTGCTTGTGTGTGCGCATTTCTATGTGTGTTTCTTCTGATAATTAGGAACATTGGAATTTTTGCTCTAGTTTTCAGATATTGCTATAATTTTAAATAAAACCCTTTATTTCTCTATTTATTTTATTTCTCCATTATCTCCTTATTCTCTTTGGAAGCAAATGTTCTGCTCACTGTTCGCTTCCACCTTCTAATTTTAGATAGTTATGTTATCATTTTAAGCTATTAAAAATGAAGAAATTTAAAATGTTTATGCAAGCTCTCAACTCCTTTCCCACTTTCCCTTCCTCCCCTATACTGTTCAGAGCAAGACTTCAAACCAGTTCAAAATGGTTCAATTCTGACCCACAGAACAGATGCATTGCCTAACAACCAGATCTCTTACTCCTGGGATATTGATCAGAATGGAAAACAGTCAGTAGTGCCCCACTCAAAGATGGTGGCCAACCACCTTGCTTTGACTGTGTGCCTGCTGCCATCTTTGAGATTTGGTTGCTATGCAACGCACACACTCCGTCAGCCACGACAGCACCACTTCCCGCAGGCTCAGGGATCATCATCTTTCCATTCTTCTTGCCAACCGCAGTCCTCATGCTTCTTGTAGTCTTAGTCCTTTATCCTCTTGCCATTGCTTTTTCATCACTGCTTGGGTGCCTGAAGATTATACACCAGGAGATTTCTTAAGAGGACCAGCAGTCTTTGAGTGCTTACATTTTGAAAACGGTTTGACTTTTGTCTTTTTTAGGAAATGGCCGAAACAAAAGCACCTGAGTAATGCCTTTACTCCTCAAGGGGATTGTAGGCACCGTCTCACCCCCTGTGACACAGAATGTTGCTGTGGAGAAGCCTCAGGCAGCTTGCTTTATGAGTCCTCACAACTGATTTATTCTTCTGGACCAAATATATATACATATTCTTTCTTTAACTTGGGATGTATCAGAGTTGACTGTTTCTGAGCCTATGTTCTCTGGCATGTGTTAGGACTAATTTGGATGAAAATCAAGCTTTCTTTTACCTCAGGAAGCGTTTCATGAACTATATGTTTAAATAATCGTTTTGATACTTGAGTTCCTCTAGCTTTCTCTCCAGAAGTCTACTTTTACAGCTGATTCATCTTTTACATTCCCCTTGTATTCTATTTCACTGGGTTTCTCCTTATTCCTTGTTTTCCCTTTTTTAAAAAAATATTTTTATTTTTCTGTTGCTTTTGCATCGATTCAGCAAGTTCTCCTTGTAGAATCCACTGACCCTCATTGCATCCTTCCAGTTGTGACACCATTAGCAGCCTCCTTATCTGGACCGATCCTCCCCAGTTCACATAAACGCTGCTCTCCAACCACCACGTGTCTGTTCGTTGCACTGGGGTGGCTTCTGTGTTGCTGTCGTGTTGCTGAAGGCTATTCCACGAGTACCTGATAGACCAGCAGGGTTATCCAAAGTGAACACGTTTCTGCAGAGCTTCCAGACTCAGAGCAGACTGTGAAGAAGGATCAGCTGCCTGCTTCCCAGGAATGAGCCGGTGAAACCCTGTGGAGCACTCAGACTACGACCGAGGAAGAGCTGCCTTTTCAAAGTAGAATCAGCCCTAAAGGCTCGGAGTAAAGACTGTGGGAGTAAAGCCTTGGGGACCGTCATTTGCTGACGAGGCAGGACTCAAAATGAGAAGACAGCTGCAATTAGCACTTACTAACCAGAACTTAAAATGGACAAAATATGAACCTAGAAGAATTGGAAGTTCTTAAAATTAAATTAAATACATAAAGATAGGCAGCCCAGGGGTTAATGAGCTGAAATAGATTGGTACTGGCCATTTTGAATTTTTAAAAATCATATAATTTACTATTTCTGGATGACACAATCCAAGGGGGGAAGATGGCTCTTTCTACTCCAGTAGAGTTAGAGTCTCCAAATAGAAAGTAAATGTCTAGAAAATAACGATGGCCGGCAACACACATACAAATATGCTTGATACAAGTTATGTATGGAGTGTTATAAGAGCTGTGAGAGCCTCAAATAAAATGACTTTTTAATTTTTTTTAGAGTTATAGTCTCAGAAACTCACAGAAGCAGTTCTGCCCTGTCCTATAGGGTCCTTATGAGTTGGCATTGACCTAATAGCTGTGAGTTTTATATGCAGATGACACAACTCTGTTTGCTGAAAGTTTAGAGGACTTGAATCATTTTCTAATAAAGATCAAGGATTTCCTCCTTCAGAATGATTTACAATTCAACTGAAAGAAAATCAAAATCCTCACCACTGGATCAAGAGGTACATCATGATAAACAGAAAAAAAGTTGAAATTGTTGAGCATTTCATCTTGCTTAGGTCCACAGTCAGTTGTCATGCAAGCAGCAGGCAAGAGATCAAACAGTGCATACATCGCATTAGGTAAGTCTGCTGCACAAGACCTTTCAAAAGTGTTGAAAAGCAAGGATGTTCCTTTGAGGACTAAGATACGCCTGTCCTGAACCATGTTATTTTTAATTGCTTCATATATATGTAAAATTGGACATTGAAAAGAAAGACTGAAGGAAAACTGGTGCATTTGAACTGTGGTCCTGGTAAAGAATATTGAAAGTACCATAGGCTGCCAAAAAAAAAACAAACAAAAAACGGTCTGATTTAAAGGAAATATAGCCAGACTACTCTTTGGAGGCAAGGATGGCAAGACTTTGATTCATGTAATTGAGACATATTATCAGAGGAGACCAGTCCCTGGAGAAGGACATTGTGGTTGGTAAAGTGGAGGGGCATTGAAAAGGAGAAAAGTCCCTGACAAGATGGATTGACACAGAGTGAGTGAGTGAGTTTATTGTGCCAACCTGGGTGATAAACACATGCGGGGTTAATTGAAGGGCAGAGAGATAAATGACTCGGTGAGCCTCACCTTTCTAGTTCTCAGGTCTCTTGCTTTCTGATGGTCGGACCAGGGTGCAGCTGCCTTAGCCAGTTCCCTGCTTTAGCTGGCAAGGCTCCCTTCCTGCAGGACATCCCTGAGGAAAAGCCACATGAACCTCCCCCGATGCAGCACTGGATACTGGAGCACCTTGTGGAGCCCCCTGCCAGCACTGAGATGCGTACACATTCACTGACTCGGCATCATTGTGTCTGTTTTGAGAGATGGAGGAGGACTTTGTGGATTGGTGTTGGACATATGGGTTAATGGGCTAATGTTGGACTTGGGGGCTTGGGCAGCACTGGATTGGGATGTTTTCTTGGTGTGTACTTAACCTTTATCTAAGACTCTCTCTTATCCATGAATTTCTGTGGATTTGTTTCTCTAAAGTACCCAGACTAACACACACAGCAACAATGAGTATAAACGTAAGAACAACTATGAGGCTGACACAGGACCAGGCAATGTTTTATTCTGTTGTAGACAGTGTCTCTAAGAGTCAGAATTGAGTAGATGACGCCTAACAATAGTCTTCTAAGCTTCTGTGTTAGTTAGGTAAACTAGAGAAACAAATTCATAAACATGCATATGTGTATAAGAAAGAGCTTTATATACAAGAGCAATTGGATATTGAGAAAACATCCCAGCCCAGTCCAGATCAAGTCCTTAAGTCTGATATTAGCCCACATGTCCAATACCAATCTATAAAATCCTCTTCAGACTCATGAAACTCATCCAATGATGCCAAATGCAGGAAGATCACAGCCCAGTGGGTGGGAAGTCTTGTGGATCCAATGGCAGTGGAAGCATCTCAGCACTGGCAGGTGTCTCCAGGTGGCTCCTTCAGCTCCAGGGTCCTAGTGTAGTTCCATGTGTCTTCTGTAGAGGAATGTCTCACAGGGAGTGAGTGGCCTGCCTCCAGCAAGCTATTTATCTCCTTAGCGCCTCCAAATGAGGTCATCAAGCTGCAACTTGATTAACAGGCTAAACTCCACCCCTTCATTCTTAAGTCTCAAATTGACAACAGATTATGTAACCACCACAGCTTCTTATCTAACCTACTTGTTTTTGTTTTGACCCCATACAGAGAATCCTTTAAAAGAGCCTAGTGTGGTAATGAGTTATGTGTGGGGCTGCTAACCACAAGGTCAGCAGTTCAAACCAGACAGTTCTCCAAGGGAGAAAGACTAGGCATTCTAGTCCCGTACAGATTGAAGTCCCAGAAACCCACAGGGGCAGTTCTACCCGTCCTGTAGGGTCTTTATGAGTCAGCACCGACTCAATGAGTTTGGTTTGGGTTAAAAGAGCACAATGCTCAAGAAATCCTTTACTAAGTGAAACCTGTTGATTGGTTAAGATGACTTCAAGGGATCCTTTTGTTTTTTACATTTGAAGATAATCTCAGGGCATTGGCTTCAAGGTCAAAGTTTAGCACTGATTGCTAGAAGTGGAGGAAGAGAGGGCAGAGGGGGTTGCTGTGTGTGCAGCACCAAGTTTCTGTTTATAGTGGAGGAAATTCCATGTGAATACTAAGTGTTACACCTTCAAATGTGTCATTTGCGTCACTAAGTTGTCTACCTATTCCTTTTCCATTTCGTTTTTCTTCTCTATGCCTCTCGGTCTCTCTGCATATTTCCGTCTGTGGCAGTGTCAGCATTTCCCCCAATGCTCCTGAGCGCTGCCTGACCTGGTTTCCTCTCTTCTCTTGCCATACCTTCCCTGCTCTCTGAATGTGCTTCACACAAGGAGAGCCTCATTCAATTGAGCTAATTCAAGATGAAATATCTGGGACATGATTTTTACCGGCATCAGAGCAAGTTGTCTGGGAAAGGGACTTCACCTATTGTATTTGTCCTCTTCCTTTCCTCGTTGTTTGTGTGTGTGTGTGTGTGTGTGTGTGTGTGGTTTTGTTTTGTTTGTCTTGTTAACTCTTTACATAATCCTTACGCTGCTCCTTTATTGTGAAAAAATGGATGAGTGTGGGTGTCATCTGACATCCTACAGCTTCACAAGGGGGTGGAAAAGCCAACTCCACATCAGCGTCTCCCAAGGCAGATTGCTATGAGGCTGAGAGATTTGCCCCCACCCTGCCAACCCTGACACCCACTGTCCCTCCCCCATCATGGTCTACTCTTCAGTTGTGCAATAGTCTGGATACTTTAGAGAAACAAATCCACAGAAACTCATGTATAAGAGAGAGTTTTATGTAAAGGGTAAGTGCACATCAAGAAAATATCCCAACCCAGTGCTACCCACACCCACAAGACCATCATTAATCCATATGTCCAACACCAATCCACAAAGTCCTCCTCCATCTCACAAAACACATGCAATGATGCTGACTGCAAGAGGAAAGCCAAATCAGTGAACATGTAAGCATCTCAGTACTGTCGGGGTCTCCACACGGGTGCTCCAGCACCCAGGCTGCATTGGGATAGGTCCATGCAGCTTCTCCTTCGGGATGTCTTGCAGGAAGTGAACCTTGCCAGCTGAAGCATGGAACTGGTTAAGGCAGCTGCACACTGGTCTGACCATCAGAGACCAAGAGATACGAGAACTAGAAAGGCGAGGCTCACTGAGCCATTTATCCCTCTGTCCTTCAATTAACCCCTCATGTGTTTATTGGCCAGGTTGGCACAATAAACGATCTCAAGTTGCATTTGATAATTCAGTGAAATGGCCACATAGAACTCAGAGACGATACTCACCAATCTCGAGGCTTATTAAGTAACTTAAGAGGTTAAAAATGAGCAGGATATAATTATATAGACAGGACAGCCTCTTCTCAGTCATGCCCACAGGCAAGCCTCTCTCTGGTCTTTGGCCTCTCAGCCCCACAGCCCACTGGTCTCTGACCTGCTCAAGCAATGTTAAAACTCTTTGAGGGTTGCCAATAAATGCCCAAAGGGTATGCTACTCTGCCACATGCCTCAGCCTAAAAGAACTCAGCTCTAGATCCAATACACATAGCTCCCTCAATTAAGTGCACTCAGCTTTATTTTTTCTGTGCATTGGGAAAGCCACCACTCTGGCTCTTGGTTCTGCTGCAGCTCTGGTGACAAAGCTATCTCCTGATTAAGGGACGCGGGAAACTCAAGGTCCAAAAACGTGCTCCACCCAGCTCTTCTCTCTTGCTGGTGTTTTGGGAGCCCTCTCTCCTGCTTCTGGGATGGTTCATTTTTCTCACAAATTTCTTAGCATTGATGATGAGCACTTTCAGTATTACAATGTTATTTTAAACATTTCAATTGGTATTCCATCTGTTTCTGGAGCCCTGTTTTTCACAAGGAGTTCTGGTATTGGGTTACATACTGGGCTGTTAACCACACAGTCTGCAGTCACTCTTCAGGAGAAAAATGAGGCTTTCTGCGCCCCTAAAGATTTATAGACTCAGAAGCCCCAAGGGGCAGTTCTACTCTGTCCTACAGAGACACAATGAGTCAAAATTGACTCGACAGCAGTGAGCACTGCTTTTCACCAATGCCTTCAATGTAGCTTGAACTTCTTCCTAAGAACCATCAGTTCTTAATCCATGCTACCCACTAAAATGGTTGTGAAGAGCCCTGTTAGCTTAGTGGGTTATGCATTGGGCTGTTAACCTCAAGATCAGCAGTTTGAAACCAGCCAGTCTGAGGCAGAAAGCTAAGGCTTTCTACTCCTATAAAGATCTACAGTCTTGGAAACCCCAGAAGTAGTTTTACTCTGTCCTGTGGGGTTTCTATGAGTCAGAATGAACTCTACAGCAGTGAATTTTTTAATGGCTGAATATCAGTCGGTTCTTGTTAATACAGGGACTGTGTATTCCTCCGATCTTCTTCCGATGCTTTGTGTGCCATTCAATTTTTGACCACATCAACTTTCAATTTACTCGAGGCTTCCATTTTTTCCTTCTGGCCAAGTTTTTCAGAAGTCGATCCTCAGGTCCTGCACCCCCAAACTGTCTAACATGAGTGACCTGCAGATTTCTGAAATACTGGTGGTACTGCATCCAACATCACAGAAAC
Organism: Tenrec ecaudatus; assembly: GCF_050624435.1. Classification (NCBI taxonomy): domain Eukaryota; kingdom Metazoa; phylum Chordata; class Mammalia; order Afrosoricida; family Tenrecidae; genus Tenrec; species Tenrec ecaudatus. Next base: position 16,547,728 of record NC_134536.1, read on the forward strand.
GCACAAGACACTACAGTGTGACAGATTGATGCACAAGCAGTGGGTCAGTTCGATACAAAGTAATATAATAACAGTGAGATATAGTCCTGGACTTTAAAACTAGTGGTGTTTAAAATATACTTAATAACTAAGTACATGGAGATTGTGTTAGTCTGGGTTCACTAGAGAAACAAATCCATAGACACTCATATGTATATAAGAGAGAGCTTTATATACAAGAGTAGTTGAATATTGAGAGAACATCCCAGCCCGGTTCAGAATAAGTCCATAAGTCAGATATTAGCCCATATGCCTGATATCAATCTATAAAGTCCTCTACAGACCCATGAAACACATACAATGCTGCTGAATGCAGGAAGATCACTGGCCAGTGGGTGGGAAGTCGTGTGGATCCAGTGGCATTGTAAGTATCTCAGCACTGGCAGGGCTCTCCACGTGGCTTCTCCAGCTCCAGAGGTATGACTCCATCAGACTCTCTCCATGTGTCTTCTCCACAGGGATGACTCTCAGGAAGTGAGCAAGTATCCCGCCTCCAGCATGCTATTTATCTCCTTAGAGAAGGCATCCTCAAACTATGGCCCGCGGGCCACATGCGGCCTGCCGAAGACATTTATCTGGCCCACCCGGTGTTTTAGCCCCCTTTGTTATTTTACTTCAAAATAAGATATGTGCAGTGTGCATAGGAATTTGTTCATAGTTTTTTTTTTTAACTATACTCTGGCCCTCCAAGGGGTCTGAGGGACAGTGAACTGGCTCCCTGTTTAAAAAGTTTGAGGACCCCTGCCTTAGAGCCTCGAAATGAGGTCATCAAGCTACTACCTGACTCCACCCTTCACTCTGAATCCTCAAATTAATACCAGATTATGTAACTACCACAGAGATCATTCTATGAGCATGATAACACACTGCTCAGAGAAAGATAAACTGGTACATTTCTGGAAAGGAACTTGTCAATAAGTATCTTTTTACTCATCAATGTAAAATATGTGTGTGTTTGGCAGACTGAAATAAATTACTCTGTATGTTTCAAAGGGTTAGAACACCCACAATTACTAATAAATATCACATATGCCACAATAAAAATGAGCATCCACATGAAAAATTCCCATGAAAAGAAATATAACTGGCTTTTTAAAAGATATGAAAAGATATTGTGAAGACAAACGGGTGCATAAGCAAAAGTGGTGAAGAAAGCTGATGGTGCCCAGATATAGCGTCTGGGGTCTTAAAAGCTTGAAGGCAAATAAGTGGCCATCTAGCTCAGAAGCAACAAATCCTACGTGGAAGAAGCACACCAGCCGGTGTGATCACAAGGTATCATAGGGATCAGATATCAGGCATCAAAGACCAAAAAATCAAATCATTGTGAATGAGGGGGAGTGTAAATTGGAGGTCCAAGACCCATCTGTAGGCAACTGGACATCCCCTTATGGAAGGGTCGCAGGGAGGAGACAAACCAGGCAGGGTGCAGTATTGGAACGATGAGACATACAACTTTCCTCTAGTTCCTAAATGCTTCCTTCTCTCCCCACTATCATGATCCCAATTCTACCTTACAAATCTGGCTAGACCAGAGGATGTACAGTGGTACAGATAGGAACTGGAAACACAGGGAATCCAGGACAGTTGATCCTTTCAGGACCAGTGGTGAGAGCGGCGATACCGGGAGGGTGGAGAGAGGGTGGGGTGGAAAGGGGGGACCGATTACAGGGATCTACATATTACTGCCTCCCTGGGGGACGGACAACAGAAAAGTGGGTGAAGGGAGACGTCGGACAGGGAAAGATATGACAAAATAATAATTTATAAACTATCAAGGGTTCCTGAGGGAGGTGGGATTGGAGAGGGTAGGGGAAATGAGGAACTGGTGCCAGGGGCTTAGGTAGAGAGCAAATGTTTAGAGAATGATGAGGGTAACAAGTGTACAATTGTGCTTGACACAATTGATATATGTATGGGTTGTGATAAGAGTTTTATGAGCCCCCAATAAAATGATTTTTTTTAAGTTAACGCCCCTTGGAAGTCCTACCTGTTTGAGCATGCCTATGAGAATTTAAATGGAAGTACCATCCGGCCCGACAGGTGTACTTCCCAATTATGTCCTTTCAGAAAATAGTCATGTGCACAGAGATATGTTTAAGGCTATGATCATAATTTTAGTATCAAATATATATTTTATATTAAATATATGTATTTCAATATATTGATTCAAAATTCCTACTCGTGGGACAATTGCTAAATAAAGGCATTGCCATACTATGTAATACTATGAGACAGGTCTATACATTTGAACATTATAATACTCCTAAGATATACAGCTGGACAAAAATCAGAAGGTGTTTTCTTTCATAAAACAGAAGATAAAATGAAGTTCATCTTTTCTACAAACTACTGAAGGGAAGAGAGGCAGTGATGGAGAGATGTGAGGAAGTTCTGTGAGAACGAACACACACACACATACACACACACACACACACACACACTTGATGCTGGTCTTCCCTCTGGAGATGACACTAGAACTGGGGGGAGGGAGGCGCAGTGATTTAATTCTTTCAAGAAGGAGCATTAATGCATGATTTAGATAATGCAATAAAGAGGGGGAAATATTGGAAGGAAAATGTTGATTGTCGTTCCCTCTTAACAGTAAACAACAACAAACCCACCTCATTGCCATCCAGTCAATGGCAACTCATAGCAGCCCTGTAGGACAGAATAGAGCAGCTGCCCCTGTGGGCAGTTTTTCTGAGACTATCGCTCTTTGGGAATAGGACACCTTCTTCTTTCTCCCTCAAAGAAGCTGGTTGGTTTCAAACCACTAACCATGCAGTTAGTAGCCCAGTGAGTAAGCGTCTGCCACTAGGGCCCCCTCTCCCTTAAGCCGAGAACTAGAGCTCATTCTCTTGTTGACAATGGGTTCCTTTCGTAATCGGGGTAAACCCCCTTCCCTGGATGGAAAACACGGAGCAAGGCCCAGGCTGGCCCCAGTCACGGCTCGCTCTGCAGCGTCACCAGGGAGACTGCTCGGACGCAGCCGCGCAGCACACAAGGCTCCAACGCTTGGATCCTCGCCCGAGACCTTTGTCCTTCGAACGCTGCCCTCCTGTTGTGAGCAAATTTTTTGGAAAAATTCTCCAACTCCTCCTGTAAGCATTAAACAATCTTCACTTTGAAGAAAATAACGTCTCCCTATTCATGGTGCCCAGGATGAAAACCCATCCATTTGTCCTCACTATGAGGAAAATCTAAGTTATTAGGAACCTCACAGCTAGCCCATGAGGCAATTTTATATTAATTTTGGAAAGGCAGCTACATATGATTCGAGTCTGCTACTGATATTACCATGATAATGATTGAAATTGCCTTGCAGGATGGTGCATAATCTTGTCTGGGGGTGGGAGAGGGTTTCAAAGCTCAGTGGCATAAAGAAAAGAGAAGCTGATTCGTCATTCAATACACAATGTGCCCAATTATCTGACCTGGGGACAATGTCTTGGGCTAGTCTTGCTACTGTAGTGTTTAGTTGTCTTATTATCCCATGGATAAAAAAAGAAGAAGAGAATCGCAGCCTACCTTTGCCACACAAAAGCTCCTAAATCCATTCCTGTCCTCGGGTCCTCCAGCCACGCTCCCCTGGCTCCAGCCTCATTCCGGGCTGGCTGCAGGGCACTATGAGGATACTGGCATCAGCTCTTGCATTACGGACCGCTTCCTGCAGTGTCTCTCTCTCTCTCTCTAAGTTTCCACTGTTGCCCCAGTAAGCGACCCCATCTAAGACCGCCATGCCTCTTCTCGAACTTGCTTTCACCATAGCAAAGTTGTTTACCTTCCTATACAGTGTGTCCTGTAGAAGGCATGTCTCCTGTCTAACCATTCCCCCAGGGTCCCTGAGAGGTGCAGCCTGGGAATGCGCTCAGCCGCTGACGGAAAGGTTACAGGTTCTAGTCCTCCCAGAGGTGCCTGGCCCTTAGCTATCGACTTCCAAAGAATTGGCCACTGGCAGTCCTATGAGAGTAGTTCTGCTCAGGTGCACATGGGGTCTCCATGGTGACTGGTGTAATCGTTGCATCATTGAACCAACTGATGATCAAGGGCTGCAGCCTTCACGATGGATGGTGTACGACTCAAGGAAAAGGAAGCCCAAATCCTCCTAACTGGGCCCATAGATAACAACATGTGTGGTAGGCTGGGTTATCTGGAGAAGCAAAACCAGTGGCACTCATATAGGTAAGAGAAAGAGTTTTATATCAAGAAATTATCTTATATCAAGAAGGTATCCCTGCCCAGTCCAACTTAAATCCATGGGTCCGGGGCTAGCCGGAGCCCTCTACAGTCTCACATAGCTGTTGGCTGATGATGCAGAAAGGTAAATTGGGATCCAGGATGATCACAGGCCAGTGGATCCAAGTGAAAACATGACAGTACTCAGGGTCAGGCGGCCCATAACCTAGTGTGGCAAGCATAATCCCAGCAAGTAGAAAGGAAATGGGCAGAGCGGGGACAGAGAGCAGTGGGGGGGAGAATGTCCCCAATGTCTTCTTCTAAATGGGCCACACCTCCCTTCTACAAGTGCAAGTTGACATAAAATCTAGCTTCCACATCACAATAAATGGGGGAAATATTAAAATCCATAATCAGTGCTCATGAAAGCAGCAGCCAAGAGTCAAATGATGCATTGCACTAGGTAAGTCAGCTGCCCAAAACCTCTTAAAAGTATTGAAAAGCACGGATGTTACTTTGAGGTCTAGGATGCATCTGACTCAGGCCAGGGTGTTTTCAATTGCCTTATCTGCAGGTGAAAGTTGGACATTGAGTCAGGAAGACTGAAGAAAACACACTTTGGACATGTTGTCTGGAGAGCCCGGTCCCCGGGGAAGGACATCATGTTGGTAACGTGGAAGGCCCTCAATGAAACGGGTGGCCCGGTGGCTGCAGCAATAGGCTCGAGCATAAGGACGGTGGTGAAGACGGCCCAGGACCGGGCGGTGTTTCCTTCTGTCGCATATAGGGTCGCTCTGGGTCGGAACTGACTTGATGGCACCTCACAACCACCATCCATTAGCTCCTCTCCCTGCTGTCGATGACTTCCCTGGCCTCTCACCTCTCCTTTCCTCGTCATACTCGCTTGGTTTCTGGGACTCTCTCAAGTCTCGGGAATGGTTTGGGGCCAGCAAATAAGCCTGATCATGGATGTTGTTAGTCACAGGGGGGCGGGGAAAGTTTGGAAGAAGATGCTTCAGCACGACATGGAATGTGGGAACGCCGATTGTCGTTGCTTTTATATTTATTCTCCATCCTCATCCTTTCGGACATCAGTGTCATTCATTCAAAAACCGCTCCAATTTCATCTCCCTCCTGGAGAGAATGCCTGCGGTCACTCCCGACAGAGCTGAGGGAACTGCACCTCTTCCAGAGCCTTTAAGACAGAATTTAACGGATCCATAGGTTTCAGAGCCCAGAAAACAGGTAGTATGAGACAGATCTACATGTCTGAACAGCGTACACGTAAGATGATATGAGATTGTCACCTGGCAGGTTTGCACAGTTAGCTGCCCAGTGCTTAACCTGTGGTGCCACCAGGGCTCCTTCGAAAAAACTAAGAGAAAATGCAGCTCTTCATTGGATAGGAACGAATGCAGCTAGAAGAACTTGTATGTGTCTTGCAAGATAGACCACGTAACCATGGGTTACATTTTGGGTTGCTAACTGCAATGTCAGCAGTTCAAAACCACCTGCCGATCCAAGGGACAAAGAGGAAGCTTTCTGCTCCTGCAAAGAGTTACAGTCTCCAAAACCCACAGGGGCAGTTCTACTCTGTCTTGTAGGGTCCCTATGGGTCAGAATCCATTTGATGGCACTGAAAGTGAGATATGTGTCAGAGAGGCAAATGGATGGATGGGGAGAGAGAGAGAGAGAGAGAGAGAGAGAGAGAGAGAGAGAGAGATCCTCCTAACGGCGCAGTGTTTAAGTACTTGCAAGGTCAGCTGTTCAAACACACCAGCTACTTTTTTTTTAAATCATTTTATTGGGGGCTCATAAAACTCTTCTCACAACCCATACATACATCCTTTGTGTCAAGCATATTTGTACATTTGTTGCCATTGTCATTCTCAAAACATTTGCTTTCTACTTGAGCCCTTGGTATCAGCTCATTTTCCCCCTCCTACCCCAATCCTCCCTTCCTCTCTCACACTTGATAAATTATAAATTATTTTTTCATGTCTTACATTGCCTGATGTCTCCCTTCACCCACTTTTCTGTTGTCCATCCCCCAGGGAAGGGGTTATATGTAGATCCTTGTGATCGGTTCCCCTTTTCTAGCCCACCTTCCCCTTCCCCTCCTGGTATTGCTACTTTCATTATTGGTCCTGAGGGGTTCATCTGTCCTGGATTCCCTGTATTTCCAGTTATTATCAATACCAAAGTACATTCTCTGGTCTAACCAGATTTGTAAGGTAGAATTGGGGATACGATAGTGGGGCGGGGGAGAAGCATTAGAGAACTAGAGGAAAGCTGTATGTTTCGTCGGTGCTATACTGCATCCTGACTGATTCAGCTCCTCCCTGCAACCCTTCTCTAAGGAGATGTTCAGTTGCCTACAGATGGGCTTCGGGTCTACCCTCTACACTCCCCCTCATTCACAATTATATGGTTTTTTGTTCTTTGATGCCTGATACCTTATCCCTTAGATACCTCATGGTCACACAGGCTGGTGTGCTTCTTCCATGTGGGCTTTGTTGCTTCTCAGTTGGATGGCCACTTGTTAACCTTCAAACCTTTAATACCCCAGACAATATATCTTTTGATAGCCGGGCACCATCAGCTTTCTTTACCACATTTGCTTATGCAACCACTTTGTCTTCAGGGATCATGTCGGGAAGGTGAGCATCATGGAATGCCAGTTGAATAGAACAAAGTGTTCTTGCATTGAGTAGAGGCCCAGTGTCCATCTACTATCTTAATACTAAACCTATAGCTATATGCACATATATCTAGTTCCCCATTGTCATATTAAAATATATTTATATATGTACATGCCTATGTTTAGACCTTTATAAATGTCCTTTGTCTCCTAGCTCTTTCCTCTATTTCCTTTTACTTTCCTCTTGTCCCACTATCATGTTCAGCCTTCATTTGGGTTTCAGTAATTCCTCTGGGTTACATTGGCCTTGATGAAGCCCTACCAGGCCTCCTACACCCTCCTCACCATCGACTTTGAATCACTTGTTGTTCTCTTGTCCCTGGGTTAGTTAACACCCACTTCTTTTCCCCCACCTCCCCTTCTCCCATGTCCCCCCAGAACCATCATTCCTGTTGTTTTCTCCTCCAGATTTTTTAGCCCACCTATCTTATCTAGATAGATCTGCAGAGATAATAATATGGACAAAAAATAAGACAGGGCAAAACAAAGCAATAAAAGAAAACAAAACAACAACCCCCCAAAAAAAAGAAAAGCCATGTTTTCTGGTTGAGTCTGATGAAGTGCCATATCCTGCCCCGCCCCTCCCCCCCCCAAGTCTAATTTTGGTATTCCCTGGGGACTTCATTGATCTGTTCCCCTTGCTGTTCTGTTGCATGCCCTTAGTGTTTTGCCTCAGTGTGGTGGGGTCAGATTGGGTGCATTTTCCACACTGTGTCTCCAATGCTGCGATGTCGTGTCTCATAGTGGGGCCGGCCATATGGTCCTCTCTGTGAATTAGCTGCTCTGAGCAGGGATATCATCCTCAAGGCTTGGTGGGCCAGGATGTGCTCCACTCTCTCTTCCTCCCCCTTCATTTGCTCCTGTGTGCTCTGATCAGATATGTCCCTCTCCCTGAGCTGTAGCTTCAGTGCTGTCCTCTGAAGTGAATTCATCTGCAGGGAGAGGGGGGCTGTCCACATAGTTGGGATTGGGGCCGGCCCCTCACCAGCTACTTTAAGAAAGAAAGATGTGACCATCAGCTTCCATAATGAGTACAGCAGCCTTGGAAAGCCTACTCTGCCCTACGTTTGCTAATGAGCCGGAATGAACTTGGTGGCAGTGGGTTGGGATTGGTATCCTCATCATAACTAGTGTTTTCTACACCAACATTTCTAGAATCAGAGCCATTCTGTCCAATCTTCAGAACCCTGTGCATAGAGGCTATTGAAGAAAGTGAAGAAATTGAAGCCACAGAAAGACATTATATTGCCAGAGAGGCCACCACAAGGAGTGGAACAGACACCAATGATCACTGTTTGGAACTCCGTATGTGTGCATTTATATGCACATTTTTTATTTAAAGCAAGCTTAGTGATGAGGATTTATAAAACAGATCAGCCACTGCATGGAGCCCTTTCGCACTTGCCTACAGTCCAAATTCTAACTGTACATCATCGTTCATGGTGTACCCACAGCTACTGAGCCCATCCTGACTCGGTTGCCCCATGTAGGACTTCCGAAGCTGTACATCTTTATGGGAGCAGACAGCCTCATCTTTCTCCCATGGAGCAGCTGTGGGTTTGAACCACCAACCCTGAGTTTCAGTATCAGAAACCCACGTCGGCAGTTCTACCATGACCTGTCAGTTCGCTGTGAGTAGGCATGACTGGCTGGCAGTGAGTTTGGGTTGTGTTGAATCTCTCAGTCCTCCCGTTTGATTCCCTCCAGGGGCTTGCCCTGCTCTTTTCATGATACCAAATCCTGTCCCCTCAGGCTGCCTGCTATCGAATGAGCCCTTCAGACCCACAGACTCGCCCCCTCAGAGAAAAGTTGCTGCAATCATCCATCTCAGCCAAAACAAAAAACAAAAAAACATTGCCATCAAGTCAACTCCGGTTGGTGGTGGCACGCAAACACCCACCCCTAAGCTCCACCCCAGTTTCAGAAAAGAACTACCTGGGTGGGTGTTCAGTGACTGATTTGGGGAAGGAGCTCGGGCTTTCTTCCGAGGCGCGTTTGGGCAGACACGCAGCTGACAACAGTCACCATTTGTACCAAATGGGCCCCATCGTTCTGAGATAGGTCCCAGATTCCTCACCTTCTGCGCTGCCACAGCTGTGGACATCAGAGAGCCGTGAGCCCAGACAAGAGGAAAGTGGCCTTCCCTTTGACTCCATGGGTGTCCCAGAGCATCCGTGCCAATATCTGGAAAACCTCTCCTATGACTTAGCACTATCACAAGCTAGAGTCAGGTCCCCTCCCCACCCTCCAGTCCCCACCCACTGCCCCCAAGCCCCACTCCTAGTCCCCAAAGTCTTTACTGTTTCCAAAAGACCCGGATTCTAGAGACTGGCTTTACTGACGTCCAAAGATTCCAGACTTACCCAATAAAAAATGAGAGTAATAACAAGCAAGTAGTTGGGAAGAAAAAGTAAAGGTGGGAAGGAAATGGTGCTGCACACCTGCTGGAAGTGGGTTGCACAGCAGACTGGGCTTCTTGCCAGCAGGTGAGCGTGAGTCACACCTGGAGCAAGAGGTAAAGCAAATGGCCTGTCCCGTAATCACCCACCCAGCTCGCTCTGAGCACACATGACAAGTTCCAACACCTGCAGTCAATCCAGTGGCAGAAGGCCAAGCCACTGAGGAGAGAAAGCAGGGGTGTCAGAACAACTAAGCCCTACCAGTCAGTTCTCCCCAGGTTCTGCCTTCCCAAGGAAAGTGGTCATGCTGAGAGGAGGAGGGTGGGGGGGGGGATGATGATTCTCAGCCAATCCTCTGTAATAGTTGGCTACAATCCTGGAGTTAGCATCAGAATCATTTCTGAAATCTATCCAGGTATCAGCCAGGCATTCCTCATTACCCAGATCCAGCATCCTGGGAAGACCAGTGAGCACCAACATCCTGCTTGGTGGGGTCCCAGGCTGGGATATCTCATTGAAACTGACCAAACTCTCAGATTCCCTACCACCTGAGCTATTGTGAGATGTTAAGGTGTTTCAAGGTTAAGGCTGGACAGGGAAAGGCCAAAGTTCCCTCGAAATAGATATGTAGATAGATGTGGGTGTTTCCCTCTCCGGCCTCCCATCATCCTTTGTGTTAGTCTAATCTCTTTGCTACTGAAGCAGAAAAACCAGACACCAAGCCAGTAAACCAAGACCTACGGATTACAGGCTGTGTGCGGACCATACCATTCTACACCTGACAGCCTAACGGCTTCATACACATGTAATGTGAGGGGCATGTGTTACATGTATGTGGGCAGCTGTTTCCCTGGATACAACAGTTGTATCTGCTCAAAACCAAATCAAAACTCACTAGCAACTCATAGGACAGGGTAGAACTGCCCCAGCGGGTTGCTGAGATTGTACCTCTTTACAGGAGTAGAGAACCTCATCTCTCTCCCACAGGGCAGTAGTGGTTTTCAACTGCTGAACGTGTGGTTAGAAGCTCGATGTGGAACCCACGGGACCAGCAGGACTGCTCATCACACAATACGAGGGTCTCGGAGTTTGCTTATTTTGAACACTGACAAGATTTCAACATCAAGGCATTTTTTATTTTTATTTTCCACTACTGTGCCAAGCTCTTTGCCCCTGAAACAGAAACTAGGGAATGAGATCTTAAACCTGTTCCCCTCTGCACGGGCTCTCACAGCTAGGTGATCGTGCTGAGAAGAGCGGTTCCTTTAACAGAGCTAACGGGGAGCATTCTGGGGGGGGGGGGAAGCAGAAGGTAACTTCCATCAGCGAAAAGGAAGGAATTTCAGTTACTCAAAAAAATCGACTTGCTTTTGCTTTTTTATTGTTTTTATTTTTTTAAGTTTTACTAGCACTTCACCCACGTGTCACACATTCAGCACATCAGGAAGAGCTGGACACCACAGTCCAGTCTAGAACGGCTGCTCCTTCCTTACACTCATTGTGGCTCAGGTCACTATTCTTTTCCTCACTGGGGCAAAAACACGCAAAAAAAACCCAACATTCTCCAGTTCCACAACTTCTACATGCACCGTGCAGTGTCATTGATTATACGCTTCGGGTTGCACAACCATTATTGATACCCTTTTCCAAATTACTCCACCATTCGCATAAACCCACGCCCCCTAAGCAACAGAGCGTTCTCCTTCACCCATGGTATCCATCGGTCAATTTGGTTTCTTTATTAGTACTTGCTTTTTCTAAGAGCATCATTTAGAAGTTTTATTCCAGCACTATCAAAGCATGCAGCTATCGGGGCGATAATCAATACTATACTGGTATCACAGTGAAAGAGGGGTGTTGCTGCGGGTCCATCTCAGTAATAATGCCTTTGAACTTCTCGGCCTCAGATCAAAGCCACCAAGGCTCCGGTTTCAAAGGGAAAGACTTGGAAGGAAAACAAAGGGAAAAGAAACCTTGGGGAAAGAATGTAACATAAACAATTCCTGGTGTAGCAAGTCCAATTCGACTCCCCTCCCCATTTTTTTAAGTTGTCCTTGACCTTGGGAGGGGGAAATAGAAGGAAGTCTTTAAACAAACCAACCTACTTCAAGTGCAAACGGGGCCGCATTCACTATTGTTAGCAACTGCACACATTCTTTGATGTTCAACTACTTACTTCTTTTCCCCTCCCTGTCCTTTGAATAGCAGCGCCCTGGTGGCCTAGAGGTTACCACTTGGGCTGCAAATTGCAAGCTCAGCTATTCAAACCCCCCACCCCATCCCCCACAGTTCTGGAAGAGAAAGACCAGGCTTTCTACTCTCCTAAACAATCACAGAGGCAGTACTACCCTGTCCTATAAAGTTGCATTGAGTTGGCATCCACTTGATGGCACTGAGGGAGACTAATTCCCTTAAAATCCCTGGTAGCCTGTGATGGCTAGTCAAGAAGTGGCTTTTCAACTCCTTCGGTGGCCCCTTGGAAGAAAAACTCCGTTGGCTTCCAAAAGATTTACAGCCGTGGAAATCCAACGGGGCTATTCTACCCTGTGCTATAAGGTAACTGTCAGTTGGAATTGACTCACGGGTAAAGGGTTTGGGTTTTGTTTTAATAACTTCCTCAGAACAATTTTATGTGCTTGATGTGTCAAATACTAACAGATATGTTTTTAAATGTCCTACTCTAATTGTGAACTTACATATTTCCCCATGTGTTTCTGCCAATTTTTGCTTCATACATATTACGTCATTAGATGTATAGACATTTAGAATTATTACAACTTCCTGGAGAATGAAAATGTTTATCATTAAGCAGTGAGGTAATGAATCTCTTTACCTCTAGCCTTAAATCATGCACACTATTAGCATACCAATTAACTTCCCTTTGTTTATATCTTGCTTGGTGTATCTTTTGGCATATTTTTGCTTTCAGTTTTTCCATATTCTTTTGCTTAGATATGTCTTTCACAAATAGCAAAAAAAAACAACTCATTTTTTAAAAAATTCACTCTGATGATTTTCTTATCTTGTAATTGATGTCATTGACTTACATTGCTGTTTCTTTCTACAACCATTTCTTCTATTCGCCTGCTTTTTCCTGCTTCTCTTTCTTTCCTGTCTTTCTTTGGGGCCGGATTAAGGATTGGTGTTGTTTGGGTTTTTTTTTTTTTAATACTTAGAATATGAAGCCCTGTGGCTTAAATTCTTATCAAGCAAGAGATCTGACTAGAATAAAATTCTCTTTAAAACTTTTTTCAGGCTTGACACACAACAGATGCAGGTATGGATTGTGATAAGAGTTGTTTAAACCCCCAATAAAATGACTTTTTTTTTAAGTAAAAAGAAAACACACCAAAATGACAGCAATAAATTCATATATATCAATTTTTGGAGGGAAAAAAAACACCTTTTCTCAGATTTTTATAAAGAGAACACAGCAAGCCAGGAAAGGGGGGAAAACTGGTTCTTTTACGAAGTGACACGGGAATAGGGGTGGAGGGTGTAGTGGGAGAAGAGGAAGAGGAAGCAGTAAAACAGGCTTGCCTTCTTCACGATTATCCAACAGTTACATAGCTCATAATCTGTTGCCTTGAGGAACCAAACTGTTGACTCGTGTTGCTATTTACATGTTCCTCACACAATAACCCCAAGGGACAGCTATTCCAATTAAGCCTGTGTCACAGCCAGAAGAGAGGCTTGCCCAAAGTCCCAGTAGCGAAGGATCCACAACTCTGGCTCCAGTCCCGTAAATGTGGGAAAGTGCACCTTCCTATTTCCTAGGCTTTGTTTGGGGGACAGGTGTTGCCATTTGGGGATGTAGGGTTGACTGTTCTATGTCCCAGCTTCATGATTTACTACTTGGCACAAGCCAATCCTTCATGTGTATAATGGGATGATTTTGCCCTGCCCACGGCCATTGACAAGCCCAGAGGGCACTGTGGTTATGCCCAGAGGGTTGCTAGGTCAGCCATTCAAAACCACCAGCCCAACCTCAGGGGGCAGTGGAATTTCTACTCCCGTAAAGAGTTACAGTCTTAGAATCTCACAGGGGCAGGTCTACCCTGTCTGCTAGGGTCACTGTGAGTAGCCATCAACACAATGGTAGAAGTTACCTCCATCCTACTCCAATGGCTGATGTGTGGAGAAGTAGAACATCAGGCCTTTCATCCATGGCTCTCCAGGTGGATCTGAATCTGTAGCATTTAGTTACTGTTTGCACCCCCAAAGGAGCTCTGGCGGCACAGTGGGTTATGCCTAGGGCTGATAACCACAAGGTCTGCAGTTCAAACCCATCAGCCACTGTGCAGGAGGAAGATGAGGCTTCCTGCTCCTGTACAGAAACACTGCCTTAGAAACCCACAGGTTAGTCTTGATTTCCTTAGAAAACGCCCTTGTTCTTAGAAGACATGCTAGGTTAAGCGTCTGGTGGATCCCTCGGCCAGAATAACCCTGTGATCAGACAGAGACTATTGTATGCACTTGACTATGGTGGGTGGAATCAGGTTCTAATGTGATACTTGGTCATTTGATCTCCCTCTTGGTCCATTTTGCATTTGTTCTAGCTTTAAATATTTTCGGCTTTTTTTACCTCGATGGAGGTTTTTTTAACCTCTGGTTTATTTAATATTGCTGTTGGTCTTCTCTTTCTTTTTAAAATACATTTGCTGTTTTAATTTTGTTGTTGTTCGTTTTGTTTTCACTTTATGAAGCACAGGAGAGGTAGACAATACTTGGTGTGGTGGCTTCTCAGGCATGGGGGGATGGGGGAGGGAAATAGGAAGCAAATAATGAATACGGGGGGGAGGGGGTGTTATAATCTAACCTTGATGATGTATATGCAACTATTTTCAAATATGATTGAACTATGGAAGTGTATGATATAGGAATTATATAGCTCAATAAAACTATTGGAAAAAAATAAGACAGACTGTTATTTATCAAGGAGAAAAAGAAACATCCTAGGGTATTTGGGTGTGGCTGTAAATGACTTTCTAAGGGTTAAGCCAAAAAGTGAGTTTGAGTTTATATATGTGTGTGTGTGTGTGTGTGTGTGTGTACTGTGTACATACTTACATATGAGTTTGACATTCTTTGGCTGGGATAACGTAAATGTCAAATATAAAAATGTCACATGGAGGGAATAGGCGTTTGACTTGTACAAAATGGGCTAATTTTCCCCCAAATATGAAAGACATCGAAAAGCTTGGCTCAGATGCAAGGAACTACTGGGTCACATGAAAGGCAGCAATCAGAGTCGGCGAGTATTAGAAGAACTCCTAATGTGGGAGGACCCAGCCTAAGTTTTCAGTCTAATTATGGCCCACCCGAGGACACATACTGTCAGTAAACTCTATGGCAACACCAGGATGCTCTCAGGTCACCAGCTCAGCTGGACACAATCCCCGCCTCTCTGGCAACAGCCCTGACCCTGCACTGTTCCGGGTGGACCCGGAGCCAGGCCCAGGGGCCGGTACTCTGCCAGACGCTCTCCTGGGTGGGTTTGGCATCGCTAATGGCCGTCTTCGCGTCGCGCGAAACTCCAGGGGATAAACGCGTCAATGGATCCAAAGACAAGTGAGTTGTGAACGACTCTGGAAGGACCGGCAACGCTCAGCGCAGCAGCTACCCACCAGTGCAGGGAAGAGGGCGCTGCTTGCTCCGGGGGGTCCGGCGAGGAGAGGATTGGAGGAGCAAGGGCACCTGGGCACCCTCTGTCCAGTAGAACCTGTGTCCTTCTGCGGAAAAGCAACGCGGCGCCCCTTAAATACAGACTCTCCTCACCCCCTGGCCGGGCCGGGCCGGGCCGGCCCCCAGGGCGCCTCGGACGCGTCCGCTTGGTGCGCCCGCCCTGGCGAGAAGGAGAGCGCGCTGGCCCAGCGCCCGCGCCCAGCCTGGGGTGGACGGTACCTGGAGCGCCGACGAGGCACCGAGGGCGGCGTCGCTGGTCGCGTCGTCGAGTAGCCTGGAGGCCGAGGAGCTGCTGCTGCTGCTGCGGCTCATGGTGACCAAGCCCCCGCGCGCTCGGAGCGGGAGCCGGAGCCTCACAGAGCGGCGAGTGAGCCGGGCTCGTCGCCTGGGGCAACATGTCAACACCTGGAGGCGGCGCGGCAGGGGAGCGGCGCAGGAGGCAGGAGGTGAGGGAGGAGGGGGCAGAGGGGCAGGGGGTGGAGGAAGATAGTGGCGGCGAGGATGGAGCCAGGTGAGGGTGGAGAGTGGGATGGCCGTCAGCTGAGCCCACGGGCCCACTCTCCCAAAGCGACTGGAGACCGCGGAACTGGGATTTGGGCCTCAGGAGGACTCGCAATTCCAGGTCTAGTCCTTGTATCTAGGCCAAGGGGCCAAGCCGAAAGGAAACTCACTGCCATGGGGTCAGGTCTGACACCCTGGGGCACAGCGGTAGAATGAACTGCCCCTTTGCATTCGCAGCCCGACCTGTAGCCCTCTGGCCCACCAGGGCTCCTTGGACAAGGGGCAGCAAGTGACAAAGGCTAAAGGCGGTGGGCATGAGGGGTGGGTGCCGGAGCGCACTGGTACAAAGGTGCAGAGGGTCCTATGAATGGGAATCGACTCAGTGATGGTGAGTGTGAGTTTGGTGTAGGTTTGCAAACGGGCCTGGGTGCTGCAGGGCCCACCCAGCAAGGCATGTGTGTGCAGCTGGGTGTCTCTGGGCAGCCCAGAAGGGTGGGTCCCTCAGTATAACGTCATGCTGCCCCGGGCCTGAAATGTTGAGTGGTTTCTGAACATATCCCTCCTTCTTGCTTCCATCGGGAGCTCATCCTGGTGAGCTTTCTTTCTCTTAACCTCACAGCAACCTTCCTCCTGGAGGCAATATTCTCGTTACCAACAACACTACCTTCTAATGATGAAATACCCCCCACGTGTTCAGTGAATGCAAACCACAAGGCATTCCCTGGAAGGAAGATGAGGCAGGCTGCAATGGGGCCACGCTGCAATGGGGCAGTTCTACATGTCACAAAACTCACTGCCAGCGAGTGGCTTCTGACCCACAGCGGGCCCATAGGACTGGATAGAACTGCCCCTGTGGGTTGCCGAGACTGTTAACTCTTTGCGGGAGTAGAAAGAACAGTCTCTCATGCAGTGGCTGGTGGTTTCAAACTACTGACCTTGCAGTTAGCAGTCACGATACCAGGGCCCCTTTCTACATGCCCTACGGGGTTTCCGAGTTGACTGGATGAGGCACAAGGTCACGCAGCTGATAAGTGTAGGTTAAAAATTAAGATCGGGCCCCAGACCATAAAGCTAAAGTGCAGAGAAAGTAATTAACCGGCCCCAAGCCCCACAGTTTATAGCAGAACCCAAGAATGGAATGCGCATTCATCTCACTTTAAGATCCATGTCCTATTGCAAACTTCAATAAAAACATTATTTTTAAAGTCAACCCTCGATGAGGTCGCTCTTCTTGGATTCCATCCAGTCATCCTTCATACGTGTTATTGCTTCAAAGGTTTCTGGCCCCGACAGTGACTCTTGATTCTATCGTAGCAACACCATCTATACACAGGCAATAAGCCCCACCTCTCCCCGTCTCCCCAAAAGCCATCAAATCAATACTGCCTCATAGTAACCCAACAACAAATCATTTTTTAAAGTACGTTCTGCAGTGAGCGTGTATTCAATTTGCAGCTTTTCCTTGCAGGAGAATCACTTCAAATCTGTTAACTTTTCTGACCCAACCCTGTCAGAGCAGCGACTGAAGGAAACCCCAAAGTACATGAACAAGAACCAGTCTGAGAAAGCCCCCCACCACCCCGGGGCTCCCCTTATGGCCAGTTGTTGAAAATTGTAGTTTATGAAGTTTAACTCCAGATCATTGCTGTTCCCCTTGGACCTCTTTTCCATGAGACCAAGAGCCGGGGCTTGTACAGTCTCTGAAGGTCTGTGGCACACATCCTCCCTCCACCCCGCGGATCAATGTTCCGTCCAAAAATTAGACAAGTCTACGGGGGGGGGGGTGGGTAATAGAGTGAGGGAGGAAGGGACACTTAGAGTCATAGCCATTTGGGATCAAAAGGGCAGCACGTACCCAGGGACAAAGTTCAGTGCGTTTTCTAGGAGGAAAATGGAAACCAGGATACCCCAGAGGGAAGTGGGCTAAGAGCGGTTTCCGTGTTGGGACTGCCGTCAAATGCGCATGAAGCAAAACGTGCATGAATTATGGGATGGAAAACTGAGCTGCTCCAAAAATATTTTTTTAAACGGCAAAATCTCTGCCACACAGGTTTTTCCCTGTGTGGAAACAATGTGCGTTTTCGCAGGAGGGAATTTCCCTCGATGGTGCAGACAATTTGCACTCCGAGCCTAAAAGCTGGCAGCTCAAACCACGCAGCGGCTTAAGAGTAAGCCAAGTAGTGGCCCGGCCCTGGCCCGGTGCCCTTGAACTTTAAGGGACACCAAGCCATCAGGGTTCTGGGTGAGTAGACGATTGTCATTGGAGGATCTGTGGGTCTGACCATGGTGTAAGCGAGGGAGGGAAGTGAAAAATGCACAGAGCACGTCCTAGTCTGGGGACAACGAGCAGATTTCTCACAAAACTCCCTGTGGGGATGCTACTGGATGTCTTGTAATAGGCTTCAATTTTCCTTTACCCACGAGAAGCTTCCAGCTGGGTGACCTTATATACACACCAGACAACTGCTTCTTGATAGAGGACAATGTTCCTCATTAGATGCCAGGCTGACTTTGGGCCACGTTGTACCGGAAATCTTCAGGGGCTCGTTTGTTTTCAGCTGCAAGGAAAGAGCAGGGGCTGGGCTGAGGAGGAGCAGACCCCAGGGAGAGCTGGGACTGGCCAAATTGGGGGGGGGAGGAATAGAAGGGCTTGGAGATGGATTCGGCCAGAGGCAGATTTAGTCTGGAGAGTTGTTGCTGCTGCTGTTGTTTCCCTGGGGAAAGGACGTGAGAGCCACAGCTGGCCTCCTCTGGCCACAAGGGGGAAGGAGACTCCAATTCCATGCCAGCCCAAGTCTGATTGGCAGGAGGCAGAGATCAGACCTGCCTCCACGCTCCCCCCTTCTTTCCCGAGTCTAATACCACTGTTCCTCCCTCTGCTGGCTTCGAGGATCCGTGGCGATGGCCATCCAGAACTCACAGACAATACTTACCACTATGGGGACAGTTAACCATTTATCACAGGGGTTCTCAACCTGTGGGTTGCGACCCCTTTGAGGGTCGACCGACCCTTTCACAGGGGTCGCCCGATTCATCATAGTAGCAAAATAACAGTGATGGAGTAGCAATGAAAATAATGTTATGGTTTGGGGGGGTCACCACCACATGAGGAACTGTATGAAAGGGTCGCGGCGTGAGGACGGCTGAGAACCACAGGTTTACTGTCACGAGCCAGGTTCAGAAAGCACTGAAGATAACATTCTTTGGTCCACATGAGCACTTCTGGGCCAGGATCCTCAGCCTCTCAGTCCCTTGGCTTCTGCAGGAAGCCCCCTGCAGGTCTGCCTCCCTCCAGTACAGTCTCAGCAGCATGGCTACTCTGCCTGTCTCAGAGTGACCCTTCTGCTGCCTCCACCATCACAGCAGGGATCACGCATGTGCTCCCCTGGCGCCACTTCTCGGCCGTCATGGCAATCTCACTGCTCCTGCTCTGAGAAGGCTCTCAGAGGAATGACAAAAGTGACCAATTAGATACACCTCATATGCATGGCCTCAGCTCATCATGGGTGGAGGTTATAGAGAGATGGGTGGAAGAGACGAGACGTACATAATTCATATCACTTCACCGCACGTCCATAGAGTCAATTCCAACTCATGGCAGCAGAACTGTCCCCACAGGGTTTCCAAGACTGTCATCTTCATACATATACATATATCTCTATGGGCCGACATAGCAAGTACTGCGAGGATGAGGGAATTCGGAACAGAGTTTGATTCTGTTCGCAGGGTGGCACTATTTTCCCAAGTCCACAACATCAACAAGCCTTTACAAGAGCCGCTTGCGGGGTCGTTCTCCCATGGAGTCGTTAGTGGGTTTGAACCTCGTAGCTTTAGGCTCACACCCTTGTTCTTAACCATTGTGCCGGCAGAGGTCCTTAAGGAGCTATAGAAGAAAAACATTTTAAACCTCACTGCCATCGAGTCAATGCCAACTCATAGCAACCTAGATAAAGGCGGTGGGTGGGGGCGGGGGAATGAATCTTGGGGGCTACTAGGGGGAAATATCGACACTGTCATCCAGCTGATTCAAACTCAGCAAGAGCACATAGGCTTCTGAGACAAAATATTTTTGTAAGCAGAGAGCATCCCTTTTCTCCCAGGAGTGACTGTCGGGGGTTTGAGTGGGCAACCTTGAGAGGTCGTTTGAAGTCATGATAAATAATGTTTTGTTTTTACATGGAAGGGCCAAGAAGTAGGGATGAAAACTTCATAAAACTTGCCTGCCAGAAGATAAAAGAAGACTTGCCTCAGCCAGTTCCACAAGGCAGGTGTTACTTAGCTAAGGAGCAGAGAGCTTCGGCTAAAGGTTAGTGTAGTGGTCTGGGTTGTGTAGAGAAACAAATCCAGAGACACTCATATGTGTGTAAGAGATAACTTTATATCAAAGAGTAATTGTATATTAAGAAAACGTCCCAGCCCAGTCCAGATCAAGTCCATAAGTCTGATATTAATCTATATGTCCAGTACCAATCAATACTATAAATTCCTCTTCAGACTCATGCAATGACGCAGAATACAGGAAGATCACAGGCCAGTGAGTAGGGAGTCATGGATCCAGTGGCAGTGGAAGCATCTTAGTGCTGGCGTGTCTCCAAGTGGCTCCTCCATCTCCAAGGCTCTGGTTTCCATTAGCATAGCTCCATCTGACTTGTCAACAGGAATGTGTAGCAGAGAGAGTGTGTGTCCCTCCCCCGGGGAGGAAGATAGGAGTTCCCAGAATCCACAGCAGAAGTCCAGGCCCACACAGAGGCACCATTGGTTATGACCTGATTGACAGGCCAGACTCCACCCCTTGCTCAAGTTGACCCAGTATGTAATTGCCACTGTTGGTAAACATTCAGCCGCATCCACAGTAAGAGTTCCTATTCTCCGACCTTCAGCGCTCAGTCCAGTGCAGTTCAACAATGTGCTGTTGTTGTTGCTGCTGCTGGTGTTGTACGCCACTGAGTCAATCCCAACTCATAGCAAGCCCAGGAAACAGAGTAGCGTTGTCCCACCAGGTTCCCCATGCTGTGACCTTTACAAAAGCCAATGGCCAGGAGGTGAGGATAAGAGAAGACTGAGACTGACAACGTGGGGCAAGAAACCTCAAACACATCCAGCTGAAGACAGAGTAGCTCGGTGGGTACCGTATGAAAAGTCGCCCAGGAAGACACTGGTAAACCACAGTATGTAGAGGTGCATACCAAGTAATCATGTCGTTCTAGACAAAGCTGAGATGTTTGGTGAGAGGCTGTAGGAGGAGATGGAAGGCCGTACTTATTCGAAGCGTTTATTCCGGAGCTTTCGAGTGATACCATGTGTATCCCTCCAGTCTCCTCTGTAAGTGGGTTTGCTCTACAGAATGTACGTGTTTCTCAAACGAAACTCTGTCATAAAGTGATTGCGGAGCTTTGGACTGCTGTTTAAAAGCTGGTGGCTGAAACCATGCGTATCACATTGTTAGTCAGTGAACGTGTGTGTGTGTGTGTGTGTGTGTGTGTGTGTGTGTGTGTGTGTGTGAACATACACAGACTATCTCTCTAAAACCCTAGCGATCACGAGAGTCCTCGGTGAGGGCTCTACTCGCTCAACCCACTGGAGCCTACATACAAGATGCTTACACAGTGTTGGCTATTGAAAGCTGTTGTTACTACTTAAACAGTAAACAACAAGAAGAGATTACTTAAAGAAAGCAAACTGTAAACGAGAGAATCAGATTTGAGGGGAACTAGTTCCCTTCACCCCTAACAAGTATCCCCTTTATCATCTACTGTAGAAGAGCTCGCTTATGTCTAAAAGGGGACATGCTCACCCTTCCCAAATTGCCCATGGCCATTTCTATGTCGCCAGGCAGGCAAGTCATGGACTGGGGCCAGCAAGTCAGGCCAGGCGCAGCATAGCTATGGTCCCCACACACACCCCTCTCTCTCTCTTTCTCAACCGGCAGCTTTGGCATGACTCTGGGCCAGCGCCAGATAGGAGTTAGTCATGCCTCAACCCAGCTCTCAAGGCAAAACTGTTCTACAGTTAACCGCTGCATATGCACCCAAACTTTACAGTTAACCGCTGCATATGCACCCAAACTTTACAGTTAACCGCTGTATATGCACCCAAACTTTACAGTTAACCCCTGCATATGCACCCAAACTTTACAGTTAACCGCTGCATATGCACCCAAACTTTTTCTCCCTTGTCAACCCCCTATCTGGAGGAGGCCAGCTCCACTGCAGAGACTGAGCTGCCCACCACTGCCCTCTGCTCAGTGGGCCAACTGTGTCCACTGTCACTGACTGCTGACCCCTGGCCTCTCATGGTGCCCGCTACTTACACTATTGTCACTACTTGTCTCCGCCCCTCGGTTTTCTGTCCTAGCTGCTCTCTGTCCTGGTCTTCAGTGTTACCAGCTCGGTGTGGCAACCCTTTGCTGGGTTATAGCTCTTCCAGGAAGCTCTCAGGACAGGGCCACGTGTCCAAAGGGAGATCAGACAGCCTCTTCTGAACTTCCGTTTTCTACTGTTTTTAATCCATCAATAGACAGATGCCCCGGCCAGTCTCAGGAAATGTGAGCTACTGGGAAGGGGTCTGTGGTGGTTGGATTTTTTGTCAACTTCATGGTACCTATGTGGAGCTAGAGGTGGAGTCCAACCTGTCAGTCAGGTGATAGCCTGGTGATGCCACCTTGGGGGATGTTGTGGCCTTTTTGATAAGAAAGACAGTGAGAGTCAGCCTCTCTCTCTCTCTCTCTCTCTCTCTCTCTCTCTCTCTCTCTCTCTCTCTCTCTCTCTCTCTCTCACTTGGCCTTTCTCCTCGCTGGGCTTCATTGGAACTCTGTGTCTGCCTCCCAGGGTGGGCCCCTGTGGGGCGAAGACCTAGTGAGCCTCGGTACCCTGCCCTGGACTCTGCACCCACCAGCCTGTGGTCACCCTGCGTCCTGCTTCACCTCTCTGCACCATCAGCCTGCAGCTGCAGGACTCTGATGAGGACCCCAGCTAGCACTGCGCCCATGAACTTGAGTTGAACTAGGCTTGGATGCCTCCTTGATATGAAATTACTTCTTGATATAAAGTTCCTTCTTCTGCCATGTTTCCCCTACTCACCTGTGCTCCTGTCCAGGACTGCTATCCAGGATTGGTCAGGTTGGGCACTGCACCAAGGGCACCACATCTGAGGAGATGCATCACTTTTGTTATTCCGAAACCTCTTTGTATTTTGATTATGCTCTGGTTAATTTTGAAGATCTGCAATTTGTACATTTATTATGATATCTCTTCAACTTCTGAAAGTAGGATGTCTTGTTCTAAAAGGCCAGGGATATACCAGGTGCTCTAATCTATATTTTAACAAATCATGTGAATGAAGTACCAGTAAAACTGTTAAAAAACTGTTTTTCTTAATATCCAACCCCTCACTCTCCACCTCGGCCACGAGCAGCCCAACACGTCAGCCGCTATACTACCAGGGCTCTTTAAGGGGGAAATAAGTTTGATTACTGAACAATAACTAAAACAACATGTACCTCAAAATAATACACGGTTTTTCTGACGTGTGAGCTCAAATTTTTAAATCATTCCACTGGAATGAGGCATTGATTAAATTTGGCACTCCTACTGCCTCCACCTGATCTGCTGTTTGTCTGTTGTACTAGAGCACCGTACGAGCATGTTCACTAGCACTACAAATGTGTTAGACTAAACCCTCCGTCGGACAGTGTAAGACATGACAGCGTAATCATCATTTTGTAAATTATCAAGGGCTTTGAGGGGGGCCAAGGAGGGAGGAGCAAAAATGAGCTGATACCAAGGGCTCAAGTAGAAGGAAAATGTTTTGAGAATGATGGTGGCAACAAGTGTACAAATGCGCTTGACACGATGTGTGCATGGATTGTGATAAGAGCTGTAGAGCCCCCAATAAAATGATTTTTAAAAGAAAAATAATAATACACTCAACCCTCATTTGTTCAACACCTATTTTAGCACCATCATGTACAAGACACCTTAGCAGATTCCTCTTCGGGTGGTTCTGAGTGAGTATTTCCTCAGTCCCCTTGGAGATACGCTCACTTGCAGGAGTTCCACTCGCTCGTTCAGTAGCTTCAGACTCAGCATGGATTTCCCAAATAGCTAACTACCGCAGAGCGGTGTTGCAAACATCTGTTAACTCATCCAAAGCCAGGGAAAATCAACAAAAATCATTTGCTTTTTTGTTTGTCAGTTTTGGTTTTTTTATCATTTTATTAGGGGCTCATGCAACTCTTATCACAATCCATACATACATCAAGTGTGTTAAGCACATTTGTATATTCATTGCCCTCATCATTCTCAAAACATCTGCTCTCCACCCAAATCCCTGGCATCAGCTCTTTATTCATTTGCTTTGTTTTTAATCGGCTCCTGATCCTGGTCCCCGGCTCCTCAGCTCTAAGGTGATGGTTTCCACCGAAAGGCTGATGATCCCTATTCTCTAGATCTAGTCCTATGGTGACTAATAATTTGATCAAGGTAACCAATCACCAGTACGTGTTACTCCTATTGGTTAGCTAACAAAATGGTCTTGTTAGCTTCTATCAAGTCAGCCCCAACTCGCCACAGTCCTGTGCTCAGAGGACTCCGTAGGATTGCTATGGACAGACGTTTTGGAAGTAGATCACCAGACCTTTCTTCCCAGTCTGTCTGAATCTGGACACTCCCCTGGGATAAGTGGAACCCTGTCCTCACTGCCAGTGGTGGGATTCAGCTGATCACACGGGGCCAGCAGAACCAATGCCTAACTTTGGGTTCAGTTCGGTGAACCGGTTGTTAAAACAGCACTTGTAATGAGGGCTTTCTCTAAGGTGGGCAGCTGTGCAGTCCACCAATGTGGGGACCACAAATGGACACTCCTTCCCCTTCTTTAATGCTCGTCTGTGCAACAGCATGTTCTAAGCACCATAGTAATGTTTCTCTGTCTGTAAGTATAAAGAATGGGACAGAATGATGCTTGTAGTATTTATTTATCCATTTCATAAAACTGATTGTACAATTTTATTCCCTTGCATTTGCTACTTCAGTCCATGTGGCAGTTACATAATCTACTGTCAACTTGAGCGAGTGGTGGAGTCTAGCCTACCAATGATGCCCCTGTGTGGGCATGGCCTTCTCCTGGGGATTCTGGGAACTCTTATCTTCCGCCCCAGAGGTGGACTGCACATTCTCTCTGTTTTGTCTTCCTGCTGACAAGCCAGATGGAGCTACGCTGATGGAGCATGAGCCCTGCAGCTGGAAGAGTCACTTGGAGATCCACACTAGTGCTGAGAGGCTTCCACTGCCACTGGATCCACAAGACTTTCCACCCACTGGTCTGTGATCTTCCTTTATTCAGTGTCACTGCATGTGTTGCATGAGTCTAAAGAGGAATTTACAGACTGGTATCGGATATATGGGTTAATACCAGACTTACGGACTTGATCTGGACTGGGCTGAGATGTTTTCTTAATGTACAATTACTCTTTGATATAAAGCTCTCTCACACACATATGAGTCTCCCTGGGTTTGTTTCTCTAGTCAACCCAGCCTAATCCAGTCAGTAAATAGACAATGTAAAGAGAAAAAGTGCCAAACAACCAGAGGATAACACACTGTTATTCGTTTCAACTTTGTGTTATGCCCCAAATTCCCAAGTGATATTAGGAGTGAATTATGCAATTCCTGAAAGTGTTCAAAGAGCCAAAAATACTGTTAAAACAATTGCTGTACGTTCAGCAGAAGTGGAAAGGGGTTTTTCAAGATGAACGTAATGTGCTCAGAGAAGAGACGTTGTATGTCTCTAATACTCCAAATGCAATGCAACTGTCTAATTGGCCGACCTCTAAAGGAATGGGATCCTAGTCTTACAGTGAAAAGATGGTGAAGGACAAATCACAGAGCTGACGAAGCAAGAATATTGCAAGTGAGGACGCCAATCAAAAAGCAACATAGAAACATCTTAAATAACAGTTTCATTATTTTTTGCCAGGTTTTATTTAATCATTTTCATTTTAAAACTCATAACATAATCTAGTTTTGTGTAGCTTTGATTGCTCTTATTCAAGTCTTAACTGTATGAAATACTAAAGTACCTTTCATATCTGTACTTTGTACTGGAAGCAGTCCTTAGGGCAGTGAACTGGTTGTTATGTTATTTGAGTCCTGCCACTGCTCACTGCCGCACAGTCGAGTCCAGCTTGTCGCAGCCGAAGGGACAGGCTAGAACTGCCTCTGTGGGTTTCCGAGACTGTAACTCTGTACTGGAATAGAAAGCCCCATTTTCTCCCAAGGGATGGCTGTTGGTTGGAACTGCTGACCTTGTAGTTAGCGGCCCAATGAGTAGTTACTGTACCCCCAAGGCTCCCAAATGTAGCTTCCCACAGTGCTCCACTGACAGACAGGGAGTAGCTGCATTGGCCAAGAATTAAAGTCCAGTGTCCTGCATGCGAGATGCGAATGATACACTGACCCACCAGTGCCCTCAATCACAAATTAATCACTCGGAAACTTACAGATTGCAGCCTCATTTCCATCTTTCAGTTTTGTGAGGACATTCTACCACGAGGAGACATTCTACTTTGAAATGTCTTAATATTTCTGGCTGCTAGTTTCCTGTGGGCTGAAAGCATCATCGACTGTTTTGTGTAGTTATGTCGATGTACATTGCACTCTATGATGACAGCATTGTGATAACTAATCATAATGCTTCACCATCTAATGCTGCATAAAAAATGTTCAACGGCGTCTTAAAGACATAAAATTCCTCTCTGTGGGTAGGACCTAGAAGCGATGGTGGGAGGCAAAGCCATGTCTGCCTTGGCTCATGGGGGGCTGCCTCCAGATGCTAAAGAAATGCTTGATGTCGCCGCTTACAGTTAGAGAAAAGATCGGCCCCATTGCCACACCGGATTGCATCCAGAACGCACCTGGCCTGCCTAAAACTCGCTCAGGGAAAATCATGAGGCAGGTACTTCGGAAGATCACTCAAAATGATCACGACCTGGGGGACACATCTACTGTGGCGGACCCATCTGTCATCAGCCATCTCTGCAGCCACCGATGCCTGGTCACCCAGTGAACAAGACCCTAACCTTGACCCAGGATTACCCCTGCTTGGCTCTCATAAATGTGCCCATTCTCCCTGCCCCACCCAGGAGCACTGAGGCCTTATGCTCACCCACACAACCTCTCTCAAGCTGCTGTCTGGGACCAATGACCAGCTTTGCCCTAGGTGGAGACAACTTCCTGTGACTGTCAGACAGACGTGTGACAGGGCCCAGGTCAACCTCCGACCCCAGAACAGGGATTTGACGGTGATGTCCCAAACTCATGCTATAGGCTCAGAGGGCGAGTAAAGGCCTAGAGTGAAAGAAGCAGGGAGACAGCTCCGTAATCCTGTCAGCTCTCAGGAATGCCCTTGCATGCCCTTGGGCATGCACTTGCACTTAGAGAAGCCTATGCGTGAGTCCTGGGACAACTTTTAAAAAGCGCTTTGCTGGTTCTGTTCTAGGCTTTAAATTTTCTTTTGTGCCAGATGACAATGGTTCCCCACTTCACTCCTGGGGCTGGGAGGGTCTGCATAGTCTCTGAAGGTTTTCAGATAGTCTGCTTCATGAAGAGAGGAGACATTGTTCTAGGGCCCAAGGAGCTTGGCTCTTGTCCTCTGTGCACCCCTCCCCCCAGAGTCCTGCCCATGAGACCCTTGCAGATGAAACCCTTTCCCTGCCTCAGTTGTACTCAGGCCCACTGGTTGTCTGAATAAAGTCTGTGACCTCAGAAAAAAACAAACAAAAAAACATAATATTCCAAGTCTAGTCTTCTCCTTTTTCCCCCTTGTTCTGCCATCAAGTCTATACCAACTCATAGGACAGGGTAGAACTGCTTCTGTGGATTTCCCAAACTGTTTATTAGGGTAGAAAGACTCATCTTTCTTCCACACATTAGGTAAACAAAACAAACAACAGCAACAACAAAAACTAATTGTAATTGCATTGCTTTTTTGTTTGTTTTATATATATATTTAATTAAAAGATCATTTTATTGGGGGCTCTTTACAGCTCTTATAACATTCCACACATCAATTGTATCAGCATATTTATACATACATTGCCATCATTATTTTCTAAATATTTAATTTATATTGAGCCCTTGGTATCAGGTCCTCTTTTTTCCCTCCCCCCACCGACCCTCATGACCCCTTGATAAATGATCAATTATTATTTTCATGTCTCACACCGACCACTGTCTCCCTTCCCCTGGTTTCTGTTGTTGGTCTCCCTGGAGGCGGGGCAGGGTGGTGCTGTGATTATGTGTTGATTGATTCCCCTCGCTCCCTCCCCTCTCCAACTTCCCCTCTCCGCCTGGTATTGCTACTCCCATTCATCTTCCTGGAGTCCGTGTGACTGAGCTCTTGTCTCTTATCTGTACCTGTGCACATGCTCCAGTCTAGCACGTAGTGAAAGGCAGGACTGGGACCATGATAGTGGGGGCTGAGGAAGCCTCGAGGAACCAGAGGAATATTGCGTGTTTCATCAGCGCTGTAGTTGCTTTGCTTTGGACTCTCATAATGTCCTAAGATCGATGCTACTAGGCTGAATTGAATTCCTCCCTATACTTTCCAAGGCTGTAAATCCTTCAGAAAGAAGAGAGTCTATCTTTCTTCTGAGCATTTTAACTGCTGACCTAGCACTTAGCAACCCAACATTTCGCCCACTGTGCCACCAGGACTGTAACACATTGGGTGTGCCCTGATAATTCCAAAAACCTAAAATGTCCCAGGAAAGGAGGCTGGTGGCACTCAAAACACTAGAATTAGAGCCTTTTACACACTCCTGGTGCCTGGGGCATGCCGCAGGGCATATCACTGAGGGCCAAGTGTCGGCTGTCAAAACTCTCAACTCTGCTATTCCAGATGAAAGTAACCATAGACGAAACAAACATAGTGTGGCTGTGTCCCCATAATAATTCATGTACAGACATTTGAATTTCATATCATTCATGTAGTGTCTCATTTCACAAAATACGATACTTCTCTTGATTTCTTTCACCAACCATTTAAGAATATAAAAATAATTCTTGCGTCACAGGCCATATAAAATAGGCAGTGGGCTGGAGTTGGCCTTGTGGTCATTGTGTTAATTAGATTTTATGTCAACTTGCTCTTGTAGAGGGGTGGAGTCCAACCTGTCAATCAGGGCACAGCCTGATGATGCCTCCCGGAGGAGTGTGGCCTTTTTATAAGAGAGACTAGGGAGCCCGCCTCTCCCTTTCTCTTGCCCTTCACCCTCATCCTTGCTGGAACTGTCCTGCCTCCAGGGGCAGCCTCCTGTGGACTTCCTGACCTTGAGAACTGTCACATGACCTTACACCCACCAGCCTGTGATTTTGCATCCCACTTCACCGTTTTTGTTTCATCAACCTACAGCTGCGTGGGTTTGAAGAGGGACCCAGCCAGCCTCGGACTTGATGAACTTGAGCTGGATTGGGTTGGGATTCCTTCTGATTATAATACTCTTTCTTATACCTATATGAGTGCCGCTTATTTTATTTCTCTAGCTAACCTAGCCTACCACAGTCATGGTGTGCCAACCCCTGGTCTACAGCAAGGTGTGGAATATGGGTACATGTTCAAGTTTAAAATCAGTCTAAATTAAATTATTTAGTGAATCATTGTGTGGCAATAAGCACAGCAGCAACAACAAAATTCCATCTAAGTGATAGAGGAATGACAAAAAGTTTAAGAAACACCATAGAGAGAAATGGATGGGATTACCTAATGGTCTTGTGTTATGTCACCTTTTGAGGTTTATGGTCAAGGCTCTAAAATGAAAGCAGTTGCAGTCCAATTGCATGATTTTTCTCCTCTACCTTTCCATTCATTTGAGAAAATGAAAAATAGTTCATTTCAACCAGGATTAAGGTTATGCCAGGTAAGTAGTATAGAGGGAGGAACCAGGTGATTGGCTGTGTTCACAGGGGAGTTTTATAAGGGTGGGTCATGGAATTTATACTGGGTATTAAAAAAAAAGAATGGAGGAAGATGAAGGAGGATGGGTGGTCAAAAAGTTAAAGGACGGGATCACAAAAATGAGAGACCTGCATGAGGTCAAAGCACAGCTGCACCTGGGCCATTCTCCATGGTGAATGGAAAGAAGTAGGTGGTGGTCCTCAGCAGATGCTTGAAACCAGCATTAGTGCAGTTCCCGGTCTAGGTTGTAACCATGGGAACAAGTGGCTCAGTTGAAATATAGGAAAAGCGTTGGCTTCAAGACAGGCAATCAAGAACTGAATGGCCAAATGTTGGCTGGGTCACAGAGGTGGATACAGATGACACCAGGGATGATGGCAGAGGCATATATCCAGGAGCAAAAGTCCCCAGCAGATACATCACTGAAAAACTAGAGCCGAATCATGTTGCTAGCAGATGTTTTTTCCCAGACAAAAGCCATCCTCCTTCGGAAGCTGGAAATACTGCCGACTGAAGTGTTTCCTTTGCTTTAACCAAGTCAGAGTCACCAGCTTTACCCTTTGTTGAAATTAGACTATAAATCAACTGTCGGGTTTCTTTTATCTATATTCTTTTTTCATATCTATTGGGTAATAATTCTTTTAGAAGAATGAATACCAGATTAGCCTGTGTTGGGTGTTAAAGATGCCCCAAAGGACCAACTCTTCCAAGATGCTCTTCTGCTCCATTGTCCTGTCACTGGACTCTAGGATTCACTGCAACATCCCACAGAAATTCGCGAAGATTTATCTTTAAAAAAAAAAAGAAAGAAATTCGCGAAGCTTTAAGGCAATGAATGCTTCATGCAGCGGTGGGTCTCGCTCAGTCCCAAATCTGATGTCAGGAAGATGTGCATCAAATGCAGGATCTGGAACCACAAGTCAGAAATGGACAGCAGAGAAGGGGGTGAAGGGAGACGCCGGATAGGGCAAGATATGACAAAACAACAATCTATAAAATATCAAGGGCTCATGAGGGAGAGGGGAGCGAGGAAGGAGGGGGAAAAAAGAGGACCTGATGCAAAGGGCTTAAGTGGAGAGCAAATGCTTTGAAAATGATTAGGGCAAAAAATGTATGGATGTGCTTTGTACAATTGGTGTATGTATATGTATGAATTGTGATAAGAGTTGTATGAGCCCCTAATAAAATGTTTAAAAATAAATGTCTTCTTGCTTCTATTAAAGCTCAGTCAGAAACTAGAGGCCTGGCTCTCCATGTGATGTTCCAGTCAACCATAAAGTGGCACCGAAATCGAAGCTCCATCCAAGGGAAACAAAGGATGATGTCTGAAGTCCCACTCTCTAGAAAATTGTCTTACCCAAGGAAACAACAATGTGGCCAGGTTCACACCCTCTACTTCACCCTCCAACCAAACTCAATGTCAACAACTCATAGCAACCCTCTAGGACAGGGTCAAACTGCTCCTGTGGGGTTCCAACACTGTGATTCTCTCTACAGAAAGTCCCATCTTTCTCCCACAGTGACTCATGGTTTCAAACCTTGGACCTTGCAGTTAGCAGCCCAATATGTAACCACATTGCCACCTGGTCTCCTCCCTCCCACACTCCATCTGCTATAGCTGAGTCCAAAGATACCCTCAAGGAAACAAAGGACCGTATCTCAAATGACACTCTCACCTCAGAAAGGAAAAATTGTGTTAGGATAACAGGAAGTACCCTGTAGCTGCTCATCACCAAGCAGGTAGTCCGGGAGGGAACCACCAGGAAGACCAAGCAACGATTGAAACCAGGGGCAAGAGTGTAAAGGAGCTGTTTGAATTGGTAGACAGATATCATTGACTCCTTGAGGAACTGTAACTGAAAGGGTTGTAAGGAGCTGTGTCTTTGGTTTAAAATCAGGACAGGTAGGGTGTGTGTGTGTGTGTGTGTGTGTGTGTGTGTGTGTGTGTGTATTCTTTCACCATACTGATGCTGACAAAATAATCCAATATGCAGATAGCACAGTCTTGCTTGCTGAAAGCAAAGAAGACTGGAAGCGCTTATTCATGAAGATCAAAAACCACAACCACAGACCAGATTCTGACCTGGGGAGGGAGGGACTACAGCTTCCAATATAGATTTAAGAATGCCTTCTAACTAAATTAATAAACAAAATCATGATACCGTATATACTTAAGTATATCCGAGTTTTTTCAGCACATTTTTTATGCGGAAAAAGCCCCCAGTTTGGTTTTGTTTTTAAATCATTTTATTGGGAACTTGTACAACTCTGTTTTTAAATTTTGTTGCATTGTTATTTTTTTTAATGATTTTATTGGGGGCTCATACAACTCATCACAATCCATCCATCCATCCATTGTGTCAAGCACATCTGTACATTTGTTTCCATCATTCTCAAAACATTTGCTTTCTACTTGAGTCCCTGTTATCAGCTCCTCATTTTCCTCTCCTTTCCCACACCACCTCCCTCATGAATCCTTGATAATTTATAAATTATTATTATTTTGTCATGTCTTACACTGTCCAATGTCTTCCTTCACACACTTTTCTGTTGTCCATCCCCCAGGGAAGTGGCTATATGTAGATCCTTGTAACCAGTTCCCCCTTTTTTCCCCACCTTTCCCTTACCCTCCTGGTATGGCTACTCTCATTATTGGTCCTGAGGGGTTTATCTGTTCTGGATTCCCTGTGTTTTCAGTTCTTATCTGTACCAGTGCACATCCTCTGGTCTAGACGGGTTTATAAAGTAGAATTGGGCTCATGATAGTGGGGGGAAGGAAGCATTAAAGAACTAGAGGAAAGTTGTATGTTTCATCATTGCTATTCTGCAGCCTGACTGGCTTATCTCCTCCCTGCAACCCTTCTGTAAAGGGACGTCTACTTGCCCACAGATGGGCTTTGGGTCCCCAATCTGCACTTTCCCTCACTCACAAATATATTAATTTTGTTCTTTGATGCCTGATACCTGATCCCTTCAACATCTCATGATCACACAGGCTGGTGTGCTTCTTCCATGTGGGCTTTGCTGCTTCTCAGCTAGTTGGCCACTTGTTTATCTTCAAGCATTTAAGACTCCAGACACTATATCTTTTGATAGTCAGGCACCATCATCAGCTTTCTTCACATTTGATTATGCACCCACTTTGTCTTCAGTGATCGTGTCGGGTAGGTGAGCATCATGGAATAAAACAAAGTGTATTGAGGGAGTACTTGAGTAGAGGCCCAATGTCCATCTGCTACCTTAATACAAAACCTATAAATATATACACATAGATCTATTTCCCCATCGTCATATATAACTATATTTACATATGTACATGCCTGTGTTTAGAGCTCTACAAGTGCCCTTTGCCTCCTAGTTCTTTCCTCTATTTCCTTTTCTATCAGAGGACTGTGTACTTTTAATTGCTTCATATGCATGCAAAAGCTGGACAGAGAGTAAGGAAGGCTGTGGAAAACATGGATGGATTTGGATTGTGATGTTGACAAAGAATATTGAATATGCCATGGATCGGCAGAAGAATGAACAAGTCTGCCTTGGGTGAAATACAGCCAGAATGCTCTTCAGACACAAAAAGAGCAAGGCTTCCTCTCATGTACACTGGATATGTTGTGAAGAGGGTGCAGTCCCTGGGAAAAGACAGACACTGAGCTTGGTAAAGTAAAGGGGCAGCGACAGCAACAAAAGGAGCCCCTCGACTAGATGGATTGAGGCGATCTACGCATCCCTGAGCTCCAACAAAGTTCCGCTGCAGCGACAGTTGCTCTAACAATAGTGGTTGAGTGGGCAGCCTCTGGAGTCAGGCCACCTAGTCACCTCCTGACTTGGCTATTTCCTAGCCTTGTGTTTGGGGGACACATGCCTCAACCTCCTTCAGGCTGCGTGCCCACGATACTATAGAGAAAACAGCAGTAGGTGATGGGATTGTTGTAAGTGTTAAATGGGTGAATGTTTGGGGCATGCCTAACCCAGAGCATAGGACAAAGTACAAAATAGGTGTTAGCTATTTGTGTTATTTAAAACACAAAGTATAAAAGAGGAGAGACTAGAAAAGCCAGCTACAACCTTGGGAGTCCTCACTTCTGATCTATCTGCTACAAATTTGGGGGTACCCCAGAACCCCTTCCTTCTGAATTGTTGACTCCTACTACTTCCTTGGGTTTGGGAATTTGCTACAGTGACTCATAGACTCAGGAAACACTATACTTATGAGTCTAGTTTTCTCATAGCAAAAAAGGAGCCAGGTAAGAGAGCCATAGGGAAAGGCTGGGGAGGTAACCCAACGTGGAGTTTCTCCGTCCCAAAGAAGGACGTGCTACCTTACTATGTGCATCACTGTCTTTCACCAACCAGTACGCCCAGGTGAGCTTCCAGCTCCAGAGCTTTTACTATAGGTCTCAAACTCCAGCCCCGCTGCCCTGAGGTCAGTTGGGTGACGTCACAAAGGTCAATATCATGAGGTTGAGATCCTGAGGTAGATCTTTCTGGCATAGTCAGCCACCACCCAGTATGGTCAAGAGTCTTCATCAAAGACACGTCAGTCCCTGGGGCTTCCACCATCCAAGGTATTCAAGGTTATCTCTCAGGAGCCAAGAGCCAAGACCAAGTTC
This sequence comes from Tenrec ecaudatus, assembly GCF_050624435.1. Taxonomy (NCBI): domain Eukaryota; kingdom Metazoa; phylum Chordata; class Mammalia; order Afrosoricida; family Tenrecidae; genus Tenrec; species Tenrec ecaudatus. Next base: position 16,581,792 of record NC_134536.1, read on the forward strand.
TCTGGGGAAGGTTACATTCCTTACTCATAACCACTTGAATCAGGCCAGTCAGGTTGACTGTAAAGCGACAACAAAGAATGAGTGGTTTTGAGCATTCTTTACCGCCAAAAATTGAAACACACACACACACACACGTAGTTTTGTTTGTTTGTTTGTTTTCTATAAAGGACTAAGTCTTTATTGGGCTCAGACCAGGAGTCCATGGGTCTTTAGAACCTCTCTGTACTTGTTGATCTTTGTCTCCAAGTTCTTCTCGGCCTGTTTCCGCAACCTCAGGAGCTGCTTCTTCCTGTCATGGAGTTTGGCCTTTTCCTTCCTCTTCTGCTCCAGGGTTGCTGTCACCGCCTGGTACTTCCAGCCCACTTCATGGGCTAGTCAGCCCAGGTAAGCAAACTTGCGTGTGGGCTTCAGTCACACCACCTTGAGGGCAGCAGGGACCACCATCCGCTTTTTCTTATCATTGGGGGTGCGATCCCATTAAACACTTTGAGCCGGTCCAGGGCGGCCTGGCCCCGCTTGGTCTTGTGGAGCAGCATGCTTTGCACGGTTCACCAGAAGATGCGGCTAGGGAGGGGCCCGGAAGTGGTAGGGCCCACGGGAGGGGATGGTGTTCCTGTGCTTCCAGAGGAAGGCCAGGTACTTCACCTTGTTTATGTAGAAGTTTTAGAAATGTTGATGCCCTCACAGCGCACCACCGCCACCTTGAGGCCCAGCAGCACTTGCTCGGCCACAGTGGCCACCAGACGGCCCAGGAGATGGCCACGGCCATCGAGCACCAAGACCCGCCCCTCCGCCATCTTCGGCAGCCACCTGGGAAAACCTATACATGTGGTATTTTATCAAGCATTCTGTTACAAACAATTTCTAAATGAAATAAAACCCTAGCTTCTTCTGGATCTTTAAAATGTCTGATATTTTGGAAAATCTCATGGCTTTGGGTAGGGGAGTGTGGGACCTCCCTGACCCTGTGTACAACATCCTTTGGAGCTTTAAAAATTCTGCCAACTTTCTTTCAAAGTCAACAAATAATTCTTTTACTGAAAAATTTCTAAAAGTTGAGATCAGAGGCATTCCCTCGTGTGTCTTAGCCAGGCTTCTCTGTGTTGGTTTCTGTCTACCGTCCTGCAGGGGGGTAGGGAGGGATTTCCAAAAGCATTCCCAACCTCTGGGATGGTTTTTCCTCATCTAGCCCAGGCTAGATTTTATTACCGTTTGAAACGTAGCCAGCCCCATATACACAGAGAGAGAAATTATTGCCTATTTCTCTCATCAACATCGTAAAAACTACATTCATCTAACTTTTGAAAGAGATTTTATCCTGTGCTGATTCACAGATTGGACCTCTATTAAAATGCCCAATTAATGCATGAGTGGCCATAAACCCACTTAGTCTATAAGACTTCCTCCTGTAGAGGAGAAGAAGGGAGAAAGAGCGAGCAAAGTAATCAGCTCATTGTTTTTGTTTGTTTAAGAAAGGTCTGCCTCGGGCTTCCCAGGAACAAATGTCTCCTGAAAAACTCCCCAAAAGTCTGACCCTTAGCTATGGAACCCTGATTCACGAGAACCGACTTCCTTTATTCCATTTGCTACATCAGACATGGTTGCTCAGTAGCCACTCAGCAGAGAGCACGGACTAGCACGTATGACAAATTAACAGATAATTGTGAATTTCCCTGGAGCCCGCTCTGATTCTTGGTGGCCTTCTGTCTAACAGAAGGGAAGGCTGTCTGTCCTGCCCATCTCCAGGAACTCTGGCATGTCTCAAGTCCACCGTTTCCAACTTTTTAGTCAGCCCATCATGTAACGGGCTTGCCATCCCTCTCTCGGGCCCTCTCTCCGCTTTATCTAACACGGTACCTTCTCAGGTGAGTGGTCTTTCCTGATGTTGCGTCCAACGTCGGGATGCTAAAGTCTCTCCATCCTTGCTTCCAAGGAACATTCTGGTTGCATGTCTTCTGAGATTCATGTGCCCCAGGGGCAATAATTTGGAAAAGGATGATGTCAACAATGGTAGTACAACCCAAAGAGTAAAATCAGTGGCTGAGTTATACATGTCGACATGAGGAACTGGAGAATTATTTGTTGTGTATATTTTTACCGCAATTAGAAAAATAGTAATTACATGAATAACAGTGGGCACAAAGAAGAAGAAACTGTTTTAGAATTGAACGTGGTGATGATTGTACAACCCTTCTTGATACGATTGAATTATTGAATTGTATGACATGTGGATGACGTGCTAATAAAACTGTTCAATTAATCAAATAACGGAAAATGGGAAAATGAAATAAAAGGAATGCCAAGAGTGTCCTTCCTTCTTGGTTTTCTAGCTCCAGGTGTTGGCACATGTCCTTCTAATGCTCTAGCTGCCCTGGAAGCATTCTGTGCAGCCCTTTCATGCCGTCATTTCGCCCTTAGCTGCAGCTACTGTGTGTCTAAGCGCAGGTATCTGCGTCTTTTCGGCCATCTGTTTTGATCTTTTCTTCTCTCCAGTCTGTTTGATGAGCTTCTACTTTCTTATCTTCTTGATTTCATCCCCTGGTTGGTCTCGTCTTTAGTCACAACTGTTCGATAAGATGTCATATCTACTCTTAAGATGATCTCTAACTTCAGGTGAAGTATATTCCGATTCATACTTTGGCTCTCATGGACTCGTTGAATTTGTTTCAGCTTCAAATTGAACTGATATGTGAGCCCTGAATAGTCTGTTCCACAGTCGGCCATTGGCGTTGCTTTGGATGGTGACTTTGAACCTCGCCACAGATGTAGCTGGTTTGGTTCCTGTGTGTTCCATTTGGTAAAGTCCATGTGTGGAGTCATCATGTATGTGGTTGAATAAAAGTATTTTCAGTGAGTGGGTCATCGGTTTCGCAAAATGCTAGCATCAACAATTTACATCATTTCGATCAGCAATAACACTGCTGATCCTTCTTTATTCCCAACTTCCGCATTCCAATCCCTAGTCACTGCCAATGCGTCTTACTTGGTTGGGTGTTCAGCCTGTTGTGATGGTCTGTGGGCCCACTTACACTTAAATCCACTGATACACAAAAACCCGTTCTGCCCGTGCCCACCATCCAGATCATTATTTTAAGCCATGTTGCTGAGTGGATTGGCTCATGCACCACCACATGTTACCAGGGAGATATGCGCCTGAGGGTTTCCTTGGCTACAGTCGTAATGGAGGAGCCCTGGAGGTGTGGAAGGTACTCTCTGGACAGTGATTCACAAGGTCTGCAGTTCAAAAACCACCCGCCAGCTCCTTGAGAGAAAGATGGGGCTTTCTATTCCTCTACGGGACCAGTTACAGACTGGGAAATGCCCAGCAGCTGTACCCACAGGTCCAGTAGGGTCGCTCTGAGTCGCATCGACTTGATGGCAGTGAGTTTCAATCTTCACGGAAGCAGATCGCCAGGCCTTCCTTTCCAGGATCCCTCTGGGGAGGGTTAAACTGCCAACCTTCAGCTTAGAGTTGAGTGCACACCACCAAGGTCACCCAGGGACTGTTTGTCTTCAAACACAAATTGGACTTAGCTGTTCTTTCCCTTCGACTGAGGCATCAACTTGTTGTTGTTGCTGTTGTTGTTGTTGCTACTGCTGCTGCTGCTGCTGCCAGGGGCCATGAAGGAAATTCCAACCCATAGCCCTTTGCACGACAGAACAAAGCACTGCTCGGTCCTGTGCCCTCCTCACAATTGTCCCCATGCTTGAGCCCACTGTTGTGTCCCGGTGTCAGTCCATCTCCTTGAAGGCTTTCCTCTTTTTCATGGACTCTCTGTTTTTCCAAACACGACATCCTTCTCCAGGGCCTGGTCTCTCCTGACAACATGGCCAAAATCGGTGAGACGAAGTCTTGCCGTCCTTGCCTCAAAGAAGCCCTGGCCGTACTTCTTCCAAGACAGATTAGTTTACCTGTTAGCTGTCCTTGGTACTCTCAATATTCTTTACCAGCACAATTCCAACACATCAATTCTTCTGTCTTCCTTATTCAATGTCCAACTTTCTCATGCATATGAGGCAATTGAAAATGCCATGACTTGGGTCAGGCTAATCTTAGTCCTCAAAGTAACCTCTCTGCTTTTCAATGCTCTAAAGAGGTCTTTTGCAGCAGATTTGCCCACTGCAATGCATCTCCTGAGTTCTTGGCTGCTGCTTCCATGAGCACTGATTGTGGATCCTTGACAGCTTCCATCTCTTCTCCATTTATCCGGATGTTGCCTGTTGGTCCAGTTGTGAGAATTTTGGTCTTCTTTACATTTGAATTGTAATCCACACTGAAGGCTGTAATCAACCTTCATCAGCAAGTAATAAATGTATTAATAACTCATAATATGGCTAATCTTCCATGAAATCTCCCAACTCAAATTTCCATTAATAACTTATGTAATCATGTTTTTTTAAAAAGAAGGGTAATTCATTAGTCAGAGGAGGGACACATGTCAACCTGGGTGAAGGGGAAGGTAAATAAATATCTAAAAACCCAATTAGGGCCACTCTACTCTGTCTCTACTCTGTCACATGAGGTCACAATGAGTCAAGATCAGCTGGAAGACACCTAAAAACACTACATGATAAGAGAGCTTCATGGGGGCAGGAATGTGCTATGTGTGCATCTGCAGCAGCCCCTGGATCAGGGTGGAGAGCGCAGTAAGGAATTGGTGCTAGCAGGAGGTAGGAATGACCCCAGCGGAGCTGCGTTCGCCCTCGGGCCTCAGTGTTCGTGTTGACACAATGAGATTGGAGTCTCTGTCAGCTCTGCCCGGCCATCCACCTCTCTCTGGGGCTCCAGATGACTGACTCCAGACCCCAGGGTCTGCGCCCAGTGTGAGGGACAGGGACCTGCGTGACATTTTTTTTTTTAAGGAGAAAAGGAATTTAACAAATGGGGAGTCAGTCAAAAAGTATTGCTTCTCAGGTTCCAGTTCCATGAGTCTATTCTGGAATAACGTGTTTAAACACATCACTGATCAGTGTATGGCCACAGGCATGTTCTCCCAGAATACACTGGTCTCAATCTTCTTAGGGTTATTAGTTAATAACAAATCAATAAATAAAAAGTACAAAGAAAACAGTGGCTTCCAAAGGGAGACGTAGAGAGATCAGCTCAGAAGATGACGGTGGCTGTGTTTTGGGATCCCCAAGGGTCATCTTGATAGCATTTCTTGGACAAGGGACAATCCTAATTAGGAAGATTTGAGACCATGGAAAACCCCACGAGTGAGAAAGAGGCTCTAGAGCAGTGGTTCTCAACCTTCCTCACGCCGCGACCCTTTCATACAGTTCCTCATGTTATGGTGACTCCCCCAACCAGAAAATTATTCTCGTTGCTACTTCATCACTGTAATTTTTCTACTGTTATGAATCAGGTGACCCCCGTGAAAGGGTTGTTGACCCCTAAAGGGGTCACAGCCCACAGGTTGAGAACCGCTGCTCTAGGGGGATTCGAAAGCCCCTTCTCGCACAGCACCCGGAGGTTTCCATCAGCTGACCTAGCAGGGAGCAGGCCAGCGTGTCTCCACTAGGCCGCCACGGCTCCCCACCAGCGACACACCAGGGAGGGAGACTAGCCCTCCCCAGAATGACTGGAGAGGGGTGGAGCAATCCCATTTCCAATGTAGGATGATTACCTGTGAAAGACAGACAGAACAGAGGACGAAGGAAAAAATTCACTGCTGAGAAAACACATAGCAAGACGTCACCAGAAGCGGAAGGACCTTGGGCCTCCACTCAAGCACTCCCTCAAAGCATGAATACTTTCTTTTATTAAATTGGCACTCTATGATGCTCACCCTCCCGACACAACTGCTGAAGCCAAAGCGGGTGAACAAGTAAATGTGGCGAAGAAAGCTGATGGTGCCCGGCTATTAAAAGAGATAGTGTCTGGGGTCTTAAAGGCTTGAAGATAAACAAGTGGCCATCTAGCTCAGAAGCAACAAAGTCCACATGGAAGAAGCACACTAGGCTGTGCGATCACGAGGTACCAAAGGGACCTGGTATAAGGCATCATGCAAAAGAAAAAAAAATATATATATATATATATATATACATACTATATATACCATAGTGAATGAAGGGGGAAGTGCAGAGTGGAGACCCAAGACCCATTTGTCGGCCACTTAAGATCCCCTCACAGAGGGGTTTAGGAGAGGAGATGGGTCAGTCAGGGAACGATGTCGTGCCGATGAAGAACACAGCTTTCCCCCAGATCCTGGATGCTTCCTCCCCCCAACTACCATGATCCAAATTCTACCTTGCAGGACTGGATAGGGCAGAGGTTGTACACTGGTGCATATAGGAGCTGGAGGCACAGGGAATCCAGGGTGGATGATACTTGCAGGACCAGGGGTGTGAGGGGCGATACTGGGAGAGTAGAGGGTGAGTGGATTGGAAAGGGGGAACTGATTACAAGGATCCACATGTGACCTCCTCCCTGGGAGACGGACGGCAGAGAAGATGGGGAAGGGAGACTCCAGATAGGGCAAGATATGACAAAATAACAATCTGTAAACTATCAAGGGCTCATAAGGGAGGGCGCAGTGGGGAGAGAGGGGAAAAAAAGAGGACCTCATGCAAAGGGCTTAAGTGGAGAGCAAATGCTCTGAAAATGATTAGGGCAAAGAATATATGGATGTGCTTTATACAATTGATGTATGTATATGTATGGATAGTGATAAGAGTTGTATGAGTCCCTAATAAAATGTAAAAAAAGAAAAGAGGAGAAAAAAAGAAAATTAGGGCAAAGAATGTACAGATGTGCTTTATACAACTGATGTATGTATATGTATGGACTGTGATAAGAGTTGTAAGAGCCCCTAATAAATTGTTTAAAAAAAAAACAAAAATAACCAAAAAACTAAAAAAATATAACAAAAAAGAAATTCTCCATAAACAAATATATTTCCTTATGACTTGCAATCTATTCATGACTTCGGGCTTTTTTTCTTTAATATTTAAAAATGAAAATCGGATTTTATTCTTACTTCTCAAGTGGTTGTCAGGTGGTCACTAGGGGGAGGCAGAGTGCTAATATCAGGGCCTTCACCAAGACGCCAGTTTCCCCAAAGGCTTTTTGGATTTGAGATCTGAATGTGGGTCAAGTTGGCCAGAGATAACTTCCTTTTCAGTACAACTGGAAGACTCTGACGCAAGTTAAGGATTAGAGCTCGGGTATTTGGGGTTAGACATCGAGTATTTATGAGTCCCGGGACATCGGATCACATTGCTATACAAGAAAAAAATCTTTTATCCGTCCAGCAAGAACTAAATTACTACACTAGGAGAAAAAGGATTAAAAAGTAGAGTTAACAACAAAAATAAAACAAAATAAATTTTAAAACCTTCAGGATTTCAAAAATGCTTCAAAATTATATATATATATATATATATATAGTCAGAGCCTGCTTTTTAAAATCATTTTATTAGAATCTTGTACAGTTCATCACAATCCATACATAAATCCATTGTGTCAAGTACATTTGTACATTTGTTGCCCTCATCATTCTCAAACATTTGCTTTCTACCTGAGCCCTTGGTACTAGCTTCATTCCCTCCTCCCTCCCTCGTGAACCCCTGATAATTTATAAAAAATGTTTGTCATGTCTTACCCTGACTGCTGTCTCCCTTCACCCTTTTCTGTTGTCCGTCCCCCAGGGAGGGGTTATATGTAGATCATTGTGATAGGTTCCACCTGTCTCCCCCAACCGTCTCCTTACCCTCCTGGTATCGCTACTCTCATTATCGGTCCTGAGGGTTTATCCATCCTGGATCCCCTGTGTTTTGAGCTTGTATCTGTACCAGTGTACATGCTCTGGTCTAGCCAGATTTGTAAGGTAGAACTGGGGTCATGATAGTGGGGAGAGGGGGAGGATTAAAGAACTAAAGGAAAGTTCTACATTTCGTCCGTGCTATACTGCACCGCTACTGGCTCATCCAAAGGCTGCTTTTTCAGAAATATAACAAGAAAAATCGACCAAGACAAGAGGGAGGGAGGGAGGGAGGGTAAAAAAAGGAGCTGATACCAAAGGCTCAAAGAGAAAGTAAATGTTCATAAAATGGCGATGGCGACATATATACAAATATGCTTGACACAGTTGATGTATGCATTGTTATAAATACCACAGGAGCCCCCATTAAAATGATTTTTTTAAGCAAAGAAAATAAATAAATAAATAAATGCAATCCCACCTGGGGCTCAGAAGTTAGTGATAGTCACCAGGCTGGTTAATGACTAAGCTTTAAAAGTAAACCAACAAGTAACAAAAATTTTAAAATCTACTGAGAATAAAAGTTACAAAAGCTTACCTCAAGCGTTAACAGAACTATCTGGAGGTGGGGAGATTATGTTGTTCTTGTTCTGTTTGTTTTTTGATCTGTTTGATTCGTTTTCAACAAATTGAAGCTCTCATTTACACATCGACTTCAGGTGATGCCGCATTCACACTTCAGGTGTGCCCAGTCTGCATCACTGGAAGGAAGTTGGCGAATTGAGAGACTTTGGATGTAGAGGGAGGCTTTGTGGCAGGAGGGAGGGAGTATGGGTTAAGACTGAGTGAGGGGCGGGGTGGGGCGTGCAGAAAGCTGATAGGGAAATGGGTGCAGAAGGGAACTTTGCAAAATAGAACTCTGAATTATGTTTTGGATTTGGGCTGAAATCAAACAAAAGTTTTGAACTCTGCTGAAATTGTTAGCTGGGGGTGGGGTGGGGGGGAATCAGATTCGAGAGTCAAACAGATGTTGGAGGGTTTCCCTGGAAGACGAGAGTGGTCTTCTGATCAAAACCATATACTAAGTGAGGGTGATTCCCGTACCGATCATGAAGGGTTATATGCACGCAACCTTATCTGTGAAAAACCTTGAGTCAGATCGAACAGAAACATGGGTGAAGGGAGACAGCGGATGATGTAAGATATGAAAACAATAATAATTTATCATTTTAAAAAATCATTGTATTGGGGGCTCGTACAACTCTTATCACAATACCTACATACGTACATCGTGTCAAGCACATTTGTACGCTCGTTGCCATTATCATTCTCAAAATATTTGCTTTCTACTTGAGCCCTTGGTATCAGCTCATTTTCCCCCTTCCTCCCCATCCACTCCATCATGAGTCCTTGATAATTTATAAATTCTTATTATATTGTCACGTCTTACACTGTCAGATGTCTCCCTTCACCCACTTTTCCGTTGTCCATCCCCCAGGGAGGAGGTTTCTACCCCACCTTCCCTCCACCCTCCCGGTTTCGCCACTCTCACCACTGGTCCTAAAGGGATCATCTGTCCTGGATTCCCTGTGTTTCCAGTTCCTATCTGTACGAGTGTGCTTTCTCTGGTCTAGCCGAACTTGTAAGGTAGAATTGGGACCATGATAGTTGGTGGGGGGAGGGGAAGCATTTAAGAACTAGAGGAAAGTTGTATGTTTCATGGGTGTTACACTGCACCCTGACTGGCTCTTCTCCCACGACCCTTCTGTAAGGAGATGTCCAGTTGCCTACAGATGGACTTTGGGTCCCTAATATGCACTCACTTACAATGATATGATTTTTTTGTTTTTTAATGCCTGATACTTCATCCCCTCAACACCTCAACACCTCGTGATCACACTGGCCGGTGTGCTTCTTCCATGTGGGCTTTTTTCCTTCTGAGCTAGATGGCCACTTGTTTACCTTCAAGCCTTTAAGACCCCAGACAATATATTTTTTGATAGCCAGGCACCATCAGCTTTCTTCACCACATTTGCTTATGCACCCATTTGTCTTCAGCGATCATGTCAGGAAGATGAGCAACATGGAATGCCAGTTGAATAGAACAAAGTGTTCTTCCTTTGAGGGAGTACTTGAGTGGAGGTCCAATGTCCATCTGCTACCTTACTACTAAACCTATAAGTATATGCACACAAATCTATTTCCCCTTCATCATATAAAAATACATTTACATACATATATAGACCTCTATAAATGCCCTTTGTCTCCTAGTTCTTTCCACTATTTCCTTTTACTTTCCTTTTGTCCCATGATCGTGCTCAGCCTTCATTTGGGTTTCAGTAATTCCTCTAGGTTACCTTTCCCTTGATCAATTCCTACCAGGCCTCCTACACCCTCCTTGCCACTGATTTTGGATCACTTGTTGCTCCCTTGTCTCTGGGTTTGTTAACACCACTTCCTTTCCCCCGCCTTCCACTCTCCCATGACCCCCAGGAACCATCCACCCCATTGTTTTCTCCTCTGGATTGTTTATCCAGCCTATCTTATCTAGATAGACCTGCAGAGATAATAATATGCACAAAAACAAGACAGAGCAAAACAAAAAGCAACAAAACAACAACAAAGCAATGACCAAAAAGAAAAAAGCCTGTAAATAGTCCAAGGTCTGTTTCTTGACCTTTAGGAGTGTTTTCTATTCTAGTCTGATGGAGTCCCATGCCCTGGCCCCAAAGTCTATTTTTAGTATTCCCTGGGGACTTCCTTGCTCTGCTCCCCTTGCTGTTCCATTGCACGCCCTTAGTGCTTTCCCCAGTGTGGTGGGGTCAGATCGGTGCAATTCCCACACTGTGTCTCCAGTGTTGTCCCCTGTAGGGCTGGGTCAGTGAGGGATGTCATGTCTCATAATGGGGCTGGCCATATGGTCTTCTCTGTGCACTGGATGCTCTGAGCAGGGATATCGTCCTCAAGGCTTGGTGGACCAGGATGTGCTACGATCTCTCTTCTTCCGCCTTCATTTGCTCCTGTGTGCTCTGATCAGACATGTCCCTCTCCCTGAGCTGTAGCTTCAATGGTGTCTTCTGAAGTACATTGTTTTGGAGGAAATAATTTATAATTTATCAAGGGTTTCTGAAGGTTGGAGGGTGGGGAGGGAGGGGGTAAAAAGGGAGCTGATGTCAAGGGCTCCAGTAGAAAGAACATGTTTTGAAAAGGATGATGGCAACCTGTGTACAAAAGTGCTTGATACAATGGATGTATGAGTTGTTTTAAGAGGTGTAAGGGCCCCCAATAAAACAATTTATTAAAAAAGAAAAACCTTGGGTGGAATGGATCATATATATATATATATATATATTGAATTGTCTCCCATAAAGAGATCTGGAACAACGTGATCTGAGCTACCAGGGTAGCCTTGGGGGCTTCTGCCCATTTCTCCCATGCTGCCATAGCCTGGGCGTCGGCTTTGTGCCCAGTCCCGTTTGTCCAAAGCATCACAGGGTAGTGTCATATTGGAGGATTGCTCTTAGGAAACCAATAGCGATACAGACTTGCCATTAGCAGACTATCTGGGGCCAACCACTATCATATCTCCCTAAGTAAAACTGCTCCTCTTTTTGTCTTTGTAACTGCTCCTGGTTTTATTCAATAATAAAAATGGCATCACTGGGCTGTTAAAGGCTTTCTACGAATTATGCGAAATCATGGCACGAAATCCGAGAGATTTGGATATTTGAAGTGCTTGGAACAGCACCTGGCTTAAACACAGACGACATCTTAGGATGTTCGAGAGAGATTCTGCCTATGTAACAAAAGGCTACGAAAACGACTTCGTCCCCTCCTCACCAGTTCCCTGGCCCAGGTGAGACCAGGTGCAGGGAGCCTCTGAGGCTGGCACATAGCACAGAGCTGTATTTTTTCCACTGGGTCGCGGATTGGACAACTGGCAACATTGTTGCCCCATCCACTGACACCGTGTCTTCCTTTTTCTGCCCGCTTCTGGGGAGCTTGAACCTCTAGTTTCTCTCAGTTCAAATGCCTCGAAACCCCCACCCCCCAAAAAGCACACGAAAAAACCCCCACAAACTCCCTGCCATTGATCAAGTCCCATTCAGAGCGACTCCATAAGGCAATGGTTCTCAACCTGTGGGTTGTGACCCCTTTGAGGGTCGAACAACCCTTTCACAGGGGTCGCCTGATTCTTAACAGTAGCAAAATGAGGTTGATGAAGCAGCAACAAAAATAATTGTATGGTTGGGGGTAGGGTCACCACAACATGAGGAACTGTATGAAAGAGTCCCAACATGAGGAAGGTTGAGAACCACTGCATGACAGTATCGGGCATGACAACAATGTTGCTGGGTGTTTAACTCTTTACGGGCAAACAAAGCCTCATTGTCCTCCCGCTGAGAAGCTGACTGCTGCTTAGGCAGTGGCAGCTCTAGTGTACACCCTATGCCACCTGGGTTGTGAATGCCTCTAAGTCTCCCAGTAGGATTTGCTGAAGCGGCCCCTGAGCCTCAAGCTCTGACCAAGAGATGGGTCCCAGGGATCTAGATGGCGCTTTTAAGCAGCCCCTGCTGTCCAGCCAGGTCTGGGCAACCCTAATCACACGGAAGGCCCAAGATGCACATTGAAAACACGGCTCTGGCCTTGCTGTGGCTGCAGACTGCTGTGGAGTTATAACCTCAACTCATGGGCACACGAAATGCTGCCGGTCCTGCTCAAGCCCCACCATCAATTGCAAAGGCGATCCATAGGGTCCTCACTGGCCGTGGCTTTGAGGAAGGTTGCCACGTCTTTCTTCCTCGTGTCTTCTCTGGAAACGCTACTGAAACTTGTTGGGCATCACAACACACAATCCGCCAAGGACAGATGGGTGGTGGTGCACAAGAGGTGTATTCTCCCGGGATCACTGCCTCCAGGCTGAGGACTCGATGAACTAACTCACCTCCAGGCCTCTCTGCCTTCACTGGACAGAGGAGATACGCCCGCTTTCTAGGGCAGAACTGCTGAAGATGGTGCTGTCGTGTAGTTCTGACTCAGAGCGGCCCGTGTACAAGAGAACAAAACCCTGCCCCGCCCTCATTGTTACCTTTGCGCCTTGTATTTCTGGGCTGCTGCTTTTCTCCACCTGCCAGGACATTATCTACTGGGTCAGTTGTGAGGACTTGGATCAGTTCCGCGTTATTGTCTAGCGCTCCCGTGCACAGGAAGCTACGGAACCTGCCATGACTACGGCAGGCACACTTAGGTCCTCCAAATGTGGCCCTTGCTCTGTAATACTGGAGATTTGCCCCAGCGCAACATCCGCTGTTTGGTTGTTCTTGCCGGCTGCTTCCAGAGACAGTGACGGAGGGTCCATGTAAAATGAAACCGTCGACAGCTTCCATCTGTTCTCCTCGTGTCATGACGTTGTCCACTGGTTCCGTGAGGAGTTTTTCCTTTGCGTTGAGTTGCAATCCACACTGAGGCCTCCGTCTTTGGTTGGCCATGAGCACCTCAAGCCTTTCTTATTTTTGGCAAGGAAGGCTGTGTCATATGCACATCATGGGTAGACGAGTCTTCCTCCGATCCTGATGCCATCTTGGTCTTCAGAGTCCCAACTGCTTAAATGATTTGCTCAGCATAGATTGAAAAAGGGTTGTCAGCATATATACACCCGATGCCCACCTTTCCTGCTTTCAAGCCATACAGGATTCCCATGTTTGCTTTCAAAGGAATGCCTCCTGGTCCGTGCACAGGTTCCACATGAACACAGCAGGGGCATCCCTTGGGCACATCTTCAGAAGCTGGCAGCTCTCTGGCAATGTACTGCTGTAGCCACATTGGAATTATCTTCAGCAACATTTTACTTGTGTGTGATATTAACTATTGAATAATTTTCCATGTTCTGGTGCGTCACCTTTCTGTGGGATAAACACAAACATGGTCTCTTCCAGTCAGCTGACCAGGTCTTCCACCAAAGTTCTTGGCACAGCCAAGTGCCTCCAGTGCTGAACCATTTCGATTGGTTTTCTGCCCATTCCCGGGGCCTTGTTTCATGCTAATGCCTTCAGTCCACCTTGGATCTTCTTCCTTCATACCCAGGAAGATGACTTTAATTTTCAAAAATCGATAGTTACAGGAAGACAAGGTCGGCCATTCGAAACCAGCAGCTACTCTGTGGGAGAAAGATGAGGCTTTCTGTTCCTGGAGAGACTTGTAGCCTCGGGAAACCTGTAAGGCTGCTGTGAGCTAGAACCACCGACTAGGTAGAGGCGAGAGCCATTACCAAGTGTTGGTGAGGATGGGTCAGAATGTGGGGTTCTTGTGCACAGCTGGTGGGAATGCACATGATCTTAAGTGTTGAAGATGGGCAATGCTTCGACATGCCGAACAGTTACCACAAGGTCCAAAACATTCACTACTAGTCAAAAAACACCCAAAGGCCTATTGCCTGATGAATGGTTCAATTACAGATTACTGGGCAATACGGAGGGATAAAGAACAGAAGCACTCCCCCCCGCCCCGCCCCGTGGACATTCCAGTCAGGAAGGAAGCACGCAGTATCTGGCTCCAGCTTTAGGCGCTGTCCAAGGAAGGACACCTGGGGACCGGAGCGGACTGCTGGGATCCAGGAGCTGAGAAGAGAAACTGGGACTGTTCACACATGGGTTTCTTGGGGAGACAAAAGTGTTAAAATTAGATTGTGGTGTTGGTCGCTCAACCCTGTGAATTTACTGTTTCAAGTGAATAGTAGTTTAAATTGGTGGACTGTAGGTACGTGCATTCTCTCCAGGAAAGCTGCTTTTCAATAAGCTCATCTGCTGAAACTGCCAGGAGGCCCTTCCCTCCTGTTCATCATTTCTAAAAGCCATCTCTCTTTCCAGCACCTTTCCTCTCTCTAGACTGCGTCCTTGCTCTCTTTCTTGGGGTGGGGGGGGGGAGGGAGCGGGCACAAGGGGTGAGTGGTATGGTAGTTACATAATTTCATGTCAACTTGATAAAGGGGTGGAGTTCAGCCTGTCAATCGGGTCACAGCCTGATGATGCCTCCTTGTGGGCATGACCTTCTCATGAGGATTCTGGGAACTTCCCCTCCTTCTCCCTGCAGGCAGGACACACTCTCTTTGCTGCCTGTTGAGGAGACACGTGGAGACTTGCACCAGTGTTGGGATGCTTCCTCTGTGCGGTAGTTTATTGTGCCAGCCTGGCCGATAAACACAAGTAGGATTAACTGAAGGGCAGAGGGATAAATGGCTCGGTGAGCCTCACCTTGCTTGTTCTGTGCCTCAGTTTAAAGGGGTACACTACCTGTGGGATGCCTAGCCTGTGGACTGTGTCGCTGTAAGTTGAGGTCCTTTTAAGCCCACACGATTGGAATGTTCATCTCTGGAGCTGGGGACCGACAGTTGATGACAGTTGGGGCCCTGCCTTGCTGTTTGCTGCCTGGATATATATAGCCCAGCTCTCTCTACAGAAGGGGACTGGCAACTGGCAGCTCTCAAGCCTTAAAGGACTGCTAGTGTCTCAATGCTTTATAATTTAACTGTTCATTTCTTATATTATGTATCTATCTATCTGTATATAATGTAACGGTTCATTTCTTGTATTATATATCTATCTTTATAAATATATTTGTATATAATTACTAGCAATCTGGTTTGTCTCTCTAGAGAACCCTGTCCAACACACTCTCACTGGATCTACAAGCCTTTCTGCCCACCGGCTTGTGGTCTTCCTGCTCTCGGCATCATTGCATGTGCTGTGTGAGTCTAACGAGGAATGTATGGACGAGTATCGAACATATGGGCTAATATCGGACTTATGAATTTGATCTGGACTGGGCTGTTTTCTCAATAGACCATTGTTCTTGGATATAAAGCTCTCTCTTACACACACGAGTGCCCTGGATTTGTTTCTCCAGTCAACCCAGTCTAACACAAGTGGTAAACAGCTTCTTCATATACCATATTTTTATGTTCTTAATAAAAAATAAACTGGATGTTTCAAAATAGAGTCATTAGCCAATGCTTTGTGAAAATGTAATATTTGACAATCACTACATCGTGGCTATAAAGTCAATACAAATAGACAATTGTTCTCTGAGTTGTATCTACAAAAATGAATCCGATTGGCCGAGCGTTTTAATACCTGCATGTTTAAAACAGGAACTCATGCAAAGTAAATTAAATATGTGCTTTATGTAAACATTTTCCCCAAACACAAAACAGAACAAAGCCAAAGGCAATCGCTCAGGCAGCACAGAGATGCACTGACAAACGGCACTGTTGAAAATGACATTGGCAACGTCTATGGCGCACATTACAAGGCTCTTAGTAAAGTTTCGCTTACAATTCTGAGACCTCGTTTTGAATCACCATTCTTGAATTCCCCAGTTGGAAAATACAACCGCAATTTTCAGTAACATTTAGTTTATTATTCCAGTGGAAATTAAAAAACAAAACAAAACCAGTTTGAGGTCTGCTTCCAATTTTAGCTTCAAAATAAACTGATCCAAATGTCGTCTTTAATGGCCGTGGTGCTCATGAATAAGTGTGTTAGAATACAGGACTCCAAATGCAACCCCTAAGGTTCTTCCATGTTCACAGCATAGTGCAAACTAAAAATGTGCTCAATTTAAACACAAGTGTGCTGACAGAATGTAGCCCAGCACTCCTGGTGCTCATGAGCAGCATGTCACAGAGGGTGCAGTTCTTGTTCTCTGCAATGCTGTGTCTCCCCCATGCTGCCACAGGCCAAACACCACACGAGCACGCGCAAAGCAATTCTTTGAAAGGAGCTCACAGCCACGAAGAACCAAAGCTAGCCACCATTCATGAGGTAAGTGGTCATGTGTTCAAACGTCAGTCGTGAGAAATGCCTCTTTGTAAAGAGTCATTAAAATGTACATTTTTGTGGAATCCTTATTTTAGGAGCCCCAAATCAAGTTAAATATAATTCTAGGCTTCCTAGAATATTAAATACCATGCAGCATATTGAAGAAAAAATAAAAAAGAAACTAGCTAAAATAACTTTACAAGTAGAATTTACTCATATTGTTTTTCTATGCTGTTAAAAATACAGTAAGACCAATTGAAATTAAATTACATATTTAATTTGAAATGATGCTAAAATGCCAACAAAATGTAACTATCTGTAGCTGACTTAAGCCAGGTGTCCCCTGCTGTAAACCACAGGTGCATGGACATGCACGTGTGCATGGACATGAGCCTGGGGGTTCTCACTGGCCAGACCCTGGGATTCAGCTCACTCCCTGAGTGTCTGGAGATTTTGCAAAGTGTGTACCAGACCTTCCAAGATACAGTCAGGGAGACCTATCAAACTGGAAGACTCCATACGTGCCCGTGCTGAGCCAGCCAGGGTCCGAGGCTGTGAGCGCTTCCCCTTGCCCTGGCTGCAGGCCAACCTGAACCTCAGCTTTTATGGTCCGCACACTGCAGAGAGGCGCGGGGTGGAAGCCTTTGAGAGCCTGGTAGAATGGGGTGGTAAATGCCCATTTTCTGTCCCCCGTCAACTTCCTATAATTCAAATCGCCCTTGAAGAGAATTAAATCTGCCTTCTGGAGGTCTGCATACAGGTCCGGGGCGACCTGAGCCATGGCGCAGTACTCATGAGGCAGTGTCCAAAACAGGTGGTCTTGGTAGACCCACCTGCCTGTCTCCACATGGCTTTCCCAGGCAGCCCCGCACTGGGCCGTCGACTGATGAGCCGAGTGCTTGACTTGCGCGACTAGCCAGTGAAAATCATGGAGGGTGGTATCAGACACAAACCAAGGGATCATTTTCCCGTAAAAATGGATCTCAGTAGCCAGGTTAGAGGACAACAGGAAGTCGGCTAGTACTAGATCGGTAATAAGTTCAAACCCAGAATTATCCAAAACAATGTCCACCCTCACGGATGCTCTTTCTCTTGTTTTCTTGTGATTACTAAGCAATGACCACAGCTGCTCCATGTCGTTCACCAAGATGAAGGGTTTGAGGTCTTCCAGGGAATCCAGGACATTCATCTTCTGAGCAATGCTTTCCCCTCCCGACAGCGAAAGGTCGCACTTGTTCCCCCACAGAGAAACCTGGAAAACGAAGCAGGTAAGGCAGTCACCTTTCTGAGTGACTAACAAAACCTCTCTGTTGTATGGAATGCTATCAGAGCTGTCAGAGCCCCCGATAAAATGATTTTTTTAAAAAACCTGTTAAGTGAGGGGTGGAGGTGGAGCTGAAAATATTCATAAGGTTGATTTCCTGGAGACCCAATGCCCATCTGTAGACAATTGGACATCCCCTCAGATGGATCACAGGGAAGAGGTGAGCCAGTCAAGGTGCAGTATAGCACCGACGAAACACACAACTTTCCTCTAGTTCTTTGGTGCTTCCTTTCCCCCACTATCATGACCTCAATTCTACCTTACAAATCAAATTAGACCAGAGCATGCACACTGCTACAGAGAATCAAAGATAGATAAACCCCTCAGGGCCAACAGGAGAGTAGGAATACCAGGAGGATTAGGGGAGGGTGGGGGAGAAAGGAGGAATTGATCACAAGGATCAACCTAGAGCCCCCTCCCAGGGGGACGAATAATGGAAAAGTGGGTGAGGTGTGACGAAGGACAATGTAAGATATGAAAATAATAATCTATAATTTATCAAAGGTTTGTGAGGGGGAGCAGGTGGGAGAGCAAGGGGGAAGAAATAGGGAGCAGATATCAGGGGCTCAAGTGGGAAGATAATGCTTTGAAAATGATGATGGTGGCATATGTGCAAATGTGTTTGACACACTGGATGAATGTATAGATTGTGATGAAAGACGTAAGACCACCCCAATAAATTTTAAAAAGATTAATATCAATGAAACTCAATATAAAAGGCCCATAGTAAATCTAGACTATTGCTGGTAGCATCCATATTATTGGATTCGAATGGAAAGCTTTGCATCTTGCAGATATTAAAACCTCAGTCACAGGTTATTTTCTAATCCAAACAAAAAGAAAGCCCGCTCCTTTTTCACTGCCCCTCTGCCCGCCCCTCGGTTTCTTTTATTCCTTGAATCGCCTTGGGCTCTGGCGACTCCCCTGGAAGTTTGTTTTGGACAAGGGAGAGAAAATGGACAAGGTGATAGCTGTCAACTCTTCCAACTCCAAAAACCTTTTAGTCTACTTTTAAGAGAATGTTTTGTAGAAAACAGTACGTAATCATATTAAAAAACAAAAACCATGTCTAAAATGATAAGTTTAGCAATGCGAACTCTAGTCAGGTAGCCCTGGGTGCAAATCCCACTATGTCCAATTTCTAAGACTATGTGTGTGAATCACAGGCCTGGCCTCGGGCTTATCCTGAGAATTACTGGGTACTTTACCTGGTACCTAGCCTGTGCTAAAAAGCACTCAGGAAATATTACCAAAAGGAGAGTCTATTCTCACGTGTGACTTAATATGAGTAAGCCGCATGTTACAGCCAAGAATGTAATTTGAAAAGAAAATGGACACAAATGTGTACGGTAATATAACCTGACTTCTTGCATCATAAAACATTCAAGAAGCTTCTGGTCTCCAAGTCAAATCTAACATCCTTATGTGTGCTGACAGGCTTTGCGTGTCCCCTCCACCACCCCACTCCTTACGGGTCACCAGAGCCCAGGTGGCACCATGATTAAGCATTGAGTTACTGAGAGGTCTGCAGTTCCAGCCCACCATCTCGCTGCTCCCCGGGCGTGAGTGGCAGTCTGCTTCTCTGAGGATTTGCCGCCTGGGAACCCCTCTGGGGCTTCTCAGCTCTGCCCTTCGGGGCCACTAGGAGCCAGAATCAAGGGGGCAGCCTGGGCTTAACTCTCAGCTCATTCCCAAGTCTGTTGCCATCTCCTACCACTCCTACCCTCCCAACCCTTTAGGTCCATCCCCATCCCCCAGCTCCAGGCACCTCCTAGGGAGAAGGGGAGTGGGGAGGGGTCCCCACCCCTGCCCCACCGCAGCCCCAGCTGCCTCTATCCCCAGAGCACTTTGTTTTTCAGGAAATGTTTCTAACTTCTTTTGGAAGACACAGTGCCAGTAATATTACAATCATGTAGTATGTGCTTTTTAACGGTCCTGGTTCTCGTAATATGTGCTACATGTTAGAAGGTGATGAATGAGAAAGAAAAGGAAACTGAGCACTGTAGCGCAGCATGGGCATCAGCCGGTCAGGCCCAGTGCATTGGTACCACAGGCACGGCGTTTGTTCCCAGCTCTGCGCCTGACCCTCACGTGCCCGGCTGGGCCCAGCTGCCCTCGCATATCAGCAGGGAGGCCTCCCTCATTTCCACTGAGACTGCAGTGCAGACACGATGAGAGGAAGCCGCCTCTGGTCCAACCACAAACACGAAGACAACTAGGATTTCAGCCCACGTCGCGCGGCGGTCAGGCCAAACCACTATGCCGTCCTCTCCCGAGAACAGAGGCCATGGTGTCAGATGACGCCCAGACCACAAAAGCCAAGTCCACTTGGTACACGAGTGACTGAAAAACCCATTTTATACATTGAGAGGATTTCCCTCTCTTAATTAACACTATTACTAAAATCCGTTTTCAAAAAAGAGATCAATTGCAGCTTAACTGACAACATAAAGGAACCTCCAAAATGTCACGGAAAAACGGAGTGACGATCGAGCGTTGTGAAGTCTCCCCAAACATACATCCTCATGACCTGCACCAGTTCCCTGTGACTTGTCGAAGTTAACCGCTCACTGTTACCTGCAGGAACTTAAAGAACTCGCTTTTAAGCTGATCTTCATCTAGTTCGCCATGCGTCCTTGTCACCTCTTGCAGGTACGTACACAGGGTGACGATGGATTCCTGAGACTCAAAGAAGTTCTGCTCTTTGGACTCCTTAAACACATCAAAGTCGCTGATTGGTGGGCTGCAGAGGAAAACACAGCATGAAAACGGCTCAGTGATGATCTCAGGGACACCGGCCCATCAACCTTTCCTATGTGTGGATCTTACATGTGAGTCACTGAAATCCTTCCAAGGGAACTGGAATTCATGGAAAACAACCCCGGCCCAGCGATTAGTGGTGGGGGGCTCTCAGTAAAGAATATGAAACCTCATCAAAATTAATGTCCAAACTAGTTCTCAGTGAATTATCAAGTTTGCTACACAAGTATTTTACCCAAAATAACAGTAGTCATGGCGACCATGTCTGAGTTTACCTAGGTTGTTTCTAGGGCAATTAAAAACCCCACAGGCTCACGGCGGTCACTTTGGCTGAATGAACGTGTTATTTGAAGGGTAATGTGGCAGGGTTCTAAGTGGCACGCAGAGGGACACAAAGGGAGCCTGTCAGTGCGATGTCCTTACTACCAGCAGAGCCAACCACAGGCACTATGAGAACATTCGGTGAGCATATAAGAGAACCCCAACTTATTGTATATTTTATTAAGACACCTTTAATTGTTTATGTGCAATTTTGTCTTTTGGGATTACCTTTTAATCCCACTGTGGCGCCAACCACATGTTCGCCAAAAGTATGCATCACCATGTTTAGTTTAGAGCAGCATCCTCAGAAGAATCCACAACTGGGAACTACGCAGATATCCATAAAATAACAACACAGGTAACCGGATGGTGTTATGTATACAACCTTCAGAATAGGAATGGCACAGCCTGTACACAGGCCAAGAGGCTGCCCTGGGAACAGAACAAGTGGACACTGCTCACTCTGTAATCAGGAGAAGTGTGGGTCGGGGCTGTATCCTTTCACCGCTGAGTCCGTCTGGGTCTGAGCAGATAATCTGAGAAGCGCAACAACAGGAATAACGCGGCATCGAGATCGGAGGAGGACTCGTTAGCAAGCTGCTAGGTGCAAACAGCACAACCTTGTGTGCCGACAGGGGGAGGCCTGGAGGACTTCTGAGGAAGGTCAGACTACGCCTCTCAGTATGGACTCCACCTCCACATGGAAGACACAGACACCCTCGTCACTGGACCCATCAGCAACATCATGGTAACGGAAGGAAAGATGGAGCTGTCAAGGATTTCCTTCTACGCGAACCCATGAGCAGTGCTCACAAAAGCACTGGCCAAGAAAGCAAACTGATGGATCGAATTGGGCAAAGCTGCTGCACAAGACCCACTGAAGGTGTCAGAAAGCAGAGGTGTCACGCTGGGGACTCAGGTGTCCCTGTCCCAAGCCACAGTATTCCAGTCATCTTACATGCATGCAAAAGTTGGACAATCAATGAAAGCGGGAAAGTGGCGAGTTGACCCACGGGAATCACGGTGTTGGTGAAGAGGATTGAAAGGAGGGCCACTTCCAGAAGAACACAATCAGCCCTGAAGAAGCACAGCCAGAAGGTCCCAACAAGGGAGGATGGAGAGGCTCCGTCTCACGTACTTTGGATAACAACAGGCTCAAACACAGGTTTGAGGATGGGGGTGGGGGGACTGATCATTATTTTCATCACACAGGGGTGCTGAGTCAGACTGACTTGATGGCACTGAACAAACACCATAGTCATACCGTGCAGGGCTACATACACAGCAATGAAAACCAATCATCCTGAGTGGCAAGGGAGAATTTCGATGCATGTCACCAGCATGATGTTGAGAGAAAGAAGCCAGACAAGCCTTCCTACTGTAATCGTTTAGAAACAGGCTGCATGCACACAGGTCAGGCTGTGGTTATGCTTGAGGGTCTGTCAGGGGAGTGACTGGGAGGAGACAGTAGGGCCCTCTGTGTTCTAGGGCAATGTGCCTTCTTGATCCAGGCACTGGGCAACAGGGTGTTCTTGTGAAAATCAGACCCGTGCCCCTGATATGTGTCCTGGTCACAACATGTATGTTAGACCTTCAGAAAGTCTATCTTCTCTGTACTCACCTTCCAGTATCCAAAACCTATTCACATACGGCCAAAACTTAAAAGATCAATCATCTACTTAATGAAACACAGCTAGTTCCAACCTAGGGGAGCTTGACTCTGGTTTCAATCTAGCTTTGCGCCTGGCTGGTGCGGACGGCCAGTGCACTTGGCTGCTAATGGAAGACTCTCAAAGGCTCGACTGCACAGAAGGTGGCCCTGCAGCGAGATCTGGCGTCCGTGTCTCAGCGGGCCTCAATCCTCGATCCAGTTCCAAAACCACTCCCATATTCTCTAGGAATCTGTTAGAGCAGCACCTCATGGCCAATATCCAATCTCTCTTGGGCGTCTAGTGCTACTATAAAAAAAACACCTCGAGTAGAGGGCCAGAACAACAGAAATCTCTACCTCACAGCTTAGAAGACGCGGCCTCTGAACTCAGAGCACTGGCTCTAGAGCAGTGGCTCTCCACCATCCTAATGCCGTGACTCTTTCATACAGTTCCTCATGTTGAGGTGAGCCCCCAACCATAAAATTAATTTCGTTGCTACTTCATCACTGTCATTTTGCTACTGTTATGCATTGGGAGATCCCTGTGAAAGGGTCGTTCAACCCCCAAAGAGGTTGCGACCCACAGGTTGCGAACAGCTGCTCCAGGCGAAGGCTTTCCCTGTCAGCTCTGAAGGGAGGTCCGTGTCTCCCTTTGACATCTGCGGGCATCATATCCTTTGGAGAACTACACGCATCTTGGCATCAATCTGCCCCTGGGTCTAGGAGGTTGTCAGCAGAGGGATCCTGGGTCCAAAGATACACTCCCCTCCCAGCTCTTCTTTCTTGGTGGTGGTCAGGTCTCTCAGTCTCTGCTCACTTATTTAATCTCTTTTACACTCAGCAGAGATTGACTCAAGAGACAACCTAAATCTGAGGATTGCGTGCCGCCTCAGTGACATGACTACCTCTAGTACTGCATCACAGATGTTGGGGTTAACACCTATGAAAAGCATATTGCAACACGTGGACTGATTATGGTAGATACATAATTTCATGTCCACTTGACAGATTATAGGGGTGGAGTCTAGCCTGTCATTCGGGTTACAGCCGAATTGATGCCTCCTTGTGTGAGTGGCCTTCTCATGAGAACTCTGGGATTTTCCTCCCTGAAGGCGGGACACACATTCTCTCTCTGCTTCACATTCCTGTTGACAAGACACCTGGAGCCAGGCGGATGGCACTCAGACCCCTAAAGATGCGCCCACTGACATTGGATCCACAGGACTTCCTGCCCACCGGCCTATGATCTTCCTGCATTTGGCTCTTGCATATGCTGTGTGAATCCAAGGAGGAATTCATGGACTAATATCAAACTTATGGACTTGATCTGGACTGGGCTGGGATTATTGATGCATAATTACATCTTGATATAAAGTTCCCTTTTAGGTGCTCGCTTCGGCAGCACATATACTAAAATTGGAACGATACAGAGAAGATTAGCATGGCCCCTGCGCAAGGATGACACGCAAATTCGTGAAGCGTTCCATATTTTAAAAAAAAAAAGTTCCCTTTTAGATATGAGTGCCTCTGGGTTCGTTTCTCCAGTCGACCTTGACTAACACACTAATTCTATCAGATCCGAAAAGGAGCACAATTACATTATACTGGGAGTCATGTCCTAATCACATGGACACATTTTTGTGAGACACTTAGTTTCCCGAGACCAGCACAGTTCTACAGGGAGACCATAGATCCATCAGAAGCCAGGTCAACAGCAGCTGACAACACTGTGAGCCACCGTCTGTTGCTTGGCTGCCTTCTGTGGCCAGATGGTGTGTGCTTTACGTTTACAGCAGAAATTCTTTAACATGTTTATTCAGCAAAAATAGTAACTACAAATTGTGATTTTTGAAGTCTTGTAAAGCACACGACAGACTCAAAAGTTATGTCTACAACCCTAAATCATTCATTTACATA
The DNA here is from genome assembly GCF_050624435.1 of Tenrec ecaudatus. Taxonomy (NCBI): domain Eukaryota; kingdom Metazoa; phylum Chordata; class Mammalia; order Afrosoricida; family Tenrecidae; genus Tenrec; species Tenrec ecaudatus. The sequence goes on from NC_134536.1 coordinate 16,606,284, forward strand.
TCAGAGCTGGACAGGGGACAGCACCAGAGACAGAATTTGGGAATTGTGCCCGGTCTGACATTCCCCCCACCCGCCGCCACACCAGGATATAACATGAAAGGAGTGCAACAGAGGAGCGAGGAGAACAAAGCAACTAAGTCCCAGAGGAATTCTGAAAATGGACTTCAGACTTGGAAGGCAGGGCTTGGCACTGCACCAGACTCAATCAGAAAACATTCATAAGGGTCAGCAGACAGACTTGGAACTATTCATAGGGTTTTTTGATTTGTTTTCATGTCTATCGATATAAGATAGGCAGGATAAACAATCCTGAAGAGAAAACAATGGGTTCTGGGGGACAGGGGAGAGGAGGATATGGGGGAAAGGGAGGTGGAAATCAACAAGCCCAGGGGCAAGGGAACAAGAGAGACAAAATCAATGGCGAAGAGGGCATAGAATTTCTGGTGGGGTTTGATCAAGTGCACTCACTGTAGGCAAGAGGAAGTATAGAGAGCTGAATGAAGGTTGAACATGATAGTGGAACAGGAGCAAAGTAAAGGGAAATAGAGGAAAGAACTAGGAGGCAAAGGACATTTATAGTGGTATCAATACATGCAAGTACATATGTAAATATATTTATATATAATGATAGAGACATAGATCTATGTACGTATATTTATATGTTAAGTTTTAAGGTAGCAGACGGACACTGGCATTCTGTGAAGCTCACCTTCCTAACATGATCACTGAAGGCAAAATAGGTGCATAAGCTACTGTGGTGAAGAAAGCTGATGGCGCCCGGCTATTAGAAGATAAAGTGTCTGGGGTCTTAAAGGCTTGAAGTTAAACAAGCAGTCATCTAGCTGAGAAGCAACAAAGCCCACAAGCAAGAAGCACACCAGCCAGTATGATTTTGATACGAATAAGGGGGTTTGGAGTGAGACCCCAAACCCATATGTAGACAATGGGATGTCCCCTCACAGAAGAGTCACAAGGAAGGGAAAAGCCAGCCAGGGTGCAGTATAGCATCAAGGAAACACACAACATTCCTCCAGTTCTTTAATATATCTCCCCCACTACTATCATGTCCCCAGTTCTATCTTACAAATCTGGCTAGCCAGAGAGCAAGTATACTGCTACAGATAAGAGCTCTGGACACAGAATCCAGGACAGATAAATCCCTCAGGATCAATAATGAGAGTAGCGATATCAGAGGGTAGGGGAAAGGTAGGGGGAGAAAGGGGAAACTGATCGCAATGATCAATGTACAACTCGCCCCCCACCTGCCCCAGGACAAACATCAGAAATGTGGGTGAAGGTAGACAGCAGACGGTGTCAAATATGAAAATAAATAAATAAATAAACTATCAAGGGTTCACAAGGGTGGGAGGGAGGGGAAAAAAGAGGAGCTGATACCAAGGGCTCAAGTAGAAAGAAAATGTTTTAGAAACAATGATGGCAACATGCCATACATACTCAAGTACAAGCTGAGTTTTCCAGCACAATTTTAATGCAGTTTTTGTGGTAAAATTAGGTGCCTTGGCTAATATTTCAGGTCAGCTTAAACTTGAGTATATATGGTACATACAAATGTGCTTGACACAACTGATGTATGGATTGACAGAAGAGCTGTAAGAGCCCCCAATAAAACGATTTATTAAAAATAAAGGAATAAATAAATCAGAGCTGATCTGATGGATCACTTTAAATTGCCCTGTGCTATGATTGGGAACAGATACTGGATGATTCCTAGCAAACTTGTACCTTTGGAAGGGGGGTAGGGAGGGAGCTAACAGGCCAACGCACCTTATCCTCTCTTCTCACTCCATTAGAACTACCCTGAGACATTTAATTAGCATAAACAAGGCCACGTGGGTTACTTTGAAGCACATCTTTCATTTTACAGTCTTTTTCTAATGGAACCGCTGCTCCCAAGGCAATTCTGACGCACAGCTACCCCAGGGCTAAGCAGGGCTGCCCCAAAGGGATCCAAGGCTACAGTCTTCATGGAAGCCGACGGCTACATCTGTCTTCCAAGAGTGGCTGGTGGCTGCTGACCTTGCCGTCAGCGGCCAAGTGCTTGACCACTGCGCCACCAGGGCTCTTTCTCTATGTAACCATTCAAAATAAGAACCCAAGATGAATGACAAGAAGACGTGAACAACAGACAGAGCGACGCGCTGCTCTGATGCCGCCTCAGATCCAGCTCCTTCCAACAACACCCACCGGTCTCGAGAAAGCATGCTTCACCTGATTCCACCTGGGTCTGCATGAAATTCATCCAAAGTAACGCATTGCTGCTCACTAAGCATAAGCTGTCTTCCTTTTAAAAAATGAAGCTATTTCATTGTAGGACCCTTTTTAATTACTTCACACTTCAGAGTAAACTGTATGGATATTCTACTGAGGGAAGGAGTTGATGAGTCGTTGAAACTGTTGAATACAAAGTTGATGATCTGAAATGTAAACCCCCCACTTAATGTACAATAAACAATTGAAAACACAATTCTCTTTTTTTTCTTATGATATTTCTTTCTTTTTTAAACATTTTATTAGGGACTCATACAACTCTTATCACAATCCATACATACATCAATTGTGTAAAGCACATCTGTACATTCTTTGCCCTCATCATTTTCAAAGCATTTGCTCTCCACTTAAGCCCTTTGCATCAGGTCCTTTTTTCCCCCTCCCTCCCCACTACCCCCTCCCTCATGAGCCCTTGATAATTTATAAATTATTATTCTGTCATATCTTGCCCTGTCCCACGTCTCCCTTCACCCCCTTTTCTGTTGTCTGGCCCCCAGGGGGGAGGTCACATGTAAATCCTTGTAATCGGTTCCCTCTTTCCAACCAACTCACCCTCTACCTTCCCAGTATCGCCCCTCACACCCCTGGTCCTTTGAAGGTATCGTCCACCCTGGATTCCCTGTGCCTCAAGCTCCTATCTGCACCAGTGTACATCCTCTGCTCTATCCAGCCTTGCAAGGTAGAATTCGGATCATGATAGTAGGGGGAGGGGGAGCATTTAGGAACTGGAGGAAAGCTGTAGTCTTCATCGGTGCTACATCGCACCCTGACTGACTCATCTCCCCTAAACCCCTCTGCAAGGGGACCTCCAGTGGTCGACAAATGGGCTTTGAGTCTCCACTCTGCACTTCCCCCTTCATTCACTATGGTAAGATTTTTTTTTCTGATGATGCCTTATACCTGATCCCTTCAACACCTCGTGATTGCACAGGCTGGTGTGCTTCTTCTATGTGGGCTTTGTTGCTTCTGAGCTAGATGGCCACTTATTTACCTTCAAGCCTTTAAGACCCCAGACACTGTATCTTTTGATAGCCGGGCACCATCAGCTTTCTTAGCTACATTTGCTTATGCACCCATTTGTCCTCAGCGATCCTATCATGGAGGTGTGCACCGAATATGATATTTTGTTCTTTGATGCCTAATAACTAATCCCTTCAGAACCTCGTGATCACACAGGCTGGTGTGTTCTTCCATGTGAGCTTTGTTGCTTCTGAGCTAGATGGCTGCTTGTTTATCTTCAAGCCTTTAAGACCCTAGACGCTATCTCTTTTGATAGCCGGGCACCATCAGCTTTCTTCACCACATTTGCTTGTTCACCTGCTTTGGCTTCAGGGGTTGTGTCGGGAAGATGAGCATCATAGAATGCCAATTTAATAGAAGAAAGTATTCATGCATTGAGGGAGTGCTTGAATAGAGGCCCAAGGTCCTTCCGCCACCTTAATACTAAACCTATAAATATAGGCACATCGATCTATTTCCCCATCCTCATATATATATTTGCATATGTACATGTCTTTGTCTAGACCTCTATAAATGCCCTTTGCCTCCTAGCTCTTTCCTCTATTGCCCTTGACTTTCCTCCTGTGCCACTATCATGCTCTGTCCCTATCTGGGTTTCAGCTATACCTCTTCGTTACCTTACCCTTGATCATTCCCTCCCAGGTCTGCCACACCCACCTCACCATCAATTTGGATCCCTTGTTGTTCCCTTGTCCCTGGTTAGTTAACACCATTTCCTTAGCCCCATCTTCTCCTATCCCATTCTTATTACTATGTTCTGAAATTGACTGTGGTGATGACAGCACAAATCTTAATGTGAGCAAATGATTAAATTATGTGGTGTATGAAATATATGCCAACAAAGCTGTTTAAAAATATTACTGTTAAAATCAAAAGTTTACATGATTAAAGTACAAAATAAAAACAAAATTGTATGTCTATTCTAGGTAAGAAGACTAAAAGTAAATTCCATGTGGTTTCGGGGCTGTCTTCACTGCAGAAACAAGGTTACCCTAGCCAGGCACCAGTGCTACCTGTGACATGTGCTGAATGCCAGCAGCTTCATTAACCCTTGCTGAGGCAGCCCCTGCTGCTGTGGCCATGCAGCTAACGGTCCCACCAACCTGCCCCAGCACAGCCTGCCTTCAGAGCTGGCGGACAACGCACAGGAGCGAGACCTCACAGTGGCATGAAGAGCGGAGGGAAATGGTTGGTGTGCTTCTTGGTTTTGATGACTTTATGGTACTGGAAGATGTCACTGAGTTTGAAATCACACCAGAAGGAAGTAGGATTAAGAACTTAGGTCAGAGTTTGCTAAGGGGAAACGATATCACCATGTCGGTGTCTGAGGAGGGTCTGAACTATGAGTGGATTTTCCTAACTCATGCTAGCTTCTGTTTTGTTTTATAAAAGCAACACAGTGGATTTTCCCCCAACTTTTTAATCTTGAGATTCTATGATGCTAAATTTCTCATTAAAGGAAAATGCTTTGAAGATGCATTCATTATAAATACCAATTTTTGTGTAAGGAGGAAAAAAAAGTAAATAGTTTCCTGTTTGAAGATGAAAATAAAGATGTTTTTGGTTTTTTAAAAATGCAAATATTTGCTGAGCTCAAGTGAATTCCGGTGTTAACTTTTTAACTTTTCCTTTTAGAATTTCTAACTAAGGCTGCATAAGTTGGTGAAGGAGCGTTCAGTATGTTGGCTGGACACTAACCTCTGGATTAGGGCTTCATGAATCCTGCGGTACATGTAGCATTCAACAAAGAGCCATGGTGAGTAAAACCACCGGGCCTGCCCGTCGCCCTCAGCTACAATGCTCTGCTGGTACTCCAGGTACTGGTTCCACATGTCCGTGTCCACAAACTGCGCCACCAAGGGGAGGATTGCTTTATCTGTCTGCAGTTCATTCCGTAGTTTCGACAGAATAGATATGGCTTTTTTCTCGGCTTCTGTACCTTCCTATGGAAATAGGAGAATCAGATACATGTGAGTAATTCTTCTAACATGCAGGTTCTCAAATTTATTTGGGTTCCATTCCCTTTTTAAAAAAAAACTTTTAAAAATTGTTTTATCAGAGGCTCATATAACTCATCAAAATCCATACAAACATCAATTGTGTAAAGCACATTTGTACATTCATTGCCCTCATCATTCTCAAAACATTTGCTCTCCACTTAAGCCCCTGGCATCAGCTCATTTCCCCCTCCCTGTTTTCCCCTCCCTCATAAACCCTTGATAATTCATAAACTATTATTTTGTCATATCTTGCCCTGTCCAACGTCTCCCTTCACCCACTTTTCTGTTGTCTGTTCCTTAGGGAGGAGGTCACATGTACATCCTTATAATCGGTTCCCCCTTTCCAACCTACCCTCCCTCTACGCTCCCAGTATCGCCAATCACACCACTGGTCCTGAAGGGATCATCCACCCTGGATTCCCTGTGTGTCCAGTTCCTATCTGTACCAGAGAATTCGGATCGTGATAGTCGGGGTGTGTATGTGAAGCATTTAGGAACTAGAGGAAAGTTCTATGATTCATCGTTGCTACATCGCACCCTGACTGGCTCATCTCCTTCCCAAGACCATCTGCCAAGGGATCTCCAGTGGCTGACAAATGGGCTATGAGTATCCACTCAGTACTCCCCCCTTCATTCACTATGGTAATTTTTTTTTCTGCTGATGCCTTATACCTGATCCCTTTGACACCTTGTGATCGCATAGGCTGGTGTGCTTCTTCCATGTGGGCTTTGTTGCTTCTGAGCTAGATGGCCACTTATTTATCTTCAAGCCTTTAAGACCCCAGACACTGTATCTTTTGATAGCCGGACACCATCAGCTTTCTTCGCCACATTTGCTTCGGTACCCATTTGTCTTCAGCAATCTTATCATGGAGGTGAGCACACAATTATATGATTTTTGTTCTTTGATGCCTGATAACTGATCCCTTAGGCACCTCGTGATCACACAGGCTGGTGTGCTTCTTCCATGTGGGCTTTGTTGCTTCTGAGCTAGATGGCCACTTGCTTACCTTCAAGCCTTTAAGACCCCAGATGCTATATCTTTTGATAGCCAGGCACCATCAGCTTTCTTCACCACATTTGCTTATTCACCCGCTTTGTCTTCATCGGTTGTATTGGGAAGGTGAGCATCATAGAATGCCAACTTAATAGAACAAAGTGTTCTTGCATTGAGGGAGTACTTGAGTGGAGGCCCAAAGTTCATATGCTACCTTAATACTAAACCTATAAATATATGCACATAGATCTATTTCCCCATTCTCATATATAAATATATTTGCATATGTACATGTCTTTATCTAGACCTATATAAATGCCCTTTGCCTCTTAGCTCTTTCCTCTATTTCCTTTTACTTTCCTCTTCTCCCACTATCATGCTCAGTCCCCACCAGGGTGTCAGCAATTACTCTTGGTTACATTACCCTAGCTCATGTCCTACCAGGCCTCCCACGCCCTCCTCACCACCGATTTGGATCACTTGTTTTTCCCTTGTCCCTGGGTTTGTTAACATCACTTCCGTTCTCTCCCCTCCCCTTCTCCCATGTCCTCCTGGAACTGTCGGTCCCATTTTTTTCTCCTCCAGATTGTTCATCTAGCCTATCTTTAGACAGGCCTTCAGAGATAATAACATGCACAAAAACAAGAGCAAAACCAAGCAACAATATACAACAAAACAACAGCAAACCAATGACCAAAAAAACAAAACACAAGAAAAGCTTGTAGTTAGCTCAAGGATCATTTGTTGGCCAAAAAAAACCCTTTTGTACTATGGCCCAGAATTCAGGATAAAACCAAACAGGTTACAAAAACCAAACTCACTGCCATCTAGTTAATACTGACTCTCATAGCAACCCCCTCCTGTGGGTTTCCTAGCCTAGCCTGCAACTTTTTATGGGAGCCTAAAGCCCAGTCTTTCTCCCACAAAGCTGCTAGTGGCTTTGAACTGCCAACCAGGAGAAACACAGGCCAATGCATAACTACTACATCACCAGGACGGCTAAGTAAAGTGTAAGTATCTGTTTTTGATGCCCTTCTGGGTCTTTCTGAGCACTCCCACCAAAACACAACAATCCCACAGTCCAAAATACATTTTATATCTGTCACAAGCTATTATAAACATTGTAGAATTTATAAACTGAAACTCAAAAAACACACACACAGATCACAAATCAACCTACTCCCACCTTATGAACTCACCCCACCCTTCCCCTTTTGTGCTAGGCTTTCTCTAACTGTAGGCAGGGGACCATTACCACAAAGAGACCCTAACCACAATCACACCCTGAATCTCTATTTCTTTTATTCCTCTACATCTCCTCCACCCAGGACACTGGTGGGTCGTGGGCTTGCCCTGGCCCCTCCTGAGTCTCTACTGAGTATAGGGAGCTGGGATGGCCTGGCAGGTGAGGTGTGAGGTATACTCTCACGTTAACAGGTCAAATGGTGGGGGCATACATGCTACGGGATGGGAATAATGGGGAAATAAAGCAGAGACATGTTAAAAACATTATGCAAAGAAATGAGCCAGCTGCACAAGGACACACCGTGTGTGTGCCCACGTCTGTCAAGGTCTAGGACAGGCACGTGCACAGAGATACAGGTTCAGGAGTGGTTGGCAGGGGCAGGAGTAGGGGAGGCGAACAGCTCTTGCCTGACGGGTTCTGAGTTACTGTGTGGAGTGACGAATAGTTCGGAAATAAATATTGGTGAGGGCTGCACAACCCACTGAGGCTAAACACCAACCGCTGCTGACCTGATTCCAACTCAAGACAACCCCGAGCGCTACAGGGCAGAACCATGCTCCACAGGCCTTCTGGGCCATGACCTTGCAGAAATAGATCATCAGGCCTTCCATCTGAGGTAACTCTGGGTGGAGTTGAAAGGCACACCTTTCAGTTAGTCATCAGGTGCTTCATTGTTTGTACCACCCAGAGACTCTGCCGCTGAATTTTACATGTGAAAATGGCTGACTTTCCATTATACATGTTTTACCAGAGTAAACACTGCACATGTGTGACTCTTACCTCTCCATGTTTCTCAAAAAATTCACTTTTATGTCGATGCAACGTATCAATGACCTTCGTTAAGATCTGCGGCATTCTGTCTTTAATTGTAAGATATGCAAATGATCTAGAAAAGAGAGCCACATACAGTCTCATTACTTCATAACATTAACACTAGAAGAATGGTCACCTTTGAGTTCCTGGGACCCCTCATTTATGTTAAAATTCCTTTCCAACAATTATTACATGGGAAAACCAGTATTATCTGACCAACATTACCAAAAACCAAATTCACTGCCATCAAGTCAATGGTGTCTCATAGACACCCTACAGGACAGGGTAGAACTGCCCCTGTGAGTTTCTGAGACTGTAACTCCTGACAGGAGCATAGAAGCCCCGTCTTTATCCCTCTGAGCCACTGGTGGTTTCAAACACCTGACCGTGTGGCTAGTGGCCTACACTTTCCTGGTGCACTGACGAAGTTTGTGCTTCCTCTAGTCCCAGACTCCTCCTAACCCCACCCACCCACTGCCATCAGGTCAATTCGATGAGGAAGCAGATAGCTGCCTCCATCTCCTGCAGAGCAGGTCGTTAGTGGGTTTGAACTGCCCATTTTGCAGTTAGTACAGTCAAGGCTTACCCTGTATCATCATCTCCTTAAATTCCCGCCCCCCCCCAAAAAAAAAAAACAACAACAACACCTCTCTGCCATTGAGTTGATTCCAATTCAAAAGTGAACCTAAAGGTCAGGGTAGATCTGCCCTGAAGGGCTTCCGAGGCTATACATTTTTCCAGGAGAAGAAAGTTTCATTTTTCGCCTGCGAAGCTGCTGCTGGTTTCAAACTGCTGGCCTTTGGATTAGCAACCCAAAGCATAACCCTGTCTGCTTAAAAAACCTTCCATTTCCCATTGCATTCTTTATCAAACATTAGTTTAACAGAGTGCTAGAACAGAAAAGGACTTGGTTAGAAGTCAAAGCAGTCTTTAGTCCCAAGTCTGATACTAAGTAATTTCACCTACTTCGGGAGAAATAAGACATTGGATGTAATATCAGTTCATTAAAAGGGTATTTAAAACTATCATGTCTAAAAACATGATGAATTACAGATATTCATGGCCCTGCTTTATTTCTCGATCTACACTTGAAACTTGCTGCCAGAGAGTCAATTCCAATTCATAGCAATCCTACAGAGCAGGGTAAAATGGCTCTTATGGGTTTTCAAAGCTGTAACCTTGAATGGGGGTCAAAAGCCTCATCTTTCTTCCTCAGAGTGGCTAGTGGTTTCAAACTGTTGACCTTTCAGTTAGCAGCCCAACAAATAGCCCACTACATCACCAGGGCTCCGAGTCCACACTTGGTCAATTTTAGTGAGCTTTTTTGTCCTTTAGTCATTTATTTAAGTGCAACCATCCAGGAGGGAGTTTAGATCTTGTTGAAAGCAGCCACATAGTCTTCAAAAGCAGTTATCCGCTCTTCCAGCATATCTGCACCAACTTTATCATCTTCAACTACACACTGTATTTGAAGTTAATTTTAGTGTTTTGCAAGCTTTTACTGTGGCTTTCTCTACCCTCTTCCAACTTGCTCTGCCCCAAATAAAAGGTATGAAGGCTACCTTCTCCCTCACCCAAACAAAACATTTGTGATTTTCTCAAAGGATCAAAGCAGGAAGCTGGTGATGTAAACTTGAACATACTAGTGTAAAACAGTAAAGCTCTTCCTGATTTGGAACATACAAAACCCACCATTTATAGATTATCATAGTTCATTTGATTTTAAAGCAAACAAAAAAATTAGGTGATGAAACTATGCGAACATTTTTAAATACAGAGCAGATATTGGTGATCCCGTCGTTTTTATGATCAAACCACCAGAGACGGTGAAAGCAAGAAAGCAAACACAATCATTTTTTAAACCCTCTGTTCAACTCACAAATTCTAATTTTAATTGGTGTATTAACTATTTTATAATTTTTAAAGTATTTTACAAACTAAGTATTTTACAATTTTTAAAGTAAGGGCTAAACTTTCGTATAGTGCACATAAAAGTTTTAAGAAAAGCATTGAAATATTAAGCATTTTTCTTACTTTTTGAGGTTTTGAATATTCCAAACCTTTCATTTTAATTTTTAAATATCACGAATTCCCCTGGAGGCCCGGTGGCAGAGTGGTTAGGGGTTAGGCTACCAACCTCAAGGTGAGCAGTTTCAAACCACCAGCCCTTTGTACAGGAAAAAGACTAAACCTTCTGATCCACTAAAGCAGCAGTTCTCAAACTGTGGGTTGTGACCCCTTTGGGGGGTCAAACGATACTTTCACAGGAGTCGCCTAAGACCATTGGAAAACACATAAATATTTCACAATATGCAATTACATATTGTTTTGTTATTAATCACTATGCTTTAATTATGTTTATATTCAATTTGTAACAAAAATGTAAGTACATCCTGCATGTATGGATTGTGATGAGTTGTACACACCCCAATAAAATTATTTTTTTAAATGATGATGGCAACAAATGTACAAATATGCTTGACACAATGGATTGTGATAAGAACTATGAGCCCAATAAAATAATTTTTAAAAAATATACCCTGCATATCAGATATTTATATTACAACTCATAACAATAGCAAAATCAGTGATGAAGTAGCAATGAAAATAATGTTATGGTTGGGGGTCACTACATGAGGAACTGTGTGAAAGGGTTGTGGCATTAGGAAGGTGGAGAACCCTGCGGTAAAGAGTCGCATGACAGTCTCACGATGTCCCTCACTGACCCATAACCCTAAAGGGGACAACACGGGAGACACTGTGGGAATTGCACCTGATCTGATCCTGCCACACCAAGGCAAAACACTAAGGGAGTGCGACAGAACAGCAAGGGAACCCAGCGGCTAAGACCCCAGGGATTGCTGAAGGTGGACTTTGGGGCCAGGGCGTGGCCCCAAACCCAACAGACTTAACTGGAAAGCACTCCTAAAGGTCAACAAACAGTCCTTGAACTAACTACAAACTTTTGTTTGTTATTTTTGTCATTGGTTTGTTGTGGTTGTTATTTTGTTGTATACTGTTGCTTGGTTTTTCTGTTTTGTGTTTGTGCATGTTATTATCTCCGCAGATCTGTAAAAATAAGATAGGCTGGATGAATAATCTGGAGGAGAAAACAACAGGACTGACAGTTCCTGGGAGGACATGGGAGAGGGGGAAGTGGGGGGAAAGGTAGTGGTGTTAACAACCCCAGGAACAAGGGAACAAAAAGTGATCCAAAAACAAGGGAACAAAAAGTTATCCAAATCGGTAGTGTGGAGGGTGTGGGAGGCCTGGTGGGGTGTGATCAAGGGTAATGTAACCAAGAGTAATTGCTGAAACCCAGGTTGGGACTGAGCATGATAGTGGGACAGGAGTTAGGTCAAAGGAAATAGAGGGAAGAGCTGAGAAGCAAAGCGCATTTATAGAGGTACATTTGCAAATATATTTATATATGAGGATGGGGAAACAGATCTATGTGCATATAATAGGTTTAGTATTAAGGTAGGAGATGGACATTGGGCCTCCACTCAAGTACTCCCTCAATGCAAGAACACTTTGTTCTATTAAATTGGCATTCTATGATGCTCACCTTCCCAATACAACCGCTGAAGAGAAAGCGGATGAATAAGCAAATGTGGTGAAGAAAGCTGATGGTGCCCGGCTATCAAAAGATATAGCGTCTGGGGTCTTAAAGGCTTGAAGGTAAACAAGTGGCCATCTAGTTCAGAAGCAACAAAGCCCACATGGAAGAAGCACACCAACCTGTGTGATCATGAGGTGTCGAAGGGATCAGGTATCAGGCATCATCAGAACAAAAAAAATCTTACCATAGTGAATGAGGGGGTGAGTGCTGAGTGGAGACCCAAAGCCCATTTGTAGGCCACTGGACACCCCCTTAAAGAGTCTCAGGGAGGAGACAAGCCAGTCAGGGTGCAATGTAGCAATGATGAAACATACAACTTTCCTCTAGTTCCTAAATGCCCACCTCCCACACTATCATGATCCGAATTCTCCCTTGCAAGTCTGGCTAGGCCAGAGGATGTACACTGGTACAGACAGGAAATGGAAACACAGGGAATCCAGGGCGGATGATCCCTTCAGGACCACTGGTGAGAGTGGCCATACTGGGAGGGTAGAGGGAGGGTGGGTTGGAAAGAGGGAACCTCTTACAAGGCTGTACATGTGACCTCCTCCTTGGGGAATGGACAACAGAAAAGTGGGTGAAGGGAAACGTTGGACAGGGCAAGATATGACAAGATAATTTATAAATTATCAAGGGTTCATGAGGGAGGGGGGAAGGGGGAGCGGGGAGCGGAGAGGGTTAAAAATGAGGATCTGATGCCAGAGGCTTAAGTGGAGAGCAAATGTTTTGAGAATGATGAGGGCAATGAATGTACAAATATGCTGGACAATTGATATATGATTGTGATAAGAGTTGTATGAGTCCCTAATAAGACGATTTAAAAATAGAGTTACAGTCTCAGAAATCCACAGGAGCAGTTCTAATCTGTTCTTTATGTTCAACAAGTCAGAATCGAATGGATGGCAAGTGTTTTATTTTTCTTTTGATCTATTTTTAATGAATACTCAGTTCCACGCATATATTTGACTCTTTCAGGGGTCACAAGGAGGTGACCATTTTTTGAAAGACTTTCTTTTCCACTGTATAATTATTACTATTTAACTATAAAATTTTCTCAGCTAGAGTAGGGTCTGACCTGACCTGAGGGCACACTCATTGTGCCCCCAAAGCACCTGGACCTCCCACTCCCCCATCTACTACTCCTGGGTTAGTTCATTTAAGTGTTTTGTCTTTCGTAAGACTTTTGGGGCTAAGGACCTATCTCGAATTTAAATCATCGAATCACTCCAAGAACAAGGAATCGGGACCGCGCAGCTTCGCGCAGGCTAAGACGCCTGGACGACCGCGGTTCAGAGGTCGGTCAGCTGGAGGGTCGCCCGGGCTGCCACTTGGGAAAGGCCACGAACCCCGGCACCCGAGAGCCTGCCGTGGCCTCTCCTGACCCCGGAGCCGCGGCGGCCGCTCGCGCCGGCGAAACCCGAGAAGGCGCCGGCGAAACCCGAGAAGGCGCCGGGGCAGCGGGGCCGGCGCGGCGCCCCCCACCCGATCCCCACAGGCTCCAGGCGAGGCCCGGTACCGCCAAGCGGGAGGACAACGAGGAGGGTCGCGGTGAGGCGAGCGAGACGAACCCCACGTCCTGTCCCGAGAGAGCTTCCGGAGACTCCGCCATCCCCTCCCGCGCTCCGCGACCCAACGGTCAGGCGTCCGCGGCCGCCCACAGAGAGGCGGGCCCCAGCGCGCCACGCGCGGGACGGAGGGGCGTGGCGTCCGCGAAGGGACGACGCTTTTGAATGAGGAAACTTTATTGGCGGCCCTTCAGGAGTCAAACAGAGGCGAGCTGGACCACGCAGGGAACTTCCGCGAGGAGGAGGTGGGCGGGGACAGCGGAACGCCAAAGGCGCAGCGGATGAGGAAGCGGGCGGAAGGCGGAAGCCAGCTGGGCTCGGAGGGCCGGAGGATGAGGGAGCGGAAAAGGTCGCGGCGGAGGGTCACGTGGTTCCGTGGTCACGTGGGCGGGGCGGCCGGGCCCGGAGTTCTTTGCGCATGCGCAGTCGGGCTCGGGGAGGAGCACCTGTCCTAGAGTGGGGTTGGCTGAGGAGGACGAGCCTGCAGCTGCACGGCTCTCTCCCGGGGCTGTGTGGCCGCGAGATCCCGCGACCTTGGCGCGTAGCTCTTGTCTTCCGGCGGAGAGGTTAGTGCACGGCCTTTCCTTAGCAACTGCGCGCTCCCGGCCGCCCTGAGCTGCTCGCGTCGCAGGTCCGGCGGACCGCTGGGGTCCTCCTTCTTGCCTCGAACAGTGATTGAGCTTGGTCGCCTTATCGGGCTGTAGGAAACAATCACTACAGATTTGATGAGCCAGCGAATAGTGGCAAACGCAAACGTAAAATAATCGACATCTTAAGGAACCCGAAGGGACGCTTCAACATCGTGCTACGTGCCCACGGCATCTAGCCTTTCCTAGATTCGGATCGTTCTTCAAACGGTGAACATCGCCGTGTGTTTCAGAGCTTCTCAGTTTAATTGTCTGCTGTGTGTCCTAGCACCGTTGCCCTGATAGAGGACAAAGTGGACCCAAACAGTCTCTCAGAAGAGCAGACTGCAGACTCCTGCGCTCGCCTCTGTTGTGGCGCCTCCCCCGACCCCCAGCTTTTATCACCGACCCGTACTTAGGAGCTCTGGCACTTCCAACCCGCCAGCCGCTCTGTGAGAGGAAGATGTGGCGGCCCGGAAGCCCTGCGCAGGTGGGCAATTCCACGGTGCCGGCAGCATTTAGGTTTCTGAAATGCATGTTTTACTGGTACACCGCGTGTGTTGCTTGTCCTCTGCAATGTAATGTAAGATCCAACATAGGGGCTACTGGCTGTTTGTTTACAGCCGCATTAGCCGCAACCAGGACAGTGTCAGGCACGCGGTTGGGACTCCGTTCGTTTGTTGAATGGATTATTAAAAATACAAGATATAAAGGCGCCGCTTAATACATTGGAGAAGTCTATAATGTGAAGCACGCAAGGATGTGGGCTGTGCGGTGGTTGGAGAGGGCCCCACTGCGTAGGACACATTTAAGCAAAGACCTGAAAGAAGCGAGGGCGTGAGCCCTAACTGCCCCCCCTCCCCCGGGAGGAGCTGGAGCCAAATGAGCGAGAGGGAAAGTTCATTTAATGAAATCAGATTGGCGCAGTTCCAGCCTGCACTCACGGGGTTGCAACGACCAACATTCTAGGCGACGGAGAGGAAGGCCTTAGGAGGGAGAGGAGTTGGAGACACCGTTTAGAGAAGCGGTTCTCAACCTGTGGGTAGCGAACCCTTGGTGGTAGAACGACTCTTTCACGGGTCGCCTAAGACCGTATTTCCGATGGTCTAAGGAACCGAGACACCGCTCCTCTATCCATCCCCAGGCGGGTCCGCCCACATGCACATGTGCTGATCTGGTGGGAAAGACGCTATCTCAACTTTCGCACTGAAGTTGGCTTTTTTACGCATACTGTCGGAAAATGTAGTTTACTGTTATGTTCTTTACCCATGCTACACCATGCTTCCAGACAACATTTCATGTATTTGTCAATAGAAATATTTCACAATATATAATTACATATTGTTTTTTGTGATTCATCACTATGTTCAATTTGTAACAATGAAAACACATCTTGCCTATCAGATGGTTCATAACAGTAGCAAAATGACAGTGATGAAGTAGCAACGAAACTAATTTTATGGTTGGGGGTCACCACAACATGAGGAACTGTATTTAAGGGTCTCGGCATTAGGAAGGTTTGGAACCACTGGTTTATAGAATGTTACTGGAAAGGAGTTCAGAAGAAAGGTGTGCTGGGTGGAAAGGGACATGGGGTCAGGAGAGAGTTGTTTTCAAGGGAGAAGATAGCACATTCATCTGCTGATAGGAATGCCCCAATAAATAGGGGAAAGTAAAAGGCATGGCAGAGAGGGGAGAATGACTGAGTCATGACTGCAGTGGGAAGGGAGAGATGAGCTTCGGTGTACAGATGGAGAACTTAGCTTTGCAGAGGAGTTGGGCTGCTAACTGAAAGTTTGGCCAACAGATGCCACCCGCCGCTCCCCTGGAGACAGAAGCAGCTTTCTACTCCTGTAAAGATTTACTGATTTGAAAACCCACCGGGACAATTCTGCCCTGTCCTATAGGGTCTCTGTGAGTTTTGGGTGTGTGGCTGTGGAAGGCAAAGCAAGGGATATGGGCCCAGGGGCAACGGTGGGCAGATGTGTGATGGTGGGAATGTTCTCTCCTGTTTTTCCTGACAGTGAAAGAGGAATCAGGGCCATTCTGCAGGAGGAAGGAAGAGGAGGCACGGAGTGTTGAGCGGAGAGAATCGAACAGAGTAGGGAACTGTAGGAAGCCTGTTGATCCCCATGAAAGGTCCACCCAAAGTTAGGGGTCATGATTGTAAGGTGAGGCCAGCAGTAAGCGTGCAGGCTCAGATCAGGTGAATGAGATTAATTAGGATTGCACTTGTACCAAGTGGGTGTGCGGCAGAGAGGGGCCCTAAGGATTCAAGGTGAGTCAGAGAGTGAACAAGAGAGGAAAGAATAATGAGGGAAATTGAAGGCCTAAGGAAATAATTAGCCCAATGAATGAATGGGCAGCAGTCCAACAACCCTGAGGTCAGGAAAACTGGCTGGTGCCCGCCTACCACTACCAACTGCTCTGAAAAGGACCACATTAGAAAGTCCTGGGTAGAGTAGGAGAAAAATCTGGCACAAAATTCAAAATCATCAACGAGACCAGACTCACTGGTCGATAAGAAACAGGTTGAACCCCTGGACGACTGTAACCCTGAGTCCCCCTTCAGGTCTGGTGTGGGATTTAGCCCTGTGCTAGAATCATCAACCTCAGAAGACCAGAGGGGGCAGCATTTACAAAGGCCCAGTTCAGAGGGTTAGGACAGGGGAGGCATGAAAACAGAAAGCGGTGGGGGAGTGGGATGAGGGCTGGCACACAGAGGGCTCTGCAACAGATGAGTTGAAACAAAAGATATACGACTTGTTGAGCGTAAAACTGGTAATCTGCTCTGCAAACCTTCACCTAGTCCCAATGTGAAAGTTAAGTAAGAGGTCCTTTGCAGCAAATTTGCCCATTGCCAAATTAAACTAATCAAACCCATTGATCAACTGGCAAGGAATAAGATGAGTTGAAGGTGACTCACAATAAATAGGTAATTGGGCTAAAACTAAGTGGTTTACTGAATGCCAACTTTTGAAAAAACTGGGAAGAAAGCATCAAGTTGTACATCTTAAATCATTCTGTGACTCCTCCTTGTCCTTACCCTTTAAAATTTTTAAAATCATCTTATCAGGGGCTCTTACAGCTCTTATAACAATCCATATATCAACTGTATCAAGCACATTTGTACATATGTTGCCATCATCATTTTTAAAACATTTCCTTTCTACTTGAGTCCTTGGTATCAGCTCTTTTTTCCCTCCCTCTCCCACCCTTCCACCCTCTTGATCCCTCAATAACAAATTATTTTCATATTTTACACCATCTTCTGTCTCCACCCACATTTCTGTTGTTCATCTCCTTGGGAGGCAGGTGTTAATAAGTCTATCATTGTGGTCGTTTCCCCCTTTCTCCTCCTTCCCCACCTTCCCCCTACCCTCATGGTATCACTACTCCCATTATTGTTCCTGAGGGGTTTATCTGTCCTGGGTTCCCAGTGTACATGTTCCGGTCTAGCCAGATCTGTAAGGTAGAACTGGGGTCATGGTAGTGGGGGAAAGAAAGCATCAAACTAGAAGAAGGTTACGTGTTGCGTTTGTGCTATACTGCACCCTGGCTAACGTGTCTCTTCCCTATGATCCTTCTGTGAAGGGATGTCCAATTGTCTACAGATGGGCTTTGGGGCTCCACTCCAAACCCCTTGTTCCCATCGATATGATTGTTTTTGGTCTTCTGATACCTGATCCCATAGATACCTTGTGATCACACAGGCTGGTGTGCTGCTTCCATGTGGGCTTTCTTGCTTCTCAGCCAGATGGCCACTTGTTTAATGTCAAGCCTTTAGGACCCCAAATGCTATATCTTCTTTTCTTTTTTTTTTTTTGATGCTATATCTTCTAATAGCCTGGCACCATCAGCTTTCTTCACCACATGTGCTTATGCACCATTTTGACATACTCTTCTTTTAAAGTTCAAAAACTCACTGCTATCAAGTCAAGTCTGACTCATAGTGAGCCTGCAGAACAGAGAGCTGCCCCACCCCCACCCCGTGGGTTTCCCAAACTGTAAATCTTTGTGGGAGGAGATAGTCTCATCTTTCTCCCTTAAAGAGGCTGTGGTTCCAAACTGCTGCCCTTAAGGTTGGCAGTTGAGTGCATAACCCACTATGCCACCAGGACTCCACACTTCTTAAAGGATGTGATGCCAGGAGGCTTCAAAAGCCCATTCTGTTTCAGCTCTATTTGCCCACAAACGTTCTGCAGCCCCTCTCGTCTAGTGGAATGAATGGTGATGCCTTAGAGATTGGAAAAGACTGTGTTGTTTTAATCTCGGCAGTGTGCACCTGTGTGCCATTTCCATTCTCCCCCAGCCTCAGTTACTGCAGCTGTACAATGGCCGGAGTCATTATAAAGTCCAGCAGAGGAGCCCTGCATGTGTATCCACTCCCACGCCCGTGGAGTCATTCCTGACTCGAGATAACCCTGCAGGGCTGGGTAGAGCTTCCCCTGCGCGTGTCTGAGACTTACTCTTCACGGGAGTAGAAAACCTCATCTTCCTCCCAGGGACCGGGTTGTAGTTTGAACTGCTGACCTTGTGGTTAGCAGCCCAACACTTAACCCAAGCACCAGGCTAGTCTCTCCCAGTCTCGCCACGTTGTGACAAACGTGCCTCAAGCATGCATTTGACCGTGTGAGCTTCTCGTGGAAGGTTCTGGCATCCCCCACCTGTAGAAACATCAGTAACACTTGTCAGCCATTGGGATCTGACCCTTTTCAAATCTCTCTTGCCACTCCCTGGCCCTCCCTCTCCCCGCTGGAGTGTCCCCGTTTGCCAAGTCAATAAGACTGTGCACCGGGGTGGGCGTGGGCGGTGGGCGAGGATGCCTCTGTCTTGTTTTCAGGATCCAGCTCACATGTCACCTCTTCGAAGATGCCTCAGATCCCCTGAGCCACAGGCTTCCCTCTCTTTCCCCCTCATCTTTCTCCTGAGGAACGACTTGTGTGCTTGAACAGCCAACTGCAGTTCCGTGAATTAATACAGCCTTTGCAGCCAGGATGAGCCGTGGTGGCATAGTGTTGGGCTGCGAGCCACAAAGTCAGCCACTTGAAACCACCAGCCAATCGTGAGAAAGATGGGGCTTTCTATTCATAAAGAGTTGCCGTCTCGTAATCCCATGGGGGCAGCGCTACCCTGTCCTGCAGGGTTGCTATGAGTCAGTGTTGACTCCGGTGGGCAGTGAGCTTAATCGTTTGCTTTCTAACCATAGCCTTCATTACTCCCATGAAAGGACCTTTCATTGTTGTAGTGGGTCTGGGCAAGAAGGTGGGGGGCCTTACCTGGCCGGATGAGGTGAGTCAGCTGTAAGGGATTGCCATTACCATCCTGCTGGGTATAAACCCAGCCATCTCAGCAGGAAGCGGGCGGGGCAGGGTGTTTCTTACTACCAGCCAGAGAGAACAGCGGAGAGTGTAGCTTATCTGGACCCTGAGATCCTGCACATTGACCGTCCTCGATGCAGGACAGTTGTGACTCAAGAAGGGCCTCCGACGAGCAGCAGCGCCAGGAGCCAGCACACGAGACAGCAACACCGGCCCACAGAGCTAGTGAAGTGAGTGCTTTGGGGCAGGAGGCCAGCTTGAGTGGGGTGCAGCTGCAGGAGCAGGAGGTGAGTGCCTTTGAGTGAGGCTTACAGTGGAGTGGCATGCCCTTTGGGCACTTATTGGCGACCCTAAAAGAGCTTTGTAATTGCCTGAGCAGGGCAGAGGCCTGGCCAAGAGGCCAAGGGCAATAATGACTGCCTGGAAGCACCGCAGAGAAGAAACCATCCTGGCTGAACAACTATCTTGAGCAGTTCTCCCCTGAATCGTAACCCATTCACTTCCCTGATAAACCCATGCGTGTATTGTCTGTGGATTCGGTGTGGCCATTGCTGTGAATGGTTGAAGTCAGTGCTGGGACACGGGGATAGGGGACGGAGGCAGGTCTGACCCCCTCCCATATAGCAGTGGACTTTGGGGGGCCAGAGGACATCAGATGTGGCCCCCAGCCCTATTTTGCAGTCTGATGGCAAAGCTGTTGATAGTGAGGACGGAAGGTATTAGAGGCGCTCTGGTGGTGGTTACACCCTGGGCTGCTAACTGCCAGACCAGCAGTTGAAAACCCCTCAGGACAGACAGAGCTTTCTACTCCTGTAAAGAATTACAGTGTCAGAAACTCACAGGGGGGTGGGGAGGAGTGCAGATCTGCCTATAGGGTCTCTAAGTGTTGAGTGTGTTATACAAAGGGATTTGTAACTAAAGATTTTTAAAGTAGTTGATATGCTAATGAGTCAAAGATGACACCCACCCCCAATCACCCTTGCTCCTTTTTAAGGGCCGTCCTTGTCTTGGTCCCTACACAGCCATCCTGTTCTAACGCACAGGCTCGCCCTGGACTGGAGTAGGCTCCATAACTGCTGGTCTGTTTTCTGTGTCCTTTCGTTGTTCTCTGAATAAGAGCTTTGCTGTCAGTCGTCTGTTAGAAAGAAGAGGGGGTTGGGGGAGCCTGGAGAAACTGGTGCAAACACCTTTGGTTTGAAGCCCGGTCAGGCGCTTACTGAGATGGCTTGCATGTACTACAAGGAACTGTATGACTGAAATGAGTCTGCGGCCTAGAGCAAGATAAGGTTTGCAAACACCTGTGACCTCTGTACCCCTTTCCTCCTAGCTCCTGATGTGGCCATGCCAGCCAGACTCCTGCGAGCCCTGGACCGGTCACAGCGCCTCTTACTGAAAACATGCCCATGCCAGAGACCTGCTCCATCGAGGAGGCTGGGCACCGCCGCATGCCGCACTCTGGCCAGCACACACAACCTGGCCATGGGCCTCCCTAACCCGGCCGTTCACGGTGTGAATCGGCCCCAGGGCCTGGACAGCAGGACCCCAGGCTCATCACATAGTGCCACCGTGTCATATCGGATCCATCCCATGCAAGGCCGAGAGGACTGCCTGCGCCTTCCAGCCGCCAAGCCTTTGGGGCTTCCCAGCAAAGTGTCTCACAAACCAAGCCTGCTGGACTCACAGTGGTTTGTGCCAATCCTAAAGAAGCATAGCTCCTCTATCTCCACGGAGACACGTGTCCCCAAGCAAGACTTCCCACTCAAGAGACCACTCAAAGCCCCCAGGACCAAGCAGCCCTCCAGGACCAACCTGCCGGTGCTATCCGAGAACGAGGTACAGTGGGAGGTGGCACCCAGGGGCAGTAGAATCACATCCTCTGTCCACTGCAGCGCCTTCCCCGCCGCGTTCCGACCTGTTCTGCCCAGAAGGAATCCAGACCCTAGTTTTCAGGAGTTGATGATGCTGACAGAGGATATAGGCAGAGAGAGATGGAAGTATCGTCTATGAATGTGCCCTGAGCGTGCTGTGGTCAGAGTGCTGGGCTGCTAGCCAAAGCGTCAGCTGGGCGAGGGATGATGTGGCCTTCTGCTCTGTGCTGTGCGGTCCCGATGAGGCAGACCAGAACCCTGCAGACAGAGTGGGTTAAATGCTGGCCTGCTAACAGCAAGATCAGGAGTTCAAAATCCTCAACCCCTCCGTGGGAGAACAATGAGGCCTTCTGCTCCGGTAAAGACAGATAGTTTAAACCCACAGGGGCCATTCTACTGTGCTAAGGCCACTGCGAATCAGAATCGACTCCATGGCATGGAGTTAATGAGTCACAATCGGCTGACTGACAGCTGGTAGGGAGTCGTCTAGTTTCTAAAAGTTTACATCAGCTACGGACTTGAGACTTTGAAAAAGAGGATAAGTATTAAGTCCAGCCTAAGAATGGTACTGTATTTTTAAAAAAAACCTCTCTGCCTTGGAGTCGATGCTGACTCATAGTGGCCCTTGGACATGGTAGCTCTGCCCCTATGGGTCTCTGAGGTTGTAAGTCTTTACGAGAGCTGAAAGCACCCCAATCAAGAGAAGCTGCTGGTTTTGAACTGCTGACCTTGTGGTTAGCAGCCCAACAAGTAACCACTGTGCCACCAGGATTCTGTATCAACAACTTTAAAAATTAAAAAAAATCAAGCTGTTGAAATTCTTCATCAAATTAAGACATTTACCTTTTTAAAAAACAGCTCTGCTGACACGTCTGAGTCATTAATGTATAGTGACTGGCCGGTGGTGTGAGTTGGGGTGCTGCTTTATTCTTTGAAGGGAGCGCATGGGCGTCTCCGTGGTACAGTTCTCACCTTCTGCTCAGGGGAAACCCAGTTCAAGTCCTGGCCAGCACCCTTCACGTACAGCGGTTGCCCATCGGCCAGCGGAGGCTCATACATTGCTGTGACCCAGACAGGTTTCAGCAGAGCTTCCAGACCAAGACAGACTAGGAAGACACGCCTGGCGATCCACTTCCAAAATGGAGTGGCTCACAGTGGTCTCACCCACGGCTGCGCAGAGGGGTGGCATGGGAACAGGCTAGGCTTCCTTTACAGGGTTGCTGTGAGCTGGGGGCTAAATCTGGTGGTGCCAACAACAATCCTGGGAAGTTTGGAGCAGGGATGGAGTGGGTGCATGCGTCTCTTCCCTGGACGTTTAGAGGCTGTGGGAATTTGCAGCAGCAACAGCAGCAGCTGGCATCTGTTTCCCTCCTCACTGATAGAGCTGAAGGGCCAGGATAAGCCTTCCTCCCCTCGAACTGTGCCTTGTACGGAGCGTAGCTGTGTTCAACCAGAAGGCTGGGAGGTGGGGAAGGATAGAAAAGAGGCTGAGGGTCCCTCCGTGTGCCGGCCCATTGGTTCCGACCCATAGCAGCCCTGTGTGCCACAGAAGGAAACCCCACCTGTGCCTGGCCCTCCTCACAGTGGTTCTGTCCTCCGAGGCAGCTCTGGGTCCATCTACCCTGAAAAGATGGGGGGTGATTAACGCTTGATCCGCTCTTCTGGGTCTACCAGGGAACGGGACAGGCGCTCTTGGTCTTTTTAACCTCTTCATTTGAGACATAAACCCTACACACATTTAGTGTGTGTGTGTGTGTGTGTGTGAGAGAGAGAGAGAGAGAGAATTTTCCTGGGCAGCTCACTTTGAAAAGGCATGCATGCCTTCACTCTGCCCTGCTTAAGAAGTTGGCGATGGATTGTGTTTACCTTGGGTTCTGGTTTTCCTGAGGCTTTTGTATGGTGTCTTCAAACTGTGTTCCCTCTGTGGGTACCACTCTCTCCCTTTTCTTAACTCCTGCTGTGTTGTCTGTGGTTAAACACACACACACACACACACAGTCAACATGATTGCTGCAAAATCACAGAAACCTTTACTGAACAAAAAGGTCAAGATATGGAGCTATTGTTTCTTGAAATAGCTTCCTTCTGGAGGCAGGGTTTCCTTCTCTGGCACCCTGCAGGGACCCAGTGTGTGCTCCTTGCAGATGTGCCTGGAGATTTGGGAGCAGAAAGAAGCCTGAAGAGGCCAGATCAGGCTGCAGGGTGAGCAGGGTAAGGCTTCCAGTAAAATTCTGGTAGGACACCTCTGGCCACCCTGGAGGAGTAAGCCGAGGATGATCCAGAGCTGTCCTCAGTGCCCTGTCCTGGCCTTTGTCTTGCCCATGCTGCTCTCAGTTTTGATCAGACTCCTTCCTCATAGGCCCCCTTTGAGGCGCTCTTTCCAGATTACCTGTTCAAGGTCCTCCAAACGTTTGCATAACCTTCTGAGCTGACGGACAGTCTGCCTTGAATTTAACTGGCCCATCAGATTTCCTGGATGAGCCCAGGTGACGTAGTGGCTACATGTTGGGCCATGGACCTGACCTGAGCCACCAGCTGCTCTTCAGGAGAAAGACGCGGCTGTCTACTCCCGTAAAGGGCGGCAGTCTCGGAAGCCCAGAGGGGCTGTTCTCCCCATCCTGTGGGGTTGCTGAGTCAGCACTGCCGCAATGGCAGCGTGGTTTTGGTTTCTGGAGCAGATTCTCTTGGAAGCGACTGCCTTCACTGGACTTTGAATTTAACAAGACTAAGACAGGTGTCTTTCAGAGCGCACTTGTCTGTAGCTGTCCATAGATCGCAGGGATGTGCACAAGCACTGGATTTGCAATACACCCGTGCTTGGGTGGACTGGGGTCCTAGTAGCAGTCCTTTCTGACCCACCCTCGTGTGTACATGCACACACAGTCGAGAGTGTACACAGGTTTCATGGAATGCCCTTTCCCCTGGCTAGGAGCAATGCAGTGTGCTACTTGCCATCTTATCCCCGCACCCCCCCCCCTCTTGTTTCATCCAGTTTGGGCAGACCAAGTGCATATCAGGACTCGGTAATGGACTCTGGCAAAATCCCACCATGACATATCCTTGCCATACGTGTTCTTTACACATGCACACACAACACAAATGTGTTAGGTGCATGGACAGTCATGGGCCAAACACTGGCCAAACCTGTCAGCCTTAGAAACACCTGTGTCTGTTGGCTGGAAACCAGAACAAAGCCCCGTGGGTCCTTCCTAGGGTGTCGGCTGCCCGTGTAAGGCTACAGAGGCTGACACACCAGCGCCTGGTAGCGATGCTGCTTTGAAATAGCTGGGTCACACTTGTTTGGAAACAGCCTGCCTCTGTAAAGCGCGCTCTCGGCTTCTTTGGCGAGTGTCCAAGCGCGGGGTCAGGAAAGCCCGCCCGCTGGTCTTTCTGGAGCATGTGTCCACTGAGCAGAAGCCCACCCCTCCTGCTCACGAGCTAGGCGCCCTCTCCACCAGCCTGTGAGATGTCAGAAGGAAGCATTCAAGGGCTAGCTCTGGTGACTGAGCCGCCAACTGCTGGGTAACCCGCCCTGCACCACTCTCATTGGCACAGGACCTGATGTACTGCACGGCCTTCGCCACAGCAGACGAGTACCACCTGGGAAACCTCTGCCAGGACCTGTTGGCCCGCGGGTACATGGAAGTCACCAGCCTGCCCAGAGGTAACGGCTGCTTGAATCCAGGGCCAAGAGGCTTTAAAAAGGACCGGGAAACAGTTGTCCTCTGATACGGTGGTGAGCACGCACTTGCGCAGAGCTCACTCCCGCCCGGAGGGTTGGGTCATGAGTGAGGCTGGCTCTGTACAGATGCCCCTTAAGGAGAAGAGCAGAAAACGTGTTCACCGAGAACAGAGGCCTCAGATTAAAATTAGGATGGCTTCTGAAGCTTTACTTATAGCATGGCTTTCTAACGTGGGTGAGGTCACCCCTGGGGACAAGGAAGCAACGAATGATCCAGAAACCGAAATTCACTGCCACGGAGTCAATCCCGACCCTGTGGGGCCGAGTAGAGCTGCCCCTGTGGGTTTCCAACACTAACTCTTTACGAGAGTAGACAGCCTCATCTTTCTCCTGAGGAACAGGTGGTGGTTTCAAACCCCTGATTTTGTAGTTAGCAGCCCAACACCTAACCACTGCACCTGGAATGATGGGGGGGTGGGGGGGAGGTGCATTGCAAAAGCAGATAATCTATGCTTTATCCTGGCTTATGGGCTACATTACAAGAACTTGTTATTGCCAATGGGGTACCGAGTGTTTGTCTATTTTTCTGAGAAGATGCCAGTAAGCCAAGTTCATTTGGGAAACCATGATTTTTAGGACCACGGTGACTTGAGTCGGTGTTTCAGAAGAACTCAGGAATTTTTTAGATGTTCAGTTGTTGTTCATTACCTCGTGGTGACCCCACATGATGGAGGAGCAGAATGCGCCGTGTACCTGTCCCTCTGAGGGAGGGTCCCCTCATTGGCACTGGTCTCTGCGTCACTGTGATATCAGTCCTGATCACATCGCCTAAGCAAGCGAGACAAAAGCCTGGCACTGGTTTTAGAAGGATGAACCATCAAATGGCACAGGAAAGGGACGGCCATGTCTGTGTCCCTTGAACAGTTTCCTTTAGACTGATTATGAAGAATGTTCATTTCTTGGACCTTCGTTATCTTGAAGCCAAACCTTTACTTATTAGCCAGTTCAGTGATCACTGAGTCCTACTGGGTGGGGACGGCAGGTTTAAACAGCACAGCAGCACTGCTGTGGGATGTCCCTGCCGGTCTTGTTCATGTTCCCGGTCGTGGCCGGAAGCCTGGTAGGGAGGTAGGCGCTGCTGTAGGAACCCAAGACGGAATGGGTTCCTGAACGCCTGTGCTGTGGACCACCTGTGACATAGCTTCTCTTCCACGTATTTTCAAATCATAGATGCAGCAAATATTTTGGTGATGGGCGTAGAAAATTCTGCAAGAGAAGGCGATCCTGGCATGATATTCTTCTTCAGGTAAGACAGAAAAGATCCTCCGAGAGGCGTGCTCGTGGAGGGGCAGCCTTTAAACATACAGGTCCATCTCTCAGCAGTCACTGTGCCCCCCAAATTGCTGGAATTGAGTCTTGGCCAGGTGATTCTTACCTGCTGGGGGAGAACCTGCCAGTGAGGAATTCTCTGCTAAATCTGGTAAAGACAAGACATTTGTGAACAGGTTGATCACCTTCCTTGTTTTTCTCTTCCTGTTGTCCTGGGCTTTGATAGCTGAGTTGAGGGGAAGCATCTTTGGTCCTCTTCCCCCAGCAATGTCTCTCCTTAGACCTGGACCCCTCCCCGTCCTTCTCTCCCCTCCTCCTGTAACCCTGTCCCCACATTCCCATCCCTCTTTCCCTCCCCAGAGACTTCAGATTCGCACCCTGTCTGGTGCACCCTTTATTTAATGGTTTGATGCCCAGTTCCACAGAGTAGCCAGCTGGGAATGATACTGATGATAGAAGCCACTGAACGCAATCTGCTCTCCTCCCGGCCTGGATGGAGGGCTTTTGTTCAGCGCTGCCACCGAGGACACTGAGGGCCATCGGATGAGTGCAGTCCCTGCAGTCAAGTGGCTGACAGACATGGGGGCTCTAGCTGCAGAGCCAGCAGTGTGAAACCACCAGCCGCTCCAAGGGAGAAAGACAGGGCTTTCTATTCCTATAAAGAGTTACGGTCTCAAAAAAAAAAAAAAAGAGTTACGGTCTCAGAAACCCACAGGGGCAGGTCTACCTGTCTCGTGGGGTCACTATGAGTCAGCATCGACTCAAAGGCAGTGAGTTTGGTTTTGTAGACCCCCAAGGAGCGGTTCTACATCAGAATTGACTCCATGACAGTGGGATGGGGTTGCTGACGTACATCAGACTTATGTAGGCCTCACGGTCGGCACTGTTCAATAGGAATAGAAGTCAATCAGTTTTGAATACAGAGGCTCCCTGAAATTAACTTCAGTACACATGCTTAAACCCAACATATCTGAAATATCATTTGAACACTATAAAAATAATTGGTGAAGTATTTTTTAGTCATGACCGAAGATGCTCTTTCCCCCAATCAGACACCAACCCCCAGCGCCACCGCGGAGGAGAAAAACAGGGACTTTTTTAAATCGCCGTACTCTGCACCTTGGCAGCCTGGGTGAGACACATTTCAAGTGCTCAGCAATCACTTGGGATTTCTGGGTCCCAAGTGCTCTTGATGGGCATGGAGCCAGCCATCTCAGGACCTGGCTCCTGACTGGAAGAGTCTCTGACTCCTGCTCCTGCTTTACCTTGCTCACGCATGGCCATCAAGTCCAATTCCAGCTCACAGCCACCTCTCAGAGAGTAGGGCTGCCCCTGTGCTTTTCCAATATTGTAAACCATTTTGGGCACAGATAGAAAGCCTCATGTTTCTCTGGAGGTTTGAACTGCTGACCTTGCAATGCATAACCATTAAGCCATCAGGGCTACTCCTATTTGGCCCTCAGCCACCCTAGACTCTTGCCCTGATCCCCACCTGCGCTCCCTGCCTTGCCCTGCCCCCTTGTTCCTTGTAGGCAGCTTTGTTACTAGGTAGTTCTGAAAGCTACTCTTCCTGTTTAAAAGTCCATGGGTTTTGACCAGCCCCCTTATCAGAAAGCTCCCTGAATCTGGCTCCTGCCCGCCCCTCTAACTGGTTGCCCCCATTGTCTCCCACTTCCAGAGCCATGGGAACTGCTAGCCATTCAGTGAAGGCTCTCTGGTCCCTGGCACCCTTTCTCCCCACCTCAGAGCCAACAGTTCCTGAGCAGCATAGTGCCGCCTCCTCCCGACTCGCCGACTCCCTCTGCTGGGCATCCATAGCATGCGCTGCATAGCCGCGCTGGCATCTCGCACGTGGCTTTGAAATGGGTGGGTGGCTTAAGGGTCAGTCTTGTGGGGACCAGCAGTTCCCTGAGGATAGGGACTAGACTGCCCGCCCTCGTCCTTGTTTTGCAAATGCTAAACGCAGACACACGTGCACTGAGCTGGCAGCTCAGCAGGTGTTTGAAGAATGAAACGAGGCCCCCATTTTTCCAGCCAGCTACCTTCCCCAGCTTCCCTCCCCTCGGCTCACCGCCCGGCCTCTTGATCCCCTAAACCAGGTGGTCACACTGGCGGCCCAGGGCCCCATGCGGCCCCTGAGGTAATTTTTGTGGCCCACAATGCTCTGAAATAAAATGTAAGCGCTATTTTCTTCATAACATTTTTATCTATTTTCATTTTATTTCAGAGCATCTAGGCCACAAAAAGTTACCAATGGGCCGCCAGTTTGACCCCCCCCCCTGCCCTAAACCATGTAGCCTGCCCCTTTCAGAAACCAGAGCGTACAGTTTGCAGGTCCTAAGTTCTATCAAAGTCAGAATCGCCGGTGGCTTCTTGGCATTTCCTCAGGAAGCACTATGAGGCTGGGATTCCCTCGGCTCTTCACGTGACGGCGATGAAAGCCTGTTCTTCCTGTGTATTCTTGTCCCATCGCTAAGACCAGGGGCTCATGAAATCCTCGCTCCGCTTTCTGTGCATCGGCGCTGAGCACGTGTGACACGATGAGATGCCTAGAGTCGCAATGACAGTTTAATGCTATGAACCATGTGAGAAAGCACGTCTCTCAGAGGTCACCATTCATCAAAAATCAACAAAGGGACTCTTTTTTTAGCACCTTCCATCCAGGGACCAGGATGTCACATCAGATCCACCAGGCCATTCCACTTTGAAAAGTCACATCCTGGATCTGCCTGGATCTGTCCAGAATCCCCCGAGCAAGGTGGCCTCCCATGTGACCCCACCGCGCGGGTGCCGCCACCTTTGACTTCGCTGATTCTTTCCTTCTCTTAACTCAGGGAAGGAGCGGCTGTGTTCTGGAATGTGAAAGACAAAACTGTGAGTAAAACTAACATGAAGGCGGACGTGTAAACTGTTTGCCACCAATAAACTGTGCAGAGCATACCGGTGAGGACACAGGAAGGGAGCTCTTGGGAGAGGGATTGACCGTCCACCACTGATGATTCAGCACTGCCGATTTATTGACAAAGTCGTTTTCCAAACTCCTCCGGGCTTTGTTGCTTATTTCCAGCCGCCCACATGCTCCATTCTCAGGGCACATGTCAGAACCGTGCCAGCCACTGTGCAAACAGAGGGAAGGAAATCTGCACTCGGTAATTCACAAAAAGAATGAGGTGTGCATTGTTCTCTGGGAGCAAGTGGGGCCAATCTTTGCTTCGGCCCCGTTTTCTAGCACTCGGTGACAGCCAGAATATGCACCAAGAGTTTGTTAAATATATCCATGGGCGAGGCTGCGTGATGTAGTTACAGTACAACATCACATGACAAGCAAACCACCCTAAGACCAGGGTTGGTTTGAAGAATGGTCTTCCTATAATCTGTTTTACTAAAAGATACACCGGATGTGCCAGGGACCTCTTGGGGAAGAGGAAGTATAAATTAGCATAAGAAAGCTTTATTCAAAGTCAGTAATAAACAACAACAGCAAAACTCCACAAATCTTGACCTTTTTTCAAGACTGCTTTCATAAATGATGTTTGGATTCTAAAATCAGAGAATAGTCTAGCAGCATTTATCAAATTCGTAAGTGTGCGTGTCTTGTAATCTAACAATCCCTCCAAAGCCACCTTCACAAAGGTGCGCCCAGAAGGACAGTTCTCTGTGACTTCATTACGGTGAAGAGCAGACACAGCCGCCTGCTGATGGCCGTGGAGGATGCTTGAATAAACCATGGCTCCTTCGTTGCAGAGAACAGCACTGAGGAATGAATGTTCCTGTGCACAGAGGGAACCCACGTGATGTGAAAGACAGAATAAATAAGCATGCAGTGAAGGGAGACGTCGGACAGGGCAAGATGTGACAAAACAGGAATTTATAAAGTACCAAGGGCTCATGAGGGAGGGGAGACCAAGGAGGCAGGGAAAAAATGAGGACCTGATGCCAGGGGCTTAAGTGGAGAGCAAATGTTTTGAGAATGATGAGGGCAATGAATGTACAAATGCGCTTTACAAAGTTGATGTATGTATGGATTGTGATGAGTTGTATGAGCCCCTAATAAAACGATTAAAAATTAAAAATAAATAAGCATGCAGAAAACCACGCATAAGAGTATGCACCCTGATTCATGATGGTTGCTTGTGGGGGCGGGGAGTGGGTGGGCAGGGCTTCGGGGGGGGGGTGTTGTCTAACAGGAGGGGCACAGTGGTTAGGCACTGGCTGCTAACGGAGATGTCTGTGGTTCAAGTCCCCCAGCTGCTCCCCAGCAAGAAGAATCTTGCTCCCATAAGGATGGAGCCTCCAAACACTACTTAGAGTCTCTCTAGGTTGGGATGGACTCAGTGCCAGTGTGTGGGTGTCCTTTAAAAAGAGCCTCGGGGCACAATGGTTGACCAGGAAGAGGGCTTCTCACTGAAAGGTCTGTGGTTCTGACCCACCAGCCACTCTGCGTGAGAGACGTGAGGCCGTCGGCTCTCATACCGATGGACAGCCTCAGAAATACAGGGGAAAGTTCTCCTCAGTCTCATAGAGAGGCTGTGAGTTGGAATTGACTGTGGCTTTATATTATTTTAGAAAAGGAAAAAAAAATGTATCAAAATCTCTAATTGGTGATTTTCTTCGAGTGGTGAGATGCATCCGTTGTGTGTGTTGTGAGCCTCTGCGTTTCCACCGGCAATGGACATGCCACTGGGTTGGTGCCTGCTGACGCTCGGTTTGCTTTGTGCCTTTGTCTTCCTTAAAAAAACAACCATAGAAGACATGTCATTTATTCGATGGAATGACAAATGGTCATGGCAGGGATGCGCCTGCAGGCTTGCATGTGCGAGTCCCTCAGGACCTAAGAGACCCATTCCTCTCCTTGCAGATGAAGCATGTGATGCAGGTCCTGGAAAGACACGAGATTCAGCCCTACGAGGTCGCCCTGGTACACTGGGAAAACGAAGAGCTGAGCTACACCAAAGCAGAGTAAGCAGGAAGGCATGCGTGGGGAAGCAGGAGAGCAGACAATCTTTATGGACTTGGAGCCTGGCTTTCGGGACAGCTTTTAGTACAGTCGAAATACCATTGTGTCGACTCGTGGATCAGTCTAACTTCACAAGCCACCCACAACGTAAAACAAATAGCTGAGCAGCCTGACCCAGTAGCATAACCTGCCTGTGTCCGATGGACCCCAAACAAGCACTCCACACTTTCCCGTTCATCTGGACTGTGGATGGAAGGGTAGCCAGGGTGAGCTAGGAGAGCCACTGTCACCACACGGGCACCTGCAGGACTTCGGAGCTAGTAACTCACTTAGCCCTTCCCTGGGAGCACTTTCCCTGCCCAGAGAGCCTGCCGAGGCTCCTGTCTACCCCACCCCCACCCGTCGCCATCCCAGGCTTTCACCTTTCACCTACTTACTGAACCAGTTTTTCCTGTGTGTTCACTGCAATGTCTGTAAACATGGGACGTGTGTGTGTGTGTGTGTGTGTATGTATGGGTGTGCGCACAGCATGGTGCTTAGCATCTTTGGTTATTGCTGGAGAATTCACTGGTAGAAATGGGGTAACTTGCACCTAGTACTCTGAGAACCTCTCTAAGCTTCTTGATGGAAATTGCCCGAAGCAAGGGTGTTGAGGTGACCTTGAGGGCAAGCGGAACAGCATGGAGAAGACGCTCTGTTTTCCCTCCACAGGGGGCAGTCCCGACTCCACAGGGGGGAGATCCGGTTGAATTCTGAGCTGGACGTGGATGACACCACTCTAGAGAAATTTGCCTTCTCCAACGCACTCTGCCTTTCAGGTAAGACACCGTTCAGTCCACCTGGAGCAGCTTAAGTACTTCATGAACATGTGTCATGGGCGGCTTTATAAAAACATTCATCTTTTTCTCCAAGACAACCAAAAATGCAGTTACTTGTATAAAACATCTGTGTTGAAGTGGCGCAGGCCTCGTTGTGGGGGAAGCTTGCCTGCCCCTAGAGCAAGGCTCTAGTATTTGGACCTTTGACCCCTCTCCTCTCCGCATGAATCTGGGCCTCGAATCTCCTGCCACAGACAGCTGCCATCAAGCTGTCACTCTCGGCCACCCTGTGTGTCAGAGTGCACTGGGCTCCCCAGGGTGTCAGTGGCTGGGGTTTGCAGCAGGACTTCACCAGGCCTTTCTTTCAAAGGGACTTTGGGTAGCCTTAAACCTCCACCCTGTCTGCATGCAAGCCCCGTCTAATGGGGCCCTGACCTTAAAGCTAGACCCTCATTTCTTTGGGGGTTTTGCAGGAAAGGGACAGTCACAGATGCTCTGAGTTTTTTCTGAAAGAACTGTGCACGGGGCAGGGCTGTGGCCTGGCTGCTCCTCAGGCTGTTGCAGGCTTCAGTGTACCAACTTCACCCACAGCCCGAGGGTCGGGCAGGGAACCTGCCTGGAGGCCCCTCTCTCGCCGCCTGCAGAGCAGCCTGGGGTTTTCAGAGATAAGTGGTTAGAAAATCAGGACTCGAACCAAGCATAGCTTTGGTCCCCAGCACAGCTGGGGAACCTGTTCCCAGACCTCTTTTCCTGCCACTTTCACCGTGTCCTTTCGTATAGTACATTGTAGTACATTTGCCCTTGAAACCACTGATGACATGGCAATAGAGGTGCTATGAAAGTGCACATTTTTGTATAAGTGAGAACATGATGACAAAAGGGAGGAGCCCTGCTGGCTTAGTGGCTACACACTGGGCTGCGATCCCCATGGCCGGCAGTTCGAAACCAACAGCAGCTCCTCCGGAGAAAGACTGGGCTTGCTACTCCTGTGAACAGTTAGTCTTGGAAACCCACAGGGGGTCCTATGAGTCAGCACTGGGGATGACAGTGAGTCTGGAGTTGGGGATGATAAAAATGTCGTTATCTGTTATTTATTTATTTTCCCTCAGTGAAGCTGGCTATTTGGGAAGCGTCACTGGATAAATTTATTGAATCTATTCAGTCAATTCCAGAGGTAATTATGTACATTTTATGCTGTTTTCAGAAATTGATTTATGTTTGGGGAAAAGATACAAATTTCTCAATTCCTGAATGAAGACAGTTAGGAGAACTGTCAAGTAATGATAAGCTTAGAAAAGCGACACTGAATGTAAGGCCGGCGGATGGCCCCCCGCCAGCCCCTACTGCGCATACACGCTATTCCACTTCAGAAACCCGGGAAAAGAAGGGAGTGAGGCAACATATATTGATCTTAAGAAAGACTGAACTGGAATCCAAATAGCGACTTTTCTCTGGTAGCGTAACAATGTCAGTGTCACTCAATTAAAGGACAAGAACGCTTCCTCTCTGAGCTTGTGGCCGTTTCTTGATTGTTTCGGAAGTGTCTTTGCTGAAATGCAAGGAGAACGGCATGAAGGGTGCAGCTGAAGCGACATTAAGATCGCAGATTGCACTGAAGTCTGTGACTTGGTGTTCACGGTGAACACGTAGTCTCACTGTCGCTGAGAGAGATTAGACGGAAAGATGCATCCTGGGAGATGGTGGTGCAGAGGCCACTGGAAACAGGACTGCAGGATGAATGCCTAGTCAGCCGGGACCTGCAGCGGAGAAGCTGTCATCCAAAGGAGACTGTCGCCATGGGATTAAAATGATGCCATTACGGAATTTAATCAAGGGGCCCAGGACCTATTGGATATATTTTCTTTAAAATGCTTTTCTCTTTTTTTTTTTTGGTCAAATAGGCTTTAAAAGCTGGGAAGAAAGTGAAACTCTCTCATGAAGAGGTCATGCGGAAAATGGGTGAACTCTTTGCCCTGAGGTAAAAATCTCTCTGTAAATGAAACGATTCATAAAAAACATCGGCACCGGATGAGAACTAGCTGTGTGGTAAAGAGCCGACATGAGCAGCCCTGGGGGACTGGCAGCCTTTTCTCTGCACCGACTCTGGCCTGTGAGGAGCTCTGGGGTTGAGCCTCACCCTCCTGGAAGGAATCCTGCATGACCCAAGGGGTCACTCTCGCTGCCGGCCAGTCCATTCCGCCTCAGAGCGGCCCTGGGGAACCGAGTGCACTGCCCCGGTGCATTTCTGAGCCTGGAAACCTTTATGGGAGCAGAAAGCCTCATCTTTCGCCCACGGAGCAGCTGGTAGTTTTGAACGGCTGACCTTGCAGTTAGCAGCCCAGTGGGTCACCAGGGCTCCCAAGAGAGGCCATTGGTCTTGGGTAAACCCACACCAGGCAGCATCATAGCTGTTCCTGAGGTTAGAAAGACAGATGTGTCCTGGTTGCCGGGCCCTGGGAAGTCTGAGTATAAATATATCTCGGCATCCTGATGCCAACTAGACTTCAGTGACTCCGGGAAGTTCTCTGCCAATGTCAGGGAATCCCACAGCAAGATTCCCCACATGGTTCACAGAGCCCACTAGTCGGAAGGGTGTTTCGTGGACTCTGAGAACACAGGAAGATGCTCCAAGTAAGGAAAACCGCTGCCAGGTCAGCTGTGCCCCACGCCCAGGCTCTTGTTCCCCCGAGTTTGCCTTCCACAGTTCTGGAAATCGCTCTTCTCTTATTTCAGTGTCAGCTCTCTCCCATTCTCTCTCGGGCATGCACACCACACAAAGCATACAAGAAAATCATTGTCAAGGTTTCAGCAACCGCTGTCTTTTCTGCTGGCTGCGGCATCGTGGTTACACATTGGGCTGCGACCCACAAGGTCCCACCAGCAGCTTCTCGGAAGAAAGATGGGGCTTTCTGGGGACGGTTCTGCCTATGCTATAGGGTGGCGGTGACTCAGTTCGGCCGTTAACAAAATAACACAGGGCTGGAAGCTGTAAGAGCAGGCTGCTTTCCATGGGCTCTGGAGGCTAGACATTGGGCTGGGCACCGCTGCCCCAGGGCCACCTGGTCTTGGTCTCCCACAGTTTCTGGGGCCCCTGACACTGCTTGGCCCTCAGGCCTTCTAGCCTGTCTTCCTTCATAAGCCACTCAGGACAGAGCCAGATGAGGCCTCTCCCTCCTGGGCTGAGGTGACCCCTTTAAAGGGAAACCCCGTCTTCCCAGACCAGGCCACAGTAGCAGGGACTGGGACCAGTATTAGAGCTTGACGTCTGAGCACTAGGTTTGCAGAAGCCTCGGATGACAGTAAAAGCCCAAATCTATTTGCAGAGACCCTGTGTGGATTAGCGGAGCCCTGGAGGTATAGTGGCTATGCATATTGCTGCTAACTGCAAGGTCAGCAGTTCAGAACAACCCCCCCTCCCCATCCCACCCCCTGCTGAGGGTCAAAGTGAGGAAGCGTCCTGCTCTCATAAAGCATTAGTCTCAGAAAACCCACACGGGTGGGCAGTTTAACCCTGTCCTATCACGTCACCGTGAGTTGGAATTGACTAAATGCAATGAGATTGTTGTGGATTCTATGGTTAGGAGCCATCAAGTTGGCTCTGAACCAAACACTGCCCGGTCCTGCACTCCACCAATCCTCTCCCTGCCTCCCCCCACCCCCTACCGCTTTGAGGGCCCACCTTGTTTTCTGCTGCCTCCTGAACAAACCTGATGTCCTTCTCCAGGAAGGGGATTCTTGTCATTGGGTGCCATTGAGTTAGCTTGGACCTCCAGCAACCCTGTGCACAACGGAACAAACACTGCCCGCCCTGGGCCATCCTCACAACTGCCCCTATGCCTGAGCCCACTGATGCAGCTTCTGTGCCGGTCCATCTTGTTGGGGGCCTTCCTCTCTTTCACTGCCCCTCCCCTTTACCAATCATCGATGTCCTTCTCCAGGGACTGGACTCTGACATGTCCAAAGTAGTAAGACAAAGTCTTGCCATCCTGGCCCCTAAGGAGCACTCTACTGTACTTCTTCCAGCCAGATCAGTCTATCCTTTTAGCAGTCCACGGGGCTTTCAGTGCAGTTCAACTGCACGGGCTGGATACGACTCCATTAGGTTCCTTCTGACCTTGGCCCTGGATGAGAACAGTCTTGCTCGCAGGCAGTGAGTAGGAAAGAGGATTACCTCCCCCTAGATCCTGCCAGGCCAGGGAGGGGCAGTCTCCGTAGGGCCTTGCCTAGGTATGTCCTGTAGCATAGTCCTGTTCCCACTTAGGTAGTCCTGCCTGTAGTAATGATGCATTGATCCACTGCAAGTCAGACTTTTGTGGTTTGCTTTTCTGACAGTTGCCGTTACCCCCCCCCCACCCCCCACGTCTTCCGGGAACCCTGGTGGTTTACTCGTTGGCCTGCAGTCTGCAAGGTCAGCAGTTCAAAATCACCAGCCCTTCAGAGAGAGAGAAACAGGCTTTCAACTCCTGTAAACAGTTGTCTCGGAAACTCAACTGGATAGGGCTGCCTGTCCTGTGGGCTCGCTGTGGGTTGGCAGTGAGTTGAGTCCGCTTGACAGCTTGCTCAGCAAACCCTTGGATGCCGTTAGGAGTGCATGCAACGGGCTCCTCGTCTGGGTGATGTGTCTGTGCCCTGTCTAAGGCTGCAGAAATGTTCTCATCTAAGATTTGGAGTCTCTTCTGAACCTAAAACAGGATTAGGACATCACATACAGAGCGTTTTGGAGGACACTGTTCAACTCAGACCTGCTTAGATCCTAACTGCCACTTCTAAGACGCCCTCAGTATTCAGCTGCCTCCCACCTTTTTAACAAGCTTTGTATTGTTAGGGTGGCATCCCCTGGACTGTGTGTGTGTGCTCACGCTTGCTTATCCAGTGTTAGCATAAAGGAAAACTTGAAGGACAGAGAAGACACTAACAGCAGAAGCTTTAGGGAGTGAGAAAGGGACCGATGAGATTGGAATAGGAAGACTGGTCCATGTTTACCTTCTTCGTATCTTATTGTGAAGCCATGTAATTCTAATGGCTATCAGGGGTCCTCAAACTTCTTAAACAGGGCCTGTTCACTGTCCCTCAGAGACTGTTGGAGGGCCGGACTATAGTTTTTAAAAAAAAACCTATGGACAAATTCCTGCGCACACTGGCTGAGTCGGCTGCTGAGCAGGACAGGCAGTGGCGGCAAAAATGCGGGCCGGATAAATGTCCTTGGCGGGCCAAGGACTATCTACTCAAAATATGTGCTGGGGGATGTGTATTGTCAAAGGACTTGATGAAAAAAGAAAGAAGCGCAGAAATTGAAAAACTGGGTTTGTTTTTCCTACCTACCTTGTAGATAATAGTACAGAGCAAATTAACCAATGGTGGTCATACTGGTATTGTAGAAAGAACTTTCAGATTCTTTTGTATAATTTCTTCTGTTATAGAGAAGCATTAAAAAAAAGCATCATATGCATGGGTTTGGATTTGTGGCAGGTCCGATCCCATGGGCCTCTCACAGTGTCCCATGCCAAAGCAAACTCACCCCGAACCATTGCCTGGTTTTACCTGCTGGGCTGAAGGCACTGAAGCGGGTTGCACAATGGAAAAAAAAAAAAAAGCATCACATAAATCAGAGAATGATGCACAATTGAAACAATGTGGTTTTTTAACGCAAGTTAAAAATAAAAGCGTTTTCGTTCTCTTTCAAGACACCGCATAAACTTGAGCTCAGACTTCTTGATCACCCCTGATTTCTACTGGGACAGGGAAAACCTGGAGGGGCTATACGATAAGACCTGCCAGTTCCTTAGCATCGCCCGCAGAGTGAAGGTATGTACTCGCCCTTTGAGAAGGGCACCTGCTACCTGTAGCGTGTACTAACTGTGAAGATAAACACTTCAAATTTGAGTAAATGTGTCTACTACTCCGGGAGAAAGACCTTGCTTGACGTCAAGTCTCACAGATCTCTTCACATGAACCTTTATCCTTATTCTGCAAGCACGTCAAAAGTCCTTCTGATTTTTGCTCTTTGTTCAGGGCTTTGAGCCGGGTCAGCTTGGGTCAGTCATAGCTGACAAAGGGAGGGGCCCAGATCTTTTTTCCCGTGGGGAGCCAGCGCACTGACATGGACAAAGTCACAGCGTGAAGCCCTGCTGGCAATGTGCTCGTCATCGTAGAAAGGGGCACCAAACACGGTGTAGAACCACCACACCTCGTGATCGGTGGAGTTGGAAATAACAGTGCCCGGCTCAGAGATGGCGGCCGACCTCTCTGCTTTCCATGTGTGTCACTCTCCTGTCCTGGCAGCAAGCTCATCTGTCGTTTGCATCAAGCTCCTGAAAGGGTTCAGGACTCACTCTTCTGCTGAGCTTTGCCTTCTACGGCTCCTGCCCATGGTTTTTCCCATTCCAGTTAGCATTCTGGATCACCTAATTTTTTTAGAAGGGGGTTCTACTCCAGTTTTGCATTGACAGAGATGACTAAGCAGGTTCAAATCCGTTTGAAGCTCTGGTATGGAGACCCAGTGACCCATTGGAAGTTTTAAGCAACAGTTCATGGGGTCCTGAAGTGAAATGGTGAGCCTGAGAATAGAAGTGAATCTTAACCCCTTAAGGTGAATCAAGTGGCTGATGTTTGCCTATAGCGATGGGCAGAAAGGCAGCACTGCTCCGAGAGGTCGGAGAGGGTGAGTCACGAGCTAAATGTAGACATGTGCTGATAAAAGGTAACAGCAAAACATCCCAATAGAATTACCTGGAGGGCACTTACAAGTGGGGAGCAAGGCTGAGAAAAGGCATCTCTGCCAAGCCAATGCTGCAGAGGGCACTGGTGGAGGTAGGCTGCGTGGGCAGGTTGGTGCAACCGTGCCACAGCGAGGTTGTGTAACCAGACAGACAAGTAGAGAAACTCTTCTCTCCACTCTCCCTCATGCCATTTGTCTTAGCTTCCCGAAGGTTAGGTGAACATTTTTTGGAATTCTATTTTGGTTCCCATACGTTGTCTTCGGTGTATCTGTTTGCAGAGCTGCTTGTGTGGTTCAGTGATGGTACCTACTGCCTTCCTTCCACCTTTTATCACATGAAGTGAGCTGTACATCCCTAACGCTTCCCCCATTTGTAACAATTTTATAACGTGCTTGTTTTCAGTATTTCCTCGGCAGACATCGGGAACCACATCAGTGTTCTAATTTTTGCTTCAACCATCGATTTAGAAGTTAGAAAAGGGGCATACATCACCGGAATATTGCCCAGAGGAACCTACCCCGGGAGATGTTTGTATCTGCCCAAATTTTTGTTCTTTCTATCTTTCTTGATATTCTAACATTTAAAAATTTTTTCC
The DNA here is from genome assembly GCF_050624435.1 of Tenrec ecaudatus. NCBI lineage: Eukaryota > Metazoa > Chordata > Mammalia > Afrosoricida > Tenrecidae > Tenrec > Tenrec ecaudatus. Next base: position 16,645,751 of record NC_134536.1, read on the forward strand.
TTTTTCTAGAAATTCTTTTAGCTAAAATTATACTCTAAAAATGGTTGAGAATTTTGATTTTGTCAAATAAGAAAATATTTTTCTTGGGAAATTGAGTTATTGTTTATGCCGTGAGGATAGTCCCTTTGAACTGAGAGGTTCTTGAGATAAATCTGATTTACCATTTATTCCTCAAATGCATGCTTTCAATCCTCACCTTCAATTTAACTTTAGGATGCCAGCAGACCAGGAAATCCGCTTTCATTTTTCTCTAGGAGCGGCATTTCAAGATTTCTTTAAGTTAAATGATCTCGCCAAACCTTTCACGTCTCTGCCAGGAACTAGGGCAGCACAACTGAGAGCAGAAGCAGCAATGTGTTAGGAGGCAGAGGGAGTTAGGGGAACTGGAGCTGCCCTCGTGGGGTCCACCCCTCCCTCCCTTACAGCATAGCCTGGGAGGAGGAGCTGGAGGTGGAGAACAGCAGAGAGACTTAAGTGGGCTCTGGCTCGGTTCCAGGCCTGGAGGGGCAGGTCTGTGTGGACAGGAGCCTGGGAGAGATCAGTGCCTGCAGCAAGCATGGCGGCCACATGCATGTGCACTACCTTCCCCTCCCCAGAGCAGATTTAGAGATTGTTTCTGAAAACGCTAAACCAGTGCCAGCTTTCTCTGCCTGCCTGTGGCATTTGGCAGATTTCACCGAACTCTATTAAACATTCCAGGATGCCACTGAATGTGTCCTCCCAGTATGGACACACGATGACTGATGTACAACAGTTCGTCTTCCCTATATAAAAACACAAGTCACTGTGGACTTGCTTCCGCTCAGGGCAACACCACGTGGGTCCCAAGAGCTGTGCTCCCGGGGGGCTCTCCTGAGCGGATTGTTGGGGAGTGGGCATCCCTGGGGCATCCCTCTAAACTACGGGCTTGGCAAGGAATGTTCCCGGTCCTGTGAACTGCCCCAAGAATGAACAAACCGGTCTAGGAAGACATGCCACCAGAGTGCTCTTCAGAAGCGAGGGTGAGGAGACTAGGCCTGGTGTCCATTGGGCATGTTGGCAGGAGGGCACCTGTCCCTGGAGGAGGACACCCTGTGCTTGGTAAAGTAGAGGTTCAGTATAAACAGGAAGAGCTCAGCAAGAGGACGGACACGCCCGATGGTGCAGGACCGGGCAGCGCTGCCTTCTGCTGCGCCCAGGTTGCTCTGAGTCAGTCAACTCATTGGCACCTAACAACCACACGGACCAATCAATCACCAGGTTTTCCTCCCAGTGTGCCCCCGGGTGGCCTCCAGCTGCCACCCTTTCAGTTAGCAGCTGAGCACATTCCTGGCATCACACAGGGGCTCCTCAAACCCCGAAGTGCCCGAGTCTCCAAACCACCCGCTCTGTAGGGCTTGAGTCACAGCTAATTGTCCCTCCTTTCACTCTGCAGCTTCCCTCTGCGACCTCTGGTTGTCTTTAGGTTTGTCTCCATCCTATCGTGGGACAGGAGACAAACCTAAGCCCCCAAACTGCATTTCTCGAACTTGTTTCTTAGTATCTCATAGTGAAGACTGGTTTGATTTTGTGGAGACTATTTCGGGATATTCAGGGTTTTAGTCTCAAATAAGGACAGAGCTCCACACCATGCGGAAACTGGGTGACAACAGAAGACCAAGGGATTCTGACAGTCAGTGAGCTCTGGAGTCTGACGAGAAGTCTGACAGACAGACAGAACTGAGAAGGGGCTGTTAGGACTAGAGCCATCTGTTTCTTGTTTGTTTTTCCTCCAGATCAGTGGTTCTCAACCTGTGGGTTGCGACCCCCCCCCTTTGGGGGTCGAACGACCCTTTCATGGGGGTCGCCTGATTCATAACAATAGCAAAATGACAGTGATGAAGGAGCAACAAAAATAATGTTATGGTTGGGGGGGGGGGGCCCACCACATGAGGAACTGTATTAAGGGTCGTGGCATTAGGAAGGTTGAGAACCCTGCTCTAGATGAAGAGTCTTGAGTAGAGGTGGTTAGGCATGAGACGTGTTGAAAGGCAGGCAGAAAAAAGGTGAGGCCATTCGTTTCATTTACTATCTGGGCAGCTTCGAGGAGCCCTGGTGGCGTAGCAGTTACGAGTTGGACTGCTGACTGCGAGGTCAGCAGTTCTAAACCACTGGCTGCTCCATGGAGAAAGACGAGGGGTTTTGCTACCAGAAAGAGCTGCAATCTTGGAAACTCACATGGACTGTTAAACCCTGTCCTATCCGGTTGCTATGAGTTGGCTTCAACTCGAAGGCAGTGGGTTTGGTTTTTGTCTTTGTGAGAAAAGGTCACCGAGAGTTACAGGCACGTAGGAGGGAACGAGAGCAATGTGCTTGGCCCTCGGTGCCTGCCCTCTAAGCTGCTGTGCTCCACGCGCCTGTCATTGATTTCTCTCTTCTCCTCTCACGCTGCCTCCACCACGAACAGCCTCGTGCTTCCCCACGATGTCTCCCCTGTTGCTAATGATTTCCAAACCTGCGTCTCTTACCCGTCTCGTTTGCCTTGGCGTGGTAAAGGATCAGCGTGAATCCAATCGCCTCAATACCGAGAGTGACACCGGTCTTCACATTCCTTTCTGAGCAGCTGGCCTCCACCTGCCCTTTGGGTTCAGTCATTTGCTGCCTAGGAAAAGGTGTGGGAGTCTCTTATTCAGAGTGGTGCTTCCTTGTCCCAGGGGACCAGCAGCATTCTTAGCAACCAGGAAGTTCTCTGAGCCTGTGTTCAGGGTCTGTAGCAGCCAGGTCTGCTGATGGGCTCAGTCCTGCCTCCTGAGCCAGTCAGCCGACAGCAGCCTCCTAGCGGATTCTTCTCTGGTCTGGCCATGTGTTTGCAGAGCCCCTGGTTACTTTAAGGTTCCTTTCTCCAGAGCCAAGGACAAAGTCCACTTCACTGGGTCCAAGACTAGCTGTTTTGTGCTACAGCCTTTCTGGATGTTTCCAGTTGCTTGCCACATTCCACAGATCCTACAAGTCCTGTCTGATGCTTTCTTCTGAGGCTTTCTTGTGTCAGCCCGTTAGAAGGTAAGCCCCATGAGGCCAGACACGGATTTCCTGCCCTGCTCTCCCCCCAGGACCTGGCAAAGGCTTCACATTATCAGAGGTGTTCAGTAATCAGTGGTTGAGATTCCAAAGGGAAACTCATTATTTTCTCCCATTGGGCCATAAAGTTTCCTCTGGTCTCATTCAGTTCCTGGCAGACTCACCTAGCCCTCCATACACAGCCCCACAACCAGCTCCCTGGCTTGAAAAGCCATCCTGATGTCCACTGTCTACTTCACCCCTCACAGCCAGCCAGTCCTCCCTTTCTAATCCCATTCATTTGCTGGCAAATCCTTATTGAGAGTGTACATGTTAGACTCTGGTCGGTGAGACTCACATCGCTACCCGCTCCTGTTCTTGGTAGCAACCATTGCAACACGAATTCATGCCTCCCCCGTAAGCCTAGGCCTCGCTTCCTGTCTCCTCCGCGCGCCTGCAGTCATGGCACAGGGAGCGGGCAGGGCTGAGGGCGGGCTGGTGTAGCCCTGTCAGGCACAGGTCTCGGGCTCCCTTCAGCCTCTCTTCCCTTCTCTCCAGGTCTCCATGAGGTGGGGAGAGAGGGGCTGGCTCTGCTGGTCATTGCAATAAGGGAATTGGCCCGGGTGGTGGGTGCTTGGTTTGCTAGCACTACTATATCAGATAAACCTCACGCTACTGTTTCCAGCTCAGCACAGAATGCAGTACTGCCCGCCCGCCTCCTCTGCTGTCTGCGGTCGGTTGTTTGCACCCACCAATGCAGCCGCTGTGTCAAGTGTATCTTGTCCTGGGCCTTCCACTTCTCGCTGCCCCCTCCTTCACCAAGCATGAGGGCCTTTCCCAGAGGCCAGTCCCGCCTGACACCACGTCCAAGCTATGGGACCTCGGCTTAGCAGAGTGACTCTTCTTCCCCCCAGCTGTTGGTGCCACATCCCAGTCGGGCACAGCCGTCAGTGCTCCCTGTGGGCGCACCTGTCTGGGTAACCAAGTGGTTAGACTTGGGGCCTGCCCTATACCACGGTGGCTCCCTAACCTAACAAATGGAAACCCCCTATTCCCAAAAGGGGTCCCAGTGACAAGAGTGGGATTGGGGTTTTCACACCAATTGAGAGGACACAAATCTGTCCATGACCATTGGCTTCACCTGGTCTGGTACTGCCCCATGGACCCCTGGGCTTGTGTGTGTCTCTCTATCCCCCCAGGTGGCAGCATTACATGCAAGGTTGTGAATACTGGAAAAACAGGTTCCCCAGAAGAAGGGGCAGAAGGGAAGGTTGCTGAGCAGGCAGACAAGGCAGACTCAAGTGCTTTCCTGCCGAGCCAAGCAAAGGGGACTCAGCACTGGGCGGGTGGCCGCATCACATAGCCTGAGATGGTTTCCGTTCAGGGGATGGCAGCAGTACAACCCCAGCTTGAGGGAAGGAGACAGGATCCAGCCTTTTTTTAGAATTAAAATGTGTCAGCGTTTAAAAAAAGAAAAAACTTTAGAAACCTAAACACGCACGCACACGCCCCCACGGTCTCAGGCAGGAGGTGATTGAGCGCAGCAGGCTGTCATCCCAGGCCAGCAGGGAACCAGACTCCATGCAGTAGGGTGGGGCTCGGGATCAAGTGCTCCTCCTCTCCCTGTGACTGAGTGGACACGGCCCCAGGAGGGACAGCAAACTTCCTGTGCACGAAGTTGCCCCGAGATACTGGTAGACTAGCCGGGAGGAGGGGGGTGGCGCATCACAGGCAGGGAGGTTGGGTCTGATTGGTACTGTGTGATTTGGAGTGGGACAAGAACCCGGCATTCAGTGACACTGACGCTCGGAGACGGGTGGCGTCCCAGCCTTGCTCTTGGAGCTTGTCTCACACAGCCGGATGTCTGCCCTGCTTCATGCAGTCTCACACTGTGGTTCTGAACCGCAGTTGGCACCTGGGTGGGCATTTCCTGTGGCTTTCCTCCTGAGTGTGGGGAACCCCCCCTCCTGTTTGTCTCTACCCCAGCCCTTCTAAGTCCTCGGTGGCACTGCCCACCCACGATTGAATCCCTCCTTTGGATTTTGAAGGGTCCTACTTGGCGTCAGTCACGTGACGGGCACCAACAGTTTCTGTCCGTATATCTTGGCTCAGTTCCCAAAGACAAGAGGAAGCGTCCCCGCGGCAGCGTGAGGGGGGGAGTGCTGCCTGCACCCTACTGCGTGGAGTCCAGTCGGGTTCCCTGCCAGCCTGGGATGACAGCCTGCTGAGCTCAGTCACCTCCTGCATGGGACCGAGGGGGCTCTGGGGAGGCTGAGTCTGGGGAGTTGTGTATAAGACATACCACTGGTGAAGGGCTAAGGCACACACGGGATGAGGAAGGGGGTAAACAAAGTATTCTTAACTGTTTTATTAGCACTTTATCCACACATACAACTCAATAATTCAATCATTATGAAGAGTTGTACAATTGCCATCACATTCAGAAAGGGTCTGCTCTTTAGTTAAGACCAAACTCACTGCCATCGAGTCAATCCTATCATTAGCAACCCTATAGGACAAGGTTAGAACTGCCCTGAGTAATTCCTGAGACCTTAAACGCTTCCGGGAGTAGAGAGCAGCTGACGCCTTCGAACTGCTGACTTTGTGGTTAACGTTCCAGCAGGTAACCAGTGAGCCCCAGGGCTCCTATTTAGTGGAGGTTGAAAGTATAAACATGGAGGGTTGGGGTCAGCTCGGAGGAGGGAGAAGCAGCACGTTTCTAGCAGCTGGGAGGACAGCGAAAGGGCCGGGCAGTGCTCTGAGCCCGGACACGGCACAATGTGCCCTCTCCCGGGTGAAGGCAGGGGTCCTGCTGGGCGGTGCCCACCCCTGCCTGTCTGTGTGGTAGCCACTACCCCTGCTGGTTTGATTGCACCCCAGAAGGAATCGTGATCAAACCATTTTTCAAAATTGCTTCCAGGCTCCATTTCTAGAGGGAAAGTGACAAGCAGGGAGCCCACGTGTCAGTAGTCCCACCTGTCCTAAACCCAAGGTCCTGGGAACCAGCCCGCAGGAGGGGAAGCGCTGCCATCTGGTGGTGGGCGCCTTTAGACAGCGGGGTGTTACTTTGAATCAGCGTGTTTTAGGAGGCGGCAATTTGGTTCTTTGTCATCTTCCCAACCACTTGCCATCCAGCCAACTCTGATGTAATTATGTTCGAATCGTGTTCCAAGTTTGCCTTCAATGGCTAAAATCCCAAGGCCAGCCAGCCACAACTAGCAACTCAAAATCTTACCTAAGAACTGAACCTCCAAATGGTCCTAGGTCTTTCTGCAAATGCCAGGTCCTTCTTGCAGTTGAGCCTGGGCTTTGCACCGTGGACTCTGGGTGGGCCCATCAGCACGGGCCGGCCACGGTGGAGGGCTGGCGGCCGGAGCTGCGGGGTGGCTGAGCTGCGGGGCGGCTGTGTGCGTGCACCCCCACAGGATCTCTCTCCTAACTCAGGTCATGAACGAGAAGCTGCAGCACTGCATGGAGCTCACCGACCTCATGCGCAACCACCTGCACGAGAAGCGGGCGCTGCGCCTCGAGTGGATGATCGTTATCCTCATCACCATCGAGGTAGGGTGGCCCCAACACGCACCCCACAGAAGCAGGAGTCCAAGACTCATGGAGCGCACTCCTAAGTGCTTCCAAGTTTAACTTCTTAAAAGGGGCTGGTGGTCTAGCGCGCCTGTGGGCTAGTTTCCAATGTCCGACCCTCCAGCCTCAGACCCGCACTGGCCGGACACACCCTCGCCTCCCTCCGGCCGTTTCAGCAGTTACCATCATGGACAAGTCGTCGTCATTCGTCCTGTAATGGTTGTGCCATGAAATTAACCCTCCTCCCTTTGTATTGCCTTGAAGGTCATGTTCGAGCTGGGACGAGTGTTTTTCCTCATCAAGTGACCCAGAAGGAAAAATGGCATTGCAAGTTCTCCAATCAAAAACAATGTCCCTGTCGGGTGATCCCCAAAGTATGTAATTCTTTAAAAAGCAAGGGTCACAAAAACTATCCAAAGAGGACAATAAAAATGGACACTTGACGGTTGTTCCAAAGGAAAATCTTTTGTTTCCAGGTCAGACTGGAGTAACCTCAGTGTCGGGGAATCGGACATCTTGAAACAAAGGATGAGGTGTTTGGGTTCCGTTCCTCAGCCTGATCCCAGGCACAGCTCTAGCTGTGTCCCCATTCACACCAGCCAGGTTCCGAGGGCACAGCTGGCTTGTCGGCACCCTTGTTGGGAGTACTTGGAAGGCAGCTGGCTCACTGTACTTCACCTCCCAGTGTTTTCTCACCTTTCCCCCCAGTTTTAAATAGACTTTGGAGATTGAAAGCCAATTGGACACTTATACGTATTCAATTTTCTTCTTTCACACATACGTATTTGTACCCATGCGCACACCACCTCATTCTGCAACGCCAATGGTTGCTTTGCACCTTGCTTTACTGCTGGATGGCACTCCAGGAGAATATTCTAAGGCAGTTCTCAACCTGGGGGTCAAACGACCCTTTCTCAGGAGTCACCCAATTCATAACAGCAGCAAAATTAGTTACAAAGTAACAATGAAAATTATTTTGTTGTTGGGGAGTCACCACATGAGGAACTGTATGAAAGGGTCACTGCATTAGGAAGGCTGAGAACCACTGTTGTATGCTTGCCACACTGACATGAAATGAACACGTCTGTCATTTTCAGTATACGGCAATATCACCTCCATCTCCAGGGGTACCTGGGCAGTTCAAACATGATCAGCCCATGCACAGGGCATGCCGCCAGTGCACCTGCAGCCAGGGTGCCAGGCCTGGTCTCCCTCACCTTCACTGCTCCCAACAGGCGTCTCTACCACCTGGAACCTGTTGGATCCATTGCTCAAGGTTTAAAATCTCTTGGAAGCCCAAAACTAATACCTGAGACAATGACGCCACTGTTCATGAGCCCCCGCCCCAACCCATTAATAAATGCAATTCCACGTATGCAATTTAGTTGTTCTGGTTGGTGGGTTGTTTTGAGGGGTGGGGGTTGCTCAGCTATACACTTCTTACTAACTTGAGTAGCTTAACCAAGAATAACATTTATTGATAATATTTCCATTTCTATACAATATGAAAGACCCACCAGTAAGGCTTTTCCATCCATTTATTAGGATACAGTTGGGAGGGGTAGGGGGGAGAAATGACAAGATAGTTTACAGGGCAAAGAGGCAATATAAATCCAAGCAATGTACTTAGGTTTAAATAGATCATGTTAGACAGACATCAAATCATGGTATCCTAACATTCCACTCAACACACTGAAAAGTGGTACAGTATTTATGAACCATTGGGAAATTACATCTTTTTCAGTTACTTTAGATAAAAGCTTCAACTGAACTCTCCCTGTCCCCGCCGAGGTGTGCAGAGGCAGAGGCTCCGGTGTGTTCAAGATTCGGTCCCACCCGTAACCTACCACCATGGCCGAGGAAGGCATTGCAGCTGGAGGTGTAATGGACGTTAACACTGCATTACAAGAGGTGCTGAAGACCGCCCTCCTCCACGATGGCCTAGCACGTGCAATCCGCGAAGCTGCCAAAGCCTTAGACAAGCGCCAAGCTCATCTTTGTGGGCTTGCATCCAACTGTGATGAGCCTGTGTATGTCAAGTCAGTGGAGGCCCTGTGTACTGAACCCCAAATCAGCCTCATTAAGGTGGATGACAACCAGAAACTAGTTGAGTGGGTAGGCCTCTGCAAAACTGATGAGAAGGAACACCCCGGAAAGTGGTTGGTTGCAGTTTGTGTGGTTGTTAAGGACTATGGCAAAAAACTCAAGCCAAGGATGTTATTGAAGAATAAATTTAAAAATGAGCAAATAAAACTTTGCTAATTGTTGTCCTTGTTCTGGAAGTTTTACAAATTAGGACCTTCAGTAGCAGCTTGCCTTCCATCCACCAGATGTCAGTAGCACCCTCCCTGTGCTTCCCGACCCCACTGGTAAAACCCCACTGGACAGAGAGCCCCTGCTGGGGTTCACACCTGGCTGTGGACTTGCTAATTCCCTGAGAATAAGGTCATCTCAGTCTCTTGCTCATCATACGGGAAGCCTGTTGCAAACACTATATGCACTGCCCTGAATTATTTAATCCTCAGCCAGCTAGGTCAGACTCCGAAGCGGCACAGCCAGGCCAAGATTCCATTGCAGGTAGGCCCATGGAGCTGGGCCCCTAGGGCTGAGAGCAAAGTCTGCTGGAGTGAACTCCCCGCCTCCTCCCAGCTTTCTTTCAGGCACCAGCATTCATACAGATCAGTGAGATCCCTGCCTTAGCTGGGTCTTTAAGGAAGTCCAAACAAGTACAAGAGGTGGCTAATTAGTTTTTGGTGCAAAAAAGCAAGTGGAAGGGATTGTGAATTTGTGGTGCGTGGTGGCTATTTCGAGCAAGGGCCAATGTACTTCGCATTCAAGCATCAGCAGGGGCTGTCAGTAAACTTACAACCTGAGTTTTCCTGGTGGTGTCTAAGATGGCACACAGGAAAGCGTTTCACAATCGCACAATGCCAACTTCAAAAGGGTCTCCCTGGACGTTTGTGGGAGCCAGTTAAGCTGGAGCAGTGGTTCCCTCTCTTGCTGCTCAGTAGGTGACAGCCAGAGATCTAGGCATCCTACCACGCAGCCGCTGGTCCCACCCATCCCTTGCAGTCCAGCATCTTGCTCCACTACACACACAGAATCACCACCACCCCCAGTGTGCGGTTTTAATACACACTACTTCCCATATATTTATTTCTGCATAAAGCAAAGACTGACGCTCTCGCTAAGCAACCCAGGTCATTCTTCGCTGCCCAAACTCGAGACGATGGTTTGCCTAACACAGTACCCGAGCCGCCCACACAAGGGGGCTGAGCTCAAGAACCCAGTTAGATCCGTGGGGTGTGTGTGTTGACAATCTTATCGAGAACTATTCACTGTTATATACCATGGAGGCTTGCGGGTGGGGTGTGTGAGAACAGAGTGCACACACAGGTGGGGGAGGGGTGTCCTGAGAGATTATTTCTGCCTTCCCTTCATAGTGACTGGGCCTTATATTTTTAAAACCTATGTACTAATTCCAATGCCTGTCATCTCAGGACAGTAAAAGGCAGTATATTAAAATATCTGTTGCCAAGTGGTCTGAAAATGTTTGTGTTCCTCTCGTGCCAAAGTGCAGGGTCTGCACAGATGGATGGGAGTCCCTGCTCCCCCCCGCCCACCAAGTCGTGTCCGCAGGCACACAAGCCAGCAGTCCGGAAGACTCCGCTTCATCTGGAGAACAGAGTGACATTTTACTTTAGATGGCGGAAACTCCAAGGGCTGGGGTCCCTACATGAGAACCCACGACTATGCTTTCACTCTCGCCAAACAGCACCGGTCTCTGTCCCCCAGGCCACCTCTGAGGAAGGCTGCCCCATAACGACAGGTGGTTTCCCCTTTAGCCCAACCGCCTTGAGGGCAGGACCTGCGCCTCATTCTTGTCAGCGACTGTTCACTCTGCCAAGGGCACGGAAGCGGAAGGATCCCGCATGCATCCCGCATCCATCCCGCAGCACCAGCACCGCTGCACCTGGGCCCCGCAGGGACCTCGAGGCGGCAGTGACACCGACCTACGTGGATCAATCAAGAACCTTGCTGTGTGTAGACCCTCAAATTGTGTATTTAACAGTCTTGGGCTGTGAAAGATTCACTGTCACCGAAAGCCTCAGGCCTCAGTGTCATCACGAAGCCAGAGATAGAATCAAATAATAAAGGGAAACAAACATTCCCACCGAGTTCAGGTTTTCTCACAAAATAAGCTATTAAGTGTCCCATCATAAACGCTCACTTTCTCTAGGTCATCATGGTCTAAACAGGATCAACTCACGGTGACCCTGTGTGTCTGGTGTGACAGCGCTCCTCCCCTGAGCTGGACTGGAACCTTCATCCTTTTGGCACTCAGGCCTCTGAGCTCTGGCGGGACCAGAGCAGACCCAGAGGCGGCTTGGGGTGATTGGCCCACTGAGAACACAGCCTGGCTGCGATCGGGGTTCCACAGGTTTTCAGACATGAAGCTCTATTATTGTTGCTACAGTATCTTAGGCCTGCATTTGAATCTACAAGTCTCCCGTTTTTCAATATTCAAAACTTGAAACAGAGAAAAAAGTTGCTGTGTAATGAATGCGCCCAGAAAGCATCCCGTGCTCCCTGGGCACCCCTTCACTGTGACGGCTGGGCCAAGCACAGCTTTCCCTGACCTGGCCAGGAAACTTGCTGCTGTCAAAGCCACAGAGCTCGACGAGAGTACAGAAAGCAGGAGATGCAGTCAGAATCATTGCTGCTCGGGGTCTGTGACATCACTGGTTACTGCTTAGACACCTGCGTTTTCTTACTCCTCCCCCCCCCCCCCCCAATTCAAAGGCTACAGAGTGGTTAGCTCTAATGTTCACACTAACCAATTCTGTGACCAAAAAGCTGACAGGACTGACTGATGGACAGTCTATTAAGAGAATGTGCTCAATATTAAAAATTCAGGCGCAACATTTCACCCAGATACTCACTCACAGATAAGAAAAACCAAGTGCAGTACACTTTCCCCACAGAATTTCAAGAGTTGAGAAAAACAGAAATCTAGCTCAACCCTAACTTTTCTCAGCCTCCCATTTTTAAAGACACAGTAAAATGAAGACCACCAAGTGAGCCCAGGGCTAGGAGCTGCACCCCGTGCCAGAATGGAGACTTCATGAGGCGCACACACCTGCACGCTGCACTGCTCTCCCCACTCCTGCACCACAGCGCCTGTTTCGATTTTTAAAGTGTTAATTCTAGAAGAGTAAAAAAAAAATCTCCCATTCCAGTTTGCCTTTGACTAGAGCAAAGTTGCTTGTATTGAATATGAAAGTTGAACCTCATTGGATAAGCTTTTTACTTAAAGAAAAGCGAACTTAAAAAACCCTGTTTTTTAGTAAGCCAGCAGGCTGACCCCCTTTTTTTCCTGACCCCAAGCTGCCATTCTGGTCCTTTAATGTGACCTCAAGCTCTTTACAGGAACTTCGAAAAATTCGTGGAAACGTGAATTAATCTTTAGCCCGAAGGCTCCTGTAATAAATGCCTCCCTGAAATCCCATAAAGGCAGCCTGGCCCCAGTGAGCAAGGAGAATGTGCCTACTTCACACACATCAAGCCTAAGGCCCCTCGACTGTGCAGGAAAATCCTCACACTGTTGGGGCCCAGCGGACTGCAGCGAACACCAGAGTCCAGAATTCTGAAACTAAGGCGCCTTGTGGTGTTACAGCTGACTGTCCAAACCTGCTGCGGGCTGGTGGTGTGCTCTGTAGAACACCAGACATGGGGCAGGCACGGGGGCAGCTCACTTTCAGAATCGTGCATGCTCGGCAGTCATTTGTATGATATACAAAGCAATCCATACCGGAGGCTCCCCTGAGTTACAATGTACTGTCAGAGGGCGGCCTGGCTAAGACTTACAGTGCACTCCCAGGTGAGTAGCACTGACACCGCAGCGCCCATCACTCCCTGCCGTGTGCAGCACCTCTGGGGCAGCCTGAGCAAGTCTTCCTCTGGACAGCCTACCACACTTTCTCTTGGACTTGGCATGAACTCAGTTTGTGCATGTACTCAGACACAACGTTTCAGAGACAGATTAGAACAACCATTAGACCTGCCGGCTGCATTTAGTGTCCTGAGTATTAAAGTGCTCAGTTCTCCCTCCACCCCCATTACACACCCTCACAGGGGTGTGTGTGTGTGTGTGTGTGTGTACAATCTTAATCATTTCCTTTGGGTCCCCTGGTGCTAACCTGCATTGAAATGGCTTGATCACAATCCAGGCTTCCTTTCCTCAAGGGAGCTAAACTGCCTCCTAGAGGATTAATGAAACCTAGTTTTAAGACCACCTTTTCACTTCCTTTTTAAAGTGTGTTTCTTTAAAAGACACAATTTTCCCACATTCCTCCAACTACTCTTAAAGCAAGTTGGGAAGCCACAGGATTTCATCTAACTACCCAGAGAGAGACATTCTTTAAAGACCTAAAGGGGCATCAGCAGTCAAGGAGAAAGTTGGCTGTCTTTTAACACAGCTGTCCAGACTTCCTGAAACCCTTGATGTTTGCCCCCCATCCACCCCACTCTCTCTAAGCTGTCAGACAGCTCTGCCTTCACAAAGGGCAACAAACACACAAACTACTGCCATGACATCCATTCGGATCCACGGTCACCCTATAGGGCGGGGTAGAACTGCACCCTGGGTCTCCAAGACTAATTTTGAGAGAAGGCCTCATCTTCTCCTGAGGAGCAGCTGGTGGTTTCAAACGGCTAACGCTGTACCCACTACACCACACTCTAACAAAGGGCACAGGAGACGGAGAACTGGCTCTGCTGGACAAGTTAGGCCTGCAGGCTAGCTGGAGGAAGACTCTGCAAGGCTCAAGTCGGGAAGAGAACCAGTTAAACTAAAGGACTTCTAATTGACGTAGTTTAGATAACGCTGTCTGGACTGAACACCTGCAAATATTAGATTCTGTGTAAGCATAAACTTAAACATTAATTTAGCTCCTTTGAGACGTTTTACCATCCAGGAATCTACTTACCATAATAAATGGAATTTTAAAACTATTGCTAGTGAAGACACAGAGGGTTGCAAACTAACAAATCAATAGCCTAAGCCAGGCAAATCGAAACTATCTGCCACAAAGCCTTAAATTCAAGATGTTTACCTAGGGGTGGGGGTGGGGCAGGAGAAGGTGGACCTTGGGTGGTTCAGGTCCTGGGAGCTGCAGATTCTGCTCCAAGTCCCCTGGCGGCCCCCAATTCTGACCAGGGGAGACAACTGTCTGAGGGGTGAAAACTGGAATCTTCTCCTTGCCTTTATGTGGCCCTTTTGAGAGGGGGTGACTCTTAGGGACTGAATTATATCCTCCCAAAATGTTAAAATTCCACCCCTATAGATGTAAATATACTCCTGTGTGGAAATAGAGGTTTCCTGAAGGTTGATTATCAGTCAGAAAGTTTGTTTTTGTTTGTTTTTATCTTCTGATTTGGGTACTGAGGTCAGAGCAGTCAGGAGGTTCCCTAAAAAGTCCTCGTGATTTAGAGACGCAAGTTCAAGACACACACACACACACACACACACATACACACACACACACGGTGGGTGGGTGGGTGCTATGGAAAGAAGCCTCAGTCCCACTGTTTATTCGATTTTTAAACACATCAATCCCAAGAGTCAACAGGGTGACAGAACTGCTGTGCACCCCAGTGGGTGATGACTCCACACAAATGCTGATGGGTTAAAAGGGGCCCTGGATGCATAGTGGGTTACGTACTGGGCTGTGAATCCCAAGGTCGAACACACAGGGATGTGCTCCTTGGAGACAGGCGGCAGCTGCTCCCCTAACAGCCTGGGAAATCCTGGGGTGCAGCTATGCTCTGAACTGTAGAGCACTTTCTACTATGCGTTGGAATCAATTCAGTGCAGTGGGTGTTTTTTACTGTGTTAAAATTACGAAATTGTCAGTACCCAAAAAGAAAAAGTCAATTGTACTGTCAAATACCTCCAAATAAAACATTTTAAAATCAGTTCACAGGGTTTTTCTTTTGAAAGAAAAACTGCTCCCCCAAAATCGACTCTTAAATATATGAAAAAGCAAACCTTTTAAAAAACAGACCTCACTATGCCATTATTCCCGAAAGGTATCCTTATACTAAGCCCCAGGCATGCGCTCTATGAGTTTTGATTGTCCCACCGTGTGCAGGTTCAGAAGGGCCACAGCTCGTGAGCAGAGCAGGGTCCCAGCAAGCACTGACGGCCAAGCTTGTGTTCTCAAGCACCCCGAAGCCTGTCCACCCTCCTTCCACTCTGTTCATAAAGACACAGCTCAGGGGATAATGCCAGGAAGCTATTAAGTACCCATATTCTACTTCACACTATAAAGACAACATAGAAAATGTTATCAGTATGGCTGAGTAATTTGTGCAGAAATTGTTAAATGTTATATAATTTCCTGTATACACTTTTCACTTTAAACACAACATAAACTCTCTCTCACACACACACCTAGGTCTGCTCTTTAGAACACAAACAGCATTCACTGAGACATTGGGCCAAAATCAAAAGAAACCAAAAGAGAGAAATTTGGAATTGAAATCTTTATGACATGGGAAAATTATTTTCCTCTTTCGAATCTACTTCCTCATCTGAACAATGTCTTATAAACCACTAAGAGATGGTCCACACAATGGTCCACTAAGAGATCATGTTTGTAAATAACTTGGAAAACTGCAGCTTTATAGAATGAAACCTTTCATTTCATAAACTTCTCCTGAATGTCAAAAATCAAACCCAAACCCTACAACACAGAGGTGTGCAGATTAGAGCAATGCTGTCCAACAGAACTTTCAGTGACAAAAGAAAAAGACCATCCCGTTTAGTAGCCCCTCCATCCACAGAGGCTACTGAGCACTTACGGCTTCTGTGACTGGGGAACTTTTCACTGTATTTCATTTAGTAAAATTTACACAGCCCACTGGCTAGCAACTGCTGAGGTGGACGGCAGCACAGTTGTAGAGTGCAGGCCCCTCACTGCCCCGCCAGAAGAAAAGATGACCACTCAGCGCTCACCTGGCAAGGAAGACATTCTGCGCGACAACATAGGTACCCCAAAAGGAAGTGTGGGGACGGGCTTTGGCAACAAGGGAGGGATCACCCACTGGAGGAAACACTGTTACAGAGAAGTACCATGCCGCGAAAAGGAAGAACTTGACAAACAGAACAAGGTAACTTTTGGACCCACTGCCTGCAAGTTACTTTTGACGCCTAACTGTCCCATGGGGCAGAGCGAGCTGCTCCACAGCAGCCGGCTGCATCTTTCTCCCCAGGAGCTGCTAGTTATGTCTTAACCACCGACCTTGGGCGTTAGCAGCCGCTAAACACACTGCACACCTCAGGGCTCCTTTAGATGGCAGCGAAAAACCAGCACCCATTGCTGAGTCCATGCCAACTCACAGGGAGCCTGGGGGAGCGAGTAGTGCTATGTCCAGGTCTTCCAAGACTGCCCATCTTTATGGAAGCAGACGGCCACCTCCTTTTCCCCGCAAGGAGCACATGGCTAGCCCAGACTGCTGGCCTTGCAGCCCAACAAGGAACCACAACTCCAGCAGGGCTCCTCACACGGCAACCAGCCCCCAATAAAAAGGGAAGCAAAACCCGATCACAAGGAATGAATTGCCCCACTCTCAATAAACCAACAACCTATGAAGTGTGCAAGGGAATTATGGAAGAAGTGAGTCAAAATGTAGCCCGAGAGGCACAACGTGAACCCAGGCTCTTGGAGAAATGGCGGCATTAGATGTGCTCCGCACAGGAGTGCCATCAACTCCCTAATCACACACACACACACAAAAAAAATGGGGGGGCTTCCATCGTTCTTGGGAGATTGGAACAAAAAGATAATGGGATTGTTCAGTGAACTACCCAAAGCCCCACGTGGGCTATAGGCAGCACATGGAGGCAACAATAAGTAACCTGGATTCACTTAGTAAGTACACTGTTTTCTCTCAAAGATCGTAGCACGTGCCTGAAAATCTGTAAGGACACCCAGCATCGGCTTCAGTCGTTCAGGTACATTAACAGCACACCTACCAATCTGCAGGAAGCCCTGGTCATGTGGGAGTTACACACTGGGCTTCGATCCACATGACTGACAGCTGGGCTCTCTATTCGAGGTCTTGGAAACCCAAAGGGGGGTCGCTATGAATCAGTATTGACTCAATAAGGTGAGTTTGGTTTGGATGAACAGGCAGAAGTCCTCCAACAGAAGATGAGACAGTCTCTGTGAGGTAGGTAACGTCTTTGGAAAAGAGCAGCTTACTGGTCAATTTCCTCATCTTATCAGGCCCAAAGAACCAACCAATCGATCTTGGAAGAAATACAGCCAGAATGCTCTTAATAGCACGGATGGGGAGATTTCATCTCATGTCATTCAGATGCGTTTGTCAGCGAAGACCAGTCCCTGGAAAAGGACGTCATGCATGGCAAGGGGTAACATAAAGGGGGACGGACACAATGGCTGCAAGATGGCTCCACACAACAAATGTGAGGATGGCGCAGGGCCAGGAGAGGACTGGGCTGCACTCTCCGGTTGTCAAGAGTTGGAACCAACCGGAACGCATGCAACCCTGGATCTTTCATGAAAACTGAGCAAGAGAAGCTGTTTCCCAGGCTGAGCAGGAGACTTGGGCCAACTTCTTGAGCTTGTTTAAGTTAAAAGATCATAGAAGGGCAACAATAGATCAATGTCCTCCAGAGCAAAAGCTACATTAACCAGGAACCAATGAACAGCAGCAAGGTTTTGTATCTCGCCTGTTTCTAATCCTACCTCACTTCACCATGTGACATGGAGGGGATCCTGACTCACAGGGAACACCCAGCCAGGGTTTTCTCCTCCTGTGGAATTGCTGGTGGGTTCAAGCTGGTTAGCAGCTGAACGCTTAAATAGTGCACCACCAGGGCTGTGGTGACTAGTAAAACATGACCATACAATTTGATTCTCTTCCCTTTCCAGGGCAGCATTCCATGCCTCTCCCTTGGACAAAGTGCGGGTCTTACCAACGTACTCCAGCAAGTGATGGTGTCTTCCACAACTGGCAGAGCTACGTCCCTTTCCAGTCCATTGTCCTCCACTGACTAACACTAGTCAACAAGGAAATCCTAAAGACTTTTCTGCTTTTATGGTAACAAAAAACTCACCAGGCAGCACTCGTGTCCAGCACTTGCTTGGCAGTGCAGTACTCTGAACCACACCTATGAACACCATAGATTGTTGATACTGATTTGGGTCTGTGGAATCCGTTTTCTTCCAGACTAATGGTAGTTGCTTTTTCGCTTGACGCCACGCTGGCTACTGAAAGACCGCACAAACGCTGGCCTTCCCTACAGCAAGGGGCTCAGGGTGGACACAGCTTTACCCTCACTCTCATTTGGACTGCTACTTCTGGGAGGAGCCAACAGGAACCTGGGAGGGTGAGTGAGCCCCAGGGCAGCACATCAGACCCTCCAGCCCCAGCTCCCATCTTGATTTTCACTTCCAGACCATGCCCAGTCAAGCCAATCCCAGGTTCTTGATCCATAGGAGCAGAGCAGAACCAGGGACTCTTCATTAGCCATTGATTTGGAATAGCAGCAGAGGATGGCTAACACCGTGTTTTTAAAGTCATGGGCCTGATCCATTAGGGAAAAACTAGGAAACATCACAACATCTCACAGGCAGTAACAGTAAGTACTATCTCCTGAAAACTGTGTTTCCATTTTACAGATACCTGTGTACTTGTACTGAGTACCCACTTGAAACACATTTCTTAGAATCACAGTAAAAACGTTTGAAACCTGTTACATCTAGACCAATAGGTTAAAAAAAAAAATCTACTGAATGTCAGGAATTCCTTCAGGGAATATGGCCACAAAACCCACCAACCTATAAAAACAAGCCTTTTCTGTAGGCTGTATGACCACCTCGGTGAACTGTAAGACACTCTCAAAATACATCTTTTCTCATTTACATGTAATTGACCCAACACCCGGAAGACATGGAGTCTGTCCCAGACTTGCCCACCCGCTCACAAATGTCCACCAGAAACTAAGGTCAGGGCGAGGAAGATACAGACACCCAAGTCCAGAGCCAGTGTCCAAAGTCCCCAGGCACACAAGGGTACAGGGGTTTTCTGCTCATGCTCCAGTTCGGGTGAAGACAGACCAACAGCAGTGGCTGCAGCCTTGGCAGAGTAGTTACATACAACTTAACTTGAGATGAATCTACTTAGCTGATCTGCTTCCACCATGATTTTCTTTGAAGGGTGAGAAGCTATTTTTGAACTCCTAATTAGCCACTTTTGAAAATACTAAAATAAATCAGGATAAAACAATCAACAGATGATCTAGCTTATGACTGAAATCAAGACATTTGCAGCTCTCCGACAAGCAGGCTTTGTCCCAGGCCCTGCCTCAGTGGGGGCATTTCCACATCCCCTCTCCTCTGTCAGGCCAGCTTCACACCTCGGTGAGCTACGGGAAGCTGTAGCTACAAGCACAGGTCTCCTTCAAATGCTGTACTTAATGACAGTGACAAAAAAATCAAACTACTGGACAAATCCAAGCTTGCGTGCCTTGCCCTGGGAGAACAGGCAGGGATGCGGTTCTCCAAGGGAAGCAAAGGTGGCTCCAAGAGCAGTGGGCCAGGTCTTCTCCCTCCCCCGCCCCCGTGGATTCCCAGAACCCCATCAGACCCAGATGACTGCCACCACTGGGGTGACTCCTACCCTAAAGAACAGAGCAGAACTGCCCCAGTGAGGTTCGTAATCTGTAAATCTTTACGGGACTAGAAAGCTTCATTCTACAGAAAAACCCAAAGAGAGATTATAAAAACCAAACGGGAATGAAAAAAGTCCACTGCCACTGAATTAATTTCCACCCATAGTGCACCTATATAGTCTTTAAGGTTTTCAGGACCACCTACATGGGGAAGCTCTGGGCAGATAGGGCACCTGGCTGCCAAAGCCTAAACTGTTTCCTGGATGATCAGGTACAGTACAAATGTCTTCTGCCCTTGGGGGAAGCAATGAATATATATATTTTTTTCTTTCTGAAAAGAGGACAGCAGGCAAAATTAAGTTTGGGAAACTACTGTCTAAAACTTTACAAGCTGAGATAACCTGATCAGCTGGCGGGTGAAGCAGCACCCTGGTGGTTAGCAGTCCAACTCTTACCAAACTATTCACAAGTTACCTGTATTTTTATGCAAATAACTCACTTGTTACTTTTTTAAAAACCAACCCATTCCCCTGAGGTATTTTTGGAAGCAGTACACCACCACCACCACTGCCCGGTCTCCCACCCCACCCTCCTTCGGGTCTTGTGTAAAAATAAGTACTTTAACTGGAGAGCAATTATTCTAGACACTCAAGCCTCTCAGAATTTCCTCTGCCTACTTTTTCCTGTAAGCCCAGCCTACTGCCTTGATTCTGACTCATGGCGACCCTATAGGCCAAGCAGAAGCGACCCTGGAAGTTTCCAAGGCTGGGGTCCAGTGCTATGGTATCTTCCGTAAAGATTAGGGTCTTGACAACCCTACAAATCTGCTTTACTGTAGCCCATAGGTTTGGAGTCCTAATCACTTCACACACATGTGAAAGTTGGACAATAACTAAGGAGAGAAAATGGCAGAAGAGTTGGTGCATTTGAACTATAGTGCTGGCCAAGGAGTCAGAAGGATCGTGGCTGCCAGAGCAAAAACCAAATCTGTCTTGAACGAAATACAGCCAAGATGTTCCTCAGCACCGATGACTGTGTAACCCCACGGAGGCGAGCAAAAACAGAACTGTATGTGAGTGGATGTATTGGTTGGTGTAAGATGTGGAAACGAAAAAAGGTTCTTGAGGGTGAGGGCGGATAAAGGGGAGCTGATAGCAACAAGGAGTTCAAGAAGAGGATGCTTTGAAACTGATTGCGATAGCAACTGTACAACACTGCTTGATGTGACTGAACTGTGGAATGTTATGACATCTAGAAGAGCTCCCAATAAAATGATCAAAACCAAAAACAATTCTGACACCAAAAAAAAAGGAGTTGTGGATGACGAGATGGCTAACAGACTTTGGACCAGGAGGGGCCAGTCCCCAGGAAAAGGACACCATGCTTGGTAAAGCGGGAGGGGCTGTGAAAAAACAAGACCCTCCAGGAAATGGACTGACCCAGTGGCTCCAACAATGGGCTCCAACATAAGAACAATAGCGAGGATGGACCAGGCGGTGTTTTCTTCTGTTGTGCAGAGGGGGGGCTATGGGTGGGGCCCCAACAATGACAGATCTTCAGAGCACATTGCCACACCTTTCTCCCACTGAACGTGGCTGATGGGTTTCAACAATGGCCCTTTTCATTGGCAACTGAGCGCTTAAGCACCAGAAACCAGGACTTCCCTGTCCCTTCTCTTCCATCCACTTCCTTTCCAGGTGAGCACACCAGCACCTTGAGTGGGCTGGGTCACAGTAACCATCTCAAAACATGATTCTCTCTCAGTCAAAAAGCACTTTAGCTGTTACTTGTCTTTTTCTTTTCTAAATTACTTTTTGTTTCCTAGAAGGATGAAAACACATTTCAACCTCCAGAGCCAAGCCAGGAAAGGCAGCCAGCCAGTCCCAGGTCAACTTTGATGTTCTGGCGATAGCAGAGCACCGCATCCTCAGAGCAGGGCTGGAATTCGGTTTTTGCAGGCAGGCACTTCACCACTCAACAAGTTATTTATCTAGCTGATCAAAGAACGGGAAAGTTCAAGGCAGGTATACACTAAATCTATTATTCACTTTGAGGCCGCTGAAGTTACACAGGTGTGTGTTTTGTTTTCACAGAAACAGGAATTACTCATCATTAGCTGCGGGGATACGTGGATTGCTCAATCAAGCTCAGCTTTTGGGAAGACAGGGCCTCTCTGGCAACAAAACTGGCTGATGGCGGTGAGGTTGCCTAGAGGCCTTTGTGAACTCTGGCGGGATGTCTCCCGAGTGGGCAGCCTGTCATCCCGGAGAGCACGCTTTCGCTCCTTACAAACCAACACACAGACCACACAGGCCTTCCGAAATCATTACACATCAAGATACGTCAAACGGAGAAATCACTCAACTCCAATCCTCAAATCCCCCAATGCCACACTTCCAAAACCCCTAGTACAACGGCAACAAATAAAACGCAAGCATAACTTGTTAGGAATGACCATCCGCGCACTGCAACTCATGTTTCAGGGCTGGCCCCTCACAAAGATTTTCTTTCTGAATGTCTGTGAACGGAATAGCCAACTCGGTCTTGCGCTCAGACTGTACTTCCGCGGCCAACACGTCAATAAAGGAGGCTGAATTATGTCTTAAAACAGCTGGGCAGGTTTTCCCGTTACTGGACACAATGCCACCTAATTCAAACTTAATCACTGAAATAAGCATCAAATTCCACCTAGCATCACTCCAGGAGCCGCCCAGGAAACACCGCCGTCTCCCCACATGCGGCCACTGGTCCTAGTGGTCCGCACGATCCACCCCTGGGTTCTGAAGCCCGCCCGAGTTGCGATCGTAACTTAAAAAGGCAAAACAACTCAATGGGAGCACTCGCGGGGCAAACATGCGAGCCCCGAGGCCAACCATCTCGCCGAGGGCTCCCCCAAGTGTCTGCAGGCCCCGTCCTACCTAAACACTTAAATTTTCAACCCGGGGCTGTGGCCTCCGGCGCCCGTAGGTGGGAGAAGTTTCCCCCGCGGCTGCACATGGTCCGCAGAAGTTTGGCTGGCGCGGCGCGCGGGAGCCGAGTGGGAGCGGCCGCCGAGGAGCTTGCGGGCGGCGGCGGCGGCGCAGCAGGAGGCGGAGGCGGGCGGGGGAGGGGAGCGGCCGGGGGGAGGGGGGCGGCGGGGGCTCTTGCCGCCACTGCTCTCGCCGCCTCTCCCCCCGGCGGGAGCCGCTCGCTGCCTCTTCGCACTAGTCGCTCCGCTCCCTCGGTCATGTGACCTTAACGTAACCGGACAGGAAAAGCCCCGCCGCCGCCGCGCCGGAGACACCGACCGCGGCGGCAGCAGGAGCAGCAGCAGCGCGAGGCGAGCACGGCCGGGCTGCCAGCGGCGCCGCCTCGGCACCGCGCCGCAGCGGCCCCGGCGACAGGTAAGCGCGCACCGCCTCCGCCTCCCAGCGCCGGTGCCCACGTGCCGCCCCCGGCCCGGGCTCCGGGAGGGCGCAGGGGGGGCGGGGGCCGCCGGAGCTGGCAAACGGTTCCGGCAGCGGCGGTGGCAACAAAGAGGACGAATGACCCCCGTGCCAGGGCTCCGGGTGAAGGCAGGCGGCGGGCCTGGGCCCCTCGGGGAGCCGGTTCGGGGAAGCGAGGGCAGGGGCGCCCCGCGGGGGCGGCGGCGGCGGCAGCGCCTGGCGCCGGGGCTTTGGCCGCCTGACAAAACCATCCCCCGGAGCCAGGCGGCGGCGAGTCGGCGGCGGCTCCATCCGGGGTTTTGCGGGAGGGGGAGGGGACGGAAGCCGAGAGGGCGGGCGGCGGGGCGGAGGAGGGAGGGAGGGAGGAAGGGGAGGGGGGCGATCCGCGTTCCGTTCCCCGGCGCCGGTCCCTCCCTTCTCGGCGCCTCCGCCAAGTGCGTCCCGATCGGCGGCGGCCGGTGAGCGTCCCGCGCTGGAGCCCCGAGAAGCGGGCCCGTCAGGTGCGTAGTCCTTCAATCGTCACGCCGCCGAAGCCTGCTGCTGCTGCCGCTGCTGCTTCGGCGGCAGGGCCGCGAGCTGCGGAAGTGGGTTTGGGGGAGGGGAGCAAGCAGGGAGGAGGAGGGGAGGGATCCGGTCCGACCGGAGCAGGCCCGGCCTCTCTGGCGCTTCTCCCAGCTGCAGCGGCTCCTACAGCTGCTGCCGCTACTGCTGCGGCTCCGCCTCCTCGCTCGCGGGCGGGGGCGCGCACGCGCGCTTCCGGCCTCCGCGGGTCTCGCGCTGTCTCCGGCTCTCGCGCGCGCTCTTCCCCTCGCGCTGGCTCGTCCGCCCCCCGCCCCGACGCCGGGACTGTTGCGCCCGCCGGGGCGTTGCGCACGGCGTGGGCGTCGGCATTGTGCTAAACTCCGCGGGACTTGGCGCGGGCGCGCGCGCGCACGCGGGCGCGAGGGACCCGGCGGCGTGCGTCGCTCCTCCCTCGGCCCCCAGCCCCTCGGGGACGGGCGGGGCTCGGGGGCGCGGCGCCCACCGACCCGGCCGGCTCGGGCCCCGCCCCCTGGGCCCCCGCCCCCTGGGCCGGGCCGGACGGGGCGGCCGTTGGCCGGCTTTCTGACGCCAGGGCGCCGCCCGCCCGCGTCGGCCGCTGCGCCCAGTCGGCTGACTGTGCAGAGGCGGCCCAGAGCGTCTGCGCGCCTCCCCGGGCGGTCTGCGCCTGCGGGGAGGCCGCACGGGGCCCCGGGGCGCCTTCTAGCCAGTCGGGCCTGGGCGCTCGCGCGGGGCCCGGCTCCGTCACGGTGTAGCGAACCCCCCCACCCCCCGACTCTGGTTTTTAAACAAGGCTACAAAGAACTGATGGTAACCAAGGTGCATAGGACGCAGCGAGTTTGGGTCCCTTGTGGCTGCCGGTGAATTACAGAGGGCCTGGACATCCGAGCAGGCCAGATGGGGGAGGGGGCGCGATGCGTACTGCAGGAGCTGCCACCCGCCACCGTGAAAGAATTCGGTGGACTCCACGGCCCCCCTGGCCGGGTCCTTCATGCACCGGGCCATGTAGATCGTAGACCTCAGTTATATCCGTGCTGTGGTCAAGGCCTGGAGAAGGTCAGCATAGCCAGGCGTTGGGGTAGGGGGGCTGTCTGGAAGGAGGGCATCTATGTGGACCCTGCCGGGGGTAGCCCCCCAGGGCACTGTACTTCTCACTAATGTTCTGAGAACCAGCATTTTTTAAAACGGTATTATTGGCACATAACCTTCATATAAATTCAATTGTTCATATCAAGAAGGGATGTACAATCATCACAATCGATGTAGAACATTGTCTTCTTTCTTGTACTCATTTGCTCCCCAAGTCCCCCTCCCTCAACCTCCCCTGCCATACCCCCAGGAAACCATTAATCCAGTTATTGGCTCTGTATCAAGCCTGCACTTTCTATAGAAAATCTGCACTGAGACAGTCCAATCCGACTTCCCCTTAGTTCATCTCAAACCAGTACTTTGTATTTTGCATTCTGAATAGCCGCCCTCAGTATCCAGGATGGTTCCAAACTCTAGAAAGGTTCTTTTTAAAGAGAAGAGTCATTGATCATGGACATTAAACCTGCTTAAATTGGGAATTTGTCATTTAATAGCGATTACTGTGCTTATGTTGGATTCAAGGAATTGTTCTGAGTCAAACCGTTTGTGGTAAAAGGTAAAAGTTGGAGACTTGATTTGCCTGTGGTTTTCAGTAGTTAACAATGAGGAAGCCGGCCGTGGTGGCCTGTAACCACCCCTTCGAGTTTTCGTGTAGTCTGACCTCAGCCAAGGGCCAAAGACGGACTCCAGCAGGGGAGAGTCTGCACTAGGCAGCCTGCCTTCCATAGGCAATGAAATAACGCTGCATAGGAACAGAACCCTTTGTCTTAAACATAAAATGTGTTTTACCCCAATGCTCTAAGAAGCTGCACTTTGTAATAACCCTGTGACTTTAGTACCCATTGCCTCCCCTGCAGAATGGGATATGTTTTTGCTTCATCTGCCCTGTGGGCTGCTAAGAGTCACAATAGACTTGATGGCAGGAGTGAGATTGAGGAAGGGAAACCGCTAAATCTGCATAAGGCATTGACCTGGGATCAGCTTCCTTGTCATTCGTCCTGTCTCACTTGGTACCCAGTTCCTAAACCACTAGAGTTTCCCTGTTGCACGTGTTGGGAAAGTTGGACAAGCACTGTGGTGCCAAGCTGTGACAATCACAGGAGACAGGAGGGGACCTGCTGGAGATGCCCACCTTCAATCTCAAAATGAACCCAACAAAAGGACATGAATCACTTTTCCTACTTCCTCACGCTCTTTGCGTCTCCAGATTTAACTCTGAGAACATAAAAAGAAATCATGGATTTTCATTTTCCTAAGGGAAGGAGAGGAGAATCAGACATTCCAAGTATTAAAAATATCGAGAGCATTTTTACAACTTTTTAAATTTTTCCAAATGGTTTTTTTTCCTCAAATATTTTTATATCCTCCTGGGTTGCCATTTTTATTAGCACTTAGAAACTCTTGAAATTATAAAAATGCTTAAAATGATCATAAATAAAATTCCGCATTTTACAGTGTTGATGTTGTTACTGTTGTTAGGTGACCCACAGAGACCTCATGCACAACAACGAAACACTGCACCATTCCCACAATTGTTCCTCTGCTTGAGCCCATTGTTGTAGCCACTGTGTCAGTCCATCTAATTGAGGGCCTTCCTCTTCTCCCTACCCCTCGCTTTAGCACGATGTCCTTCTCCAAGGGATGATCTCTCCTGACAGGTGCCTTGCTATCGTGTCCTCTAAGAAGCACGCTGGCTGTCCTTCCAAGACAGATCCGTTTGTGTTTCTATCAGTGCTCATAGCTACTGAAATATGAAGTCTGTGGTCACAGAAAACCTACCAGAGTTGGCAGTCTGAGACAGCAAGAGCATTTTTTTAATGGTACAGAAGCCAAGTGAGAGGCTGATGGTCATTCTCAAGTGCATAATGAGGTCACGTGGCAGAAGTACACATCAGATAACCGACTCTGCAGGAAAGCGAGTTTACAGAGAGGAATTTGTGAAACTGAGGCATGTTTGTAAATACTTAGCAAAAAACTTTTTCACTTTGCAAGAGGTTTAGCAGACAGAAGCCAGTCGAACTACCCCTGTGTGTTTCCAAAACTTAATCTTTCAGGAGCAGACAGCCTCATCCTCCTCCTGCTTGTAAGCGGGAAGGTTCAAACTGTTGACCCACCAGGACGCCTGCTGTTAGCAGACAGTTCTTTTTATTAGTGTGCACCCGGAATGCTTCAAGCAAGGGTGGACATCAGACTCCTCTGTGTCTGGGTGCACGCCACCCTCCTGGTCATCTTGGTTCTCTGTGTCCCCAGCATGATTATGAAGTCGACAGACCCTTGGCTGTGGCCTTTTCACTGTGCTGACAAAATCTGGCAGCAATGGGATGCTGTGCATAACTCGGCCCGTATTTTCCAAATAGCCCAGGGATGTTAAACCATGCCAGGTAAAAGAGCCATTCAGAGTACAAGTTAAAGCATGCAGTCTTGTGAACAGACAGTAGGAAAACCATGCTTCTTCCTAGTTTTCAGGTCCCATAACTACTCCACCATTTGCCACGCCGAGTGGTGGTTTCAGAGCAGGACGCCACAGTTCTCAGAGCAGGCTGTTGAAAGACTTCTTCCTCTCACCTGTGCAGGTGGCGTGTGGACTGAGATCCACAGGTCAGCCCTTTGGAACCGCCAGCACGCTGAAAGAAGAAAGGGGGCTTTCTGCGCCCAGAGTTCCGTTCTTGGAAACTCAACAGGGATACTTCTACAGGGTCATTACAAGTTGGCCTAGATTGGACTGCAGTGTGTGTGTGTGTGTGTGTGTGTGTGTAAGGACAGCAGTTTGAAATCACCAGATTGGACTGCATTGTGTGTGTGTGTGTGTGTGTGTGTGTGTGTGTGTGTGTGTGTGTAAGGATAGCAGTTTGAAATCACCAGATTGGACTGCAGTGTGTGTGTGTGTGTGTGTGTGTGTGTGTGTGTGTGTGTGTGTAAGGACAGCAGTTTGAAATCACCAGATTGGACTGCAGTGTGTGTGTGTGTGTGTGTGTGTGTGTGTGTGTAAGGACAGCAGTTTGAAATCACCAGATTGGACTGCATTGTGTGTGTGTGTGTGTGTGTGTGTGTAAGGATAGCAGTTTGAAATCACCAGATTGGACTGCAGTGTGTGTGTGTGTGTGTGTGTGTAAGGACAGCAGTTTGAAATCACCAGATTGGACTGCAGTGTGTGTGTGTGTGTGTGTGTGTGTGTGTGTGTGTGTGTGTGTGTGTGTGTGTGTAAGGACAGCAGTTTGAAATCACCATGGGAGCAAGACAGGGCTTCCTGCTCCCATTAAGAATTACAGTCCCGCCCTCTCCCAGCGGGAGGGACGGCGTTTTGTGGCACAGGAAGTTCTCGGCGGCCTGCACGCGTCTCTGGGCTTCCGGCCTGCTCAGCCGGCTCCGTGGGAAGGTGAAAAGCTTCCCCAAGGACAACGCCTCCAGGCCGGTCCACTGACGGCCTTCCTGGGCTACAAGGCCCCAGGACCCACATTGTGTGCGAGGTGCACAGGCCAGGCTCCAAGGTGAACAAGAAGGAAGGGGTGGAGGCGGGGACCATGGTGGAGACCCCTCCCATGGTGGTGGTGGGCATCGCGGGCTACGTGGAAACGCCTCGCCTGCCTTCAAGAGGTCTTTGCGGAGCACATCAGCGATGAGTGCAGGCGGCGGGTCTACAGGAACCGGCTCACGTCGAAGAAGGCGGCTTTCACCAAGTACTGCAAGAAGGGGCAGGTGAGGAGGGCAAGACGCCGCTGGAGAAGGACGCCAGCGCATGAAGAAGTCCTGCCCTGCCGGTCATCCGCGTCCTCGCCGGCTCCCCCTGCGCCAGGAGAAGGCGTGCCTGCCTGATGGAGAGCCAGGTGAACGGGGCTCCGTGCCTGAGAAGCTGGAGCAGCAGGTGCCCGTGAACCAGGTGTTCGGGCAGGACGAGATGATCGACGTCATTGCGGTGACTAAGGGTAAAGGCTACAAAGAAGCTGGCCCAAAAGACCCACCGAAGGCTGGGCAAGGCGGCTTGTATCAGGACCTGGCATCCCGCCCGGGTGGCCTTCGCGGTGGCCCGTGCTGGGCATAAAGACTACCACCAGCACACGGAGATCCTCAAGATCAGCCAGGGAGGGCAACCTCATCAAGGACGGCAAGCTTATCAAGAACAATGCCTCAGCGACTAAGAGCATCACCCCTCCTGGGCAGCTTTGTCATGCTGAAGGGCTTCGTTGTGGGCACCACGAAGGGAGTAATCTCTCTGCGCAAGTCCCTGCTGGTGCAGACCAAGCGCCAGGCCCTGGAGAGCATTGACCTCAAGTTCATCGACACCAACACCAAGTTTGGCCACTGCTACTTCCAGACCGCTTAAAAGAAGAAAGCTTTCATGGGACCACTCAAGAAAGACCGAATTGCCGAGGAAGAAGGCGCATAACAGAGGTGTAGCTGGTGGGATCAGGATAAAGACTTCTTTTCCTGTGAGGGGGGAAAAATGAATTACAGTCCCGGAAACCCACGGGCAGTTCTACCCAGCTCTAAAGAGCCAACATGATTTGGAATCAACTCGATGACCGGGAGTTTGGGTTTTTTAAGTTTATGTGAGTGAGGGTGGATGTTCTTCACTGCTCAGAAATGAGGTCGCCAAAGCTAGCCGCTTCCACTAACTAGTTGTTAGGAAAATATCTTTCTTTAAAAATGTGTCGCTTATGTTAACACGTAGTGGATTTATTTGTATGTTTAATAAACTAATGCATGTTTTTAAATTTTCTTTGGAATTTCATATCTCACTTGATTTAATATCTAAAAGGGTAAATAGCAATATGTAAATCCATATGAGCAAAGCTCAATAATTGATAACCTCAATTTTTAAGAGTGATAAAGGGGTCCTGAGACCAAAAAGCATGAGAAAGCCCTGCCCAAGAATATTGAAATCTGATGGCATTTAAAACTTTGATTTAAAATCCATTTCCACCGGTCTGTGGCGATCTGGATGCCGGCCTTGCCAGGACTATCACTGGAAAAAAGTGTTTGGGGCTCTGAAGGGGGCTGTGGACAGAAGCTTGTCTATCCCTCACAGTACCAAGTGATTCTTTGGTTATGATTCAGAAAGCAAGAAATTCAATGCAGAAGTGCATCCAAAACACTTCCAGGGTCAGAACGTCGCAGACTACATGCGCTGCCTAATGGAAGGGGATGAAGATGCTTACAAGAAACAATTTTCTCCATACATAAAGAGCATGATGGAGGAGATGTATAAGCACATGCCACTATACAAGAGAATCTGGTTTATGAGAAGAAGCCTAACGGATGTTAAAAAGAAGAGGTGGAGTGGTCCCAAAATGTCTCTTGCCCAGGAAAGATCAGGTAGCTCGGAAGAAGGCAAGCTTTCTCAGAGCTTGGGAACGGGTTGCAGAGAGCTAAACCAAATCATAATTTTCCGTGAGGATTGATTATATAAATACAACAAATGATTTACTAAGCCCCCCCAAAAATGCATTGGGGCTCTTTGCTAGCTAAATTGAACTATGTTCAAAGTGATTCTACTTCCTTCAGATTAATTTTACTCATCACAGCTTATATTTAAAAAAGCAATCTCTACTTTGGTGCGTTATTAGAAGCAAATTAGATTAGGCTTTGAATGTTGCTCGGTGTGACCTATTATGTAGGTTTCCTTAAAGTTGATTGTGGCATGACGCCTGTAGAGTTATCACTTTAATATCAACTCTCTATTAGCCATAAGTCTCTGACCTGCTGCTCCTTGCCACATAAAATGCCCCAGAACTGCCTCCTTCTGACCTCAACGTACATGCAGAAATTAAAAACTAATTTTAATATTACCCGAAGCAAACCCATTGCCCTGGAGTTGCTTTGAACGCAGTGACCCAGTAAAAGTGCCCACACGGTTTCCCAGGCTCAGATCTTTGCAGGAGCTGCCGACTGCCTCTTTCTCCCTCGGAGCTCCGCCAAGCACCCCTTGGTGCACAGCCCACTACTTAGCCGCTGCACCCCAGGGTGCCCCAGCAAAGACATCTGATCAAAAAGGACAAATATTTTATGAAGACAGTGCTTTCCAAGTCAGGAATGGTGCTACTGGTTAGTTTTTCAGTTGTCCCTCACACACCCCCTTTTTCTCATTGCTAAGTCTGTAGGTTGACTAAAATTATTTTAAGGAAAAGTTCTCTAACTTTGATCACAATGAAATAAGGTACACTGCCTACCTTTGAAATGCGGTTGGGGAAAGTCTTTGAAAGCTTACTTACTGGCCCCGCGGTATGAATTATTTATAATACTAATTGAAAAAGCCACTTTTCATCTTGGTGAGTGGTCTAAACTATTTGACAGGATCCATCTTACTTGTGGTTAGAGCTTTTCTGGTACTATGCGTCCGCCCTGTGCCTTGTAGCACTCATTGATGCTTCAGTGAAATAAAACCTGGGATTTCAGGGGACTTTGAGTGCCCTGGAAATGGGTCCGTCTAAGTGGTGGTTAGTAGCTTAGAAAAGCTATTATCTTTAAAAAGTGAATGATCAATTCCCCAATGCAGTTGTAGGCTCCTGCCGTTTGAAAGTGAAAGCGGATGTGGGGTTGTAGAAATGTTATCAAAGGACCATCATTCTGCGCCTTGTCCCACCTCTGAAGGAAGGGCGCCTCGGGCTCTGAGCACTCAGCCTGTGTGGTTACAAACCTGCTGCTTGCTTGTCAGAAGCTGGAGCCCTGACCCTAGTCAGTGTCCTGTGGCAAACACTGGCCAAAGCTTCATCACTCGACAATCGAAAATCCCACTCACATGAGGAGCTTCAAAGTGTCCGTGGGACAATTCATCATCTATTCACTCCTTTTCCACACCAACTGTGGAAAAGCTTTTTTGTTTCTGTTTTACCATGCCAATATGGAATGCCTGCCAATCTCTGAATTTACTTAAAACACCCCACTTGGGGGTGGGGTGTGTGTGTTTGTGTGTGTGTGTGTGTGTGTGTGTGTGTGTGTGTGTGTCCAAAAAAAACCAGTGGATAAAAGCTCTGCTGGGCGGAGCTTGCATAGTAGGAGTCCGCCCCCCCCCCTCGCCCCCCACTAGACCAGCATTGAGCAGCGCCTTCGGAGTTAGTGGGCCCTGCCCACTGCACTAACCAACGTCCCAGTGCATCGCCTGGGAAGGCTCTCTCTGGTCACAGTGAATTTTTTCATAAAACCCGTTTCACTCAAACCTCTTCTTTTTTTTTTTTTGATGGCTGATTTAAGAGAACAGAGTGTGGCTGTGAAATTATGTTGCCTGCTCAGGAAAAATGTAGCAGAAACTGTTGTGATGTTGCACATAGCTTACAAGGGCAGTGCTATGGGAAAAACTCACACGTGTACCAGTGGTTTTCTCATTTCAAAAAGGCGCAATGTCTATTGATGACAAACCTTCTTCTGGTCTTCCATTCAACTTTCCCAATGACTTGTGCATTTGGAGTTCATTCCACCAAGTTGGACTGTTAATCAGACTTTCTATTTGGAGATTCTGAAAAAATTTCAAAAAAGTATGTGACCAAAATGGCCTGATTTGTGGCAGATGGTGGACTGGTTTTGCCACCATTACAGTGCACCTGCTCATGCAGCCATCTCAGTGCACCAGCTTTGGCCAAAAACAGCATGCCTTTCTTGCCCCACACACCTGACTCACCTAACCTTTCTCCATACAACTTCTTTTTTTCTTTTTCTGAGAAGAGAGAGGGGCAGCAATTTGATGGCATAGAAGAAGTGCCGGAAAACGGGGGAGGTGCTGCCAGCCGTCCAAACAGATGAGTTTGAAAAATGTTTCCAAGAATGGAATCGCAGATTTGACAAATGTATTAAGTGTAATGAGAAGTACTTTGCAGATGATAAGGTTGTTTTGTTAAATTAAAAAAAATTTAAGTACATAACTTTGAAAACATGACTCCCCCCCCCCTTTTTTGTCTGCAAGGAGGTGGGGGAAACCCCTTGTATATAAAGAACTCATTTTGTTTATTAAGTGCTGCCCCACCCCCATGTCCATCTCTACTCTAGTTCCTGTGTTCCCTAATTTAGGAAATAAGAATGATGGGGGAGGGGGGTTTCACTGTTTGGTTTGTAATGCGCCCTGGTAGCATAATGGTTACCGGTTGGACTGCTAACTGCAGAGTCAACAGTTCAAAACCACCAGCTGCTCAGTTCCTTGGGAGAAAGATGAGGCTTTCTGTTCTGGAGAATGACAGTCTCAGAAACCCACAGGGGCCAGTTTGACACTGTCCTGTAGGGTTGCTATGAGTCGGCATTGAATCGATGGCAATGAGGTTGGGTTTTGGTTTTCTTTATTTGGTGTGAAGTGGTTGGGACTCTCGTACCTACGGCTTCCATTTCCGGGCTGATTGCCCTCTGTGAGAACGTCCGGGAATGGTGGGCAGTGCATGGTGGTGTCGTGGGAGGAGCATGCAGTGTATCCAGAAAGCCCGGGTTCCCCGCTGACTTATGTTCATTTACCACTTTAACTTCAATGCACCATGGTAGGGTGATTTAAGGGTGGGGTTTCTAGAAGGAGATAAGCCCGCTTCTCTGAAGGCTCTCCAACATAAATCACCAGCAAGAGCTCTGAGCTCCATATCTGCAAAACCAGTCTCTAAGCTGTAGCTCCAACGGAGTGTCCTAGAACTATCGCCCATGTCTTGCCCAACCCTGACTCTGGCTCTTCCCTAATTGTCAGCATGCATTCCCTCTCCTGGTGGAGCGAACCACCAGCTAGATGTCTAGTGGTCATCTTGGACATTCTGAGCCCCTGTGCCTCCTGCGCCTAATTCGCCCACCAGTAATGGGACATCAGGACTGTTAGAGGCAAGAAGAACCAGGCCTGCTAAAAGCACAGGGGACGGTAAGCACTTACTGATGATAATCCCGAGTACAGCCTGTAGGATGGGATGTACCTCGATGTTTAGAAAACAGCCCCCCCACCCAATCCACATAGCTAGACCAATAAACATCATGGTCAATGGAGAAAAGATGGAAGTTGTCAATGATTTCATTTAACTCTCAGATCCATGAGCAAGGCCCACGGAAGCACCAGTCAAGAAATCAAGCAACGTATTGCACTGGGCAGATCTGTTACAGAAGATCTCTAAAGCCTAATGAGCAAAGATGTGACATGGGGGCTAAGGTGCTCCAGACCAAGCCATAATATTTTCAGTCACCTCACATGCATTCAAAAGCTGGACAATGAATAAGGAAGACCAGAGGGGGGAAAGGATGCATTGGAATTACGGGGTTGGTGAAGAACAGAATGGACCGCATGAAAGAAGCCCCCGTGGCGTAGTGGTTGTTAATTGGGCTGCTAACTGCAAGACCAGCGGTTTGAAAACACCAGCCGCTCCTTGGGAGAAAAATGAGGCTTTCCTGCTCCCTTTGTCAAGAGTTAGTCCTGAAAACTCACAGGGGCAGCTCTGCCCTGTGCTATTGGGGCGCCATGAGTCAGCATCGACTCACTGGCAGTGAGTTTGGTTTTGTTTAGTTTTTGCCAGAAAGAAGGAAAGGGGGCGCAAAACCCACAAACTAACCTCTATCAAGTCAATTCTGGGTCTTTGTGATGTTATGGGGACAAGGTAGAACTGCCCTTTTGGGCTTCTGAGACTTGAAATCTTGTTAGGAGCAGACTGCCCTGTGGAGAAACCTCAGGCCTGGTGGTTAGCAGCCCAGGGTGGCCTACTCCACCACCTGGGCTTTTCTGGGCTGCCAGAAGAACAAACACATCTGTTTAGGAAGAAATCCAGCCAGATTGTCCCTGGCAGTGAGGATGTGACCAGTCTCTGGATAAGGCATCCTGCTTGGTAGAGGGCCAGTGAAAAAGGGGAGCTACCCTGTCCATCAAGAAGCTGGGTTGGCACAGTGGTTGCAACAAGGGCCTAACCTAACAACGTGTCAGGATGGCGCAGAACGACGAAGCATGTGTTTGTTTCCATGTACACAGGGTCCCTGTGAGTCAGACCTTCTCTCTCGTCAGCACCTCTGGCAACAAGAATATCTTTGGAATCCTAGCTATTTCCCTCCACCCTCATTATCAGAACCTAGTCCTCCACAGTCGACCTCTGACAGGTATCCCTCATTGCTCTTGGGAAGCCAGTGTTGCTTCAACTCATTCCCTCCCCGCCTGGCTCCTCTTCTCCTGAGAACTCTGCAGCATAGGCAAGCGCTGCCAGAAACACCTTGGATTCATTACAAATTTGACTTTGAATCCACTTGGGGTCGTTGCGAGTTCACAAACATTTTATTGTTGCCAATTTTTTTTCACAACTCCCACAAGGGGCCTCTGACCCCCAGTTTAAAATTAGACTGTTCAGGACCACTGCAGTGTCCCTCCAGCAGGTATTCCTGCCCAGGCTCTGCCACCCAACCAGCTGGTGGGTTCTGCAAGTGCCACCAGCTGAGCATGCAGCTCAGGGGGCTTCAAATAGTAGGTGCTAAGCAGAGGGTCGTTTTAAATGCCCTCCAGTGGCTTCTCGCGGCTTAAAAAAAAGTTTCCTCTTTTTTTAACAGTTTTATAGACAACATAATTCACATACCATACAATTCCATGGTTTGAATATATATATATATATATATATATATATTAATATGCCTTCAATTAGCTGGCAGTCGAGGGGCAGCTAGAGCCTAACTCACCCTCAAGCCTGAATGCTTAAGGGAGGTGGGGGAGCGGTGGTATTTATACTTTGGGGAAAACAAGGCAAAAGGTCAGGTGGCATCATGCTATGTGGAAGATGAGAATTTCTAAAAATATAACGGTTTACCAGCAACATCAACACTCAAAAATAAATGCAATAGGTCAGCAGTTAACAGAACGCACAAAGGAATTACAATAGTAACAAAGTGGCCACACCTGAGCATATTGTTTAAAAGAGTTGTGCAGTCTTCGCCACAATCAATTTTAGCCCCTTGCTTTTAAGATAAAGACCAGTGCTTGCTCCAGCGGCACACAGACTGCAATTGGAATGATACACAGAAGATTGGCCCGGCCCCTGTGCAAGGATGACATGCAAATTTGTGAAGCTTTCCATATTAAAAATAAAGAAATAGAGACCAAAACCTTAACATATCCTGAAGCTGCAACTTGCTTATCTGGCCACCTTCCTACCTTTCTTAAGTTGTGCAGTTAAGCACTTAACTGCTGACCTAAAGGTTGGTGCTCTGAACCCGCCCAGAGGCACCTGGGAAGACACTGAAAACCCGGAGAAATGTTTCCATTCTGCACCCGTGAGTCACCAGGAGTCCCAGTCTATCCAAGGCTACCTGGTAACAAAATACTTAACATTCTTTGTCATATAATAAGGGGTCATTTATTAATTAATGCCACAGTTCTTAACTAGTATGAATCATAATGAAAGTGTGTCCCCTGGTATTTTGAGGACCGAGTGCAATAATGTGTGTGTGAAAGGCACACTACAAGCAGTAATCAATCTAATTATCAGCCTGAAGAGTACAAGGTGACAGTTTAAAGTGGGAAAAGCTCTTGCCAAATACAGCGTGCATTCAGTGGATACGAATTCTCCAGGTCAACTTATCCTAAGTTCCTTCTTTTAAAAAGCCTTTAAAGTCACATCGGTACACAAACTCTGGTGGCGTATTGGGCCGCTAACTGCAAGGTCAGCAGTTTGAAACCACCAATTGCTCCTGAAGAGAAAGAAGAGGCTTTCTACTCCCGTGAAGATTTACAGCCTCAGAAACCCACAACAGTTCTCTGTCCTATAGGGTCACTACGAGTCAGAATCACTTCAATGGCAGTGAGTTTGGTGGTTGGTGGTTTTGTGTTGTTTTTTAACCCCTAAATCATTACTACCTATGTGGGAACGAACTGCAGAGAGGCAGGGCTGAAGTAGAAGTGGAACTCGGCACTCTTGTTCCTCCCCAAGCACAAAGTCCATTTAACGAAAGGCACGGAATGCTAGAGCAGATGGCTGGAGAAGTGGCCCGTCCCTCCCAGGTGTGCAGCTCCCCCTGCTGGCTATGGGAGTAGAGCACAGTCGGCCCAAGCCTTGGCTTTAGCTTCTAAAGCCTGTTGTAGAGTGAGGGAGCCGGTGGCCCCAGGGTGGCAGAAGCAGAGAATGTGCTCAGCTGAGGCTCCTTGAAGAAAAGCCTGCCAATCAGCTTCTGAAAACCCCACATTGAGCGCTCTCCAGAGCCCGCTCTCTGCCACCTAGGGGCCGGCATGAATTGGGAGTGACTTCGTGGCCACTGGCGAGCAGCCAGATTTGGCCTGTCCCCTGACTTTGAGGTGCTTGGTGGGGCTGCAGTGCAAGATTGCTGTTTGAAACCCACCACCCCCTCTGACCACGCGTAAGATAGTACCTCTTCTGTGAGGATTGCTCGGTCACTGTGTCTTAGAATTAACACAGTGTCAGTGGCTCTTGGCAGACCCTCTGGTGAGGCTGGATTGACACCCAAAGGTGCTTGGAATCCCCAGTTGAACACTTGACCATTCCTGTATCAAGAAAACCATTAGAGATGACTGAATGTCAAAGTAAACTCTTAGGTTGTTTTTGTTTGCTTGTTTATATCCATGTGCTGGATGTGATGCTGACCTTCCTTTCCCTGGCAGAACTGTTCTTCCGTCTGACACTGGGCCCTTTCTATCTGTTTATGTGTGAAAGCCCCCCCCCCATTTCCTAAGGAGGGTGTGCATTTGTAGGTCGTTTTTTATTTTCAAAATAAAGAGGGAGCCCCAGTCGAGAGCTTGGTTGGGTCTATGAAATGGAAATAAGGAGCCTTGGTGGCATAGTTGTTACACATCGTGCCGGGTCCCACAAGGTTAGCAGTTCAAAGCCACCAGCCTCTCCATGGGAGCAAAGAGAAGCATTCAATTCCCATGAAGAGTTACAGCCTCAGAACACTAAAGAACAGTGCTACCCTGTCCTATAGGGTTGCCTGAGTGGAATGGATTCAACAGCAGGGGTCGGTGGTGGGCAATGAAATAGAAACATCTGAAAAGAATGCTATAAATCTGTATGGAAGCAGACTCACATCTTTCTCCTTCAGAGCAGCAGATGGGTTTGAACCACCAAGCTTTAGTTAGCTGTCTAGTGCTTAGCCCACTGTGTTACCAGCACTCCTAAAATTATTGTTAAAAACAAAAAACATACTGCCATTGAGTCCATTTTGATTCATAGACTTCCTGAGAAAGTCTCATCTTTCTCCCTCTGAGTGGCTGGCAGTTTCGAACTGCTGACCCTTGTGGTTAGTAGCCCAACAAGTAACCACTACACCACCAGGGCACCTTAAAAAAATAATAATGATAAGACCCCGGTAATAAGGAACACTTAGTACTTTTATCAATAGTCTCATAATGAATAAAGCAAAATGCTTTTGTTTACTTACATAAAGAGGAAGCCATACATTTTGCTATTATCCAGATGGGATACTATCCTTTAATGTAAAAGCCAAGCATCTTAAATCCTCCTATAAAATATAGGTAAATTTGATGGCATTGAAATATAAAATTTTAACACAGCAAAGATCTATAAATAGAAAATGGGGAAAATATTAGCAATATGTGGCAAAGGTCTCGTGTTCCTCATATGCAGAGTTTTGTTTGTTTGCTTTTGTGCAGAGATTTTATAGACAAAGACAAACAGCCCAGTAGAAACATAGACAAAATTCCTTAACAAAGAGAAGAGGAAATAGAATTTTTTGATAAACAAAAAATTTGTTTCATGTCACTCACCATTAAATCCACAGAGAGTTAGAAGTGGTGTTGACAAGACTCTTTAGCAAGAATTGGGAGTGTCCTAGAATGAAAACAAACACCCTCTCCAAGTAAAATCAAAGAGCTTTATTGGAACACAAGAGGCTATCCAGACTGGGAAAGTGTCCAGAATTCTCAAAGTAAACATAAGACAATTGAGATAGCAACAAAGCAGCAAATATTCTTATACAGCCAAAGCAAGAACGGAAACGACACAATTACAGTTTGCTGAAAAGTACTGACCTAGTTGAAGGCATGCTATCAGAAAGTGGGTTCTCAGTGAATGAGGATTGGTGGATAGCGTATATGTGGAATTGATTGGTTAAGGGCACGTAATCGCAAATATATATATGTTTTTCGGAGAAGTACAGAGCATGCTTTTCAGAGAATGTGTTATTAAAGCTGCTTTCCTCGAGCATGTCTTTTCCTAGAGGTCAGTTGTAAAGATTTCTTGGTAATGCTGTGTGTCAAGATCCTTTGGGCATATGCTTATCACATCCTGCGCCTGTTTGACCATGGATGAAATACCTCCTTGGGGACAGACTGTAACATCCTGGATCTTTCCAACCACAGCTACTTAATATTTCCTTTATATGGCTAGGTCAGTGCAAAGGTTAAACACTGTGGGGTGGAATGGGACAGAGAGCCTGCTACTAAAATTTAACATGAATTCTAGATTTATGTCAACTTAAAATGGAGTATGGCTCTGCTTTCAAGCTGTTATATTTACACATGCTGAGTGCTTCAGGTTTTAGACTTTCAAAAATTCCCTCCTTTTGATCAAGGATTTCCATGAAATTCTTTGATCACGCGTAAGATAGTGTACCTTCTTCTTGGAGTTCTTCATTTTCATTACTTTTTAAATGACTTTTTGCTTAGGGACACATTTTTGAAATCCTGGATGCCTTCCTTTTGAATGGCTGGACCCCATCCACTGTTTCATCCTGCCTAGATTTAGCCTTCAGTGTTAAGTGATCGATTGATCGCTTGATTAGTATGGAGTAGGACCGTATTAGAGGAGCGTATTGATTGTTTTGTCAATGAAAGCCCTGATCATGAGAGCTCAAGTCCATCAAGAGAATAGCTTTCATCAATGTACATACATAAGTCACTTCATTGGTAACAGATTAATTCTCTGAATCAAAGCATCGGCATTAACTTGCCAATTAGGACATTTTAATAATATAATTTAAAACTATTTTTAATTGTTCCAATTATAATGACAATAATCATAGGTATCATGTCCTCTTAATAAAATTGATCTAATTCAAGAACCTGTGGGTTTAGGTAACCAACAGAAAATAGCAAGGGAAACGGGGAATAGGCAACCTTCTGATGAATTTCTGTAATATCCTGTTCCTCCTCGCCAGAGGGGTTACTTACCTGAAATGGGAGGTGTTGTCAGTGGCATCTATTGCTCCTGCTGCGGTAACAGAAAAATTAAGGAAAGACTGTTCTCTAAAACCGCGTTAGCACAGAAGTTAAAGGTTCCTCCTGAGCTGGCAAAGAATCAGCAACATCGCGAGCTATCTGTCCTGTAGTGTCAGCTATCTTCCAGACAGCATATCCTCACTCAGTGACCCCCCCTAGCAAGGGCGGAATGCCCTTCAACAGTATTTCAAGCCAGAGTTCTCTTTCAGAAGATCTCTTCACCAGTCCTGGTCCTCTCTGGACTCTGTTCCCTTTCTGCTCTAAAAGGTTGAACTCATCCGTCCATAGTTTCATTATCAAAGCAAACATTTGAGGTCACACCTAAGTTCCCTAATATACATCAGCCTCTCACATTCTAGGCATTGAGACAGGACAAAGCCCGGACACGACACTCTCCATTTGGGTTTGTATTGGCAATGGTGGGGCATCTTGAGCTTTCACGTAAAGAATGTCTCTGGAGAGGGCACATGTTATACCAGTTCCATTATGTTTATAAGGGGGAAGAATGGTTTGATTTATTTCTCTAAGCCAATTTTCTGTCACGGAGTTATGACAGACAGGCTGCCTTCCTAATCTTAGTTCTGCATATAAATACCAGAAAACTTCTTGCCCTCCAGGCATACTACGAAGTTCCATGTAAAAACTGCTCTCTAAAATCTGGGGAGGGGCATTTTAAGAAACTAAGCTTTCATTCTGAATGGTTCCAGGCCACGTCAGAAAAGTGGTAACTCTAATCAGGGCTAGGTTGAAACAGGGGTCCTGGGACTGAACTAATAACCTTGATGTTAAAGCTTCACACACGGCTGGCTTCAGTGATATTGAAGTTGGTAGTAGTGGGGTGGGAGACGTAACAAAAATTCAGGCTGAGAGAAAGTAATGACCCTGAATGTGTGGTGCCAGGTTGTGGAATTGATGGCCAATCCAACAGTCAGACAGGTTGTCTGGGCCACTGCTTGAGTGTTTATAACAAAGGTATTCTCATGCCCACCAGTCATTTAATAGGGGCTATGACTAGCAATAGGGTTACAGCTAAGAAAGGTTCATGAGGAAGGAAAATGGTCCTAAAACGGTAAGCTGGAGCCTTCAGGAGGTAAATGATTATCCCGATGAAATAAAGTCCTGTGACTGGCATGTAAGAGGTGGCAGCAGTGCTACAGACAAATAGAGGTAGCCAGCACCCAGAGTCCATGCGCAGAGAGCTACAGCAAAGCCTCCAAGGCCCAGTAGGTAAAACGCCAACTTCAAAAGCAACTACTAGTTAGCAAAAGGCAACCGCCCCTTTTGACCCCGGAAGTCTATAAACTTGAGACCTGTGTTGTTAGGTGCCTTCCAGTGGGTTCTGCCTCCTTGAGACCCCGCGCCTCTCAGGACGAAGCGCCTCCTGGCCCTGTGCCCCCTCACAGTCGTCATGTCTGAGCCTATCAGGGCAACCACCGGGCCAGTCCCTCTTGTCAAGAGACGTCTTTTTCGCTGCCGCTCCGCTCTGCCAACCAGGACTGTCCGCTCCTGGAAACATGTTCCAGGTACATGAGACAAAGCATCTACATCATTTCTTTTAGGAGCTTTCTGGCTGCACTTCTTCCAAAGCAGATATATTTGGTTTTTGGGTAGTCCATATTAGTATTCACCAGCACCATAATTCAAATGTAGCGATTCTTCTTCAGGCTTGCTTACTCGATGTATGTGAGGGGATAGAAATCACCCTGGCTTGGGTCAGGCACCCCAAAGTAACATCCTGGCTTTTTAAAGTTTAGAACATGCAATAAAATTAAAATAGCAACTGTGATGAAAGCAATAGGCCTTTGGAAACTGATTATACAGTTCTACTTGACGTGATTGAAATACAGAACAATGCGTATTAAATCCCAACTAGTTACATTTTAAAAAGCAATAGGCAAAATCCAGATCTTTTATCTTCGTTCCTAGCTTGTTCTAAAGTCTTAGGCCAGGTTCGCTGCTCCTCATGGTCGGTGGTTGCTGGCCATCATGGTGGAGTGTCAGCCTGCCTTTGGCTTGCTACGATCCACTGAGGAGCTGAAGCCTCCGTTCTTTGGGAAAAGAAAGCCCAAGTTTTAACTCCCCGAAATTTAGCAGCATGTGGACTAGTTTAAAGAACTAAGTAAGATTCCTTTCAATGGATGCTGGGAGAAATCTCTTCTTCAGTACCTCTTTCAATAAACAGTCTCTTGAGTGTATCTTTGAAACAGGCAGCTCAACAGATCTGTTTTTTCAAAGGCCAAAAGTTATGATTGTTAGCAAATCAAAGCCTGGTAATATTTCAGTTACTGGTTGATACCAAATTAGAATCCAAGGTTGCAACTCAGAAGAGAGAGCGTAGGTTTGTCCAGTGACAGTTCATGAAGAGTTAGCATGTGTGGTCCAAAAAGAGGGGCCCTCAAATTCATCAGGAGAGGAAGTCACTTGGGTCTCGGTAAGTATGATGTAGCAGAAAGTTTGGCTTGTTGATTCTTTAATGTTATCCCCTTGGGCCTTTCCACAAGGCTGATAAAGATGGTGGAATCTCTGAAAAATAGGAAGATCTTACTTACACCTGTCCTGTTTTATTTGACCTTGAAATGAGTGCCTCCATCACAAGAGGCTTTAGAATCCCCTCCCCCAAGTGGGAACAATATTTCCAGGTTTCTTGGCCACAAAAGTGGTGGTGGTAACCTTAAAGCTGGGAAAAGCTATCCAGAGAGGAGATCTACAGATCATTACTAAAACGTAGCCATTGAAATGAGGGAGCTACCCAAATCAATCTGCCTTCAAGCACAGGTAGGCCTGCTGGGCAAAGGAAATGTCCCAGGCAAAGCTTGACAAAGACAACTTGGTTTATATCAGGAGGAGATTGAATAGAAAGAATGACTTAATCGGCTGCATTTCAAAAATGCCCCCACAGTAATCAATCAATTGACATAGGGTAGTCCACAAAAACTATCTTCTACATTTTACTTTGATGAGTGGCAGCTGGGGTCTTAAAAGCTTGTGAGCAACTATCTAAAGTGCACCTATTGGTCTCTTCCGTCCAGAGCAAAGAAAATTGAAGACTCATGGAAACAATTAGTCTAGTGGACTAATGGACCACACAAACTTCAGCCTCTACAATCCTGAGACCAGAAGAACTAGATGGTGCCCGCCCCACTGCGGATTGCTGTGAACAAGATCATGTCTGAATTCCTGGGACAGAGTGAGAGAAAAACGTAGAACAAAAGTCAAAATCATCAAGTAGACCAGCCAGATTGGTCAGGTGCAGGACGGTGGAGCCCTGGAGACTATGGCCCTTAGTCACCTTTCCCACGCACCTGGAACGCAACTCAGCACCGGGACTCCGTTTTCAGCCCAAGAACAGACACGTCTAAAGGGGAACAATAACACGAAGGAGGTATGCACTCCTAAAAGTAATGCCATTTGAGAGCAAACAGAACAGCATTTGCTCAAGGGCAACGTTTAGAAGGCAGACAGGGTCAGGAAAGGAGGAGGAAAGGGCACGGGAAACACAGGGAGGAAATGGGATAGGGGATGTTACATTGTGCAGCTCGTAATCGGTGTCGTGAATCAAAACATGCACAAATTGCTAAATGGAAAACTAATTTGCTCTGTAAACCCTACCCAATCCACAATAAACAGGACGTCGCCAATTTTATTTTCCTTATATTAAGATCTAAGTTCTCCAAAAGCCCTAAAGTCCTGAGACCCTTCTTACCTTTTTGTAGAGGGCATGGGGGTAAGCTACAGTAGTCCTTTTTCTCTAGGGCTGAAAGTTATCCCTATTACTGAGAGTATGTGTCCCGGAGTTTTTATAGCAGGTTGTAACTTTTCTCTGGACGCTGAATGAGACAAGCTTCTGGGGAGTTTGAACGTACTGTCAGGTCATCAACATACTGTAGGAAGTGGGCTCTTGACTAAATTGTACGGGTTGCAAATCACTCAACATTTGAGAATATTTATGAGGTTCTGTGACCCTGTGAGGCATGGCATTCCATGTGTATTTATCTTCCCACATGAAAGAAAGTGGGTATTGACTATTTGGCTGCACCAAACCAAAATCACACCAAACACATTGCCATCAAGTCAATGCTGACTCATAGTGACCTCTAGGTCAGGGTACAACTGCCCCTGTGAGTTCCCAAGATCATAAAATTTTACAGGAGTAAAGCTCTCCAGAGGAGCAGTTGGTGGTTTCAAACTGCTGACCTTTAGGATTGCAGCCCAATGTATAACCACTATGCCACAAGAGTTCCTTTAGGGTGCACAGGGATACTAAAAAGACACTGTCAAGATTTGTTGCCAGGGAAATTAGTAGCGTCTGGTATTATATTTGACAAAAGGTACTTGGAATTTGGTACAAATCTCTATCCCCAGTTCCCAAGTTTCCTTAGAA
Source organism: Tenrec ecaudatus (assembly GCF_050624435.1). Lineage (NCBI taxonomy): Eukaryota > Metazoa > Chordata > Mammalia > Afrosoricida > Tenrecidae > Tenrec > Tenrec ecaudatus. Next base: position 16,689,589 of record NC_134536.1, read on the forward strand.
GAAAAACAATATCCTTATAAAGAATCATGTAGGGTATCATGAAGAAGCTCTGGTGGTGTAGTGGTTACATGTTGGGTTGTGATGCAAAAGGTCAGCAGTTCAAAACCACCAGGGGTTCCGCGGGAGAAAGACTAGGCGCTCTACTCTCATAAACAATTAGTCTTGGAAACCCACAGGGTCGTTAGGGTCCTTTAGAGCCACTGTGAGTCATCATTGACTGGATGGCCGTGAATGTAGGATTTTATCAGACCCTGGTCAAAACGTCTTGAATAGTGGGTGCTAATCCTTTCCCTTGCTTCCTTCCTCAAGGGGTAACTGGGATATGCATGATAGCATAACTATCAACAGAGTTTCAGGAACTAAAGATACCTTAGCAACAAAAGAAGGAAGAAGAGAGGAGGTTTCTTTTTCATTGAGCAGGTTTGTCGTGTGGGAGAAACAAGCATCCTCCTGTGACTCTCCGCCTCCCTCTTCTGTGTGTCTCTCAGAGTACCCTAAACGGGTGCTCATGTTCACTCAGTTAGGGATGGCCATGCCATCTAGATTGCAGGCCCCTTCCTATTCAATGTATTAGGAAAAAGTAGACATGCAATGAGACTAAAAGAAACAGGGAGAGGCTGTGAATGGATTCAACTTTGTTTTTGATTTGTTGCGCCTACAAGTTTAGAGAGTTTTGTACTCTGAGACAAAGGTGTTTGTATAAACATGGGATGAAGAGCTGACAGTGTGGTATGTGAAGCAATTCGGAATTTGCCAGGGCCTCCATTCACCTGAGAGGTCATTTCTCCTGGGAATTTAATGCAACTCCTGGAAACGCCCAGGATGTTCCTCCCTTTGAGGCCTACCATTCAGCTTCAGATGTAGGCGCTGATAGTTAAGAGTTTTATTGTTTTATTTTTTCATCATTTCATGGGGAACACGTACAGATATAACATTCCAGTCACTTTAAGCAGTATTGTACACTTGCTACCACAATCAGTTTCAAAATACTTTCTTTCTTATTGAACTCCTTGATGTAAGCTCCCCTTTGTCCCCTCCCTCCCTCACACTACGCGCCTGCCCCCCAGGAATATTGATTGATTGATTGTCAAGTGTTATACCATCCAGTTATATCCATTCACATGCAATTCTGTTGTTCCCTCCCCTCGAGTGGGGTTATACGGCCATCAGTGCTCTCAGCTCCCCCTGCCCCTCCCATTTCCCCAGGGACCATTACATCTGTGACTATTTTTGAAGGGTCATCTATCTTGGCTTTCATATATCGAACGATCTTAATTATACAAATGAATATAAGCAAACCTAACATGACAAATGAGGTAAAACAAGTAAAATTTATAATAGTATGGGGAAGAAGTATTGAAGAACTAGAGGATAGTTATGTGTTTCATCGTGCTATGCTGCACCCTGGATTTATCATCCCTTCCATTTCTGAGAGAAACTGTCCAATCATCTTACAGGTGGGTTGTGGGTCTCCACTACATCCACGCCCCTTCACATTGATTTGGTTGCTTGTTTTTGAACTTCTGGTACCTCTTCCCATTGACACCTCATGATCACACTTGCTGGTGTGCTTCTTCCATGTGGGCTTTGTTGTTTCCCTGCTACATGGCTGCTTGTTTAACTACAAGCGTTTAAGACTCACACACTGTATCTTTAATAGCCGGACAGCATCAGGCATCTTCATCACATTTGCTTATGCACCCATTTTGTCTTCAGCGATCCTGCAGGGAGGTATCAAACAATGCCACATTACTAGAACAGAGCGTTCTTGTACTGAGGTAAGATTTACGTGCAGGTCCAAAGTCCATGTGCTTCCTTGTTGCATTTGTGTATACACACACACGAACATAAACAAATACACCTACATTTTTAGATGTATGTATCTACATATACATCTATATATATTTTCCTTTCTTCTTGTTCTTTTTTCTTTCCTCCTGCCCCACCATCATGATTACCCATCGTTCACGCTCAGTAATTCCTTTCAGATATAATGCGATTGATCAGACATGCCCAGAAAAGCCACACCCTCCCTGCCATCGATTTTAGAACCCTTACTATTCTCCTATACCCGTCATTAGTGGCTCCCCTGTCTCCTCCCCTCCCTGCCCCCAGGAACAGTCAGTCCCATTTCTGTCTCCGTAGGATTGTCTATCCTGCCTATCTTGTATAGATAAACACCCCAAAAAAGAAAAGGATATGCAAATAGTCACAAGTCTAACAGGGATCCTGACACAGAGCAGATGAATATCGCTGATAAATAGAGAGGAGGGCGTGTTATCATCCGTCAGTCCAGTCCCCTTTTCTTTCAAGGTTCCATATCCCGGGTCTCGCTTACCTAACAACATATACACCCTTTTGGTCTTCAGTATCTGTGTCCGGAGAGTTTATTTTTTAATTTAAGGAAAACCTTAAAATGCCCAGACTTTTGTAATAAAAGCGAACAACAGACAGACAGAAGTGTGGCTTTGTCGATGGGTCAGTGACCTGCAGGACAAAGCCTCGAGTTTCGTTTGCGTCCCTTGTTCTAGTGTTTGGGGAACCTTAACAGGATTAGTGAGGCCTGTTGATGGTGCCTTACCAAGGTTGGCAACCCCTGGGTAGAGATCATTTATAAACTCAGTGAAAAGCAACCCAGAGCCTGGCCTGCTAAGGATCGACCTGACTTGTAAGGTATTAGAGGCTCACAGTCATTGTAAACATTTTCCCCTTTCTCCTGCTTATAGGACCAGATCCGTTTGCCCAGTTGATCTTCTGGGCGACAGCTTGGGGTAGAGCTTTCTTTCGCCAATCTCCTAGCCATCTCATTGGCATTGTTCAGGAAGGTACCTGATAGGTTGTTGGTTTCTTTTTCTTTTGTTGTTGTTGTCGGTTTCATAGTCAAGGACATTTCAAGGTCTTACCAGTTTCTTTCACCCATAAATGAGCATCCCCTGATCTCATTAGCATAGGTGTTCATTGGCGTAAATTGGGTGGCCTGTGCTGGTATGTAGTTGTTAACACTGGAATTCCTCATAAAATGTATATGGGACCTCATCTTGATTAGGAAACCCATGTTTTTTTCAGAGTTGCAAGAAGGTATAGAGGGAGACAGTGAAGGGCCCAGTGGCAGGGCTGCAGAGGAGAAAAAAAGAGGGAGGATCATCAGCCTAAGCAGGCATGTCAGCATTTGTAGAACCAAATGTTGAGATATTTACAGCTCTCTGGCATTGCAGTTCTAGAGAGAGATGATTTTATGCTCCGGGTGTTTCAGAAACTTAAAAGTTACCAATTATAAAATGCTTCCTATTGGCCCTACATCACATGGGAACCCTCAGCCTCCAGTTTACCGTGAGCTTCCCTAGGTCAAAGCTGCTTCAGTGGCCACACGGACTTTCCAAAGACTGACCCTCCTGTGCCGGTGCTCTCCGTATGGAACAGCCCGGGGGCCACAGCTCTTAGACGTAAGCCACCGGCATTCTTGAGGAGGGTCCAGCCTCACCCTGAAATGCGGCATCCCCTATCCTAGCCAGCAACAGCCCGTGTTTCCCTGGGATACAGCAGCCCGTGTCTTCTCTTTGCTAGTGCACAACAGATGGAAAGGGAAGAGCAAACGGTTCAGCTGGACTGACCCCTCTCAGCCAGTAGCTCGCCGTCCAGGCAAGCCTGCCTCGGCTTTGCTGCCATGCCCAGCAAACAGGCTGGAAATGAAACACACACACACACACCCTAAAAAAGAAGGAATTTACAATAAATCCTAACTTTGAAGATCCATCGAGCACAATGAAGCATAAGGCAGGGTGTTGAAGCTCATAAGTTTCCAACTTGGTACTGGTACGTGCTAGCTAGCTCAGTGGTTCTCCGATGCCGTCACAGAGAAAAGTAGGTCTCTCATTTAGGATCTATGGTTAGGTCAGCCCAATTAAACAATTTTTTTTTTAATACTTGCTGTTAAAAAAAGAACATGAAAGTTTCTTTCACCATGATTGTAGACCTCATGTTAAAGCTTACCATGGGGTCAAGCCTTCGCTTTCAGGCTGCTGTATTCACATTCCTAAATGTCTCAGACTGGACACTCTCGTACAGAAGAAAGTAGTTAGAATGGGGGTGAATGCACGGTACTCAAATTTTGCATTTCTACAGCTTTCTCACAGATTTGAAACAAACGGACACACACATGCTTCCATGTAATACAGTCTGACCAACCAAATGAGCCAAGTTTAAATCGCACTTTGTAGTTGTCTCATCTTGGACACGCTACCTGACCTCTCTGAACCTTTTCCACCGTAGATGAAATGTGAGTAGCAGCACCTCAGGGCCTTAACCAAGTTAGTGTGAGCATTACATGAACCCTATACGGAAATGAGCGGTCACTAGTAAGTAGCCTGGCGATGACTGCATCTCATCGTCATCCGCAGGGGACTATGTAGGAGCACACTAGAAGCTACTGTCAGTCAGCTGAGCTCTGCCACGGCCGACTCTGTGAGTGATCGTGAGAATTAGGTCAGAATGCTTTTCTTTGTAATTCTGGCTATTCTGAAGTTTTTATATCACTTGTGCAATGAAGTGATTTTCCTGTTTCTCATCTGTGGATATGGCTCTTGGTAGAACAAATGGCATTGGGCAGCCTGGATCCTTGCCCTGTGGCATACTCAGTCTCTTAAGTGTTACTCCCTTACATTTGTGCTCTAAATTTGCCCAAACATCCCTGGGACGGAGGGAAAGTCAAGACTTAAGCTGATTCACAGAGGTAAAAACTCTGTGCCTGACCCTAGATCCCTAGATTACCAGTAGGGTGTTTGCCTGTGTTTTGTTGGCTGTACAAAGGCATCTGACTGTGTGGGTCACCGCAAATCATAGGTGACATTGCAAAGAAGGAGAATTCCAGAACACTCGATTGTGCTCATGGAGAGCCTGTGCGTAGACAGAGACGCTGTCCTTTGACCAGAACAAGGGATACCGTGCGGCTTAAAATCAGGAAAGATAATAAATAAAATCCAGACAGATGTGCAGTGGGATTGTACGCACTGTGAGTACATCTCAGGATTGGAGGCAGGCTCTTTGAACAGCTTCCGGTCTGTAGGTGACATGGCCTTGCTCGCTGAAAGGGAAGAGGGCTTGAATCAAGCACTACGGCCTTCCGCTGGGATCACACCTCAACTTAAATAAAGAAAACCAGAAATCCTCAATTTTACACAAATAGGCAACATCGTGATAAGCAGAGAAAAGCTTGAAATTAATTAAGGATTTCGTTTTACTGGAATCCCTGGGCAAATATGCTGCAAAATAGATATTTAAAGTGTGAAAAAGCAAAGATTACTTCCAGGTCTAAGGTGTACCTAACCAAGTCAGAGTGTTTTCAATTGTCTTACGTGCATACGAAATCTGGACAAAGCAGAAGAAAAACAATAGAAATTGATAGCTTTGAATTATGCTTTAAGTCATGAATATTGGATATACCATGAACTTTCAGAAGAACTAACATCTGTTAGTTTTTTATCTGGAACACAAATGGCCAGAATGTTCCTTAGGAGCAAGGATGGAGGCACTATGTCTCCCACCCTTTGGGTATGTCATCTGGCAAGGACATTGCCTAGGAGAGAAAGATGTCATGCTCGGTGAAGTGAAGGTCAGCAGAACAGGGGAAGCTCCTCGGTTGACAGCGGCTGCACCAATGGGCCCAAACATAACTGTGAGGGCGGCACAGTCTGGGCAGTAGTATCACATTCTGTTGAACATAGGATAGCACAGTAAAAATTCCCTAAACTGTTCTACATTCCCTCCCCCAAAATTATAGGTTTACATTTATATCTGTGAAACATTTTTAGTTACTTTTTATATGAGGAGGTACCCAAAAAAACAAAACAGAAAGAAGCTCTTCTGGGCAGAGCTTTTATAATGCATATTTTCCCCCACTAGGCGAGCTTGGAGCAACTTTCCCTGAGTTAGTGCACCCAGTGGCATCACCTGAGAAGGTTCTCTCTGGTCACTGAATGTTTTTCGTAATAGTTTTACTTGAACCTCATTTTTTTGTGATGGCCGATTTAGGAGATGTGAAATTTTGTTTCCTGCTCAGGGAGAAATGCTGCAGAAACTGTTGTGATGTTGAACACAGCTTACAAGGACAGCGCTATGGGAAAAACTCAAGTGTATGAGTGGTTTTCTCATTTTAAAAAAGGTGAAATATCTATTGATGACAAACCTGGTTCTGGACGTCCGTCACCTTCCTGAATGGATGAAAATGCCAACTTGTAGTGCATTTGGAGTTTGTTCCACCAGGACAGACTGTTAATCAAGCTTTCTATTTAGAGGTTCTGTAAAGATTGTGTAACAGTGTGCAACAACAAAGGCCTGATTTGTGGCTGAAAGGGGACTGGTTTTGCCACCATGACAATGCACCTGCTCACACAGCCATCACAGTGCACCAGTTTTGAGCTAAAAACAGCATGCCTCTCTTGGTCCATACACCTTACTCGCCTGACTTCACTCCATGTGACTTTTTGTTTCTGCGATGGCAGAGGGACATGAAAGCAGAGTGATTTGAAGATGTAGAAAAGGTGAAGAAAAAAACGAGGGAGGTTTGAAAGATATTTCCAAGAATGGAATTGCAGATTTGACAGATGCAGTAAGTGTAATGGAGAGTACTTTGAAGGTGATATATTTCTGTAAAAAAAACCTAAATACATAGCTTTGAAAAAAATTCTGGTTTTGGCTTGTGGTGGAGAAGGGGTCGGGGGGAGGGGGGGACTTACCCATTGTATAAGGTGTATGGCTTAGGTCAAGGTTGTTGGTTTGGGTCTTTGTCTTTGGATTCAGTTGATCCATTGGTCATTTATTCTTCCTTTACTGCATTGCTTTTGAGACGTTGTCAAAAATCGATTGAACATATTTATGTGGGTCTACTTTCCGAGTCTATACCCTTCCCTATCGATCTGTTTCCTTCCGCCAGGACCACAAAGTCTCGGTTACTGTAGTCCTGGTAAGGCTCATTTCTCCCACTTTATTATTCTCTTTGAAAAACGTTTACCTCTTCTAGTTCCTTTGCTGTTACATAAAAATTTTAGAATAACCTTGCCTATGCAAAGCAGCAAGGCACCCTGGTGACACAGTGGGTTACACATTGTGTTGTTAACCTAAAGGTCTGCAGTTCAAAGCCACTAGCCGCTCCAAGGGAGAAAGCTGGAGCTTTCTACTCCTGCTCCCAGTTACACTCTTAGAAACACGCACAGGGGGAAGACTGCCTTGTCCTAGAGGGTCACTCTGAGGCAGCCTCATTTCGATGGCAGTGAAAGTGAGAGACAGAGATACACAGCTTTTTCAAAAAGTTGGTGGGGAAAAAAATTAAAAGACAATGAAATGTTCCCTTGACTGTTTTGAAGTGCCTTTGTATCTACAAAAGAAATAGGGCATTTGGGCTAAAGCTGTATGTCAGTATGTGGGAGAACGACATCTTTACCATGTTAAGTCTTCCCATCCCGAAACACACGTCTCTACATTCATTTAGGTGTTCTTTTACTTCTGTCGTCAGCATTGTGTAGTTTTTAGCATGCACATTTTTTTTCAGATTTACATCTAAATATTTACATGTTCTTTAGTGATTATAATGGTATTATATGGTTTTCACTTCAGTAACCCCATGCTCATTGCTACTATATAGAATTAAAATTGATTTTTTATATGTTTATCTTATGTCCTAAGACCTTTTCAGCCAATTTTTCAGTTTCTGGGAGTTTTTGGTAATTTTCTAGGCATTTTCTATGTGAAGTCATGCCATCTGCAAATAGGGAATTTTATTTCTCTTTTTTTATCGATGTGGCTTTTATTTCTTGTCTTATTACACTTCCAGGACTGTATTAAATAGTGAGAGTGTCCTTGGTTGCCTTAAGCCCAGTCTTCAAGGATTCAGTCTTTCACTGCTAATCATAATGGTAAAGATAATGTTGATTTTTGTTTAGAGGGCTTTTGTTAGTCCTGCTTGACTATGGAAATGGAGCAATCAGTCCCCTTACTTAATAAACCCCGGCATTATCAGGTAACTCTACTACAATAGGCAGATGGATCCAGACTGGAGTGGCTTCCTGGCGTGAAACATGAGGCATGAACGGCAGAGAATTTAGACTTAAGTTTTGACTCCTCCAACTTCTAGCGAGATGGCCCGCAGCACATTACGTACACACCTCTCCCAACCCGTAGCCCCATCCACAGAAGAGCGCTCAGCTATTTCTTCACTCGATTCGTGCAGGAAGTAAGATTGGGGAGTGGAATCTGGGTCCGGTAGAAGCCATCCTGACCACACAGCAAGAGCTGGGACATGGCCTCTTGGAGCTCAGTAAGATCTTCACATTGCCCTAGTCTACCACCCAGCACTTTGTGCCTGATGGGATAGCTTCTGCTAGATCATTAGAATTTCCGCTTGAGGTCTGGAAACTAGGAGGCTCCGTAATCCGTGAATATTTGCTGGGTGCTCCAGGGCAGACTACCTAGGGTTTGTTTCCTGACTTCTCCACGGACATCTGTGTAAGCCTGGGCAGGTTACCTCCCCCCAGCTCTCAGGGTTCCACCTGTAAAATGGGGATGATGACAGACCTGCTTCCGAGAGTTACTGTGAGGACCCACTGAGCAAATCACACACGTGCCGTTTCCAGTGGCCGTCCCTGACAAGTAACGATGGGAGCTACTGTCAGTACGATTGGTGACTAGGAAGGACACGTACTTCTTTGTGAATCGCCTTTGTTAAAAACAAAATTGTTTGCTTTGCAGATTTAAAAAAAAATGGATTTGGCCAACCACGGACTTATTCTACTGCAACAATTAAACGCGCAGCGAGAATTTGGTTTCCTGTGTGACTGCACGGTTGCAATCGGCGATGTGTACTTCAAGGCACACAAATCAGTTCTTGCTTCATTCTCCAATTACTTTAAGATGTTGTTTGTCCATCAGACCAGGTAACTAACGTGGTTGAATATAATCAAATGGCTGTCGACTTCTCAATGTCATGGGCCTCTTTCCCTCACCAAGACCGTGGGTCTCTACATGTGGTTGATGTAATCGAATGGCTGTCGACTTCTCAATGTCATGAGCCTCTTTCCTCATGAAGACTGCGGGTCTCTACACATGGTTGATAGTAATCAGGTGGCTGTAGACTTCTCAACGTCATGGGCCTCTTTCCCTCACCAAGACTGAGACCGGATTGCTCCTTAGACTCCAGTCCCCCAGTCACTTTGACCTCACTCGTCCCCTCTACCCATTTTGCTGCCTCCTCCTTTCAGTGCCGCTTGAGGGTCTATGACTTGGCCCAAGCAGCCCTTCTCCCATCCTCCTCCGAATGTATTTGGGGTGGGGTCCATTGCAAGCTCAGCTGTTTCACAGCTTCAGTGGAACCATCTCTCATTAATTTTCTTTTCTGTGAATGCCTCCCTTTCAAAGCTCATTCTTGCATTCCTTAAATCCCAGCCCCACAAGTCACCTCCTGATTTTCAGTATTTCTCAGTTTCCAATTCTAATGACGAGACCATGCATTGCCCTAATTTCCCTCTTTCCTGCGTGAAAGTATCTCAAGGCCTGTGCTCAACTGCCTTTTTCCACTCTCCTGCCTCAGACGCTTTACTTTCCCTCTCAGGCCCCAGCACCCGCCCTGGAAGTCTAGGAGGAGGCGAGGCGAGGCTTGCCAGCACTGCTGTCTCCTTGAGTCACCGCCCTTCTTGGAGGATGGGTCAGCTGGGCTGCTGCTTGTACTGCCTCGTCCCAGGCTCCTGCCCTCCCCGTGCAGTAAGGTCTCCACCCCGCCACGCTCCAGAGGGCACCCTCGTCCTCAACACCACTGCCCTGCATAGTCCTGTCATCTGTGTGTTGGCTACTCTTCCTCCTTAAGAAGGGGTCTCGTGCATTTCGGTAACTTTGCCCGGCCGCCGTTCTTCTGTCCCCTAAATGTGAGCCTTCCATGAATTCCGGTCAATGGTCCCCTGTGTGCACTCTCCCTCCCAGGTTTGTCTCCCCTCCCCCGGCCCCGGCCCAGCTCTGCCGGAGACTTCCAGTTTACAGGGTTCAGAATTGGACTTCTTCCCTGTATCTCCTTGAGCAGGGCTAAACAGGACCCAGTCTCCACCCCAAAAGTCCCTCCCAACCCCGCGGTCGTATTATCTTCAAATAGCACCACCTTAAAAGCTCTGGCAGTATTTCTTTGATTTATCTTAATCGGTCATCTTTTATTTCAGAACCCTTTCACAATGGTCTTTTCCTAACCTGTCTCACCTCCATTTCCTAATCATTCATGTTTCACATTATTGTCATCCCTGATGGTGCTGTGGGTTAGACACCGGGCTGCTACCCACAAGGTCGGTGGTTCAAACCCACCCACCAACACTCCTCAGAAGAAAGATAGGCCTGTCTGCGCCCATAAAGATGTACACCTTATCTGGGAGTCCTTGTATAGGGTCAGTAGTAGTCGGAATAGGCTCAGTGGCAATGGGTTTGAGTCAGGTTAGTGCTAGTATGGTGCTGTGCCTTGGGTCAGAAACCTAGTAAAGTCCTTTCATCAGAAACCAAGATGCTTCTGGAATAAGGTCTCTGTACAAGATTTGTGTTCTGACATTCAAGACCCCAGAGGCTTAGGGCCTGGCCTCTTTCCCCCTCATCACCATCTAGGCCGCACCCCCACCCCTCCCCCCTTCACCTGGGGTTGACCCACTCCAGTGCCGTGGCTCACCTGAGCGGCTCTTTCTGCCCACCCACTAGGTTGGAGTCCACACACACAGCCTTGCACAACCTCGTCTGATCAGGCGACGTAAATGAGCCAAGGGTCCTGGCTTGATGAGCCAAGGGTCCTGGCTTGCTCATTTTCACCGCCTCTTATTGATGCCTCTGGGCAATTTCTGCACGGTCTCTCTGTGTTTTGTCACTTGTGTACTGACTTTCCTTCTGCATTTTAAGTGTCCTGAGGGCAGAGAGCAGGCGTGACACATGTTGGTGAACCCACAGTGTCCAGGCCAGCTCTCCCTCCGTGCATGGATGAGAAGAATGAGTGGAGGATGCCATCAAAGATGTGGGAGATTGCTGTCTTAGAGGATGCTCCTTTTCACTTCACTGTGTTCGGGACGGCACAGCCAAGGGAGGGGAGGGAGGGGGTACCCAGACGATCACCACAGGTGAAAGAAGGCAAGCTAATGGGTCTTCATTCCCTGAAAGAAATTGAAGTCTAGAGCAATAAAAAAAAATCTAACAATGGAAAGAGAGATACATGTAGCTAGAGGCTGAAGCCTCAGCAGTCGTTTGTGGCCAGAGGTGGCACCTGGCACCTTCATACATAAAATCGGGCCTCTGTGACGCCAATCCCACCACCAAAGGAGCTGAGCCTGGGCTGCCCAGCCATGCCTGCATGCTAGGCTCACTTCTCAGGGTCCTGTCTGCCGGCTGCCAATGCCACTAGCTGCCTCTCTCCCTGTGTACTGTTTCACATGGAAGTTGAGAGGAGGGCAGCATGGGAGGGACAGTCTTCTGAGGATGCTGCTATTTTAGAAGCCTTATTTTTAAAGGTCTTTAAAACCACCGTTCGTTTTAAGATCCTAGAGAAGGAGGGAGCAGGCCCGGTGGCGCAACAGTTGAGTTAACCCGGCGGACGGCTAAGCCCAGCCCCACAGGCACCCCACGGGGTAACAGTCTGGGCAGCTTGCTCCCTAAAATTACGAGCCTGGTAAACCACAAGATGCAGTTCCACTCTGTCACGGGGCTGCTGGGCTCGGAAATCCACTCGGTGACTTTCCAAAGATAACCGCGAGCGAGAACCTGGAAATGCAGGGCAGTTCGAGGGAAGGGGTCTGCAGGAACACGGTGTTCCTTTGGTCTGCATGAAAGTGTGGCGTCAACAGATGCTGCACATCCAGCCACACAGGCGTCGTGGGACAAGTCAAAATCTGGACCCCGGGAGCTAAGTCATTCCAAAAGGGCTCTGTAAAGGTCAACACAGCCCAGGATGGAGATGGTGATGTGCGAGACAATCCCCCTGAGTTCTGTGTGCGTGTGTGCATCTGTACCCGTGCTTCTGCCTTACCAGGGGGAAATAACCTTTGAAAAGTGAAAATAAAATTGATTTGGGTAAACCTGACTGGGCCCTAGGACAGCACCAGGCACAGAGCTCCAGGGACGACCAGCTGTGGTCTCTCTGAAAGCTTCTCCACGGGACTTTGCCCTCAAGACATGACTGAAATGTTGGCTATGCCCACCCCCAATACCACTTTCTCCTTTTCCCCTCAGAGACCACCGCACAATTGTGCAGTGCCTTAAGTGTCCCTGCCACACCCCTCAGTCACAAGCCATAGACAGAGGACAATCCATAGGACAACTAACCTGAGGTGAAATTACAAATTGTAGAGCAAAGTTCTTCTCGAAAGTCTTTCCCCATTGGTAGTACCATTCATGGGTGTTGGAAGGCAAAGCCTCCCAACCCCTTAGCCAGCCACTTGGCAGAACAAAAGGAGCCCGTGACATCATGTGCATCTCTGAAGGCCTGGGCCCCGCCCCCTAGGCCTTTCTGCTGGGGGAAAGATCACACATTTCTTCTGACTGATGCTCCCCCCACACTGAGCACACAAGCTTTGCGCCATCACACTGCCCAGGAGCGTCTAAATATAATGTACACAAAATATTTTGGGAACTCCCTTGTGCTCAAAGAAAGGCCACCTGTCTGAGCATCCCTAGCTGAAGATGTGAGACGATTCCAAGCCAAGCTAGCAAAGACCTGCGTGGTGGACTTTCGTTTCGTTTGAAGAAAAATGCCACCTACGCAGTTCCCTTCGCCCTGCTGACAGAGGCTGCTGCTCGTGCCTGGCTCTGTGCTCTGGCTTCCAGGCTGTGTGTGCCCTCCGATCCTTCTCACATTTGCAGTCATCTGGAAATAGGCGCACATGGATCGATCAGAGCTCAGTCATTAGTCAAATCTGTGGTGTCATCAAAATTGTGGATATAGCATTGTCCTTCATTTTCAATTCTTTTTATGATACAATAAAAGATTAAATTTAAGACTAGGAAAGGATACTCAGACATCCTGAAGAACGTTTAAAAATAAGACACAGGTGGTTGCTAAAAGGAACCAAAAAGTTACGTTACATTACCCAAGAAGAGGAATAGCCAAAAGCAATTCAAAGTTCAAAAAGGCATTCAAGGAAGCTTTGGACTTCAAATGTTCTGTTCTGTAGAATATGGGCATTCAGGAGATGATAAGACCTCGAGATATGCAGACATGTGAGGGTGGGACAAAGTACTGCTACCACGACACAGGGACTTTAGTCAACAAAATATCTAAACATGAAGCTTTTGCTTCTGGTCACACCCTCCATATAGGTCTGTACACTGGCGATGGTGATATTCCCATCTCTGGCCCCTGGAGAGCAGGGGCCTTGCTTGCCTAGTGCCTTCTTACAAGTTGGGCTGCGAACCATGAGGTTAACCCTTCAAAGCCACCAGCCTCTTGGTGGGAGAAATTTGAGGCTTTCTACTCCCATCAAGAGTTCCAGTCTGGGAAACCCACCGAGGCAGTTCTGCCCTGCCCTGTGGGCTCCCTCGAAGTCAGACTCGATTTGATGGCGGTGAGTGAGCGCCTTCCTGACAAAGCCTGCACCCTGCCATTCACATCACATGAAAACGGGTCCCGGCATTTTCCAGGACCTCGGATCGTGCCCCTTTCAAATGGTCTTTGTCTTTGGCGAACAAAAGGATGTCTTGAAGGGGCAAGATGGGACTACCGGTTAGATGGGGGGAGGCTTCCCACCAGCATTCTCCTGGGAGGACATTAATTACCCCTGAAAAAACGAGCGGGCATGTTGGTCGCTGTGCTGGAGTAAAATGTCCCCGCAGAACATTCCTGGCCGCCTTCTCACCCACGCAGTTCCCACTGCTCTTAGAATTTCTGCATAATAAGCCCCTGACCACCCGGGAACTTTCTAGAACATCTGGGAAGATTTCCCCTTGGGTCCAAACATAACAAACCAGCCTCCATAGCCTTCTGCCGGGGCCATTTTGCCTTGAATGTAACGCCCCCAGATTCCTTCGGACCCTCTTTTGATTGGACTGTTTTCCCTTGGAAGCAGCCTGCCCAGGCCAGCTCGTGGGTCACTCAGAGAACTTGTGTGTGACCACCCACGGGTCACGGACTTGGAGCACTCTTTGTTGGGAACACACCCATGCATGTGTAAGCTGGCACCCCATACCAACACCCTCTGACTGAGCCCAGCGTGTATCGGCGGTTCTCCATCCTCGGACTGCCTGGCACTACTGACGGCCTAGCAGGAGTCCTTAGGAACCCCTGATTGTTGCTGCGTAGCCAGTATGGTGTTCCTGGAAAGACGCACACCCTCGAACGAGGGCCACCGACTGCTCTCGGTGTGTGTCCCTGTTGACCTCCTCTGCCGGGAGGGCGGGAGTACGCAGGCGTCGTTCTCAGTGCTCTGCCCCTTGTGTCTTTCAGCGAGTGCGTCCGCCTGAAGCCCACGGACATCCAGCCCGACATCTTCAGCTATCTGCTGCATCTGATGTACACGGGCAAGATGGCACCGCAGCTCATCGACCCCGTGCGCCTGGAGCAGGGCATCAAGTTCCTGCATGCCTACCCGCTCATCCAGGAAGCCAGCCTCGCCAGCCAGGGCGCCTTCTCGCACCCCGACCAGGTGTTCCCGCTCGCCTCCTCCTTGTACGGCATCCAGATTGCGGACCATCAGCTGAGACAGGCCAGCAAGGCCCCTCCGCCGGCCCCCGAGAAGCTGGGGCGGGAGCCCCGGCCTCCCCCACCCAGGGTGAGCCAGGAGCAGGTGCCCGAGGCCCCTCGGCTCTCCCAGCTCACCCCGAACCTGCCCCAGGTGAGCCGAACCAACCTGACCCCCTCGGATCCGCTGCAGACCTCCCTGTCTCCCGAACTCGTCTCCACCCCTGTCCCGCCCCCGCCCTCCGGGGAGGAAACCAACCTGGAGGCCTCGTCCTCGGACGAGCAGCCCGCCCCGCTGACCATCACCCACGTGAAGCCGAGCATCATGAAGCGCAACGGGAGCTTCCCCAAGTACTACGCCTGCCACCTGTGCGGGCGGCGCTTCACGCTGCGCAGCAGCCTGCGGGAGCACCTGCAGATCCACACCGGGGTGCCCTTCACGGCCAGCCAGCCGGGCGACGGCCGCGTGCCCTTGGCCCTGTGCACGAACGCCGCCGACCTGGGCAAGGACATGGCCATGGAAGTGCCCGAGGCGGGCATGGTCAGCGACACGGAGCTGCAGCCCGTGTCCGACTCGCCGCTCATCGACGGGCAGCAGCAGTCGGAGACGCCGCCCCCCTCGGACATCGCCGACATCGACAACCTGGAGCAGGCCGACCAGGAGCGGGAGGTGAAGCGGCGCAAGTACGAGTGCACCATCTGCGGGCGCAAGTTCATCCAGAAGAGCCACTGGCGGGAGCACATGTACATCCACACCGGGAAGCCGTTCAAGTGCAGCACCTGCGACAAGAGCTTCTGCAGGGCCAACCAGGCGGCGCGGCACGTGTGCCTCAACCAGAGCACGGACACGTACACCATGGTGGACAAGCAGACTCTGGAGCTGTGCACGTTCGAGGAGGGCAGCCAGATGGACAACCTGCTGGTGCAGACCAACAAGCCCTACAAGTGCAACCTGTGCGACAAGACCTTCGCCACGCCCAGCGAGGTGGTCAAGCACGCGTGCCAAAACCAGGACTCGGACGTGTTCGCGCTGGACCAGGGCCGCTCCGTTCTCCTGGGCAGCGGGGACTCGGAAGTGATGGAACCCGACCACCCCGTGTTAGCGTCCATCAAAAAGGAGCAGGAAACAGTGTTACTGGACTGAAGGTGACTGGCCTTTTTAAGAAAAACTCGTTTTTACCGACTCAGAACTGTACACTTTGGTTCGCCATGGCATGAATCAAAAACGGGTCGACGACCCCTTCCTTTTCTTTATCCCTTCTCTCCCGCCCCTGACCCCAACTCCCCCAGCCCCACCCAGGGAAAGGCTTTGTGCATTGTAGACCTGAAATATAATCTGCTCTTCACACAGGGGATACTGGAAAGATAATGGTCGGTAGTACTTATAAACACAAATAGGTTGAGAAATTGTAGATTATTTAAGAGTATACTTGGAACTAATGAAGGGTATATACCAAAACGATCAGAATGCAATTTGGTTTAAACTAAAATTATGACTTCCCCTGGGTAAGAAGTCTTCCTTCTCAGAAAAACCCTTATCAGAAAAGGCAGCATGCTCGGCTCTGTCCTATGCGAAAATCTTGAATGTGTGGGAACCTTTCGAACCAAGCCAGCGCTCCCAGTCTGTGTCCTCCGGCCTTCCTTCAGAGTCCGTCCTTTGAGATTATGTCCAGTCAGAGAAATCATTCGTAGGGAAGTCAGAAGACAAGCTACAATAATGTGATGGCAATCTGAATTTGGGGTGGAATGGGGCAGGCTCTGTGTGTGTGCGTAAAGAAATGTGTGGGCACAACTTCTAGTGCAGGCGAACCCCACATCCAAATGCTGTGTTTTCAGTGTCTAACAGATCAATCCACTTTCAAAAATCAAATTTGGAAATACCTACCGATTGTCCTTCTGAACAGAAAATGATTTGCCACTGCCAACAGCTGCCAGCAGTAGACATGGCAGCACCGGCAGGGTTCTCACCAGTCGGGGTGAGATACCTCAGGGGGAAGGATACGGGGCGAGGCGCTGTGGCTTGTAGACATGTCAACAGTTAGAGCCAATCGCTGCGCAGCAACTTCACTGATGCATCAAAACTGACAAAGAGAAATCGGGACATTAAAACAAAACAAATTTGTTTTGGGGGAGAAAAAAACACTTGAATTCAGTGTTTTATTGTCCACTTTTTTCCCTATACCTGAAATTCTCTCCATTGGCCTGAAAGCAGTAGAAATTGTTCCTTATTCTTCCCTTAGGCACAAACTAGAATGGTCTCACAAGACAGAACAGGAGCCAGTCATAAGGCTGAAAGGGAACCGAGACGGGGAAGGCCCCTGAATAGCTATATGCTTGATGTATATGTTGGAAACCGAATAGCCCAGCACCCTTTTCCATGTATAGTTCAGTTCTCAGATTTGTAAGTTTTTATACATCCTTTCATTGAATAAACATTTAATTAAATGGGTCTGGGCATGGCTCTGTCTGTCCCAAAGGAGGCCAGGCGTAAACAAGGGGAGCTTGGCGAGGCGCCCCCTCCAGCTCTGCGTTCTCTCTGTGAAGCAGGACTTGGGCCAGTCCTCTAACCCCAGTGCCCTTCTCTGCAGCCGTAGAGTGGAGGGAGGCCTTGCTGGCTGAATTGGGTGATTAGACAGTAAGAACCGTGACGATGACGAACAGGAAGTGTGTGACCACGAGTGGGTCTTCCTTTTGCCGGGAAGAAACAGGCACTAGGGGTATTGGCCTAACTAGCAAAAATTGAAGATGGTGTATAAGCCATGGTTATTAAGTAGAGTGGTCTCCACCAAATTCATCTTTAAAAAAAAACCCCAACATTCTAATCAGTCATCTTGCAACTTAAATGCGAGCTTTATGCCAGATGATCTATTAGTTTCTTGGATGCTATAAAAGCATGGTTGCAGAGTGGGTTATGCTTGGGCTGCTAACCTGAAGGTCAGCAGTTTGACTCTTCTAGCCACTCCATGAGAGAAAGACAGGGCTTTCTCCTCCCATAAGCTGTTAGGGTCTCAGAAACTCAGAAGGACAGTTCTACCCTGCCCTACAGAGTCACTATGAATCAGAATCGATTGGATGGCAGTGAGGTTGAGTTTGGGAGTTAGATGAAAATGCAAATCACAGTGGACTTTGCAATCTCCATACTCCCTGCATCCTAGAGGGCAAACCCTTCCCCGACCCCCACCCCTGCACACCCCACCTCCCTGTGTCCTGAAGGTGGGTGGTATACAAGCAGATGGCAGAATCTGTTTGGTTTCTTTTATAGGTTTTGTTGAAAGATTGTCCAACCCACTTGGACCTAAATGAGGATTCCATTAAGCCTTTTTATATATTTTATGTTGTTTTTGTACAAAAAATTTGCTTCACATTCATAAAAATCCCAATTATTATAAATGAAAAGTAAACCCACCCCTCTTCTTCCCTTTATTAAATATATAAATAGTTAAGAAGTACACAGTTAGATTGGTTTAATCTTGCAATGTTATCCAATAAGACTGAAAATTAAACATTTCAGGTCCTGTACCAAATAATAAAACACTCGTAGGCCTGCGGGATCCTTTGACTGATTTACATCAAGAAGAGAACCCAGTGTTGGAGGTGGTAAAAGAAATGTGGTCATCTCCAATTACAATGTCAAGTTCCTGTTGGCCAACCCTGTAGGGGCGGCCACACAGCATCAGCTTCTTTTGTAATTTCACTGCCATCGGTAATTCTCTTCCATTCTTCCATTACACTCTTGAGTACAGAAGCCTCTGTTCTGATCATGACATCATTTTTGTAATTGCTGTTGTTGGCATACCTAAGCTTTGGTCTGGTCAAAATTCAATCTTCAGGAACTGGTGGCTAAACTTGCGCTTGTGCCCTGCATGGTAGCGCAGGTAGAAATCACTGGCCATAGACATTTTGAGGCCTGATCGGTCCGCCCAAGGCTCGGGCAATGTGCTGCTTAGCACCTGGAAGTCCAAGGGCAGAATCTTGAGGATGAAAAGTGATGACCACTGTGAGGTATGATGCCGGGGGATGGGAAGGGTGAGAGCAACATACCAACTGGCTTCCTGGTTTCAGGCAGGGGAAGGGTAGACCTGGCTTTCAGGGGCCTGTGGATGGACACCACCTACAGTGGCCGCCGCCTCCCACTGGCAGGCCTGCAAAACCCAGCTCTTTCCCAACAGGTCTCCACCCTCTTCTTTCCCTTATCCCTTTCTTCCTTCCCTCCCAAAGCCCCTCCTGCCCCTCCCTGTGCGATGTTCTGTACCAATGCTAACCCACGAGACGTAAATCTCACAGGGTATCCCAGGTTTCTGGTGGCACCTACTTCAGTGAACCCAGAGATTTCTCTTTCACTTTTCCTCTTGTGGAACAAACCTTGGAAAACCATTTGCTCCTTCAATGGCTGTTGCTTAAAAAATCATGACCACCCACCACCACCTTCTCCTGGTTATGAAGTGGCCACTGTTGCACTGTTTATAGAGCGGCAGGGACTTCGAGGATGGATGAGGTGGGGGTAGGAGAATACGTGCTGAACACAGTCCAACCTGCAAAAGCCCGAACCTGTGTAAGGCAGAACACCTGTCTAAGACGGAAAACTCCACTATTTTCCACTAAAATGAGTGATTAAGAAAGGTGTTAAGATGGTACCCTGTCAAAGGTGGAAAACTTGGGAGTCCCAGAAAAGCAATCCTGCTGGAATTCAACAAAGTGCATTGTAATTTGTATTGTAATACAACCTCACTCATCCCACACTGGCATTTTTCAAGACAATTCTCAGAACCCTCTGGGTATTTAAATCATTTGTTTTCAGTCTTGGCATTAGGTCTAATTTAAAGGATGGTATGTTAGTCCGGGTAGACTAGAGAAACAAATCCATAGAAACTCGTGTATAAGAGAGAGTTTTATATAGAAGGTAATTGCGCATTAAGAAAGTATCCTAACCCAGTCCACTCCAAGCCCATAAGCCCAATATTAGCCCATATGTCTGATACCAATCTATAAAGTCCTCTTCAGACTCACGAAACACATACAATGAAGCCAAATACAGGATGGTCACAGACCAGTGGGTAGAAAGTATTTGGATCCAGTGGTGTTGTGAGCATCTCAGCGCTGGCAGGGGTCTTTACGTGGGTTCTCCAGCTTCAGAGGTCGTGTTGCATCAAGGTAGGTCCATGTGGCTTCTCCAGCTCAGGGCACTAGGGTAGTTCCGTGTGTCTTGTCAGCTGCAGTGTCTCCCAGGGAGTCAGCCTTGTCAATAGTAGAGTGTCTCTTGGGGAGTGAGCAGAAACAGCATCTCCTGCTTCCAAGGAGGAAAATACTGGAATTCCCAGAATCCCTAGGGAAGACTATTCCCACACAGAAGTCTCATTGGCAGAGTAGACTCCGCCCCGCCCCTTCACTCAATCCTCTGAAGTCCCAAATTGACACCTGATTATGTAACTACACAGCCGGCTACATCTCATTTGCAGGTTAGCAAGATAATAGGCTTAGAAGTTAACTATTTCAATAAGTTAATTGGCAAGAAAACCACCAATTAAGATACAACTCAAGGGGTCTGCCTCTGAGGACTATCTACGTAAACACAGGTGTAAGAGCATCAACTGGGGAAGAAATGTCAGACTGACGATATGGATTGCTCACTGCCATCAGTTTAATTCCGATTCTTAGCGACCCTGTCGGATGGGGTAGAACCACCCCTGTGCGTACTTTTTATGGGAACTCGTTTGTTTTTTAAATGGGAACTCTTTATGGGAGTTGACAGCCTGGTCTTTCTCCAGAAGAGCGGCTGGTGGTTTCAAACTGTCGTCGGACTGCAAGCGTTCCAGGAGAGCCTGTCACACTGTAGCCAAACACGGAAACCAAGTAGATTCGAGAATTGCTAAGTTTACTCCTGCAAGCGCTTGCAAAAGGCAAACAGCCAGGTTTCTTCTCCTCGGAGTTGTTTCACCGTTCAGTCCTGATCCCATAAGTTAACCTACAAGAAGCAGGGTTTCTCGCCACGACAGCAAGATGAGCAGGTTTGTACAATGTCACAGGATACAACTGATACTCGAATTAAGCAGGTTTTGGTAAGGATGCTCAGGAAATTACTTCTACCTCCATTTCATTTTCTCCGGGGGCACTAGACCACCATCCCCTGAAGCTTCATGCACCCTCGCTTATCTAAATTAGGGTGATTGTGTTGGGGTTCTCTAGAGAGACAAAACCAGATTGCTAATAATTATATATATATTTACACAGATAGATATATAACACAAGAAATGAACATTTAAATTATAAAGCAGTACAAATGGCTCAGTGCAACTCACTCCCATGAGACAGCTGTGAGAAACTGTCAGTCCTTCAAGTCTTGAGGGCCACCGGGTAGTCCTCTATAGAGAGATTCAGGCTATCCAGGCACAGGCAGCAAACAACAAGGCAGGTCACCAAAAGTCAGGTCTCTAACAGTCCCCAGCTGAAGAGATGTAAATTCCAGTTGTGTGGCAAAGCAGGTCTTGAAGGAACCTCAAATTACATCAATACTGTCGATAAGTTAGGTGTCACACAGGTAGTGCAGTTTGCAAATTGAGGTACAGAACAAGCCAGGCAGCCGCACACTGGTCCAATGATCAAAGAGCGAGAGATAAGGAAGGCGAGGCTCGCCAACCCATTTATCTCTCCGCCTTTCAATTAATCCCACATGTGTTTATCGGCCAGGCTGGCACAATAAACTTAACTACCTCAGTGATGTTTGTGTCTGGCTATTTATCTTACTGACGTTATCCTCTTTGCTGACTTGAAACATTCCTGCTGATTACACTGATTTTTTTGCTGTCAGGAAGGGGACTATTACATTTTGCATTTTTAACAAACCAATTTTTAAGTTGTTATATTTCTAGTCTTATTTACCCTATATAAAACTGTTGGCCTTGAAGTTAGCTAAAGCTTACCCGCTCTGCCACCAGATGCCAGCTCACAATTCAATCAGACAGAGTTGAATTGCCCCTGTGAGTTTCTAGACTCACTTTTTACAGGAGTAAAGCCATGTCTGTCTCCAAAGAAGCAGATGGTGGATTTGAACTGCTGACCTTGTAATTAGCAGTCCAACTAGTAACCACTATGCCACCAGGGCTTCTGTTTGTGCACATAAAAAGCGTCAATAAAGTCCATGCACCAGGCTCTGCTCTTCCCTACTTACCCTTGCCGAGCTGCAGATAGTTTCGAACTGCCAACCATGTGGATCGCAGCCCAGCGCTTAACCACTACGCCGCATGGGCTCCTCCTGGGAGAGCAGCTAGCAGGTTTCTCCCCAGAAGCTTGCCACAACAGAGGGAGCCCCACAGGGACAGCAAAATAGGACAGTATATGGAGCAAAGATGTAAAAAGCAAAGCCCAGTTCAATCTTGAATCGCGCTGCCTCTCGATTTCTGTCTGGACGATGGCGCTGTCTAAAGGTACAACATTGGGTTTTAGAAGGGTCGGTGGCAGGACCCCATTGGCTCGCCTCAGTCCCGATCCTGCTTTTCCATTGGCCCTTATTCTGGCATCCTGATTATTTCCCTGCAGTGATTATTGGTCTGAGACTTGAGCACCTCATTAGCATGCGAAGTGACATTGGGATGAATCATCCAGACCTCTAGCTGACCCTGTCCTGATCGGTGGAACGGATCCCGTGAAGCACTTTGGGATAGTTGTCCAGAGCTCTGGCTGACAGTGACCATAATCATTACGGCACAGGAAGAAGTGGCGGTTCCCCCAGGCACCTGTGCTTCTGTGGGCTAGAAAGCATCGGGGAATGAGAGGGTCACCTCATCCATTAACCGCCTCAGCCTTTGAGCCAGTGACCTTGGGTCCCCTTTTCGAGCCTTCCATTACTGCGGGGTCCCACACAGGCACACCCCAAGTGTCCTGGAGCGCATGGTAAAACCCAGTCAAGACCCCAGCCCTGAGCGAGCATGTGTGGGCATTGACCTGGCATGGAAGCCCAGCGTTGCATAGCGAGCAGGCCCCCGGCTGGTGCAGCCGCTGGCGCCAGGAGCGACGCGTTACTTCAGCGGCACGCTTGCTCTTCCACGCACCACTGGAGCTCTCCACTCGGCCAGCCCTGGCTTGTTTCAACTTGCTTGCTCAGGATTACAACCACCTGGGCCCAGAAAGGGACCTTAACCTCTTTCTAGAAAGCTTCCTTCTCTGAGGCCAGGCAGCGCTGGAGAAGCAGGTCAACCTCTTCCCCCTCCTGCACGTCCTTGCAGTCTGGTGCAAACTAAGCGTACAATGTAACCAAATGCCCCAAGACTGTGAAGAGGCCACCTGTGGGACCATTCTTAGTGTAAAGAAGCAGGGATCCAAGGGAACTACATTGGAGTGTTCGTTGCCATTGAATTGGGTCAGACCCTGGGGACGCTATGCTCAATGGAACCAGCCAGACCAGGGGGGGTCCATAAAGTTTCCATTGACTGATCTTCCGGGCCTTTCTTTCTAGTTGATCATCTGGAAGCTCCCCGCCGCCCCAGAGCTGTTCAGCGTCATAGCACAAGCTTGTGTCTATAGACAGCAATTCCAGTGTACATCACCCGGTCTAGGGCATCTTCCAGAGCCTTCCCAGTTTAAACTTTTGCCTAACGTTTTATTTTTAGCAACATAAAGTAGACTAGTGAAAGAATTTTCTTTCCAATTTTCTTTGCAGTTATAGACTAGGGTCAGAAGGCAGGTGGCAAGAGACAACCAGTAATCTGGATGGCTAATACAGAGCTGGCTGCTGTCAGGTCAAAGGTTCAAACCCACCAGCCATTCCACCGGAGAAAGATGGTTCTGTTTTCCCCAGTAAACATTTAAAGCATTGGGAACTCTACTTAGCAGTGTTTCCCTAAGCATTGCCCTGGGGGGGGGGGGGCACATGCTGGAATGACAGGGATGGGAGGCTGCAAAAGCAGATACCTACACTTTATGCTGGGTTATGGGCTATCACTGCCATCAAGCCGATTCCAACTTATAGTGACTCTATAGGACAGAGTAGAACTGTCCCTGTGAGTTTCTGAGACTAACTCTGCGGGAATAGAAAGCCTCTTTTTTTTTATTCTGAGGAGCTGGCCAGGGCTTTTGAACCACTGATCTTGCCCAACTCAAAACCACTACACCACCAGGGCTATAGTACAAAAGTTTATTTTCAAAAGTTTTTAATTGCCAGGGGCACTGAGTTATTTTATTTTTCCTAAAGGGGGATGGTAGACCAAATATGGAACCTGTGCTATACAGTGCCTATGAGTCAGAATCAACTTGATGGAGATACAAGGGTTTGGAGATGCCAGGGAGCCCCTAGATGGCTCAAACAACTAATTACAGCCATTCACCCAAAGCTAGGTGGGTTAAGTCCACCTAGAAATGCCTCCCATAGAGGCTTGGTTAGCTCTACCTTTGAAACATCACAGCCATTAAAAGCCCTCGGCCACAGTTCTACTTGAGTACATGAATCAGATCGACTTGACGGCCGCTGGTTTGGAAATTTAGGTTAGGGTTCAGGGTGGATCTGGGGTGACGGAGAAGACTGCAGGTTTGGTCTTCTTAGCACCCTGCTCCCTCCTCCCCACACTGGACTTGTCTGCCTTCATGTCTCCTTGGGGGAAATGTCCTGGCTGACCGTGCATGCTGTCGGAAGGAAGCACACAGGCTGGTTGAGAGCATGAAATGAGGGCAGGCTTGGAGAGAACACTACTCAGACAATTTTAATGGAAACCAGTGCCGTTTGTATCAACCAAGAGAAATAGTCAAGGAGATGGCAGTTCATTGGAAGTTAGCAGATCTCGCACACACTCTCCCTCTCCCTCCTCCCTCTCCCTCTCTAATGACTGAGAATTCACAGTGGTATCAGGAAGATCAAAGAAGAGTTGGTGCGTTTGAATTGTGATGCTGGAGAAGAACATTCAAAGCATCATGATCTGCCAAAAGGACAAATGAATGTCTTGGAAGAAGGCCAGAGTGCTCCTTAGAGACAAGGAATGGCAAGACTTCATCTCACACACTTTGGACATGTTGTCAGGAGAGACCAGCCCTGGAGAAAGACATTCATGCTTGGTAAAGCAGAGGGCTAGTGAGCAGAGGAAGGGCCTCAACGAGATGGATTGACAAGGTGGCTGCAATTATGAACTTGGGCACGGGAACAGTTGTGAGGATGGCACAGGACCGTGCAGTGTTTTGTTCTGTGTGCACAGAGTGGCTATGGGTTTGGTACCACCTCACAGCAACAACAAGCTCTCATGGAAATCACCAAGTCCAAGACTGTGCAGGAGATTTTAAGGCATGTTGCAACAATCTGAGTAAAGGATTTGCCTGGATAGGTGTTTAAAGGCACAGAGCGGACGAAAGGGCCAGGGATGATGGAATGAACTCAGCATGCTCAGAGGAAGAAAGATGAGGCTTTCTACTCCCATAGTGACAGTCTGGGAAACCTACAGACTGTCTACTCTGTCCAGTAGGGTCACTAGGAGTTGGGACCGACTTGATGGCTGTGGGGTTTGGGGTTTCTTGGTGTCTGTGGGCTACGAGTAGGGTTGCTAATCTCAGGGTTGGCCGTTGGAAACCATTACCTGTTCCTCAGGAGGACAATGCTTTCTACTCCTGTACACTTTATCTCAAAAACCCACAGGGGCAGGTCTGCCCTGTCCGATAGGGTCACTATGATTTGAATCCACAGGATGGCAGCTATTGTTTTGGGGTTTTTAAAAAATTTTTTTTTACTTTTTAGTATGAGTTAGGTGGAGGCTTACAAAATAGATCATCGCTGACTTTCAACAACCCAAATTCATGCACATTGTGTTTCAGCTCCTCCACTGCAGTCCCCCCAAAGTACATCAAGTACATCACTTATCCCACTTCCTCCTCCTTTTTCGTTTCCATTCCTCCTCCTTCCCTATCCCTCGGAACTGTCCTTGACTCAATGCTGCTCTTGTGTTCTTAAAAGATTGACTCTAATATGGGGGGTCAGGTGTGAAAGGTGATGAAGGGCCATTGTGTGGGGGATGCCATCCTCTCTAGCTGCCCAAGAAGCCTAGCCTGTTTCTAATGAGTCGGCTTTGAAAAGTCCATGGAAAAGGGGAATTGAAAGACACTAAAATTTTTTCCACCAACTTTTTGAAGCCATCTTAAGACTGCATTTTAAAAAGGCGGGGGGGGGGGGCATGGATATTATCACGCCACTCCCAAGTGCTGGTTGCCTCAGCAGAGACCTGTGTGCTTGCCACATCACAGGTCTGGGGCAGAGCCCCGGGTCACCTGTAGATTCAAGGGCAGTTGCAGGCTGCAGGAGCCCTGGTGGCAGAATGGGTTACACACTGGGCTGGCTGCTCGGTACCAGTTCAGCAGTGTGAAACTCCCAGCCACTCCTCGGGAGAGAGAGGAGGCGGTCTCCTGTAGAGTTCTAGTCTCAGAAACCCTGTCGCAGAGGGCCGCTGTGGACTTGTTTGTAGGCTGGGAGCGGTAGGGCAATGGGGTTCAGGGGGAGCTGGCCACTCGGGGTGTGCACGGGCACTGGGCTGGGTTGTCCATTTGTTCCACCTCTAGACCAACATTGGAACTGAAGTCACAGAGACTTAACATTCCATATTGGATAAAGGATTTTTAACGCTGGCTATTGGTTGGATTCCCAGACTATCCAGAAAGTGTACATCAACCTGTATTTTGAGGTCAGCCAGACGTTCAGTGAGATTCAAATGGGCCCCAAATGGTTAAGAACCACAGATCCTTGGCCCCTTCACACTGAGAGCCCAGAGATGCTTCAAACTCCCACAATGCCCTGTGGCTAGCATCACCGCAATAAAGACAAAGACCATTAAAACGGAATCAAGGTGAAATGATGGAAAGAAAACCCATAGTATTGAATTAGATCGTGTTTTATTTAGATAAAGGCCCCCCGCCCCCCAACAGAACTAGGAATCAAATCGTGCCCTGGACTTGAGAGGAAGCTGCTCCGCTTAAAGCTTACAGTGAATGCTGAAACTCCCGGCCCCTGGCTACAGTTCCAAACAGGGAAGGACCATTCTGGAACACAAAAGGTCTGTCTGTACAGAGCGAGGCAACTCTCGGTCCCATTAGCAAAATCACCTGAGGGGAACAATTCAAGATTCCTCGGTTAAGAGAGGCGGCGAGTTTACAAGTCTTGTGTCGTTTTCTATCGTACATGGCTCTGCTGTAATGCCGCAAATAGCAAAATGTAGGCACTTGCTGCAACCTTCTGCAATGTGTAT
Source organism: Tenrec ecaudatus (assembly GCF_050624435.1). Classification (NCBI taxonomy): domain Eukaryota; kingdom Metazoa; phylum Chordata; class Mammalia; order Afrosoricida; family Tenrecidae; genus Tenrec; species Tenrec ecaudatus. The sequence continues at coordinate 16,716,466 of NC_134536.1, forward strand.
CTGGTTATGGTGTCCGTCATCAATTAACAGCCGCTGCGGTGGGTGCTCCTGCGGGGGATGCACTGCTCGGCGGACAGAGCTACAGAGCGTGTGCAGAAGTCAGTAAGGGCACGCTGAGATAGGAGTACACAAACAAGCCCAGGAGATGAGCAGCGACTCCTGGCAAACTGGGACGACCAGGCCCCACGTGGGAACAGATCAAACACAAGTGGGAAGAGGGGGGCAGGATGAAATTTAACTAGAAAGTCTGTTTCCACAAACTACGCAAATCTTTCACGGGGTCAGAGGGAACCCGGCGGTATTTGAAGGCATCTTGAAATTCTCAAGGATGGCCGCCCTCGCCTGGAGGTGCTGGTGGTCCTTCCAAACCTGGCACCAGCCCCTGGAGTGAAACAACTTTAAAGCCTCACGTTGGCAAAACAGAGGAGTGATTTAGATCAGAATTGGTCAATCCGGGGGGTTTAAAAGGAAGTAAAGTCAAGTGTAAGTGGCTCTCGTATTTGAGAAGAGTCCTTAAAAGGATACTTCAGTGGTTTGCAATTTCAAGACCGTAAATAAGGCATCTTACTAATAGGGTCAATTCTGAAAACTAATTACTACTACTGACTGGAGTCAGGTTGGTTAACCCAAGAGAAAATACTTTCAATGTCACATATGGGATGCCCTGGACCAGCAGTTCTCAACCTTCCTCATGCTGGGACCCTTTAATACAGTTCCTCAGGTTGCAGTGAGCCCCAACCATAACATTATTTTCATTGCTACTTCATCACTGTCATTTTGCTGCTGTTAGGAATTGGGCGACCCCGTGAAAGGGTTGTACAACCCTCCCCCCCCAAAGGGGTCGCACAATCTGTGAAAGGGTCGTTCGACCCCCAGGTTGAGAACCGCTGCCCTAGACTGTTATTCCCTTTCAGGGAGTTGAAATTCCAATTTGAGAAGTCATGAGCTATGTTTCTCAGGGAAAATGAAGCAGTCTACATGCCAGGTCAATTCTAGGTGTGAAAAGTACGCGACAGACTTTTGTGTGACAGTTGTCTGATGCAACACTTCCACATGACCGTGGCTCTGTAAACTTTGGACATTTCCAAAAATGTTTCAAGACCATCTTTCACTTTAGGCAAGGCATTTTTTTTTTTAAAGTAAGCGGCCTTCTGAGAATTTCTTTCTAGAGACGTGTGTCATTGTTTGCCACTGTAAACCAAGAATGTTCACACAGAACACGGGCTTTTCCAAGAGGATGCCACTAGCTGAGAGAGCATCAGTCTGTTTCAGCCAGCTACATCCCTCTCCTGAGCTCCGCCAGCACGGACCTCAAACCAGCCTGGGCGCAAGACTGGGACAAGCAAGGTCAAGCTGAATCGCTCATTTAGGTTGGAAGCCAGGAAACCTGAATCCCAGGCTTCCTACATTCCTAATAAAACCAGCAAATCTAAGTGAAGCAAATATTTTATTTAAACCATTTGTCAAATCACAAGGTATCCAAATGAACATAATGCGACATTGCTTTTAAAAAGAGTGGGCACAAATATGGCACAGACATCCAGTCTAGCAAAATACTATGTGGAAAGAACCTGCCCTATGTCATGCTACGGGTGTGCGCACGGTCCAGCAGATAGACGTGGAGTCAAAAACTTAACCGTCCATTCTTTTTGCTTTGTAAGATGAAAAACATTCCACCTATTGTCTCAGGACGGGGTGCGCACATTCAAACCTCGCTAGCACAGCCAGGAGAAAAGGCTCAGCCGGAACCCGCTTCCCTCCAGCCACCCGGGGCTCAGAAGGAAGCATCTCCCCAGCAACCACTGGGCTTTGGGTCTGTTTCCAAGAAGCTTGGGGGTTTGTGCACACTGCACAGAATGGGAAGAGCGGCTGAGTTCAGGGCAGGGCCCTGATCACTGGCGCAACGCCTCAAGTGAGAATTACACCTTTTGGTTGGGCACGTTTGTTCTGGAAGCTGTTTGACCAGGTTATAAGTGAGGCTGGAAGCTTCCCAGGGCTTCCCTGTGGGCTCTCGTGGTATACAAAAAGGGGGGGGGGGGTAAGCTACTGTGTGCATGGACTTACACATGAAGAAAAAATATACACTCGATACCGAAGGATTACGTAGGACCGACATATAAATACACAGAGAACGAGCTCCAGTGGAGCAGGAGAACTAAGTATTGCAGACTCCAGTTCCAGGTGAAGCTTCGAGCACTTCAAAGTAAAACACGTTCTATGGTGACAAGGGCAAGAGGTGGGGGGAGCCTGGAGCAGGGCAAGCACGCGCCCGAGGAAGCCTCGGGGTTGTCGGGGTCTCCTCAGCCTGGTCCTAGGATCTGAGAGTTCTGGAATATAGGTCTTGAGTTTCGGCAGCAGCATTCATTTTGTTCCTCCTTCTGTCGCTGGGCTTCACAGTCTGGTCTTGCGGATGTCAGGAGTTTAGCTGTAGGAAGACGAAGAATAAAGTCGAGAAAATCTCTCTTTCCCCTTCACGCATGAACAGAAGAGCTGTGGCAAGTGAGGCGCCCCTCGTGTGTCTTATGATGAATTCGAAGCGAATGGACGTCAGAGGGTTTGTGTTTTTGTTTTCTGGTGGGGGGCAAGGGTATGTACTTACTGAACTAGTGGCTGGGGCACCCCAAACCACCATCAGCCTCTCTCAATATGTGCATAGGGGAGTTTTTGAAGTGTTATAACTGCGGGGAAATTTCACTGTTTTCTAGAGTGTGGCTCAATTTCAAGCAGTCAGCTATAAACTCACCTTGGGCATCTAGTGACTGACAGAGACATCCAGCCAACTAGAAGGAATGGTGCTGAGTGAACACAAGGGATTTCCTCTGTCTTTGGGCCACTCCTAACCCCCACCCCACCCCACCCCACCCCTCCCTAATGTTCTTCTAAGGCAGTCGCGTAGGGGATAAGGGAAGCCATGACACCTACAGGAACAGAGAAAAAGGGGACTGGAAAAGCATGAAGAGATAACGGGGTTTCTCCACCGACTTTCAGAAGCCCACTGGCATGTCAGTAGGAGAAACCGAAAACTACCCCAGACCTCCTGCTGTACTGGACAGTCATTTCCCCCATCACCGATTCTGCATAAAACGACAGTTCCTTTACACTAAAATGTGCCACCAAATGGCATAAAAGGAGGGGAAGCCGCCTTGTTCACAGGAAAGGATGCTTACTTACACGATGTCTGTGGATTCCGGAAGTTCGTCGGATTTCTCGGCCTCCCTCTCTGGCTTCTGCATCTCCTCCTGCGGTTGGGTTTTGGTCTCTTTTTCTGATGCGCTCTGCACGGGGCCTTTCTGAAATTCTTCTCCTTGACCGTCCTCTTCCTCCTTGTTCAGTTTGGGCCCATTAGTGTCTGGGGTCCCTCTGCACAGGTCACCCGAGGCGTCGGTACCTTGTGGGGCCGGGGCCGGCGTCTCAACAGCATCTCCTTTTTCAGCCCCTTTGGATTCCAACAGTGACTTCTCGGTTCTCCCTCCCGGCTCAGATGTGGCACCCTCGGCATCTTCTGGCACGGACCGTGCTCCAGCTGCATCGCTCTCGGCATCTGATGGGAGAGCGGCCCCTTCAACTTGCTTTGGGCTCTCTGCGCTGGAACTTTCCACCTCAACAGCCACAACCGTTTCTGACCCGTCACTCTGATCTTTGGAAACGCTGGAGGGAGGGGCTGCCTCTGGCTCGTCTCCGGGTGCAGTCGACTGTGTTTCATCCTGGGCAGAGGCGAGGGGCTCACGTTCTTCCTTTTCAGCGTCTGGGTGGTCAGCTTTGTCCTCTTGGGCCTGTGCCTCCGAGACAGCAGGTTGCAGTTCGGGGCTGGCTGCTGCTGAGCTCACGAACTGGCCGACGGCGGTCTCAATTACGTTATGTACCAGGTGACAGCTCTGGCTCTCAAAGGCCAACACCTCGCTTCCAGCCTTCGAATCCTCCTCTCCTAGCACATTCACGTTGACTTCCTGACTAACAACCTGTCCAGGGTCTTCATCTGCCATCTGCTTCTGCGGTGTGGTCTGATCTCTTTCCGGGTCAGCAGCAGCAGCAACGGCTACTGTGTCTGGTCCGGATTCGGCTGGAGCTCCGGTCCCTGGAGGCATTGCATCTGTGGCGGCCTGAGCAGTGGAGTCTCGGTCTTTGTCAGAGGGTTTCTCGGCAGACTGCAAAGTCTCAGCACCTGCTTCAACAACCGAGATCGTTGCTCCGATGACCTTGTCCTCCACGGCTGTGACGGGTGGAGCTTGTGGTACATGAGAGCTTTGAACCTGGATTTCTGTGGACGCTGTCTCCTCTGAAACAAGGCAGGGGGCGCTTCCTCCCAACCTGGCAGCGTCATTTTCTCCGTCGACAGCAGTCACAGGAACTGTCTGGGCTGCCTGCATGGTTGTAGCTGGTGCCTGCTCAAGTTTCTCTTCATTTGCCTGGGCTGGCGGTGTCTGGATCTTCTCCCCTTCAACCTGACCGCTCGTCTCGCTCTGCACTGGGGATGAGAGAGACTGGACTTCAAGGCTATCCGCGCACAAAGCATTCTCTTCGGAGTCAGCTGCCCGAGTAACTTTGTCTCCGGGCTCCCCATCTGTTATCTGGCTTTGACCGGCCGCTAGCTCTGTGTCTGTGGACCCTTCCGCTCCTTCGGCCAAGGGTGTGTCTTTGGTCTTCTCACGGGCACAGTCCTCTGCCTCTGCAATCACTTCAGTCTTTGAAAGAGCGGGTACCGTTTCCGCAGACACCTCTCCATCTGCTTGCTCCAGGACTTCTTCCGGTCTGCTTGATTCCTTACCATCTTCCTGGGATTGGCAGCTGAGAGGGAAGGGACGTCCCTCTGTCTGCACAGGCCCGGCCTCTGCTTCGGTGGGCTCTGATTGTGCGTGAGGCACGACCTCGCCACCATCATGGATTTCTTCTACCTGGTCCGGCTGTGCTGTATTCAGAGTCTCAATTTCTGTTACTGGAGCGCTTCCATTGGTCTCACTGTCGCTGAGGGTTTCAACTGAGTCAGGGGTAATAGCCTGCCCCATGGAAATCTCCTGTGACTTGACCTCACCTGAGATTTCCACTGGGGGAAGGCTTTCAAGCCCACGGCACTCCACGCTCTCGGGGGCTTGAGGCCCCTTTGGGGAGTGTTCTGCTGTGGTCTGCACAATTAGCTTCCCTTGTACCCCACCTTCCGTTTCAGGTTCTTGTGCCAGCGCTTGTAACCCAGCGTCCATCTCTTCCGTCGCGTCCAGCCCCATGGAATCCTCTTCTGCTTCTTCCACCTTCTCTAGTACTTTCGATGCCGCCTTCTGGGTGGCCCGACTTGGGTCTTCTGGGCTAGGGGAGTCAGGCAGCTGGGAGTCTTCCCTAACCTTGTCTACCACTGCCTGCAGGACCGCTTGAGTTCGTCTTCCCAGGCCTTCTAGGTCCGGTGCCTCGCCTTCCACTTCCTGAACGGGCGTGGCTTCCTCGGTGGTGTCTGGAGAGTCGGTCAGCTGGGAAACGGCTGAAACCATTTCTGTGGTCTCTTCCGCAACGGAAGCTTCGGTAGCTTCTTCGGCACCAAACGCCCCCATTGTTTCTGCAGCCGTTACAGCTCCGGAAGTCAATGCCATCTCACTAGCCACCGTGTCAGCACGGCCGTCTTTGCTCTCTGGCAACGTTTGGGTACCGGTGGGAACTTCTGCCGTAGCTTCTCCTTCCTCTCTCTCCTCCACTGACCGTGTGGCTGTGTCCTCACCTTGCTCGGGCGCTTCAGTCACTGATGCAGATATCCACGAAGGAGATCGCTCTTCCATGCTGGTGACTGCCCGGGCCCCATCAATAACAGTCACCGCCACCGTGTGAACCAGACTCCTACTGAGCTCCTCTGACACGTACACCGGTGCCTCTGGCGCAGGCTTCTCTTCCCTCTTTTGGGCTTCGATTTTCTCCCGTTCGACGGCATCGTACTCTGACAGGGGCACTACAGCGGGGACGTCAGAGTCCTCTTCGTTGGCCTCTGCTGGGCCTGTGTCCTCAGGAGCGGCTTGTTCTTGTTTCCCATCCAACCTTTTCTTCTTTCGCCCAGGAATGAATTTCTTAATCGACACCCAGGACTCTTCTTTCCCGAGTTCGACATCGGAAGCTGAGGGCTCTGCGCCAGTCCCGGGCAGGGAGTCTTCGTTTTTCTCTTCCAGTTTGGACTTGGACTTTTTTCGTGCGGTGACTAATCTTTTAAATGACTCCCAGGTGGACACGCCCTCGCCTTCTGAAGGGCTCCCGGCTTGCTCGGGGGAAGAGCTTCCGTGCCCGTGGTCGTGTTCTGGAGCGATGGCAGGGATGTGGTCTGTCCCTGGCTCTTTGTCTTTCCCGGCTTCCTCCGGTTTGGGGGCGTCTCCTGCCATTGTCTGGGGGCCCCCTTCGTCATCAGAAGAGGATGCCTTCCGTGCCCTCTTCTTGGAAGATCCCACACAAATCAAAGCTTCCCACGAGACCGAAGTGTCGACCTTGCGCTTTGGTTCTTCCGGCCTTGGCTCCTCGCCACTGGCTTTGATGTCCTCTTGCATCTCGGAGGCTGCGCTCTCGGTGGAAGACAAGGTGGCACTCTTGGTCTTATCCGGCTCATCTTCCTTATCACTTTCGGAAGGCCTTCTCACACGCTTCTTGGGTGTCACCATCTTTTTGAACGATGCCCAGGGGGTAACCCCTTCTCTTTTCTTCTCCCCATCGGAGGTTGCGCCCTCTTCAGCGTCCCCGTCCGGCTGTGCATCTGCGATGCCTTTCTCCAGACAGGTCACCTCCTCGGGTTCTTCCGGGGACGAAGCAGAGCTCTCGCCCTTCTGCTCGTCGGTACTGTCTGGGGACTCAGCCGGGGGTGCGTGACCGTGCTCTCCCGACTCCTCCTCGCCTCCCGGCCCTCCTCGTTTCCCCTTCTGCTTCTTCCCAGAGAGCTTTTTTAAGCCCGTGCTACTGAAAAGTTTCTTTAAAGGGCTTCCCTGCGCCTTCGTTCTCTCTTGAGTGGACAGCATTTCCGCCTCGCTCACGATGCCCTCTGGGGGCTTAGCGGACACCTTTTCTTCGGAACTTGGTTCGGTGAGTTGGGTTTGCTCCTCTCCAGGGACAGAGGCTTCGCTGGTCATGGCCGCTACTTCCTCGGCGGGCTCCGCAGGCTGCACCTCGGCGATTGTTTCGACAGATTTCTCGGGAGGCGAGGACGCTGCTGCTTCGTCTGGCCCCGTGTTCTGCTCCTCGCTGGTCTTCTCCTCAGTACTGGCGCGGACTTCTGCAACGATCTCAACGTTTTCATCGAACACTTCAGTAGCTAGAGGAGCGGCTCTCTCTTCAGATGGCCCCTGGGCACCATCAGCCTGCTCGTCGCAGGGCAGCTCTATCTTCTCATACTCGGCGGATAACCGGGCATCGTGAACGCTCCCTCTCTCCTCCCCGGCGGGTGGCTGTTCGGAAGGATGGGGCTGCGCTGTGGGCGCCTCGGCCTTCCCGTGATCTTCAGGGGCTACTTTTTCGGGTTCTTGTTCCTTTTTCTTGTCAGCGGCCTCCACTTCGTCCTCCTTCGGCTTCCTGAAACTGGTCTTCTTCCTCCAGCCCGCCCAGCCTTGAGTGAAGAACTTTTTGAAAGGCGATGCCGTCTCGTTGGTGGTCGGGCTGGTTGGAGATTCGGGAGCTTTGCTGGCCTCTTTCTGGCGCTTTTCGTCTCCCCCTTCCTTGCTTTCCTCTGCTGCCGACTCCGCCTCGGCGCTGGGCCGAGCCTCCCTGTCCTCGCTCTGCTGCTCGCTCTTCACTGAGTCTTCGGCTTTCTCCGGAGGCGCTTTCAGTTCGCCGTCTTTGGGAGCTGCTTCTCCTCCAGCCTCCAGGCTGGCCTCCTGATGGTCGCCGGCCCCCCGGGAGCCTTCCTCTCCCTCCGCTTCCTCCTTCTTGACAGTGAGCAGTTGGACAGCATCGGACTTCTCAGATTTATCCTTTTTCACAGTGAATTTAAAGCCAACAAACTTAAATACCTTCTTAAACCCGACATCATTAGACTGGGACTCCGTGGGTTGTGTTAACTCGTCTAAGTGATTTTCAGAAGAAGGGACCTGCTCGATGATTTCTGGTAAATCCTCCTGCCCATCCTCTGTGATGTCTTGGACAACGTCTGCGTTGGCAGCCATCTCTTTAGCTGAATCTCGTTCACCTACATCTTCAGACTCTCTCTGTCCAACTATTAGCCAAAAAAAAAAAAAAGAGGGAACAGAGAAAAAAAAGTCATTACAATTCAAAAATGTAAGTTTCATACCACCTCCTCTGCTCCCACGCCCCAAAAGTGCAATTCCAGGTTAGGGGAAGGGTCTTGATGGTATTTAAAAATCTTAATTGATGAGGTAATAGCTGCTTCTTTCAAATGAACGTTAAAGATTAAAAGGTTAAAGGTATCACTCTAGTCTGTTTTGTGTAAAGGGCGAACAAGCAAACCCAGCAGACAAAGAATGGAGGTGCATCTAAGTGTCCGCAGCCTTGGCATGGCTGGTTATTGCACTGAACCTGCATATCACACCCCCGGGTTTCAACTAGAATTCATCCCCTTCTAGATTTATCTTCTACTGTATAGAAATCATAGAGCTGAGCTAGAGGGACAAATTAAATAAGAATACACACACGTGTCTAGAGAAATCGGGGGCTCTTTGATATAAATAAGCCTAGCCTCTTCAAAAAGTTCCCCAAAGGAATAAGAGCTCCTGGAAGAAATTCCAGGTTTGGGGTCGGGAAAGCAGAAGGCACACTGTACTGGACAGAAAGGGGATGCTCCAAACAGATAAGGACAGGCCACATTACACTGGAGCCACCTCTGAAGGGGCGCCAACTGGTCAACAATTGGAACTTAAAGAATGGCCCTGACAATGTGTCTGACTCGCTGAATAGCAACGACAAAAAGGAGCAAGTGATAAATGGGGAGCAGCGAGCATTTCTTAGTGGACAACTGACAACAAATACATTCCACGTTCATCCTTCAAAGACGGTTGCTAAGATGCTATGAGAGCTGGTTTCGTGCCAACTGGGCTGAGCCAGGCTGCTCAGTAGTTTGGCCGCTGAGGCCTCCTCCACAATGTTTTCTAACATCACACTATCAACTCCGTGGCAGATCTGCTGTGATCAGCCAAGCAGTTGTGGGACAACTGGGATGGAGTGCAACCTCTTACTCAGGTCACAGCCCTTTAATGACGCTTCCTCAGGAGTGTGGTCTACTTCATACCTAAGTAGACATTGTGGAGAACTTCTTTGCACTTCCTGCTAATGTGGATCCTGAGTCTGGCTTATTGACCGACAAGTTCTCTGGACTTGAACCAATGGCCCACCAGGTTGCCTGCAGACCCTGGGAGCCATCAGCGCTTGCCATCTGCTCGCTGACCTTGGATCCATCCTCCTCTCCATCCACTATCTTCTTGCTTCCTGGTTTGCCAGCCCAGGCAGCTACGTGAGTCAGGGAAAGCCTTCCGTTTAACATAAGCCCCATCTGCTTCTACAACTGTGTGCGCCATTTCTTGATATAAATTTTCCTCTGTAAGCATCACTGGGTTTCTTCTCTAGAGAACCCAGCCTAACACAGATGCTAAACCGATTTCAGCAGACTTAATTTGGATTAGGAAGTAGAGCCTGGTAATTTGATTACACACGCAACCAATGAAACCCCCATAGATCACAATAGTTCACCGACAGTCACAGGAATGCCCCAGGACTAGGCAGTGCTTCATTCTATGTTACACGAGTCGGGCGACTCCACCATCACCATCACTGCTAGCAAACTACTGAAAGCTAATCTAAAGCCCCTTTCTCCCCTTGCTTTTTTTCTTTCCAATAGATTTCTTGTTGCTTAGATGAAAGCTGTAAATTACCTGGGCCTCTAGGGCTTTGGAAGGTCGGAGGAGTACTGATGGGAACTTAAGTCAAATACTGGCCAATTGCCACCATGGAACCAGTGCTGTCAGCTGCCTCAACCTCTCCTGGTCAGGGCAGCAGTAACCACTAAGCCCCAGAACATTTATTCCGTATGCGCATTCAGGGAGCGCTAAAAACAAATAAATGGAAAACTGGACATTTCAGACAGAGGTGGTGGTTTGGAGAAAAACCAAGAATCTCTTTATTTACCCTAAGATCCATTTCCTAGTGAATTTCCCCTTCTCTTTTAAGTCACTATATAAAATATTCATTCGTGGCCAATTTAGACGTTATAGACCAAAAAAAAAATATTCCCACCCACCTGGGACAGTTGGAGGCGTTCTGGTGGCACTGCTGGGTATTGGACTGGACAAGGTCAACAGTTCAAACCCACCGGCTGACCTTCAGGAGAAAGCTGAGGTCATCGGCCTCAGCTATTATGTAGGGTCCCCTAAGTTGGAATCAACTTCATGGCAATGGGTTTTTGTTTTACTTTAAACAGTGAGGCAATAGTTCAAAAGAAAGGACCATTGACTCTAATCACTACTAGAACGTTTAACTTTTGCCCTGCATTTTAATTGTGAACAATCTCTTCCTTTTAAGAACTAGACATACACTACAATGAGAAGACATGCTGTAAGGTTCCATGTCTCCTACTATATAAGTCACTTCTCCTACTATAAATGATGTACTCCGATTGTCCTGAGGTGCCACCCAGGCGGTTCCTCCGCACACAAGACGGGACACTGTTCCAGCCAGCGCCATCTTCACATCTGTTGGCTCCACTGTCAGCACATCTTGTTGAGGGTCTTTCAGGGAACTTCTTTTACCAAGCATAATGTCCTTTTCCAAGGACCTGCCCCTTTGAATAACACGTCCATAGTGGGAGACAACTTCTTGCCATCCTCACTCAGTTAAGTACATTTTTTCCCCCCTGATCTGAAAGGCCATCACCTCCGAAGCCCAATGGGAGTGCAATTCTCCTCCCCACATCGGAGGTCACCACGGGTCGGAAGAGGAACTGTTCCCATGAACCATTTCTTAAAATGGCCCCCACTACAAACACACGCTCATTAAAGACCTTCCCAAACACTGACGGCATAACCCAAGAGTTGTAAACTCTCTTTCTGAAAATAAATAAATAAGGAGGGTATCATTGACTGGAAACTAGAGAAAAAAAGTCAAATCCCCCCAATAAATTCTATTTGAGTACAACTTTATTGGTCACATTTCTTGCAAACCTGAGATTTAAAAACAAGCACTCCTGAATCTTTCTGGAATTCATTAGAAAACTGAGCCGTTTTGCTGGCAGAATGGGAGAAAGCAGGTGTAGTTCACAATTATCTTCCCTCGGTGCTCCAAAAGCTGTACAATTTGAAACTTTTTGTTTAAAAAAATAAATTTCTAGGATGAAAGGAATGTTTACAATGGTTGACAACGCGGAACAGCTGACAAGAGGCAGAACACAATAGCTATGGATAGTACCTCCAAACCAAAAGGCCACTCACTGCCACGACGCTGATAAAGTCCTAACTACCCTACCAGACAGGAGAGAGGTAAACAGACTGTAACTGTTTACCTGAGTAGAAAGCCTCCTTTTCTCCCTCGGGGCAGATGGCCAACTGGAACTGCCCCAACACAAAACCCCCAGGCCACCAGGGCAACAGTCTGATGTTCTTTATAGAGAGGATGCGACAATACCATATATGGGTTGACCCCATTCAACCAATTAACCTCAAACTATATAGCACCTCAGGAAATTTTTAAAATCCGAACTGGTCCACGGGTCTTGTCATGTCTTTTGAACTAATTCTAGACATCCTTCCTGACGGGGTGCCAGCCAAGCCTGTACCTTGGTCTCCATCCACAGCAGGACTGGCAGCTCTCTGCTGCCGGAGATTCTTGCTCCACGACACCACACCCCAACCCGCTCTACACCCCTAAAGGTCCCAGGGACTAGGGGATGGTCTACATAACTGCGCCCGGCAGCCAAGACCGTTTATGACAGGGCCACCAGCACAAAGGCAAACTTCCATTGCACGTGTACAAACAAAAGACCAAGTCAAGACCCTCGAGTTAATACTCAGACCCTAGAGGGCAGAGCAGAACTGTTCCTAAGCGTTTCCCAGACGCGCAAGCTTGATAGCAACAGCCTCATCTCTCTCCGATCCCTTGAATCTTGTGCTACTAGCCCAGCCCCCAGCCCCACGAGGCAGCCTGTAGAAGAAGTACGACGACCTTCAAAAGGTTGGCGGGAACTTGACACTGACAGAACGGGATTTCTCCCACACTCTTGAAGCCTCCTGGGCCGTGCCCCGCAAGGCCCAGACCACGTGCTTCAACCTGCCGGGAGGCCTGGATCCGGTTTGTCTTCACCACCATGGCCCACTTACTGGGGCGGGGCCTAGCTGCCCTTCGGAACCCATCCATCTTGGATGCCGGCGTCGTTCTGGTTAAATAGTGTACGCTTCCTCATCAGCTGTGGTCCAGATCCTGCTTGGGCTTTCCAGGTGGAGTGTCCGGGCTGCAGTCTGGCCAGAAACCCAGAGCTGGCTGCTTCCTCCGAACGGATTCCTGGGCATTAGAGGGACTTTAAAAGTGGCTTTATGGATGGACTCCTGTTCCATTGGGATGCAGTGTCCCCAGGAGTGGGGTTCGGGGGCCTTGACGACTCGAGCCTCGGTCACCAGGCCTCGCGCAGCCCTTGAATCTGACGGCCTCCTGCAAGCTCCCCCGCCAGCAGGCTTTCACAAGAAGGAAAAGCCCACCCATCCCTGGTCTCGCGCCCTCGAGGGATGCAGCCGGGCCCGGTGGGCGCACTACTCACAGCACAGGTTACTCCACCAGGGCATGGTGCGGGCCACGAGCCGCCGGGGGCCGCCCTACGGAGGCCCGGGAGGCCCAGCCTGGATCTCCCGGCTGCCTCATCCTAGATGGAGACTGGCGGGCAGGTCGGGCCGGCGCGGAGGAGTGCGCCCCCTGGGGGCCGCCCCGCGCGTCACAGAGGCCGACGCCGGCACGCCCGCCACGCCCCGCCCCCTTACCCAGCGGGCTTCGCGCCTTGGTCTGGGGATGGAGCGACGACGGCACGTCCGCGGAGGGCCCGTGCTGCCTCGTGCTCTCCACCCAGTAGCGGGCTGTGACATCCCGGGGACCCCGGGATGAGGTGACTGTAAGACCTTAGCCTTGGTGAGAGAGACCTGGGACAGGCACCCGGGCCTTACCGCCCCGCAGCCTTGGCGCCCACGAAGGGGCTCACAGGGAGGCATCAGACTCACTGCCAGCGTCCACGATGGCCCGTGGTGACCCGCACAACTCCGAGTGCCCGGACAGGACGGGGGAACGGCCCCTGCGGGCTTCCAAGACGACAACTCTTGGCGGGTAGAGAGCCCCGTCTTCCTCCCGCAAACTGGGGGTGGCCCCCACGCACAGCCCCTTACGCCACCCGGGCGCCTGTTCCGGGGACCACGTGGAATTCAAAGGGGGTTGATTTGACAGGATCGAACGATCGATCGAACTACTGAATCATACGTTTATTAGGTGCCAATAAACGTGTTCAGAAAAACAACTGGTTGATCGACTTTGCCGGGGCCACAAGGGTGGACATGGAGCATTTGGTGAACTTCCGAAAGCTACCAGGGAGCGCACTAAGGAGCAACCACGCCCCCCACACGTGCCTCTTTGAAAGAAGTCAATGCTGGGCCTATTCAAAGGTAAAAATCCCGTTTCCCCCCAAAAGTATGACAACGTTTTGGAAGTCATAAGTGTCCCTTATGACAAGAGTAAGTATGTTGGCCCTCTAGGAGGGGCATTTTCCTGTATGCTTGAGGCTGGCGGGAATTTAACTTCTACTGGGGACGTCAAAAAGTTTGCAGAAAAAAGAATGAAAAGATAATGGTGTTTTTTCCGCTATGAACTTTTAAAAAGGCCCCTCATATTTCAGTGTGTATGTATATCGTGGTTATTGGTATGAAAACCCTTGTGGTGGTATAAGTGCTGGACTGCCAACCACAAAGTGGCCAGTTCAAAACCACCAGTCATCCCACGGGAGCAAGAGGAGGCTGCCTGCTCCCATTATAACGATCTACAAACTTGGGAACGCTGTAGATGGTTGATGTGAGTTGGAATCATCGACTGGATGAGAGTGGGCTTGGTTTCTGGTATATTTCTACTTAAAAAAAGTAAGGATCCATTAATCTTACCCAGAAGCAAAATGTTACTTAAAAGATCATTTGATCACCCCATCAGCCTTGCCACCACCCTGGAAAAAGACTGGATGAGGCAAGAAGTTCGAAATGCGAGCCAGTCATGGGAGAAGGGTTAGCAATCCGCATGGAGTCTGTTTATTAGTTGCAAGGAAGATAGCATAATTACACTCTGGAGAAATGAGGCAATACGTTAACCCAGTGGTTTTCAACCTTCCTAATGTCACACCCCTTTAATACAGCTCCCCATGTTGTGGTGACCCCCCCCAACCATAAAATTATTTTCATTGCTATGTCATCACTGTCATTTTGCTACTGTGATGAATCGGGCGACCCCTGTGAAAGGGTCGTGACCCACTGGTTGAGAACCACTGCTTTAACCTCAGAGGGGCACACAAATCTGTCTTAGGGGAAGTACAGCCAACTGTTCCTTAGAAGGAAAGATGGCAAGCCTTTGTCTCACCTACTTTGGACACCTGTTATCAGGAGAGCCCAGTATCTACAAGAGGACATCATGTTTGGTCAAGTAGAAGATCGGTCAGAAAAGGAAGACCGTCGGTGAGATGGCCGGACACAGTGGCCACAACAATGGGCTCACACATCACAATGGTGTGTACACAGTCTGTGTGCACAGCGTCCCTATGAGTCAGAACCATCTCCATGGTACGCAGCAACGCCCTAGGGTTTGGCTGTTGGGTGATCGCTTAACAAACATGGGTGCCTGCTTCTGGTCCTCGTCACCGCTGTGGAGGCTGCCGGCAGAGGCACTGGCAGCGGTGGAGAGGATATGGGGAGACACAGTGAATTCGGAGGGTCAGGGAACCTGTCCAGCCCCCACACAGTCGTGCTATCCAAAGCAGCAGGCGCAGCCTAGGCCTTGCAGTCCCCACCGTTGCCTGCTGTTAAAAACCCACAGGAGCCTGTGCCTCACCTGCCTATATCCACCTGTGTCTGGGTCTGTGCTCTTTAAAACCATACAAAGTGAAAACGTCTTACCTTTAAAAACAAAACCATATGAGTCCATACATGTGTATCTAGCTGAAATTTGTCCCAAAGCTTGTTAAGCAACATACCTGTATTTAATGGTGGTATGCTGAATTACTTGATAAGGCTTTCTTTACGCCATGGTCTTTAGGAGCCCAAGTAGCACTTGGGTTAGGCACTTGGCTGTTAACTGCAAGATCGTCTGTTTAAATCTACCAGGGGCCCTGAGGGAGAACAATTAAGACTGTCTGATGTAAAACTTTACAGTCTCATGCAGAGCGGGTGTGCCTGCTCTTTTGCTGGTGGGTCTAGGTAAGGAAATGTTGGCGACGTCGCTGATGGAGCATGGATCTGAGTTGTGAGTGATTAGTAACAGGGTTCACTGGAATTGGAACTCTTCACATGGGGATCAGTGTGTACAACTGTGTCTAAAACGAGCCATCTGCGAAGTGGGGAGAAGGGTGTGTTTCACTACCAGCAAGAGAAACCAGGCTGGGAATGGAGCGTGTCCTTGGGACTTGGAGATGTCTGGGTACTGACTCTCCTAGACTCAGACGACAGAAGGCGGTGACATATAAGGAGTTCCAGAGGAGCGCCCACCGGGGGGATGGAGGCTTGCTTGCATTGCAAGTTAATTGAGAAGTTTCTGACCCAGGGAAGCTAGAGCCAAGTGCTTCTCTGGCTGAGGGTTATGAACAAGGCTGGGCCAAAGGCCGGGAGGAGGGGAGAGGGGCCTGCTTACCAAAGGACTAGGTCTTGAATCGTCACCTGTGCACGTCCTTCATAAACCCCACAGTCCTGAGTATTGTCGCTGAGTTCTGTGGGGCCCTTGCAGTGAATTATTGAACCCAGCAGAGCAGTGGCAAGTGCCACAGGGAGATAGTGGGTGTCGGGAATAGTAGGCGTCAGAAGAAGGTTGAAGGGTGGACATGCCTGACCTCTGCCCCAGAAGAATCAACCGTGGGTTGATGAAGTCAGAGGAGATCAGATACTGCCCTGCCCACGCCTTTGACAGCCATTTACCACCAAATGGTTCAGAGAGGTGTGCAGTGTATGGTAAGAAGAGATAAGTTAGGGGTACAAACCCTGTGAAATAGTTAAGTTGGAAAGGTGCGCTGGGGTTTGGTTTGATTTTCCAAGAGTTCTCAAGCAAATGATAAAGCAAATGGGTAGTGTTCACAGTAGGTATATCTGGGTGATGGGAATATGGGGAAGCCCTGACTTGTTAATTTTGCAGCTTTCTGTGCACCTCAAGGTGGGCTTATTGCTTTTCAGTAGTTGGGAAAAATAAGCAACTGCAGATTGCTAATAGAAATCTAGAAAATGGGAGAGAATAAATTTGTTTGTATTTCAGAGACGCTCTGGTGGTGAGCAGCTAGCCACAGGGTCAGCAGTTTGAATTCACCAGCCACTCTGAGGGAGAAAGGCGGCGTTCTACTCCCGTAAAGATTTAAAGCCTCAGAAACCCGCAGGGGCAGTTCTACTGTGCCCGACAGGGACATGATGAGTCAGAATCCATTCCAGGGCAGCGAGTCAAGCTGGATTTCTGTTGTATAAGACATCCTTTTGAGAGGCACAAAAGGATACCTACCTAGAACAATAACAGTAAAACCTACTCTCGTGGCCTTTTTACTTAGTTGTGTTCTCCAGACAGAGCTGCTGTTA
This sequence comes from Tenrec ecaudatus, assembly GCF_050624435.1. NCBI lineage: Eukaryota > Metazoa > Chordata > Mammalia > Afrosoricida > Tenrecidae > Tenrec > Tenrec ecaudatus. The sequence goes on from NC_134536.1 coordinate 16,733,193, forward strand.
CTTTCTACTTTTACCAATCCAAAAAATGCAGACCCACTGCCATACAGTGAGTCCAGAGTGACACCACTCCTTTGGGATTCTGAGTCTGAGTCTTTAAGGGAGGGAGCCGCCTCATCTCTCCCATGCCCAGTAAAAGTGATACATAAATTGTAAATGCTTTCAAACAGACACAAATGGAGAAAAATATTCATAATGACAAGTTCCGAAAAAACCATTGTTCACTTTTCTGTTTTATTCTGAATCATGTATTTATTAACGCTTCAAAATCATGACATCGTAGCTGGTTAACTTACTTTTCATTGCTTCTAATTGCTCATGAATCCCATGACGCCGGAAACATTCACACAGGCAGGAAAATCACTGCGCCCAAACCTGAGCGACAACATTTCAGACACAAGAGGGCAGCAGGGAACAGCTTTCAGCTCTGCCAAATGTAAGGCTTCAGCCCTTAACCTTTTTTTTTTTTTTTCGCAGAAATGCACCGTATTTACAGTTTCCAAAGCGCTTTCAAATTTTGTCAAATTCAATGTCACTTATGCCTATTTTAACCTCTCTGACTTCCAACTTAACTATTTCATGGAGAAACCTGGCGTTTGCTCCCTTGCTTTTATCTTGACCCTGTAGCACAGTTTGGCCAAGTGAGGACCAGGGGTGGCGAAGTTCTCTGTGCTCTGGGGGCTGCTCTGCCCTTCCTCGCTTTCTCTGCTGTCCCAGGCGTACCCCGCACACCACCATCAGCCACATTTCCCAGGATCGGGCTGCAAGGCAAGACCAGAGGTGCTCAAACGTGTGCGACCCTTTTCAGAGAAAAAAATTACTCAGCATCCTCCTGGCCATTAAAGACTTTAGTATATGATAGCCCACAATCCAGGATAAAGTATTGATCCTGCTTCTGCAGCCTCCCGGGATTGTCCCAGCAGAACCATTGGGAGAGGTGTTTTGCCAGGCTCCTGGCACCACCAGTCAGCACCCCTCCCCTTACTGTGGTGGACTGTATGTTGCCACGGTGCTATGCCACCAATACCTCCAAGAGCCAGCAGGGTCACGCATGGTGACAGATGTCAGGTGGACTTCCAGATTAAGAAGGTCTGAATGTCTCCTTTTGAAAATTAGCAGGTGAGAACCCTACAAGTCACAATAGACTATGCATTATCCAATACTTTCCTAAGAGGTGAACCCCCTGGATCAGAAGGGGCTCAGAATACACAGCGGCCACAACAATGGGCTCCAGCCGACCAATGAGAATGAAGCAGGGCGGGGAAACATGTTGACAAATTTACTTTAAATGGCTTCAGGTTCCCCTACGCCATTGGTTCTACACCTTCTTCGTGCCGCAACCCTTTCATACAGTTCCTCATGATGTGGTGACCCCCCCAACCATAACATTATTTTCGTTGCTGCTTCATCACTGTCTTTTTGCTACTGTTATGAATCATTATGTAAATATCTAATAGGCAGGATGTATTTTCAATGTTACAAATTGAGCATAATTAAAGCATAGGGATGAATCACAAAAACAATATGTCATTATATATTTTGAAATATTTCTAATGACAAATGAAATTTTGTCTGGAAGCATGGCGTAGCATGGGTAACAGTCTTCATGCTAGGTACTCGTAGGTGGGCGTATCTGCATGTGGGCGGACCCCCCTGAAGACAGGAGTGGTGTCTTGGTTCCTAAGACCATCGGAAATAGGTGTTTTCCAATGGTCTTAGGCGACTCCTGAGAAAGGGTCATTTGACCCCCATAGGGGTTGCGACCCACGGGTTGAAAACCACTGCCCTGCACAGTCATTTTTGTCACGTCAGAATTATTACCTGCCTTGAGTTTTCAAATTGGATAAGACGAGGCAAAAGAACAAATAAACAACTAAAGTAGCAAAGCGTGATCATCCTGTCCGTTGCTGGTTTGGGAACGAACTTTTCCCTTCCTTGCATTCAAAAGGTCCTTCTGCATAAACTGTGCGACTTAAGAGTGGGCCCCTCCATTTCCGTACTGTACCGTCCCGTACCCTGGATGACCCAGCTATCCTGAAGAACGGTGTGAACCCAGCACGGCTCTCAAAGCGCTCAATGCTCCACTACTGCTGGTGAGGACCCAGGTGTTTAGGATGCAGACTCTGGTCATCCAGTTTTACAAAGGCCTCTATGGCAGAATCAGCAGCTGTTCATACTTGCACCCACTGCCTGGCATTCATGGGTCCCGGTCCCCCCAACCCCAAACAAGTCAGTGGCTCTAGAGTGGGTTTCACTTCATGGTGACCCTGGGTGTGTGTCACAGGAGGACCGTGTCCCTTAGGGTCTCCCATGGCTGTGGCCATTGGGTGGATTTGAACAGACAACCTTTTGGTCAGGAGCTGAGGAGCCCTTGGCCATCTGTATCAGTCAAGGACTCCACCCCCCACCCCCCATGTACTTGAAAGTGGGAATTAAAGACTACAGTTACATCTGATAATCCATCTGCACACCCCGTACATGTACATGGTTTGTACAGATGTGTTTCCCCACACAGACCAGCAGCGTAAGCAGCACCAGGCATGCCATGCTTCATAAAAACCCATTCCCCCAGAGACCCCGTTAAGGCCCCCATCTATGAGCACAGACCCTAATCCCATGCTTGCTCCTGCGAGGGGATGCAGGTATGTTTAACACGTTAACTGGAAGAGAAAACGATGACAAAAACTAGACCTTCCACTCACTCTTGTCCTGGCTGGACATGAATGGACGCGCTGCTACAGCAACGTCCCCTCCCCGCCATCGAGTCGACTCTGACACAGAGCCATCCCACAGGACAGGGAGAACTAACTGCGCTTCTGCAGGTTTCTGAGGCTGGGACTCTTGATGTACCTCTTCCTCTCACGGACGGCTGGTGGTTTCAAACTGCTAACCTGCCTGACTCGTAACTGCCATGTCCCCGGAGCTCCAGGAAGGAAGAAATTAAGGCCAGGTTGTCTTGTTTTCACAGCTAAGAGTTTGGCTTTCAATTAGTCAGGTTTCCTGGACAAAAGAAAAGGATGTTTCCATCAACAGTGTAGAGAGTGAAGCAGGACACACTCAGGAGTTCCCATCGGAAGGCGAGAACTCCTATCGGTACATTTTGGTCCCTAAGAGCACACACCACCTTCAATGACGATCATGGGGCGGGAGGGGGGGGGGGGAAATATAGCATGTTTTTCACCGGAATAACCATTTCCTCTGTGTGGCTACAACATTGCTAACGACCGTCACTACAAGCCCCTTCAGGGTTAAAACGTCCTACAGATTACTAATCGTGTCAGAAGAAAGCGAAAACATACAGAAAACTGTTATCTTTATTGATGCAGTGAGCGTCCAAAAGGTGAAATCATTTCATGCACAGAAACCTGTCTCACTTTGATAAAGAATTATAAAAGCTTTTTCACCTGTCGGTGTTACCGCCTCCAACACGACGTATTCCTCCAGATAAATATCCTAGAAACCCCAACTTACGAAACCACTAAAGCTCTCAAACAATAGCTGAGACAAATCTACAACTGCTTTCTGGAACTACCCAGAAGCCCCGTGGCCCCCAGAATCCCACAGGGCCCACAATCTCCCCCCCAGAAAGGTGGAGATTATGGTCACAGAGACTGCTCGCTGGTCTGAACCGCTCTCCCAAAGCCCACATCATGCGGTGACCAGTTGTGTGTCCAAAGCTGAAGGAAGTCACGCCCGTCTTTTGCTAATTTGTCCAAATCCTGAGAGAGCTTAAGAGAGAAAAGCATGCCTGGTGACGTCAGGGCTCAGGAGGCAGCATCTCTGACAGATAGTGCCCACCTCATCAACCATCACGAAGATGCCGTGGCTGCAAGACAGGGCAATGAACGCTTTGCTCCAAGTCCGTACCAACAAGAGAGGCACAAGTGTATCGTATTTCCTTTGACGTTAGAGACTGAGAGGAGAATGCTCTTTAGGAATATGTGGCATTTACGCATTACACAATGTTCGTTTTCTGGAAAGGAACTGGGCAGCCATACTTTAGCAACACCGTCAGGTTTTGTCAGGACAGGAGTGTGATCTCGCAGGACTGACAGCACTGCGTCTCGCCTTTTGTATGATCCGTACTCTCCGATCCCCCAGACGCCTCAGGACTGTGGACAGTTTAGCTCTGTGACATCTGGACTTGGTTAACTCCCCCCCTGAGATCTGCAGCATTGTTCTGGAATTTCTCCAGAAATTCCCTGCATTCTAAATCCACTCTTAGATCCTACACACCCAACTCCCCTTGTTCTAAAACCCATTAACCATGAAGCCTCCAAGTGATTCAAACACAGGAGAGCGGAGGAACCCTGTAAGGCGCAAAGAGCCTGTCTTGCCCCTGGGCCTTGATGACCCCTGAACTGGGGTCTCTGTGGTCAGGGGTTTTTACAGAGCATGACATGCATGGCCCTGCTTCCACTGCTGGTCGAAGAACTGTAGTCTCTTATTTCCACTTTGAAGTACAGATAGGGTGGAGAGATGGAGTCCTGGGCTGACGCAGATGGCCAAGTGCTCCTCCCCTACTGACCAAAAGGTGTCTGTTCAAATCCACCCAGAGGCACCTTTGAAGAAAGGTCTGGTGATCACTTCCCAGAGACCACAGCCACAACTAAGGCGCACCTGGTTGTCCTTTGCCACACACAGGGTCACCATGAATCAAAGTGATGAACAGGAGCCCCGGCGGGGTAGTGGGGTGTGCGTTAGAGACTGCTGCAAACCACAAGGTCAAGCAGTTGGGAACCACCATCGGCTCCCTGAAGAGCGACAGTGTCAGAAGCACACAGGAGCAGCTTTTTGGAGTCCTGCATTGGAATTGACTCTATGGAATAGAGTGCCTGTTTGTTTTCCCCTACAGCTACTGGCTTGCACTTTGTTAGTCTGCAGGTGGGGAGGGACCTGTGAGAGAGCGTAAAAACAACCAACCCGTGGGGTTTTCTGAGGCTGAAAATCTACAGCAGCAGGTGGCTACATTGTTCTGTGGAAGGGCAGGATCTCTTGTAGGTAGCCCCTTGTTACTTGGGGAACCTCAAAAGGCATCTACCTACCCTGCCCCAGCCACACCCCAAACGTGTGCATCTCCAACTTTTCATAACTCAGAAGTGATCAGATTTTGAACTTTGTTCCCCCCATCAAAAAAAAAACGGATCACAATAAAAATCCTATTTCCAAACACAATTAGACCCACAGGTATAAGGAATAGGAGTCTAAAACTTGGCAGGGTACGGGTGTCAGGATGGCAGTGTAGGCACCATTTAATCCACAACAGCACCTTTTTGCACAATGAGAAAGAAAGTGACTCTCCTTGTTCTAGAAGGTTCTCGGCAGTTCTGCTTTTTACTGGCTGTGAAACCTTGGGTGAATCGCCAAAGCCTGAGAAAATCCGTTTTCAGGAGAAAACTTTCTGCAGGATCTTCGGGAGGTGTAAACTTACCCGATGGAATCCGCACGCAGGACTGGCAGATATTAAATGTCGTTATCCATCTTTTAAAAGGAATGTGTCCAGAGAGGCTCTGCTCACCGTTGGTTTTATTAAACAGCGCATTTAATTTCCCTGGCTGTGGCCAGGGTAACTGTTTCCTGTCTGACAAGTCTCTGGACAACTAACCCGGGGCTCCAGAGCCCATTAGAAGCAGCCCTGTGAGGGATTTCCCCCCTTCTTTTAATCTTGTAAAACTATTTGCATAGGGAAAGGGCTTAAGTGGAGAGCAAATGCTTTGAAAATGATTAGGGCAAAGAATGTACAGATGTGCTTTATGAAATGATGTATGTATATGTATGGATTGTGATAAGAGTTGTATGAGCCCCTAATAAAATGTTTAAAAAAAACAACTATTTGCATAGGGAACCAGTACTCGAACCAAACCCCCTGCTGGCAAGTTGATTCAGAGTCATCCTGACCTATAGGACAGGGTGGAACTGCCCCTGTGAGTTTCTGAGGCTCTAACTTTTTTTTTTTTTTGAATGAAAGCAGAGAGCCTCATCTTCCCACCAAGGGAGTGGCTGTGTTGGAACCAGAGACCTTGCAGGCCACGGTGTAACCCCTCTTCTCCGAAAGCCCCTCAGTGCCGACTGAAGAGGGACCCTGCAGGACAAAGTAGACCTGCCCCGGGGGTTTCCAGAACTTTTTAGAGGAGCAAACAGTCTCTTCTTTCTCCTGCCTGCAAAAGGGAGGGAGTTACATAAATAATCCTACACTTGCATGAATGTTGGAGGTTTCTTTCTTCCCCAGTTCATGTGAAAGCTAAAGAGTAATGTCACCTTAAATGTTCGTGACACACTGGGGTTTGTCGCCAAAGGAGCGATGGGCATGGTGGCACTTCCACGTGTGGTGCATGGAATTGCCAGCTGAGGGGGTGGGGGCGTGTCAGCTGAAACAACAGCAGCAGCATTTTGGGGGATGGGCTAATAGTATCTGCTAAACTTGATAATGCATGCAGTAGAGGACACAGGGAAGATGGGCTTCTCCCGTAATAAGCCAGTCTGCACTCCCCAGTAACAGTTGATGTGAGATAAGGAGCCAGCTCTGGCCATCCCACCTAACAAGCCGTAGGCCTCAGGAATGACACCAACCAGCACAATCTCTGGGAGATTCAGGTTCTGCCACATTCACTGGGGGGTGGGATGCCAGGAACCATTCATGCGAACTGACTGCGACTTGTCCCTCCTTTTAGAAAGGAAACTGGCTCTGACACAAATGTCCCGATCTCTCTCTATTACTGGTGAAATTTAAACACACTTGCTTTTCAAGGTTTTAGATACCTATTGATTTGTAAATCTTCCTTATTGGGATAATTTGCAGAGAGGGAGGTAAAAAAGCTTTAAAAGTTTCTCCTGTGAAAGGTTTATACATTGCTAAATTGAATTGGGGAGTGGTAGTAAGACTTTCAGTGTGGGCTTTTTAACTAGGGCAGAAAAAGCATTAAAAAAAAAACTTTAACAAATCCTTCACACCCACATGGCAATAGCCCACGGAAAAGCAACAGATCTCAGAGTGGAGCTGCCAGAAAGCAGGAGAGGACCCTTCCAACTTTCCCATCCTCCCTCATCCCTTGGGATTAGCAGAAGCAAACCCATTAACCCTTCACTGCCCATAGCAAGAGCCACCCTTCCGGCCCACAAGAGACTCCACCTGTGATCATCCAATTAAATCCTGAACCTAAGCTTACTGCAGGCAGGAGGCACCTGAGGAACGATGTCACGAGGACCCCACCCTTCGCTGTGACACCCCACAGGCCACACTTCAGACAATCCAAAGTCGGGCATTTGCGTATTTCACGCATAACAAAATTCGTGATCTGGAAAAAGAGAAGAGAGGGTGCTGTGTTTTCAGGCATTTCATTTTCTATAGTCCATGGAGCCATAGCTCCTACGTAGCAGACATTATCCTGATTGGGGGGAAATGCTCAGAAAGGCCAGGCAGCCACCTCGAGGGAGGCCTTTGGCGGAAACCTCAGAGTAAACACACTAATCTATGGGAAGTGAGAGATTATTTTTAGTTTGTGCTAAACTTTCACATTCATTTACAATTCGGCAGGAAGCTGAAGGGTTCCGTCGTTCTAAATCTGGCAAATTCGACAGCATGCTTTTCAGAAAAACAGGGAGGGGTTGGTGAGAGAAAACCTAGCATTTAAAACCAGGGGTGTTAGGTAGCCACCAGATTAGCAAATAGGGTTTAACTTTCTTGATGTGGGGACAGAAGGTGAGAGAGGAGGATAAAGTATGCAGGATCTGCAGGAGTCCACTGGGTACAGTGACAAGGGCTGTAAGTGCCTTCTGAAGATAAAACATTAGCGATCCGTAAATTATTTATCAGGGGGAGGCCGTACAGGATACTGCTCCTAGTCAAGATTCCTAGATAGTCCCTCTCACTAATCATGTGCCTAAGTGACACGCCGTTCCGACCCCTAATTTTAGTCACCCTTTCTATTAAAACCACCCCTTAAAACCAGAGCGAACATTCAAAAAGTTTCCCAAGTGACTATACGCTCCCACCAGGGGTGCCCATATGGCAAACCGTTGCACTTTCTCAAGGCGCGGACCTTCGCCGGCGACGAGGCTCTCAAAGCCCGCTCCCAAGCTCACAGACCTGCGCGGGAACGAATGCTTCCTGCGGGGCGCACGCTGCACGGACCCCAGTCCCCACCCGCCACCGCCGGGCGCACAGCGAGCAAGCAGTGCCCATCGGTCCCTCCCGGGGTCCCCACCCCAAGGAAGGCGCGACGGGAGCAAGCTGTGCTCTCGGGCCGGTGTCCCCCCGCCGGCCTCACCTGTGATGGTGATGGTCCCCAGCATGTTGGCACGGCGCCGTCCCCCCGCAGGGCCCCGGGGCCGCCGCCGCCTCCCTGCCCTCGTCCCCTGGGTGCGCCTGGGCTGAGCAGCGGGAACCAGGCTCGCAGGAGCGCAAGAGGGGCCTTCCGCGCCGCGGCGACAGTGGGCTGCGGACGCGACTCGCAGCTTAATTATAGGGACACCGCCCCCCCGCCCCCGCGCAGCGCGCCCCGCCCCCAGCGCGCCCCCTCCCCCGCCTGGGCCCGCGGCGAGCGGCACCTCTTCCCGGACTTGGCACGGGAATGCGAGTCACGTGGCTCGTTTACAGAAGAGGGAGCCTCGCCTCCCACCCGCTGGGCTGTCCCCCGGGCTCCGCCGAGGGCCGCGGGAGGGTGGGGAACGGGCTGGAGGCGCCGCAGCCATCGCCGGGGGGCTTTCTCCGTACTGTGACGCCCCCACCCCCACCCGGCCACCCCGCCCGGGGCACCCCGCTTTGAACATTTACAAGGACAGATGGGACAATCGACTCGGCTTTTTCCAACCGTGCCGTCCCCTTCGCTTAGCTGAAAGGCTGGGGGACCGTAAAACACGGTCCCCTTTGCAGCCCCCACTGCGTTTTCTATTGCTCACCACCTGTTTGAGACGTGCGCGCGCGCGAACGCATACACAACACACACACATACACACACACACACACACGCACGCGCGCGCGCCGATCTCGGGGCTGGACACTCAGTAGTGTGCCGTCCCCCACTCTCCGAGAATGGCTGCTCTTGAAATTCCTGCAGTTGGTCGCTGGCCAAATCTGCATGTACTTTAACTGCACGGTGGAGAATTCCGGGGAGGAACACAGCCTGGGCGTTTGTAAAGCGTTTGTCTTCCTTCACAAGGAGCTCTGGTGGCCTGGTGGTTACTGGTTGGGCTGCGAAGGTTTCCAGTTCTAAACCACCAAGCGCTCATGGTAGGAAGATGGGACTTTCTCCTCTCATGACAAGTCACACGGTCTTGGAAACCCACAGGGGCAGTCCTACCCTGTCCTAGAAGGTGGCTATTTGTCGTGGTTGACTCAGGTGGGTGGTGTCTTCCTACAGGATTTCAAACTGAACTGGCGTTAGCACTGCCCTGCCCTCCTCCTCTTTGCTTCGGCTGAGCCTGCGGCTGCAGCCTGTGTGTTAACCCAGCTTAGGGAAGGTCCCCTGTTTTCACGAATCTGCTTTGCCAGGTAGGCGACCGTTCTACAGAGACTAGCTAACCTCTCTGGAGAGCATGCCCAGAGGAAATGAGGCTCAATCTGGGCAACCTTGCTTTTCTAAGGGGCACCCACGGCTAGCCGCTTCTTCCAGGACAGATTTATCCATTCTTCCAGCAGTCCCGGATATACTTCGTACTTTTTTCCCTAGTACTGCAATTCATAGGAATTTTTATACCTTGTCCAGCTTGGGCCAGGCATTCTCAAAATGGCATCTTTGCTTTGTAAAGAGGTCTTTGGTGGCAGATTTCCCTGGTGCAACGTGACGCTTGGCTCTCTCGGCAGCAGCTCCCATAAGGGGGCTGACTGTATTCAAGTAAATTGAAATGGCCGGCCACTTCAGCATTCCCCCTGCTTACCATGCTGCGGTGAATTGGCCACTTGTGACGATTTGTTTTGTCCTGTTGAGGTGTAATGTAGAAGGAAGGCTGCAGTCTTTGACCTTCATCACTAAGTGCTTCACGTCCTTAAGTTCTGAACAAGCAAGGTTGTAGCATGAGCATATTGCAGGCTAACTGAGCCTTCCTCCCATCCCGAAGCGGAGCCCTTCTTCAGAGAGCCCTGCCTCTCAGAGTCATTTTCCATTGCTATGCTGAGATGGTGGAAGGATACAACCTGGATGCACACCTGTCCTGATTGGGAAACACCCCCCTCCCCCGCCCCTGGAGAGCTGATGGGGTAGTTCTAATTTGTGAGTCAACTTGAGGGAACACAACACAGCCACACCCCAGCCTATCGGCGACAACTTATGTTGTGGGGTCCACTCATGTCAACTATAAGAAACCATATGAAAATTCCAGGCAGCCCCAAACGCTTACATCTTTTTTCTTTTCTTTTTTTTGCTTACATCCTTTTTCACAGAAGATTCAGGTGTTCTATGTAAAGACTAACTACAGAACAATATTTAATGAGTTGGCGTGATCTCGGGTTCCTAACACACTTTCTGATGTCCACTTTCCCCTACGGGTGGGTCCACATGCCCCCCCCCCCTCCCAGCTCCTCTATCTCTTCTCCATCTACCCCTTCATTGTCTCCTAATCTGACTTCATCAGCAGGGCTCTTTGCCGAACTAAGCACCAGGAAAGGTTTTATGACTGCCCTGGTGCCCAGCCCATGCAGATCTTGTTCTTTACTGCCTGGGGCAAGGCCCAGGGAGGGGAGGTGGAGGTGGAGCTGGACCAGAGCAGACCCAGGAAAGAGAAGGGCCAGGAGAAAAGTACTGGGGAAAAAAGGGACCAAGATGCCCAGGATGTGGGCTGGCACGGCACGTGGTTTGTGTCTCTGGCCACTAGGCGGCGATGCACCCCACATCGGGTCCATGCTGGCCATCAGACCACCTAGTATCAAGGAGCAGCTAGCTCCTTCCTCTCCCCAGACCTGGTTTCCATCTGCTATTCCACAGAAGCTGCAAGCACCCAGCCTGGCTCAAAGTTAACGCGAAAGCAGGGAGTGCGAACCTTGTTCCCCGACGACGGGGAGCTACAGACGGAGAGAAGTCGCAGCTGCCGGCACTTCCAGCCACTTTCAGCTCCCTGGGAGGAGCCTTCTTCAGGCCACAACCTGATCCAGTGGAGCTGGCACCCATGCGCCCCGAGACAAACCTGCCCCTCCCACTGTCTCCCAGCCCCCACACTGCAGGGGCCTGGACATCACATGGTGGTCTGCGGCCTTCCCAAGCCTGTGTGTCAGCATAGATAGTGTGCCTCCCAAGGGTGCCCAAGGCCAAGAGCCCTGGGGGTTCAGGGTCTCACCTTTGCATAGATTCTCAGCACCCGTTACAGGGGGACATGACAAGGCCATCTCTGAGATGTTCAAGGTATCAGATGCATCTCGCCCTACAAGGCTCCCTCCTGGAATCCCTGAACCTAACAGACAAGCAACTGCTGAAGGCTAGAGACACAGCAAAGACATACACCCCACCCCATCATAAAAAAATAACCTTGAAAAGGCTACTAAGTTACTGCTGTTGAATTTTAGCAATGAATTTTCTTTATGACACTGGTAAAGGCACACGGCAGGGCCATAGATCAGGTCCCACATGACAGCCTCTGAAAGTCCTGAAGGACTAGGGTGTGCGGCACAGCTTGTCCAGGGAGCCTCTGGGGTCTGGACTTCCGAAGACCGGGAAGGACAGGGGCAGAGAAACACAAGGTCAGCAGCGCTCAATGCAGGCAACTGCTGGTGTGATCAGCTCCACCCTCCGTTTGTTTGGTCGCATGTTCCTCAAATCCGAATTCTTCCAGTAAGACCTCGCCCTCCAGAGATAAACGGATATCGAATGTAGAAGAGTTGATTGATTCTGCTTCGTGACTCAGGGCGACTTGCATGTTCACCACAGAACTTCTCCTTAGGCTTTTCAAGGTTGATCACGAGATCTGGTCTCCGAGCCTTTGGGTTAGAGCCGACTGAGCACAAACCAGGAAGGAGCCTGTCACATCACAGGTGCCATTGAGTCAGCTGCGACTCAGTGACCGTGTGCAGAACAGAAAAGGAAACCCTACCCAGTCCTGACCTGGTCTAGTTACGTTCAAACCCATTTTGCAACCACTGGGTCAATGCATCTCAACAAGGGGCTTTCTCCCTCTTGATTCCCTGACTCTCTGCTTTACCAAAGGAGCCCTGGTGGCAATAGCAGGTTACGCGTGGGGCTGCTAACCATAAGGTCTGCAGTTTGAAACCACCAGCCACTCAGCAGGAGAAAGAGGAGGCTTACTGCTCACGGAATGAGTTACAGCCTCAGAAACTCACAGGGGTGGTTCCACCCTGTCCTGACAGGGTGACAACGAGTAGGGGTGACAGTGAGTTGTCTCTACTGTGCCCAGCAGGGGGTCCTTTCCCAGGAACTGCTCTCTCCTGGTAACATGTCCAAAGTAGGTGAGACCAAGTCTCCTGAGCAAGTCTGACTGTACTTCTCCCAAGACAGATCTGTTTGTTCTTTTGGCAGCAGGGGGAGAGAGGCAGGAACAGGGAGGAAGCTCGTGGGGGGCAGGTAGGAACCCTGAGTGCGGTTCTTGGAGCTGCGAGAACCAGGAGACCAGGCACAAAGATGACAGCAAGTACTGAGCTCCAGGATGGATTATGACGGGTTTAGATAGCATCTGCAATGTCCTAATGAATAACCCAATTAAAAAATGGAGAAAGATAAACAAATGGCCAAGGAGCACGTGAAGAGATGCTGCCCGTCACTGGTCATCAGGAAGATGCAAATCGGAACAAGGACGAGAGACCACTCCCCTGGCCCACCGAAGCAGATGCAATGACAAAGACAGATAACACCATGTGCTGGCCAGGACGTGGGGAATGGGAATCCTGGGATAGCACGGTGGGAACGCAACCGGTGCAGCTGCTTTGGAAAGCAGCCTGGCAGCTCGGCAGAACGTGAGACTGGGCTATCATACACCAGACACTCAAGCCCGCCACACACACAGTCGGTTCCAGCTCATAAAACAGGAGAATGGCCCTGTTGGGTTTCTGAGATTTTTAATTGCACCATAACTAAGCTAACTAAATGACTGATTAATTGCCATAGAATCTATTCCAAATCCTAGTGCTCCTAGAGGTAAGGGTAAAACTGCCCTGTAGGTTTCTGAGACTGGAACTCTTTACAGGAGTAGAAAGCCCTGTCTTTCTCCCAAGAAGGGGCTAGTGGTTTCAAATGGCTGGCCACGGGGCTAGCTGCCCAATGTGTAACCACTAGGCCAGCAGGGCTCCGCCAGCTTACCGTAGGACCCAGCCACTCTACTCCCACGCACATGGCCCAGAGAAACAAAGCCAAATCCTCACAGCCACTTCCACACGAGTGTTCATAGCATCGCTTTACAGAACAGGCCGCCTGTGGAAACCACGGGCCCAGCTCAAGAGCCCCACTCTCTGATGAAAGGCTAAACGAAACCTGGGGTGCGAGAAAAAGAAACTCTCCCTGGAGGTGTAGTGGGTCACACCACGGGCTGTTAACCGCAAGGTCAGCAATTCAAGACCACTAGCCGCTCAGATGGAGAAAGTTGAGGTTTTCTGCCCTGGTAACGATTTCCAGTCTCAGAAACCCGCCAGGGCAGCTCTACTCTATCTCAGGATCGCTGAGTCTGAATCCACACAGCGGCGGTTGAGTTTGGTGCTTGTTTTAAGGACTGACAGGAGGTAAAACAGGGGTGAACACTGGAAAATGTAGGCCACGTGAAAGAAACCGGTCACAAAGGGACACGAACGGAGCGATTCTGTCCGTACAAGTGCAGCAGGAAAATTCACGGAGGTCAAAATCGCTGGTGACGGCCCAGGGCCGGAGGGAGGGGGAGAGGGGAATGACTGCTGATGGGCGCATCTCTTTGTGGGGGACTGACAATGTTCGCAGATGATGGGAATCGGTCGCACGGCTTTGTGAATATGCAGGAACCATACACTTCAGTTGTGGGGGTGTGGTTTATAAACAAGAGCCCTGGACAGAGGGTCCCAGAGAGCGGGGCTGGCAGCCTATCCTTAGCGCCGTCATGATTTAGAAAGGTGAGTGGGCAGTAATGACAGGGAGGGAGATATTCTAGAAATAAAACGGACGGAAACTGCGGTGGCCAAGGTGAAGGAGGCAAAAGTGACCTCACTGTTCAGGCGAGCGGCCGGTGGGACAGGGGGTGTGTGGGGATGGGGAGGAAGGCAGCTGAAGGGAGGGGCCTGTGAGATCATGGACTGGAATGGCCTGGGGGCTCTGAGGAAGCAGCATCTCCCTCCTCAAGATGGAGGCCATGTGGGGGTAACAGACCCTCTATGTGAAAGAGGTTCGCGGTGGACACTGCGGACAGGCGCCTCCAGACCACCAAGCCTGGAAGCAGGCAGGCGAGAGGCCCTCGGCTTGGCGGTCTGGAGGCCAGCGCTGGCAGACAAGCCACAGCCATGTTTCCCTCTTCCTTCCCTCAAAGGGAGGGCACAGGGGCCCACAGGCCAGGGTTAGCACGGACATTAGGGCCCTTCGCTCCCTGCGTTCTGTGGCAGAATGCTCACCTGTGTTTGCTCTGCAGCCACGGTGCAGTCACCACCCAGCTGGCAGCGGACGTGCCTGCCTATCTAACCTCTAAAGGAAGCAGCCACTGAAGGCCCTCAGGACCTCCGGGGGCCAGTCCCGAGAGTCCAGGGCCTCCCACAACGGCAGCTCGCAGCGTCCTCCAAGGAGGCTGGCTCTGAGAACCCAGACCTAGTGAGGTGGACTCCCTCACCAGACCCAACTCCCTCGGACTTCGGCCAGCCTTTCCTCTCCAGGCCACCGCCACACGTGGACGATCAGGAGAAGCCAGAAGCCAGGCTCCTTCCTCCTCAGACTCGAGAGGGACAGAAATCTAACCAGGGGGACATCTTTGCTACTGCTGCTCAAGACTCATCAAGGTCACTTCAAACTGAACTAAAAATTGCCTCTAATCGGGTAATGGTGAAGGAGATGATCAATCGCATTGGCAGGTTCGTCAGGATTGGCAGGGCCCTGCCCCGATGCTCAGAAGCCCTGGTCATGCAGAGGGTTGAGTGTTGGATCGCTGACGGGAAGGTGGGCGGTTCCTGCCCACCAGCCTCTCATTGGGAGTAAGAGGAGGCAGTAAAGATTTACAGCCAAGAGGCCCTGTGAGTTGGAACCGACTGGCCTGCGGTGGGTGCATTTAATGTCTGGTTTGCCTTGTGCTAGGAACACAGCTAATTGAATCTTACGGTCCAGTTGAACTGGACATGTTTGTATAGACATGGTTCTTTTGATTCAAAATCCCTAAGACAAATAATCGGAAGACTAGTTCTTCCAAGAGACCATTTGGACACAAAAGAAAAAGCCACAGAGGGCTTTTAAAATCACTTAGCCGGACAACTGTGGAGGCGAGGGGGAGGGAAGAAACAAGGGAAATGAACATTAAACGGTCAATCTTGGTAATAAAAATGATGGAAAAATCAATAGAATTCTCCCCAGACTGGGTCCTCCTGTAGGCACACTCTGACCTGGTGATTCTTCTATGAACCACACCAACTGAGAGGTGAGTTAAGAAGCATGTGTGAGACTTAACTGTTCGGGGCTTAATGATAGTTAAAGACCCAGAACATCCTAACAGCAGGGAACCGGGAAGTCTACCGGTCCAGTGGGATACAAGCAAAAACCCGAACCCCCATTACAGACACACACAAGAGCCCTCTTTCCCCACCCACTATCCACTGTCGACCGTCGGGTCGATTCTGGCTCATGGTGACTCTACAAGACAGAGCACACTGCTCCCTAGGGTTTCCCAGGCTGCAACTCTGGATGGAGATGGGCTGCCTCATCTGTATTCCTGGCTGGGTTCCAACCACTGACCTCCTGGTCGTTAGCCCGGAGCTTAAACCCACCAGAGCTCTTACCTCTGTGGGGCAGCTCACTTAGTCTGGTTTGACTAGAGAAACAAATCCAGAGACACTCATATGTACAAGAAAGAATTTTATATAAAAGAGCAATTGTATATTGAGAAAACATCCCAGCCCAGATCAATCCCTACATCCAATTTTAGACCATATGTCCGATAATTCCTCTTCAGACTCACACACAATGATGCAGAATGCAGGAAGATCGCAGACCAGTTGGTGGAAAATCTTGTGGATCCAGTGGCGGTGAAAGCATCTTAGTGTTGGTATGGGTCTCCATGTGGCTTCTCCAGCTCCAAGGCTCTGGCTGCCATCAGCAAAGCTCCTTGTGGCTTGTCAACACAAATGTCAAGCACAGAGTCTGTGTGTCCCGCCTCCAGGGAGGAAGACAGGAGTTCCCAGAATCTTCCCAGAATCACACAGACGCCTCATTGGCTATGACCTGATCGACAGGTGAGACTCCACCCCTTCCCTCAAGTTGACAGGAGATGATGTAACTGCCACACTCACTGAACTAAGTTGATGTGACCACAGGCATATTCACAGATGGCCTCCAAGGGACAAGGAATGACATCCCCATTAGTAGATGCCGTACTGTCACGTCTGCTTCCGATGCAAGGAAGAGGATCACCCACCCCATAGAGTTTCCTAGGCTGTAGTCTACCAAGGCAGGGCACCAGGCCTTGTCTTTCTGAGAGCCGATGGTGGATTTGAACCACCAACTTTCTGGTTGTCAGGTAAGCGCTTTAACCATCACACCACCTGGATTCCTTAGATTTCGTTGGCAGAGTTTATTTTTCATTGTCCCTCCAATTGAATAAATATTATCTATATCTCTCCCCCCATACTTCCTACTATAAACATATTCAGTGATAAAATCCACCCCCAAATGATTTTCTTTTAAATACTTACAAAGGTAACCTACCATTCGGAGGGGGCTTCAAAAAGTCTGTGAAAAAAGTGGAATTTAAAGATCTTGGAATGGAACATGAATTTCTTCTCCCTCCAAAAACCTCTCCCTCCATGCAGCACCCTCAAGGTCAGAGAAAGAGAAAGAACAAGAAGGACTTGAACTTGGCCAACTCAAGGCGCTGTGCCCTCGGACAGCACTGGGAGAAGCCATTCAACCCACGCTCCAGAAATCTCCAAGCCCTCGATGGGTCCAAAGTGTGGCCCTAAAGTGCCCTGCAGCTGCCAGGTGCTGTCGACGCAATTCCAACCCATGGACACCTAAAGAGGGAAAAAGTCCCCCAGATTCTTGTCCCTTTCAAACTCGGTGTGACCGTTGTTGTTCACTGCCATGGTCAGGTCAACCTCCAACTTATGGGAACCGCATGTAGCCATGCCCACGAGTGACTGCCGACTGGATCACTGTGGTCTATGGGGTGTTCATTGGCTTCCAGGCTAATCTTCCACATTCACCTTCACCTGGCAGCTCGGCCGACACCTGTTCAGCATTGAAGTAACACCTGAGTCTCCACTGGTGCGCAGTGTATGGCTGCTGCTGTTCCGATACGATTCCAATGCTGCCTTTAGGTGTCATCGGATCCGTTCTGACTCCGAGTGAACACAACAGAATGAAATCCTGCTGGTCCCGCACCATCCTCTCGGCTGCTGCTGTTTGAGCCCACTGTTGCAGCCACGGAGCCAGTCCAGCTGGTTGAGGTTCTTCCTCTGTTTTCACTGATCAGCACCTTTCCCAAGCATGCTGTCCTTTCTTCAGGGATCTGCCCCTCTTGTTAACATGCCCCACGTTTATGAGACCAAGTTTCACAATCCTCGCTTCTCAGGAGTATTCTGCCCGCGCTCCCGAGACCAACGGGAGACCAGGAACAGTCCGCTTTATTTTCAACAATTATTTGGAAAGTGGCCCCTCTCTTGTTTTATGAAAAGCAAGTAACCGCACTGAGTGAAGTCCCGAAGACGAAATCATTCAAGGTGTACGAAAGCAGTGTCTAGCTGCTGACTGCTCGCCCCCTCGTCATCGAAGACGGAAAGCTGCAGCTGTCTGCTCAGGACCGATGTGCAGCTGGGAAACCCGGGGGCTCTCCCCTGTCCCACGGCGTTCTGAGTCGGGATGGACTCAAGGACACTCGGGTATCTTTCCTTCTGCTCTTTTGGGTTCAGCTCCTCCCCGAGGGCAGCAACAGCCCACTGCCTGGGAGTGCGACCTGACTCAGGGGGACCCCAAAGTGTGACCAAGGGGAGCTGCCCCACAGTGGTTTCCTCGGCTGTCTGGCCTTTCTTCCGTGGTGCAGTCGGGTAGATTCGAGCTATGGATGTCACCCAGGCACTTTATCTGGGAGGCGCGGCGGCCTATTGGGTGATGGGCTGCTAGTGTCAAGGTCAAGAGTTCGGGACACCAGCTGCTTGCTCCATGGGAGACAGATGAGGCTTTCTGCTCTCCTAAAGCAGCTGCCGTCTCAGAAACCCACAGGAGCGGTTCTGTGGGTCCGCCTGCCCTCCGGGGTCGACGTGAAATGGATTGGACTCCGCGGCGGTAATTTCATTTGGGAACTTCATCCCCGAGGGGGGGGGCCCTTTGTGCAACCGCATAAGTAGGTCTCCACCTCCTCACCTCCTCGAATCAATTCTTTGACTACCTAATACCTAGTTTGAAGCCACATCAACTGCTCTCACGTTACAAAGCAAAACGACACAGAAACCCGGGGTGAAGTTGGGAACAGAAAGCAAAGCCCGTTTTGCTTGGCAGGCTTCCCCAGAGCACATGCATTATTTGCGATTTCTATATAAGCCCTGGCGTTCCTCTTCTGGCGCGAGACAGCTTGTTTTTGCTGGCACTGCCTGGAGAAGACCAAGATGAAAGGGAAGCCAGGGCCCGTGTGTGCAAATACTTAGGGGGCTCCCAAGTGGAAAAAGGAGGCGAGTCTGTCCTGCCCATGGTTCCAGAAGGCAGCCTGAGAAATAGAGGTGAGCAGCTGGGGGGAGGCTGCCGAGGGCAGCGCCTGGGAACCAATGGCTTCCTTTTATGGAGAAAACTGCCCAACCCTTCAAGTGCTTTTGCAGCAGAGCCTCCTGCAGGGGGGCAGGGGCCGGGCTCAGCCAGCTTCCAAGTTCCCTACTCCAATCGGGACCTCCCGTCCGGAACCCGATGTTCAGGGGGTCAGTGAGAAAGGCTGGCTATTGGCCTCGCGAGTGTGCCTGCCCACGTACCGGATGCCTGTGAGCAACCGGGTGATTTCATTCTTGCCCCGCAGCATGCATCCCTCTGCTCCCACCAATGCCACAAAGGCGTGTGTTGTAAACTCGGGGTCCGAGGAGAGCGACTTGTTGCCCCTCGGGGCTGGCCCTTTCACCACACCAGCAGGCTTTGGAAACTCGGAGCGTGGTGCTGCGGTTGGGTGGTGTTGAGTCTGTACTGACTCACAGCGTCCCGACGCACAGTAGAAGGAAGCACAGTCAACTCTGGCTCAGGGAGTCACAATGGACTCAATGGTGCCCACACACCAGCGCCGCCATTTGCGTTAAACTCAACCCAAGCCCGCTGCCATGGAGTGGGTGCTGAGTCGTAGCGACCCTATAGTACAGGGCAGCCCCCGAGAGTCTCTGAGGCGGGAACGCTTTACAGGATTAGAAAGCCCCATCTTTTCCCTAGGGAGCAGCTGGTGGTTTGGAACTGCTGATACAGTGGATCTCAGCCCAATGTGTAACCTCTGTGCCACCTGGGCTGCTTTCGTCTTGGTTTCCTGGAATTGGTTAAGTGACTAACAGCGTCTTGTCTCCTCCATTTCTGGGTCACTGGAGAGCAACACCAAAGGTTCCATGCATAGTCCAACGTGAATATGACTCTCTCTCACTGCTCTGGAGTTCATACTGGTTCATAGCCACCCCTCAGGTTTCTGAGATGGTAACTGTTGACAGGAGTAGAAAGCCCAGTCTTTCTCCCCAGGAGCTGCTGGTAGTCTCGAACTGCGGGCCATGCAGATCGCAGCCCAGCGTGTCAGCTCGCTCCTGTGAATATGAACAAAGCTCAGGCAAACTCTCGATAGCTCGTCTGTTGATGAATGACAAAACAAGCCGGTGTTTCTTTAAGACTGGAGGCCGTGTGAGTATCCCGACCAGAAATCTATCAATGACACCAGGAACTCCAGAGCAGCAAGGGGATGAATTAAAACCAGTTCCCAGAAACCGCATACCCGGGTCCGTTGGTCCAAGTTCAAGGCCTCTTCTTTGTGCGCACTCCCTTATGTTTTCAAGAGGTTCCAAAACAGGATACAGCTGGAGAAGATGGCATGCCACCGTAGGGTACGTGAAACGCCACAGGGGAAAAACAAGCCCCCTCTTTGTCCCTGCATCGGCCATACGTGATCGGATTGCTCGCTGCTCTCACCTGATCACAGGCAGCCCAGGGTCTGGTTTCACGTCGCCAGGCAACACCTGCAGGCGCCTGTGAGAACGCAGCAAGCCTGCGATGCCGAGAAGCGTGGTTTTGTGCGCACCAACACGGCCACAAAGGGCAGGGTAAGCTGAGTCTGTCGCGCAGGGGTATTAAACGCAGCTGAAGCCGGGCTCCTACAAAGTTGAAAGGCAATGGACTCCGCCCAGCAGGCTCGCTGCAGTTAGGTAGGTGCAGTTAGGTAGGTAAGAAGAGCCACCCACGTGCTGGAGCAGCAGTGCATTCTGGGCTTTTCTGTTGGTTGGTTGTGTGTTGTGCCTTCCTGTACCCAAATACGGATCGAGCATTCATGAGACACTGTGCTAGACTCAGGGACGGCAGTGCTGAACAAAAGACCCTTCCGCCCCTCCCAAGAAACCTCCACCATCATGGTTCTCCCGGTCTGGAGTTGCTGAAGGTAGAGGCGGCTAGGACAAATGCCACCGGTTGACAACTGGTGAGGAGTTGGGGGGGGGGGGGGGCCCGCACAGGGTCAAAGCCGCCTGCTGCTCACGCCTCGTGGTTCCCGCATCACCTGAGTTCACCTCAGAAGAGTCCTACTGGCCTGCTTTCAAACCGCCACCCCGGGAAACCCCATAGCAACCAAACCAACGGAATTACATTTAAAGGAAAGGGGGCAGGAAGAGAGGGAAACGGCCCTGTGGACACACTCTACTCAGCCACTCATGGGGTTCACCCTGACCAGAAGTCACCAGCTGGTAGGCCGGCACGTGGACAACAGGGACAGAGTGCACACATGGAAAAGAGACAAACAGTCCTGCAGACGTCTCTTCTGGGGGAGACCAAGGCTCTCAGAGAAGAAACAGGTGTTTCCTGAGAGGGGTGGCGGTCCTATCTTGAAAGAGAAGTTCAGCAGCCTCAGGCAGTTGCCCTTGTGACCCGGGGAGTCGTGCTTCAAAGCCAGAAGAGCTACTTTCAAGTCCAGAATGGATTTTCTGTGGGGGAACAAGATCTGTGGGGAGGGCTGGGCAGTAGCCTCTTGGCCTTTCCCTCCTCCAGGGAACTGGGGGTGACACCAGGGGCTGGGGCTACGTTCAAACGGCATGTTTAATATAAGCCAAGACAGTGATAGCTGGCACCACGAGGGAAAGGCCCATTCCCCAGTGAGCTGCGAATGAAACCAAGGTCTACAATTCAGGGGGGAAGCTGGACATAAGAAAGGTGATTCCTGTAACAGGTTAAGAATGCGATCCTCTAAGAATCACATCTGCTTGAAGTCACGTCTGCTTGAAGTCACGACATCTTGGACTCCCCCGTCCAGCTGGGGGTGGGGTGGGGCCAGGAGGACCGGAAACAACACATTACCAGGAGCGGTCTCTGCACCCAGGTTTGCAGGTGAGGAGCACAGATGTTCACTGTGAAGTTGAAACCCCAATGCCGAACTCACTGCCATCGACCTGATTACGGCCCACGGCGACCCTCGAGGAGAGGGCTTCTAAGAATGTGACTCTTTAGGGGAGCAGAGAGCCTCTTCTTCGCTCCCCTGGAGCGACTGGTAGTTTCCAACTGCAGTGACCAGCTCACTGTGTAACCACGCTGCCAGCAGGCCCAGGAAACCCTGTGGGGCAGTTGTACTCTGTCCCCTAGGGTCACTGTGAGTCAGACTAAACTGGACACCACGCAGCCACTGTTCTAATTAGCATAACAAAGCTGGGTTCCTCTAGTTAATGAGCTGCTCCGCTGAAGTTGGCTCCACAGAAGTAAGCCCCCAGATCAATATGTCAGGCTCCCCCACCACCCCACCCCACACTGGGGAAACACAGAATTAAGGGCGTGTGAGCAAGTCATTTAAAACCCGAGGGGGAAGGAAGGGGGAGAGGAGCTGACATCAAGGGCTCAATAGAAAATAAATGTCTAGAAAATAATGATGGCAACACATGTACAAAGGTGCTTGATACAATTGACTTAGGGATTGTTACAAGAGCTGTAAGAGCCCTCCATGAGATGTCTAAACAACTCCAATAAGAACCCAGGGAGGGGAAAAGCTACAAACCTGACCTGCCAGCACCGGGCAGGGCAGCATGGCTGCCGCAGGCCCGACCACGCCTGGGGCCCATCTCAAAATCAACAAACAGCCGCCCAGTGCACTTATGAAGCCCCAGGCAAGGTTTGGAGCGCTCCCTGCGGCAGTGAGGGAGGGCTGCAGGCACTTAATGAACAAGCCAAAAAGGTTTTATCAGCATCGAACAGGAGTTGTCTTCTATGTAGTCACCTGGAAGTGTGTGTGTTGGGGGGTGGGGTGGGGGGGACCTAACATGCCCACTGGATAGCTATGAGAGCCTGGGGACACAGGGGTTCCACCTTGGGCTGCGCTGCAATCACAAGTTTCGAAGTTCAAAACCACCAGCCACTCTGCGGCAGAAAGATGAGGCTCTCTAGTCCCGTAAAGAGTCACCCTCTCAGAAACCCACGGGGCTAGTTTTACCCTGTCCTAAAGGGTTGCCATGAATCTGAATCAACTCGATCGCAGTGAGCTTGGCTTTGGATCGCTATTAAGAGTTTTTTGGTCGAGACAGCCCCAGCTCAATGCAGAGGCAGGGCCCTCCTCACCATTCTCTTGAAGGACAAGGCACACTGAAGCGCACTCTTGCTCAGCACCCTGGCCCCCAACCCTGCTGGGGTCAGAGGCAATGGAACAACCCCAGGGCGGAGGACAGAACCGTGTCTAGGGAAATCAGTATTTACCCTCAGGGCTGACCAGGGGAAGGAATTCCTTCACAACTGAAGGACATAAGCAGCCCACAGGGGGAAATACCTTCCCTGTGATTGTATGCAAATTCAGGCTGTGAGTCCCAGCCTCGACCTTCTCCTATCCACAGGCAAACATGAAGCCCAAGCTCGATAACCAGCCGGATCCAGCCTACTGGGTCCTGTCTATCCAGACCTGGGGCGAGTGACCGACCCTCCAGGGCAAAGCAAAGCAACTCCCTTTTATTGCCCAGCGAGCCTCCCTTTAGGTGAGCCTCGTGTGGATCTGCTGCTGGACTTGAACCTTAGACTTTATGGTTAGCACAGTAACACCAGGGCACCTTCCATAAGGCCCCCTCCTCCCTCTACTGCCATTGTCTTGATTATGACTCCTAATGAACCTCTGTCATTGAGCCATTCTTGTCTCACAGGACTTTCTCTAAAGGACAGGGCAGACCTCCCCCTGCAGGTTTCTAAGACTGCTCCCAGAAGCAGAAAGCCTGTTCTTCTCCCCAAATTCATTGCCATTGAGTCGATTTCAACTCATAGTGACCCTACAAGACAGGCTAGAACGGCCCCTGTGGGTTAACCTGTAACTCTTTACTGAAGTAGAGAGCATCACCATTCTATTATGGAATGGCTGGTGGTTTTGAATCTCCTTCTGAGACTAGAGAGAGTAATTAGAGAATCGCATGCTTCGCACTTTTGTTGGCCCCTACAATTCTCAATCTAACCACCCTTCGGCACCCAGAGATCCACCCAGCCTTAGACCACAGGGAAGGGCTCTTTGAACTCATCACCCCTTACAAAACACATGCAGTCTCTGTGCCCTGGCCTTAATTTGATCTCATGTCACCTTCCATAGGCTCACTTTTTGCCTCCCCCAAGGTAGAGAGCCCACGTGCAGGTACCATCCCTTAACTTACTTCACCTTCCCCCAGAGCACGAAAATGGAAAATGGCGTTGGGTGAGGGGCTTGGCCCCAGAAGTCTCAGAAAGTGCTGACGCTTGAGTTGATTCCAGCCAGGGAAGAACAAAGCGAGGGGCTGGGGAATTTGTGTTGGGCGCGTGCCAATGATTTGGGTGGAAATGAATTGAAACCCACACAGTAGGTCTGTGACACTATATATTTCTGACTTCATATCGAGCCTGGGGAGTTCCCGCTGTAAGGCGAGCCTTCCCACCAACTTCAAAAGCAGCTGCCCGCAGGGAGTGGCTCGGTGGGGCACCGAACTAGACGAGAAACGGGTTCCGCATGTTGGAAGAATCCTATCTGACCCGAGAGAGACTCTTTTCACAGCACTCACCGCCTTCCCTCACCCCTTGCTCAGAAAGGAGCCAATGTGCTGTTTTCCCAGTGACCATTTCCCATCGCTTCCACCGTCGCCGCTGTGACCACAATGCCACGAAAGCCACCTGGCCCCGTGCCATCATCCCACGATGGTTTGCAGATCAGGTGGTGGTGACCCATGGGGCTTTCACGGGCGGATTTTTGAAGGGAAACCTCCAAAGCTTTCCTTCCTAGTCCATCTTAGCCTGGCAGCTCCTCTGGAGCCTCTTCAACATCAGAGCAACGGGCAAGCCTCCACTGAGAGATGAGTGCAGAGGTGAGGACTCGAACCTGGGTGGGAGGCAGGGGCTCTGCCACTAAGCCACCACTGCCCCCGTACCTTCCACGGTGATTATCAACTTATCTGTTTAACTCGTGCCCACGCCCAACAATCAGATGAGAACTCACCAGTATCAGAAGGAGTCTACACCACGTGGGCTTTCATGAGAGACCTGTTACTCAAGGTGCTGCTGGAGGGGTGCCCAGAAGGCAGGGTGCAGCCCACATCCTGCCCAGGCTGACCCTCTGAAATATAATCAAAGCCATGGAATTGTAGGTGCAGAAATGGTTGAACTGCTGTATGTTCTGTGTATATTGTCAATGACAAAACAATTAAGTAACCTGATCAAAAGGGGAAGAATATAATACAGGATTTCAAATTCTCATGGAATCCAGACTTTCTGGAGTCACAGAGTTCTGGATGAATCTCTAAAATGATTGCCCTAGGGGTGAGGGAAAAAAAATGATTGCCCTACTGAAACCTCAAATGAAAACTAGCCCCGCCCCCAGACCCAAACAGCTGAAGAGGGATGTGTCTGCCTTAGGTACTGTACTCATTCAGGTGTTATCCAGAGGGGACCCAACTATCCACAACTCAAAAGGCTAGGTGGGGGTGCTCTGGGGCAGGGGTCTTATAGTTACACAAATTGAAGGCAGTAATCAATGTCGGTGAATAGGACAAGCCAGTTGAAAGAAAGACAAAGAATTCACATGTGCTGTTAGATAAGGAGTTGGGAGAAGGCTGCGACCATTTTTAAAGTACTGAGTTCCAGCTAAGGATGTTTACAAAGGAGAAAAGGTAGCTTCGGGACTAGGGAGCAGAGGGGCTGCCCAAATGGTCGGATAAATCCTTCCTTTTGTAGCTAAAAGAGGAGCCCTGGCGCCAGAGTGGTTATGCATTGGGCTGCTAATCACAAGGTCAGCAGCTCAAAACCACCAGCCACTCTTTGGGATAGCGATGGGACTCCACACTCGCGCAGAGTGAGTCTCAGAACCCGCAGGGGCAGCTCCACCCTGCCCTGTAGGGCCTCTGTGGGGCGGCATCGAGAGGGTGGCGGTGAGTTTGGTATGGTTTGTGTTTTGGTAGCTTGCTGGCTCTTCTTGTTGTGAGCATCACACCGGCAGGGAGGACAGCCTGTTTCCTGCGGTTTGCTGTTTGTCTCCAGCACTTGGTCAGGACCTGGGGGTGGGGTGGGGTGGGGGTGACTTACCATCTGTGATGATGACAGCTTCCTCCTGGCCGCCGGGGGCCGCCTCCTGGAGGCTGTGTTCCTCCTGCTCGGCTGGGTCGGTGACGGGGGACAACTGCCCGTTCTTCTGCAGGAGCTGCGGGGACGACAAAGCTATGTGAGCGATGGAGTTACACAGGACCCCGGCACTTCGAGACGCAAAGCCCGTGAAGGAGGAATGCCGAGGGAGGGACAGGGATGCACCCCCAGGACCGCCATCTTTGATTCCTCCAAAGGAAGGATCGGGGTATTGTTTCCAAGGACACAGGGCTCCGTCCTGCAGCAGGTGGGCCGCCAGGCTGGAGACCTGTGCACACCGTCCATTCACTCATTCTCCCGAACACCACGCCTGACTTACACACCCACAGGCCCAGCCCTGCAGGTGTGGTCCATGCTGCTTGGGCTTGCTTACAAACTCTGCGGGAGGGAAGGCTTTTTAAAGGACTGATTTTGTTCTAAAATACTGCTCCCTCGTGATTAGGCTTCTGGCATTCCAAGACATGCAACCAGAATGCCCTTTAGAAGGGAGGTGATGGGACTTGGCCTTGCTTACGCTGGGCTCGCATCAGGAAAGACCAGTCCCAGCCAAGGGCACGGTATTCGGTACAGTCGAGGCCCTCCGTGGGACGCGCCGACACAATAGCTGCGACAGTGAACTCCAACATGCCAAGGAGCAGGAAGGAAGATGGCGGAAGACAGGCCAACTTTCCACCATGAGACCTAAGGTGGCCATGCCTGAGGCGGCGGCTTCTAACAACGTGACTGGAACAATAACACGTATGACCGACCGTGTCTTTCCTTGTGGAAGGTGACAGAATGGAGGCAGATGGAGAGCAAGGGACAAGAGATAGAGGGTTGGAACCGGCTCTGGTGTTTCGAGGGAATATGGGCAGAGCTGTCAGCTCCCGGGGCACAGGATGTGTGAGGAGGGCAAGGGGGTCAGACAGAAAAGGGGTGAGGTCATGAGATGGGGCTGCCAGAGTGCCCAGAGTGGAGGGAACGAGGAAGGGATCTGCCGCCTAGGCTGCCATGCATTTCTGACTGTTCAAGGATGCTATCCAAGTGGCCATCCACAGTCCTCGCCACAGATGGGGGCAATGTTCGGCCTCAGAAACAACAAGCCCAGCGGCGTGCCTAGAATTATTTTTTTACTCTTATAAATACAGAACACAGGCAAAACTATGATTGAAGCATTGAATTGTATGACATGTGGAGGAAGTATGAAAAAAAACCTGTTATAAAACAAAGTTTTGTCAATAAAAACCTACACAATAACCACAGGGAACGAAAGATTCTGAGACGACTTTGCGCACACGTCTCCTTCGTCAGGGATGGGTGGCGCTATCCTGGCTGGGTCACACGGGGACAGCGTGCAAATACAGAAGGGTGGAATCAGCTGGTCACAGGTCCCACGGCTGACCGGCAGAGGGGCTAGGGTGCCAGGGCCAGGTCTTGACACCAACTGTGGCCAGGGCTTTCCCAAGAGACTACCAGTCTTCTTGAGACCTTCAACAACACCCCAACCCACACTCCCTGCCATGGAGCCGTCTCTGACTCACAGTGACCCTATCGGACAGGGGTGAACTGCCCCTATGGGTTTCCAACACTGCTTACTCTGCACGGGAGCAGAGAGCCCCATCTTTCTCCCCATGAGCAGCTGGTGATTTCAGACTGCCCAGCTGTGGTGAGCAGCTCAGCGCTGACCACTGAGACTCCAGGGCTCCTCCTCCAACATACCAACACCAGGAAAAGCCAGTTGCTATGTAGTGGAGTGCTGGTTACATGGAGGTGGGCGGTCGGCATCCACTCGGAGGCAGTGTGTTTCTGTTGGATGGCGTGATCTGACTCACAGCGTAGATCTGGGCTCTGAGATCACCAGGCCTTTCTTTGGAGACAGCTTTGCGTGGACTTGAACCTACAATCTTTGGTGATCGGCCAAGGTGTTCACGGCAAAACCCGGGGAACCATAGACATCAAGTTTCGAACGACACTCCAGCCAGCACTCCATCTGGAAGACCCCTACGCCCCTACCCGGCCCACCGGCCCCCAGAGCTCGCTGGCCAAACCACTGCCTTAGATCAGAGCTGGGAAGAGACGGTGGGTTCAAGACCATCAGTCTACAAGCCCTGAGCTCATCAGCCAAATTGATTCCACCTGGCCATTCCGGGCTCCCAGCAAAGCTGTCCTTCAACCGTCTGAGCTTCCTGCTGGAATGTTAATACTTCCAATACAGATGGACGACTTGGCGTCAAAATGCCCCCGCCAGGTCCATTTATTACACACAGCTCTCAGATTCCATTTCCCCTCAAAGTCTCCGCTTACCAGAATATGAAAGATGGGAATTTTAAATGAAGCTAAAGATAAAAGGGAGCAGGGGGAGCGCCCCCATGCTCGTCAGCATTGGTGCCAGCATCTCAGATCTCTCGGTGTGCACTGAGTGAGACAAAGAACATGCACCAGCACCCGGACTCCGGCTTGATCGTGGGCCATGCAGGAAGTCCATGAATCTTCCCCCTGAAAAATGCTGACTAGGGCTGGCTGAATAAGGCCAAACCAGAACAGCAACCAGACTCCTGCCGCAAGGTCGGGGCAGTCAACGTGGGTCAACGGTGGCCTCTGTTTAGGAACGAGGATGCTGGGGTGCTAAGGCATGACTCTTACCCAATAATCCTTGGGAAATGGCTCGTCATCTGTTGTGAACCCCCTTTATCTAAAGCCAAATTCAGTGACTGTAAAGGGAGATGCTCTCTAAGACACGGCTGTAACTGCTGTCTCAGTAACAGAGTGAAACCCATGAGAGGCAGAACCTGGGAAAGGCAGAAATCTGCCAGAGAAGGTATTTTCCACTAGAATAGTGGTTCTCAACCTGTGGGTCGTGACTCCTGGGGGGGTCAAATGACCCTTTCACAGGGGTCGCCTAAGACCATCAGAAAACACTTATTTCCAATGGTCTTAGGAACCAAGACACCTCTCTTCTATCTGTCTCCAGGCAGGTCTGTCCACATGCAGATACACCCACATACGAGTACCCAGCGTGAAGACTGTTACCCATGTTGCACGATGCTTAAAGACAAAATTTCATTTATTTGTCATTAGAAATAAATATTTCACGGTATATAATGACATTATTTTTGTGATTCATCACTATGCTTTAATTATGCTCAACTTGTAACACTGAAAACATATCCTGCCTATCAGATATTTACATGACGATTCATAACAGTAGCAAAATGACAGTGATGAAGTAGCAACGAAAATAATGTTATGGTTGGGGGGTCACCACCACATGAGGAACTGTATGAAAGGGTCTCGGCATGAGGAAGGTTGAGAACCACTGATCTACAAGGACACGGGAGATTTCGCACAAGCTTCTGCACGTATCAAGGACCCTAACCCACGCGCACAGCCATGCAGATTCTGCTTCGTTTCCTAGCTTGTAACTCCTCAGGGTAGCAGGTTGCCGCATCTTCTCCCGCAGAGAAGCTGGTGGGTTTGAACTGCTGCTCTTTGGGTTAGCAGCCACATGCTTAACCAGTGCACCACCAGGCTCCTACGTCCAGCACTGCATGATGGAACTGTCTGGAAGCGGCCAGGAATGTGTGTGTGACGTGCTGGGGCCTCTGAGCCCTGGCTCACCGCAGAGAGCATGCTGGGACCCAAGTCTGGTCATGCTTGTCGAACCCGAGCTAAGCACAGAATCAGACGGATTCGGTTTCAATCACGTCACTGTCGTAAATTGTCACCAGGTTTAAGAATGCGTCAAGGAGCTTTCTGGTGTCCAGACAGTTGGCTCCGTAGTCAAAGGGGAAGACTGGTCCCTGTAATTCTTGTTATCACATTTGGGGTATCCTGAGGAGGGCTGGCAGTCCTCCTTGGGTTTAGGAATGAGTTTCCATCACCTAATGCCCTTCCTGTGGAGCCCTGGGAGCCTAAGGGGTCCTCCCCCCTAGGGTTCCATGTTGGGCTGTTTCACGAGAGGTGAGCAATGCAAAACCACCCACCTCTTCATAGGAGAAAGAGGACACTTTTATAGATGCTCCCACACAGATTTAAAGTCTGAGAAACCCACAGGGGCAGTTCTACCCTGTCCAATAGGGTCCCCTGAGTTGGAATTGACTCTATGGCGGGCGGTGTTTGGGGAATGTCCTTCGTTGTGCGGCCATCACGGGACAGCCGTGGCTTGAACAGACTGCCCTGTTCTCCCAGTTTGACAGGGTGAAGCCTGCCCTGTTTCCAGCACTCCTGCCCTCTTGTTTGTCCCAGACACTCGCTCTTGTCTCCGTACTGAAAGTGCCCACAGAAGACAAGGTGAATACACATAGCTAGGCCACAGAGTGTCACAGGCAGGTAGGCACCTGGTCCCTAACTGGCAGGTTGTCTATTTGAATCCACCCCGAAGAGCTGTGGAGAAAAGGCCTGGTGATCTATTTCTGAACCACCACAGCCCTTGAAACCACCACCACCCCACGGTGCAGAGGCCTACTCAAATACACGGGCTTTCTGTGAGTTGGAAATCAACTCAACAGGAACTCGTTCCGTTTGGGTTTGGGAATGTCCAGACTCACCCTGAGCGGCAGAAGGATTTGAGAAGAAGTCGGTGAGCTGAGAGGGCCTCTAATTCAAAGAGGGAGAAAGAGTCTCCGGATTTCAAATGAGGAGAAAAAAGGAACCGCCTCCCCGCCCCCATGCACTTCTCCACTGGGATGCGTCCTCCGATCGCTTTGTCCACCTGTCTTGTCCTTCGTTGCATGAACCTGGTTCTTTCTTCGGCGAACAGAGCTGGATGGAAGACGTCCTCCTCGTGCTCCAACATGGTCAACACCAGGAAACCCGTTTCCCAGGGGGTCTGCACTTCAAAAAGTACAAACGCCCCCGCGAGCCAATCAAAACCCTAAATGTTTTCAAGCTTCTATCCTCTGTGTGGGTCAGCCAGAGTTTACTCCCGTCGAGTATTACCACATTACAGCTAAGTGGGCCGTTAAGAAAAATCTCAGACGCTTCTAGCAACAGCGTTTCGCTTCTGAACGGAGAGAAGCCAACACGGCAGACAGGGCCCGGGAGAGATGACCGGCTGTGCCCACCGTGCCCAGCCTCACCCCTGAGAAGCCAACACGGCAGCCAGGGCCCGGGAGAGATGACCGGCCGTGCCCACCGTGCCCAGCCTCACCCCTGCCTTCCGGTGCCCCAGGACTGGGTGTACGACTTGCTCGGAACCCGCCCAGGCAGAATGGGAAGATGGAAATTCTAAAGAAAATCCAAATCTATTGAGTCTGAAAATAACCAGGACAGGAGAGCTCTCCAGGGCTGTCAGGGCTGTGGGGAAGAACCTGGCCCCCCACGCTGCCCCGCCCCCCACCCCAGCTCCGATTCCCCATGGATCATCAGTGCAGGTGCAATGGGCCCGGGGTTCCCCCAGTCCACGCACTCCCGCCCACCATAACACGTCTCACCCAAGACCCACTCAGGGCACCCCCTAGCCTTTCCAAGGCAGTTGTCGTAAGAGAAGCTGTCTGCCACCTCTCACCCCCGGCAGGGCAGTTGGTGAGCCCGCCCTCTGCCCTTTGGGCTAGTATACTGCCTAGAACATCATCTGAGCACCGTCCTCCATAAAGACCCAGGCTAGGAAACCCTACGGTGTAATTCCACTCTGTAACGTGTAAGGGTGTCCTGGATTGAAATCAACTTAGCTGCGGGTTGAGTTCTGGGGGCACTGGGCAAGAACCCGGTTACCATGAGGCTGGCTCTGCTCCATGCTCGGTGGCAATCCCCATGTCTGAGAAGAACCACGCTCCAGGCCGTTTTCAAGGACATTAAGGACTAACGCCCTCTGCTGCTACTGGAGAGGTCGGAGCCCACCCAGAGGAGTCGCGGAAGTAAGGCATGGGGATCCACTTCCAAAACAGTGTCGGCATTGAAGATGCCACAGAACACAACTCCACCCGGGCACCCAAGGGTGGCTGAGGAGGGGTTGGCTGAATGGGCTTGTTTGAACTGGTGGGCGGTAAAACACACGCAGAATGGTTCTACAGCCGTGGCCATGAAACTCTAAGCTCATTGGCA
Organism: Tenrec ecaudatus; assembly: GCF_050624435.1. Lineage (NCBI taxonomy): Eukaryota > Metazoa > Chordata > Mammalia > Afrosoricida > Tenrecidae > Tenrec > Tenrec ecaudatus. Next base: position 16,765,064 of record NC_134536.1, read on the forward strand.
TCGAGTTGATGCTGACTCATAGCGACCGAATAGGACTCACAGAGACCCTCTAGGACAGGGTAGACCCACCCCTGTGAGTGTCTGGGACCATGACTCTTGATGGGAATAGAAAGCCCTTCTTTCTCGCTCAGAGGGCTGGTGGTTTCAAACTGTGAACCTTTCGGTTAGCAGAGCAACATATAACCTCAATGCCACCAGGGCTCCGTGATTGTGGAGGAAAGAGAAATACAGCCACAGGGCAAGCGCAGGGCTTCGCAGAAACGATCAGACTAAAAGAGACATTGGTAGGCACATTAAACCCTGTGGCCAAACTCATGAAGAAAATCTCTTCAATGTGTTTCTTTCCTCGTTGTAAGATAAAGTGTTCAAAGAACAAATAGGATTTTTAAAAAATCAAACAGATGAAATAACCATTTTTTATTTCAAACTAATCCCAGTAGCAGAATCTGTGAAATCCATGTCTGTACACTGTGTAAGCCCTTGGCCCAGTGAGCAAGAGCCGAAGATGGACTTTTAATTGATTCTACGAAATGGGGCCAAGTCTGACGGCCAAGTCCACACTGAGGGCAGCGGTGGAAGCAGAGCAAAATGCAAACGATATTTTAAAAATCTTGGTGTCAGAAGCAACACTAAGCCCACCAAGCCCACCGCCTTCAAGTCCATCCGAACTCATAGTGACCCTCTCTAGGGCTTGAAGGTTGGAAATCTATAGGTGAGCAGAAAGCTGGTGAGTTTGAACCGCTCACCTTGCAGGCAGTGTTCAATGCTTACCTGACAGCCCCACCACAATTCTCAATATACATAGTGGGATCGTCCTAGTACACCTTACAGGCATTCAGATTCTAAAGACCAAAGACAAGCTCACTGCCACCGAATAGATCCCCACTCATAGCAACCCTGTAGGGCAGGGAAACTCGGTCCTTGTGGGGTCCCGAGCCTGTTACTCTGAATGGCAGTAGAAAGCCTCCTCCTTCTCCCTCCGAGTGTGGCTGACACTGAGGTTAGCAGCCCAATAGTGAGTAACTCCCATCCCACGAGGCTCCTGGCATTCAGGTGAGCGCCTACAAACCTAGGTTATACCCAGCAGAGATGTGCTTTCACGCGGTACTGCTACATTTTTAAACCATGTCTGATACAGTTGCAAGTCTAGATCAGAACATTCCGGAAACCAGAAACAGACCGCCAAGTTGTACCATCACCATGGCCCAAATGATTGCTGGGGACCAGGAGAGAATCGTCAGTCCCTTTACTGTTCTGTCCTCCGTGGAACTGACTTGCTTGCGTTCAGAAGTGGGCGGCGGCGAGAGCAGCTTTTCCTTCCTAAGTGGTTTGGATTTGGCTCGTTGATGGTCAGGACGGGCGCAGAGCAGGTAAGGGAACATCGCCTCACACGGACGCCTTCTCATGCTAACTCCCACCAGCCCCTCACATGAATGTTTGCAGGATCAGAGAATTGCTCTTCAAACCTTGAACAGTTTCGCCCGGCTTCCAAAGGCAGGGCTCAGGGCTGGCTGGCTACATCCTGGCAACATTAAATATTTCAAGTCTGGTCTTTTCTAATTGCCCAGTTATGGCTGCACAAGCTGAATTTACTTACAGCTCCGGGCCAGCAAACAGGAAGTGGGCAGGGGAGCGGGGCATCTGGAGGCCCAAGTCTGGCTCTGCTGCTGACTTACTGGGTGACCTCAGCCAAACTCCCCTTCTCAGTAAAATGGGGTAACGAATTCATTTTCTCTCTCTCAGAGATTGTCTGCAGCCCCTCCCAGCAACTGGGAAGTTCTCCATACGTGAACGGTTCGCCTAAGTATTAGCTATTTTTGTTACGCCATTTGCTCTCCACAAACGTGATCTTGGGGAACTGGCTTCTTCCGTACCCACTTTGAAGCAGCAAGGACAGAAACGTGGCAGACAGAGTGAAGATGCCCTGGTAGCACAGCGGTGAAGCACTTGGCTGCAAAACAGAAGGTGAGTGGTTCAAATCCACCTTGGGAGGAAATGAATTTTGTAAGCTCTGGAAGAAAGATATGGCAGTCTGCTTCTGTAAAGATGGAAACTTTCTTGGAAACATGGTTCTCCCCTATACTGTAAGGCGCCAGCTCCACAGTAATGGGTTTAATTTGTTTGTTTTGGGGGATGGAAGACGGGGGAGGAAAGGAGCGAGGTGCCTTTACACGCAGGTCTCCATGAAGGGCAGTCACCTGGTTTCTTTCTTTTTTAAACCATAGAAAATCTCCCTGCTATCAAACTGGAGTTGATTCAGATTCATAATGACCCCGTGCTGCTGTTATGGCCAGGTTCTGTCCAGTAAGTTCCGACTCATGGTGACTTTATGGAGAACGGAACAAAATGCTGCCTGGTCCTCTGCCGTCCTCACAGTTGTACCTGCGCCTGAGCCCACTGCTGCAGCCACTGTGTCAGGGCATCCTGCCAGGATCTTCCTTTTTCGCTGCCCCTCTATGTTACTCATCACGGCATCCTGCTCCAGGGGCTGGTCTCTCCTGACAACCAAGTCTTGCCGCCCTTGCTTCTAAGGATCATTCTGGTTGTACATCTTCCCAGACAGATCTGTCTGTCAGTTGGCAGTCCATGGCGCATCTTACAAGCTTTCCATATTTTTCTCCGGCATCATAACTTGAAGGCACGGACTCTACTTGGGTCTTCCGTGTTCAGTGTACATGCATCTGAGCCGACTAAAAACACCACGGCTTGGGCCCGGCACAAGAGCATCCTTGCTCTTCAACACTAAACAGAGGTCTTAGGAGCCCTCGTGGCATGGTGGTTTCTCACTGGACTGCTAACCCCAAGGTATCTGTAGTTCAAAACACCAGCCACTGCTCAGGAGGAAGACTGGGCTTTCTACTCTCATCAAGAGTGACCGTCTCAGAAACCCAGAGGGGCAGTCCTACCCTGTACCTCTTTATGTGGAGCAGAAAGGCTCGTCTTTCTCGTGAGTTGTTTTCAAACTGCTGGCCTTGCAGTCAGCAGCCCGCCTTGCATCCCCACACTGTAGAAATCCATCAAGATGAGAGAGTCGGGACATTACATCTGATGGCTCCCACCTATATGGGGGGTAGGGGGTTGGCACTTAGGGACCCAGGCAGATGGCCACATCAGAGGAAGAGGAGCAGGAGCTGGGGGACTGGCAGCTGTTTCCCAGGAATTCTGGTGCCCAGGGCTCCTGGGCGGCTCCGATATGTTGGGTTGCAAAAACAAGTCATCCACCTGTGTGAGCATGGTGTGAGTGGTGCGCCCCCCTCCCCGTAACATGTGTGCTGTCATGCAGTTTGTCTCAGTGAGTCCATCCAGCAACACAGGTTGAAATGTTTCCCATCTCAATGGCAGTAGGTTTACCCGACCCACAGCTCCAAATGGCACAAACCCAAGAGTCCAAGAGCAGCAGGAACCAAAACAGAGATTTCATTCTTGCCCTCTTTATTTAAACACACACACACACAGGCGCGTGCATTTTCAACGTATTTTTAAACTTCTAAAAGTAAGCTGAAAATAAGATACGCAGACCAAATGCCGAAACAGGTCCAGATTTCTAGGAATTTCAGATGAGCAAGGATCCCTGCTGGCGGAGTGAGTTACAACACAGGCTGCTAGCCCCAGGTCAGCAGTTCAAAACCAACAGCTGGTCCTTAGGAGAAAGGCGAGGCTTTCTGGTCCCATAAAGATTTACAGTCTTGGAAATTCATGGGGACTGTTCTACTCTGTCCTATAGTGTCATGATTTAAGCCAGATTTAACTTGCCTTGAGTGAGGTCTTTGGAATAGGCCTGATTTTTTGTTAGCAAACTAGATTAAATGAATTTTTTCAATGAATTCTTCAGTGCTTTGTTTCCCCCACAAAGCCATGCCCTCCACGAAGTCCAGCAGTAAGGTGCTGTTTCCCAGGATGAAACCATCCCTCCACAAGGCCACTCTGTTTCTTAGATGTACATAGATGATGGTACTTCATAAAGCTCACAGAAAATCAGAACGCAAAGATAATGGAATGTTCCCACAGACTTTTAGAAGTCTTTTTGCCCAGTCTCATGATACCACTAGCGTTCACCAAATTCTTAAAGATCTCAAATTTGGACGTTCTAGAAAAAGAGAGTCAATTCTGTACAGTAGGACCAGTGTGGTGGCTATGTTTATTTTTGAACTAAAGATACACGGTGAAGGGTCTACAGATGGATCATCTTCTATTTCCTTTAAGACACTTCAAATGCAAACTAGAAGGCTGGAGCTAAGGGAGACTGGTCAAATGTTGACTGTAGTTTAAGTCAGGGGATGGGCAGATGGATGTTCCTTATAATATTTTCAGTGTTTGTCTCTGTCTTGAAATTTTACAGTTATAAGAAACAATACATTTCCTTGCCTTAAGTTCCTCATAGAGTTTGACTTTGGGGTGCAGGCAATAAAACATTAAAGGTTTTGCCTTTCCAAAAGCAAAATCATTCACTTCTTGCTAAGACGAACATATATCAGGAATAGATATGTCTTTATCCCATGAATTAAAAAACCCACCAAGAGTATTTATGAAAGGAAAATATGAAGGTTTTTTTTTTAAAAAAAGCAAATGTTAAGGCTTTTCAAAGACCAAAAAATGAACAGCTTCTCGGGTTTCAGGACGATCATCAACGTGTCCAGCCCAAAGCGCTCTCAAACCACACGGACATGAGAAGAACATGTATCCCTGGCCAGCGGTGAGTCTGACCTCCTAAACGCAAAGCTCCATCTCTGAGAAGATGCCTTTGGGAGATCTCTTTCGAATCCCAGTATTCCTCACCGAAGATGATCCTTATGGAAGAAGAAATGGAACAACTAGTCAGGGACCAGAAAATGAGTCACCACCCTCCCAGCAGTGGGGCAGCTGTCCTACATCTGGAAGTTCTGATGCCCGAAGCTTTGGACCTTCCAAGAAAACCACCTCCAGTCTTTAATTGCCCCCCTTCCTCCCATGCTTCTATTCAGCGGAACAAAATCAAACCAACCATCCACTAAAGCACCCCCGTACTGCCTCATGGGCACTTCTTTAAAAATGGCCAAGGTAAAAAAAAAAAAAAATGGCCAAGGTTAGTGGAAGGACCCAAGAAGGGGGGCCAGGTGGCTGAGTGGCCCAAGCAATTAAGCCCTCAACGACTACGGGAAAAAAAGGTTGGCTGTGCAAACCCATCCAGGGGGGTGCCTCGGAAGAAAGGCCTGGCAACCTGCTCCCAATGGGCCAGGGGCCTGGAAGTCCAACGGGTGTTTGACTTCACATACACGGTATCAGTCATCCAGTGTCAGAACAAAAACAGCAGGAAAGAGGATGGGGACCTCCTCACCCTCACCCACCACCTACAGTGAAAATCCAGCTGCCTGAACCCTGCACCTACACTCCCACTTTGCCCTGCACACACCCTACTGTACCCTGCAGGGCCGTCCTGCTGGCATAGTATGATGTGATGTAATTATCCTAAGTGTCCAAAATCCTAACCTCTATGATGTCGATGACACAGGATTAGTTGTCATTGTGTTCATGAACGAGGATGTAAGCCACAGAATTACACTGTAAATGTTGAGTCTATCTCTTTTGAGATACAAAAGAAATTATTAATACATGAGCATAAATGAAACTTATGAACACCAAGAAAGAAGAGGCAAGAGCAGAGCACCTCCTTTGGACCCAGGGCCCCTGCACTGGGAGCCTCCTAGACCCTGAGGAAGACTGGTACTGAGATCCACAGAGATCTCTAAGGAACCCAGAGCCCATAGATAATGAAAGGTAACAAGGGTCTTCCTCCTGAACTTAAGCCAACTGAGAAGTTCAAATTCTCCTAGAGCAGGTGCCTTGAATTTGGGCCAGTAGCTCTGTAAACTGTGAGAGATGAGATTTCTGTTTGTTGCAGCTGTCCACTCGTGGTATTTCTAGTCTAGCAGCACTCAACACCCAAGACAATGCATTCAGGTTGTTCTGTTTCCAGTACTCTAGCTTCCCTGACCCTTGGCTTCTCTCTCTTCTTTGCTTTAGAATAAATATCGACCTTTGGACTCATACACCAAACCCAAACTAAACTCACCCCAGTTAAGTCGGTTCTGGCTCAGAGCAACCCTATTGAACAGAGTAGAACGTCCCTTGTGGGTTTCCGAGACTGTCACTCTTTAGGAGAGTAGAAAGTCTTGTCTTTATCTCAAGGAGAGGCTGATGGTTTTAAACTGCTGACCTTATAGTTAGCAGCCCAATTTATAACCCACTACACCACCAGGGCTCAATAGAGATGGCTTTTAAGCAGAACACCCATCTCACAGGCAATGTCCGGTATCTTGGGCACCATGTTCCTATTTTGCTAAAAGGTGATTCCAGAGGTTAGTTTTAATTCAAGGTCCAGGGCAATGAATGATCTCAGGGCAGTAGCCTTAGGAGAACTCCGGTCCCAGTAAGTCTGGCCTTCTTAGGACATTTCACTTTCTCTCCTTCCACCAGGGTCCGTTTATTGTGGCTGTGACCAGAATGGTCAGGGGTGGTAAGTGGGCACCATCTACTTCCCGTCTCCGTGAGATGGCAGTGAATCTTACTTGGTGGCAGATGTTGCTCCCTCTGAGGGCCATTTCTGGACTAACACCTTCACAGTACAGGAAGGTGGTACCTGCTGTCAGGGGGTGTCCCCCAACCAAACCAAAACTCACTGCCATTGAGTCGATTCTGTCTCAGAGCAACCCTATAGAACAGGGTAGAACTGCCCCTGTCGGTTTCTAAAGTCATAAAATCTTTATGAGAGTAGAAAGCCTTAGCTTTCTCCCACGGAGCGGCTGGTGGATTCAAACTGCGGATCTTGTGGTTAGCTGCCTGGGCTCCTTGGTCACTGGCAACTGCCCACAATTTGAATTTTTAGTTTAGGATGATATTCAGTAAAATTAGTGGAAATTATTTACTCTACTTTCAACAAGAAGCACCCAAACTCGTCTTTGGCCATAAGAAAAACAAAAGTTAAAAGAAAGAAAGAAAGAAAGAAAAACAAAAGTTAAAAAAAAGAAAGAAAAACAAAAGTTAAAAAAAGAAAGAAAAACAAAAGTTAAAAGAAAGAAAGAAAAACAAAAGTTAAAAAAAGAAAGAAAAACAAGAGTTAAAAAAAAGAAAGAAAAACAAAAGTTAAAAAAAAGAAAGAAAAACAAAAGTTAAAAAAAAGAAAGAAAAACAAAAGTTAAAAAAAAGAAAGAAAAACAAAAGTGAAGATTAAAAACTAAAAAACCAACTCACTGCCATGGGGTAGATTCTTGCTCATGGCCATGGCCACAGGACAGGGTCGAACTGCCCCTGTGGGTTTCTGAGACGGTAGCACTTTATGGGAGTAGAAAGACCCCGCTTTCTCCCGAGGTGCGTCCGGTGGTTTCAAACGGCTGACCCTGTGAACCACAGACCAACACAGGCTCCTCTTGAAAGTTAACATCTACCAAAATCCACACTTGGCTTTCAGCATGCTTTGAAACACGGCTCTTCAAGGTCATCATGTGTCTTACAAACAGGCTCTCGCGTTGCTTACGCAAACCCCACTATAGAGTTCATTTGACCAGGACTGCTGTCTACAGATTAGACCGCTTGGCCTTGAATATCAGCATGTTCCATATGTAGTAATCCCAGTGCAGCAGGCAGTGCTCCGTGCCCAGATCCCTTTGGGAACTTCTCATCCAGACAAACTGAAACAGCTAAAGACCGCTTAGTGTGTCCTCTTGAAGCCCTGCTGCGAAGGGACGCTGTCCTGCAGAATCCTTTCTGAGCCACACCTACTAACGAGCAGGCGCCATGGCTGAGTGCAAATCTATCTTAGCGCACAGCATTTCAACTCTCCCCGTCACTGAAGAGGCTGCCCTCGCGTTAGGAAGCATGAAAAGGCCTGGCTTCTCTGGGAAAGAATGCAAAAGAAAACAAAGCGCTCTAAATCTGGTTAGGTGGGAGACCAACCATGCTGATCCAAGGCGAAGGGAATTTCTAAGATCTCGGCTTGAGATGAGACATGGAGGGCAGCCCGCGAGCTGCAGGACTTCATGCCCTCGGGAAGGCATCTACCAGCTCCAGTCCACAAAACCTCCCTCAGAGTTCCGAGTCCCCACCACACTGAGCTGTTTCCTACTGACAGCTAGATGACCTGGTGACACCATGGTTAAATGCTTGGCTGCTAACCGGAAGGTCAGCGGTTCAAACCCACCAATAGGCTCTATGGGGAAGCTCTGTGGTTGGATGTTGTCATTGTTGGTTCCGACCCATAGCGACCTCATGAACCACAGAAGGGACTCCTGCCTGGTCCTGCGCCATCCTCACAACTGTTCCTAGGACCCACTGGAGTCACCAAGGGGTCAGTCTGTCTCCTTGAAGGGTGGCTTTCCTGTTCCTGTCTACTTTACCAGGCATGACGTCCTTCTCCAGGGACTGGTCTCTCCTGGTAACAGGTCCAAAGTATGGAAGACAAAGCCTCGCCATCCTTGCCTCTAAGGAGCACTCTGGCTGAACCTCTGCCAAGACAGACTGATTGGCCCTTTCAGTAGCCCAGGGTTATTTCCAGCATTCCTGTTCAGCTCCCCATTTCAAATGTATTGCTTCTTCTTCGGTCTTCTTTATTCACTGGCCAACTTTCACATGCATAGGAGGCAACTGAAAATACCATGGCTGCAGTCAGGTGCACCTTAGTCCCCAAAGTAACATCCCTGCTTTTCAACACTCTAGAGCAGTGGTCCTCAACCTGTGGGTCGCGACCCCTCTGGGGGTCAAACGACCCTTTCACAGGGGCTGTCTAAGACCCTCAAAAAACACACAAACATTTCACAATGTATAATTACATATTGTTTTGTGATTCATCACAATGCTTTATATTCGATCTGTAACAATGAAAATATATCCTGCTGATCAGATACTTACATGGCGATTTATCACAGTAGCAAAATGACAGTGATGAAGTAGCCACGAAAACAATTTGGTGGTTGGGGGGGGGGGTCACCACGACATGAGGAACTGTATGAAAGGGTCGCGGCGTGAGAAAGGTTGAGAACCGCTGCTCTAGAGCTCTCGTGCAGCTGGATTCACCCCCAGGCAGTGCACCATCTGAGCTCCCGATTGTGGATCCACGTAGGACAAAGGCCTTGACAAGCTCAACCTTTCCCCGCAGCATCATGTTACTATTGGTCTAGTTGTGTGGTGAGATGTGGCACCATCTGTAAGGATTGCAGCCTAGAAAACCGCAGGGGGCTTTTCCCGTGGGGTCACTAAGCGCGGAAATGCACCTGCCGACCAGTAATGGCACCTGAAGGTACAGGGGTCTGACTGGAAGCACCTGATGGGACAGCTGTGAATTCTCCTCTGTGATAGGCAAGGTGCAGACATGTCCCTGGTCCCACCCACTAGGCATGTGGTGAACCCGCAGAGAGAGGCCACATAAGAAAGGTCTGGGAAACTGTTTTCACAAAAGAGGATGGCCAAGAAAACCCCACGGTCCCCTGGAGTCAGAATCAACTTGATGACAATGGCTTGGGCTTTGGGATCCTCCTGGGGTTGTGACCATGCCACTCACCGCCTCATCCCCACTGCGGTCGAGGGATTCTGACGCATCACAGCCCAGGGGCAGAGGAGAACTGCCCCATTGGTTTTCCAAGGCTGCCATCGTCCCAGAAGCTGACTGCCACATCGCCCTCTCCCGGAGCACCTGGAGGGTTAGAGCCCCCAATCTTTCTGTTCCCCGTCAAACATTTTAACCATTCACTAAGGGGTACTTTCACCGCCTCAAAGAAGCAGGAAGAATAAAAAACAGGGAGGGAACCCTGATGATTGAACTTGATAAGCCTTGCCTTCTCGTCTTCCCAATGAGCTTCACATTAGCTCGGAGAATACCGCTTTCCTTATTTAGGGATGAACCACTGAGAGAGTTAGGGTTTATTGTGCCAACCTGGCCGATAAACACATGTGGGGTTAATTAAAGGGTGGACGGATAAATGGCTCCATGAGCCGCGCCTTTCTAGTTCTTGAGTCTCTTGCTTTGTGATGGTCGGGCCAGGGTGCAGCTGCCTTAGCCAGTTCCCTGCTTCAGCTGGCAAGGCTCACTTCCTGCAAGACATCCCTAAGGAGAAGCCACATGGGCCTACCCTGGTGCAGCCCTGGGTGCTGGAGCAGCCGTGTGGAGACCCTCTGCCAGTGCTGAGATGCTTACAGGTTCACTGATTCGGCTTTCTTTCTGCATCATTGCGTGTGTTTTGTGAGATGGAGGAGGACTTTATAGATCAGTGTCGGACATATGGATTAATGTTGTACTTGTGGGCTTGGACTGGGTTGGGATGCTTTCTTGATGCGCACTTACCCTTTATATAAAACTCTCTCTTATACATGAGTTTCTGTGGATCTGTTTCCCTAGTGTACCCAGACGAACACACCCAGTGACCCCCTCACCTGCAGAATGTAAGTTCTTCTCAGTCACACAAACCTGGGTTCAATGGTCAATGGGGGGTTAATCTGGGGAGAAACACTGCATACACCAACAGCTCCAGACTCTGGGGCTTGAGATGGGGGCTAGCCAAGACCTGCTCCTAATGCTCCTTGTGCTTTTCTTGAGCTCCGGAGCGGCCTTGAATTCCATGCTTAACCGAAGAGTGAGCGTGAACCCCTTGGCAGGGTCCCCTGCAAGCCTCCGGGGGCTCCTCTGACCAAGGACCATGGGGTGGAGACTAGCCTTGCTGTAGAGGGGTGCGATCGAAGGTGGACTGAGGCACGTGTAACTGGGGCCTTACTATTGGTTCTCCCTTGTGAGTCATTCTAACCCTATAACGCCAAGTGCGACGTTTTCGTAACATTTAATTAAATGTATCTATTAATATATATATATATATAGATAGATAGATAGATAGATAGATAGATAGATAGATAACTATAAAAGTAAAGAAAACAAAAACAATTTTCCCTGAAATTAAAAATTCAGGCGTTGTAGGGCTAAATTTGCTCTGGTTTTTATTACTTTCTTTTCGCTTTTCAATTGAGGATCCCCCCCCCCTTTTATTTTGTTCTTGTTGGGGTTTTGGGTTTCGTATGGTTTTCTTTCTGTGCAATCCGGATCGGGAGATCTATAGCAGGAGGAACTGGACTCGTCGTTTCTTAGGGCAATTGCGTGAGAAAGACCCTGAGTTGGCACTGACTCCCAGTCAATGAGGCGTTGAGTTGGTTTTTGGCAGCGAGTGTGGTGACGGCAGGGGACGTTAGGGGAAATGAGCACCAGGAAGAAGAAAGTGCCCAAACCTGATGGCGGTGGCGACTGCACCACCCTTTAAACAGCCTCAGCCGCTGGATTAGATGGTTTCAAATAGCAGTCAACAAAAGTGTGAAAATTAAAACAAAACCAAAAAACCTGTTAAAATTAAAATTTTTAAAAAAAGCAAGCACCAAGCATCTATCAGGTCCTTACTGGACCATGGTTCCCATGGAGATGGAGGTAATCCAGATCCCACCCCGTCCGGGAGGCACTGTCTTGCTTCCTGGGGCTACTTTGAAGAAGAGACATTCCTCTCGCTGTCTGGAGGCTAGACCCTCACACGCTGGGCATCTGCAGGCCTCTCCTCTCTGCTGCTGGGAGCCCTGAGCACTGCTTGACGTTCGTTCCCTGGCTTGTGGACAGATGTTCATGTGGCACCGTTCCCCTGGGTGTGGGCCTGTCTAGGCGTCTGTTCTCTCCCCCCTTTACAAGACCTCCCTCAGAAAGAGTTAGGACTGGGCACTCCTTGAAGACGTAGGCTTGCCTAAGGAAAGCCCTCTGTCCACAGGCGCAGCGCTGGATCTTGCACGGGCCATTCAGGACACAATTAGAAAGGCATAGCATTCTCACTCCCCACCCAGGAACAGGGGTGTGATTCCCGGCCTCCTGCGCCTCTCAGTGGGGGAGAGGGAGAGGGGTGTTTGTGTGTTGCTAGGATGCTGAACAGCTTTGGGTGCGGCTCCCAGAATCAAGCAAGGAGCAGGAAAGGCCTGGCATTCACTTCTGAAAATCAGCCCACGGAAACCTGGAGAGTGAGCAGGGTCCACCACACATCAGGAAGATGGCACAGGCCAGAGCGGCGTTGTCATGTGTCACCAGGGCAGTGCCAACCAACAGCACCAGCTTGGCATCCCCAAGTGTTTCTGACAAGCCTCACGTCCCCTCAGAGCGCTGGACCAGCAAGCCCACGCTCGTTTTCAGCACGGCACCTGCTACAGAAGTCAACAGCCGTGTCCACTTCATTCCTCCACCTCACCCCCCAGGGCCCGAGTGAGCTCTGGTGACATCTCGCCAAGGAATCTGTGGCGTTTGGTAGTAAAACATTGCAGCAGGCTCTTGCGTAGGAATTTGAAAGCACAGAATGTTTTTGAAATCCAAGACGGCGTGCCACGGACATGCTAAACAGTTTCTTAAGCAACACAGATGATAAAATACTTCCAATGACGGAAGACACAAGCGTCACCCCAAGTAAAGTTTAGACTTTTAAAAGTTGAAATGTTTTAGATGCTAACATTTCTCCTTCTAAGCCAGGGGGGTTTAAGGAGCCCTGGGGTGCAGCCCTGGGGTACAGCGGTGAGGCACTTGGAGATGAACCACAAAGGGTGGCGATGAGAATCCAGCGGCCACTCTGGAAGGAAGCCCAGGCAGTGGTCCTGTCCTATTAGGTCACGGTGAGTCAGAAGCAGCCATGGGTACTCAGAGAGGTTTCCCACAGCACGGGGGCAGGTATGACAAACACCTGTTGCTCAAAGACTGCGCGATCACTCAGGTCTCCCCACCAGGCCCGCCTTGTCTTACTGGGCGTCCCCGACACTGTTTTCAGCCCTCGGGACGTTTGTGACAAGGCTGCCTCACATACATCTACCTGTGCCAATTTCCACCATCGTTTGCTCACGTGGAGTCTCCGAGGCCCCTTTCTGCCTTTCTCGCGCTCTTCCAAACCCTTTCATAACCATATCGCGTACTGAACAGTAGGGTCAGCACGTGCTTTACATACACCGGGAGTCAACCACCAAAGAAAGGCCTTTATAAGGGTGTTTACTTCCTGGCAGCAAACCCGCGGTGTCTCTGAGGTCTGCCTGTCCAAAAAGGAGCCCTGGTGGCTCAGTGGGTTACACGTTCGGGCTGCTACCACAAGATCCGCAGTTCGAAATCACCCACCGGTCCTCAGGAGAAAGACGAGGCTTTGACTCCCATGAAGAGTTAGTTCCCGCCTGTACAAGGCCTACATCTGCGGTTACCCATTGCGACCTCACCAGACAGCACAGAGCTGCCCCAGAGGGGATCTCAGCCCGTAAATCTTTACTGAAGCTGACTGCCTCGTCTTTCTCCCAGAAGGGGCACCCACTGTGCCCTGGGTGTCTTCCACCTAGGACCGGGTGACGGTTTAAAGTGGGAGAGGCCTGGTGTCTGCAGGCTTGGTGCAGGGATGCGAGCTGGAGGGACACACAGAAGCTCATCAACCATCCTAGAGGCTTGTTTGCTTTGTTTTTTAAAAGCAGCCCAAACTAGCTCCCTTCTCTGCCTCTTGAAGCTTCCTGGCCCTATTGGTGGGCACCACAAAGGAGAACACAGGTCGAACCCAGACTCTTAGACAGCAAGGTGACCACAGGATTTAACTGGGACGATAACAGAAACCGCTGTCGAAGGTGCTTGCCCTACACCGTGCCCTTGGCAGACGTTGAGGCCCACTGTCAGAGTGCTTGAAACGATATTTCTTTGTTTGTTTTAATTTTGAGAAATCATTTTACTGGGGGCTCTCACAGCTCTCATAACAATGCATACATGTATCAATTGTATCAAGCACACTTGTACATAGGGTGCCATCATCACTTCCTAAACAGTGTCTTTCTCCTTGGGATCAGCTCCTCTTTGTTCCCCATTCCTCCCTCACCCTCTACCCTCGTGAACCCTTGAAAATTTCTAAATTATTTTCATATTTTACACCATCCACTGTCTCCCGTCACCCACATTTCTGTTGTTTGTCCCCGCCCTCCTCGCTCAGCCCCGGGGGGTGTTGTACATTGATCATTGCGATCGGTTCCCCCTTTCTCCTGTTTGTTTTTAATTCCAAAATCTATTCCAGTTCAAGAGAAGTTTGTGCCCGCTGCATTGCTACTTCAATTCTAGGCAGGTCTGCACTCCATTACACGGATAAAAGAAGAAAAACAAAAACAAACAAGCAAAATCCTGTGTGTTATTTGCAAGGGAATGGCCTTCATTTTCAACGATGGCCCTGCTTGGATAACGTGAGTCAGAAAAAAACTCACCATTACTGTCCTATAACACTTTACTCCCAAGAACCGGCATTGCCACCCTCTGCCATTCAACTCTACAGGCCACTCTAGCACGGCCGACAAGCGAGGACGCTCAACAGGAAAGCGCACGTCGGAAACTCACGGACAGTTGAGATGTGTTTGCAAAAGAACATCCAGGCTCCATGGGCTGAACTAGAAACTGCTTTTCAATTGATGACACGTCTCTGCTGGACAGCCCCCCGACATATGCCTTAATACAGGGATGAAGAATTTAGCTCGATGATGGAGGCCCCTCTGCAGGTTCGTTTCAGTCTCAGAGTGGTTTGTAGCAGAGCTACTACTGACTTACAAACCACGCAGAGGTGCTAAACCATGCATCAGCTTGGGGGATTTGCCTGTTCGTTCAGAGCTATGGAAGCTGTTCCCTCACGCTACAGCTTCTGGCACGGTCAGGCTGAGGGGGCTGGTCCCTGTCATCTCTACTGAGCACGCCTAATTAAAATAGCATCGCAGCCTAACCGGGAATCACGGCGACTGTGTCAAAGAACCAGCTCTCACAGGACTAGGGCGGGGGAGGGGAGGGCTGTGGATGTGGTGTGTAAGTCTCCAGTAGAACCTTCAAAAGATTCTAGTCACTTGGGATCTGTTCACAAATTTTAGAATGATGAAAGAATAAAGGAACAAAACAGAGCACACAGGCTACGTTATCCAGTAAAAATTACCCAGAAAAACCGCAAGGCTAAGAAAATCCTCGCAGTAGGCATTCATTACTCGACTCGCAATGATCTTATACGGTGATTTCCCCCATGGACCTAGTTTGTGAATCTTAAGCCCTGGGTGCCAGCATAGCTCTGAGAGCTGCGTGCTCGGGCAGAGGATGCCGTGAATACCTTAGTCCTCAGCAGCATCAGAGACTGGGCGGCCTCCTCCACAGGAACACACTCAAGGAGTCTGTCTTGATTTAGGACAGGAGGGACGTTCTTTTTAGAGAAATGTACTCTGTTCTCTGGATGCAGATGGATGGATCCAAATCCGACAAAAATATGAGTTGAGTATTTCAGGAGGTCTTCCCAATCCAGAGGTGTAACTCCGCCAACACCACTGGATCTGTGTTTTGGCATCTCTGAGTTGTCCGAAGAGTCAGTTTAAAGTTTCTGATTCTTTAACCTAATGAAACATTTACCCCATCTCAACTGGTTCCACCACCTGGACAACTGTGGGGCCTTGGACACGTCCACAGCAGCAGCTTGGTTCTTGGCTTTGATCTATAGAACAGAAGACCCGAACTTTGATCCTGCACCCTAGCCTTTTTTGAATCGAATCGTACTTAGGATCTCAGGCAAGACGGGCAAGTTGCTCTGTCTTGGTGTGGCAGTTACATAATCTGGTGTCAACCTGGGAAGGGATGGAGTCTAGCCTGTCAATAAGGTGGCAGCATGATGACCTCACTTGGAGGCACCACAGAGATAAATAGCTCATTGGAGGCCAGGTACACACACAGACTCTCTGCTTGTCTTCCTGCTGAGAAGTCACATAGAACCCAATGGAACCAGAGCCCTGGAGCTGGAGAAGCCACATGGAGACCCATGCCAGAGGTGAGATGCTTCTACTGCCGCTGGATCCACAAGACTTTCTACCCACTGGCCTGTGATCTTCCTGCATTTGGTGTCATTGCATGTGTTGCGTGAGTCTGAAGAGGTAATTATAGACTGATTCCGGACATAAGGGCTAACATTGGACTTATGGACTTGATCTGGACTGGGCTTGGATGTGTTTTTAATGTACAATTACTCTTTGATATAAAATTCTCTATCACACACATATGAGTGTCTCTGGATTTGTTTCTCTAGTCAACTCAGACTAACACATTTGGTGTCTAGATGGATGAAAAGTAGAACATTGCTTCTTTATTCCACTAGTGATTCCATATATGATGAGTACCTAAACACTCAATGAAAATGAGGACATCTTGAAGCACTTAACTAAGGAAGGTCAAAGATGACAGCCTTTGGAAAGGATTATACCAGAGTGTGTTAGGAAAATGAAAATCCGGACCAACAAACGACTCGATGCGAAGTGAAGAAGAAATGGAAGGCATCCGGTGATTTCATTCTAATTGGATTAACAACCAGCACCCCTGGAAGCAGTGGTCAAGAAATCAAACTATGGACTACGCTTTGGACAGCCAGAAGAATGAGCAAATCACACCTTAGCAGAAACACAACCAGAAGGTTCTTTATAAGCCAAGATGGACAGACCAATCACCACAGACGGGCATGATAGCTGGCAAAGGAGGTCAATGAAAACGGGGAACCCTCCATGAGAAGGACTGGCCCCCAAATGGGTGCCAGCATCCCAAAGGTGGCACAGAATAGGGCAACATTCCATTATGTTAGCTTCATTATGTTACATACCCATCAAGTCTCCACGAATTGGAACCATTGCCATGAAACTAACTCAACCTCAAAAAACCTACCACATCGAGTTGATTACAACTCATAGTGACCCCGAAAGGCAGAACTTTGTTGTGTTTCTGAGACTTTACATCTTTCCAATGCCTAGGTAGCCGCCAATTTCTTTGCAGAGTGACCGGTGGGTTCAAACTGCTGACCTTGTGATTAGCAACTCAATGTGTAACCTGCTACGCCACCAGGGCTCCTTACCTAAAGCGAGAGCCAGTGGACACGGCTGATTCCTTAGCCACCAGGCTCCAGGCCTGAAAGCAAACCCAAATCTTCACAGACGACTTCATAGGCTAGTGAAATGGTCTCCAGGGTGCTGGGAGAGAGAAAGCCTTTTATCTTTTAAGGGTGCAAGTCAACACCATGTCTAATCCGCTTGGTGGTTCTTCCTGAAATACCGTGGACTTCTGGAAAAGCCCGGCTGACGCTGCCATCGATCTTGACTCTTGAAAGCAACCAAGAGAGAACTACACATCGATTAGTATGGTTAGTAGGAGACCAGAGCTGGGCAGACAGGTACCAGCCTTCCCTGGCCCAGAAGAAACGGCCGTTCCTGAAGCAAGGCCCGCTCAATAGCTCACTCCCCCTCAAAAACTACCACTGCCGTATTCACCTTTTAAAGACGATCACCTCCAAAAGAGGATCCTTTTCTAGTTCTGGATGATCGATCACAAGGTCTTGGTCTCTTTGGATCAAAGTCTGACCGACAGGAAATGATTTACTTTAAATGCACTGCATACACATGTGTGCAGTATGTGTACCATTCTTCATCTAATCTAGACGCTGTACTGCCTTCATCCCCCCACCCCTGCCCTACAACTCACTCGTAGAATAGAATCCTTTGAAAAGGTTTTCCTATTTCTCCCCCACCCCTATAAAACTGATTTTCTTCCCTCCCTAATGCTCAAGAAGATGAGAAAAGTTACTGAAAAACAGAAGTCTGACTGATTTAAAATGCAGCCATCTACAACTACTTATCTTCTTCTAGAAAACGAGCCTCTTCTCCTGTCCCATACACTCTCCCTTGTGAATTGTCCATTCTTTGGAAAGGACCCACACACCGCACACGTGGTTCCCTGTGATGTGAACAGTCACCTCCTGGCCACAGAAGGCAGTTCAACTGCAGACTCAACCGTGCCCTCTCAGTCGCTGCCAACACCGATAAAGCGTGGAACCCGGTCTACAAGAGCGGAGACAATGGTTTTGAGAGTGGAAAGCTTCTGTATCAGTTAGGTCAGAGAGTGACTGGTTAAACTTTTCGGTTATTACCTCTGGGGCGGGGGGAAAATGGGGGACGACTTGCTTGTTTAATATATAAGTTTTCCTGATAAGACATTAGTCTTCTTTGGTCTCAATACAGAGAAGCGACTTGCCACACTGTGGCTTCCGAAACTATGCTTCCAGGTTTGTTTGTTTTATAAGCACAGAACTTTTCATTGCAGAGTACCATACTGCAGGCTAGCTTGAGTTTCCCCCCCTCTTTACTGACCCCCACGTCCAGCCTTCAGTTCGGGGTTACACCTGGACGGAGAGAAAAAGAAAACCCGCCAAACTGCACCAACGAGTGACGTCACAAGAAACGCTGGAAGATGTCATTGCACTTGGGAGTCACAGGCAACACCCAGGGAAGCAACCATCAGGAACTCGAAGGACATATGACAATACGTTGGGCAAAAGTGCCCAACAGCAAAGATGTCCCTTTGATGACCCAGGGGTCCCTGACCCAGGCCATCGCCTTTCCAATGGCTTCCTATAAGCACGAAGCTGGGCCAGGAAGAGTGAAGAAGAATGAAGAACGGACGTGGGAATCTCAGCGTTAGCAAAGGAGATCGAATAAGCTACAGGTGGCCAGAAGGAACAAATCAGCCTCAAGAAGTAAAACCAGAACCCTCCTTGGAATGCGGCATGGCAAACTTCACTTTGCGTACTTCGGTCATGTCATCAGGGAAGACCAGTCGGACCTCGTGTTCCGACCAGTGGAGGGTCAAGGGAAATGAGGGGACGAGATGCAGCAGCCCCACAGGGGTCTCACTCACACACCTATCAAAGACTGTGAAGGTGGCTCGGGACAGGATGATGTTTCCGTCTGTCACACACAGGTCAGTGTCATACTAGTAAGAGAAATGTTTCTTAGCCATTAGAAAAAAATAAACACACACACAAACACGAATATTGCCTAAGGATCTCAGAAGATCAGGCTCTAGCACACCTCCTGGTTCAATGACTAGAGTTTAATTTCACATCAGGGGAAACTCCAAAACCAGGTGAACCAATACCTTTGAAAAATAAATCCCTGCTTCATGTAATGGACCCCAAACATGCTCCTACTTAGAATCTTAGGAGCATTTTAATTATAATTATGTTTTATATTTGTTCAAAAGAAAAAAAATCCAGTGGTGGGGGGTGGGTGGAGATGAGGGGGGAGTTGAATAAAAAATATTAATTCCTAATACACTGTAGCTATAAAAAAATAATGCTTAGCTGGAGGTAAGCATCCATTTGCAGGTTTTAAAATCTGCTCACTTTGTTCAGGAAATCAGTTGCTTTTAAATAAGACCCAGTTAATAACTACTTGCTGAGCATCTATTGTTTACCAAGACCCATTTTCTGAGCTGGGGGAATTTTGGTAATGTGTTGTTTCTAGTTTAGCACGCCTTATCAGCTCTACAAAGCTATGAACATCTGGATATGCCATGAGTCTTTCTATCTGTTTCGTATTTTAAAACTGGTCTTAGACAGGCATCCACCCAGATACCAAGTCTTGTCTGTGGAGGTGTGGTTATGCTGGGATCAGCTCCCCTCCCCAGGAGGAATAAGATCCAGGTTTCCTTTTAAATTAAATTAACTGCCATCAAGTCAATACTGACTTAGAGTGACACTAGGGACAGGAGAGAACTGCCCTTGTGGGTTTCTGAGAGCGTAACTCCACGGGAGTAAAACGTCTTTCGTCCAAGGAGAGGTTAATGTTTTGGTTTTTTTTAAAATAATTTTATTGGGGCTCGTACAACTCTTATCACAATCCATCCATCCATCCATCCATCCATTGTGTCAAGCACATTTGTTGCCATCATCATTCTCAAACCATTTGCTTTTTACTTGAGCCCTTGGTATCAGCAACTCATTTCCCCCACCCTTCCCGCTACCTCGATCATTTATAAATTATTATGATTTTTGTCATGTGAGGCTAATGGTTTTGAACTGCTGACCTTGTGGATTACAGCCTAACTCATAACCACGATGCCACCGGGGCTCCTTCCTTTAAATCGGGAACGTGCATATTGCTTACTAAAGCATTCCGGGCAGGATACCATTTATAACCGACCAACCTCTCTTGCAGCCCCATCCATTAATAACCACGCCCAGGTGTCTGCTCCATCTGCCCGCATGCATGCAGCCGGGAGCCCCAGGAACAGACCCACCTGTAGGCAGCTTCAGATGTGAATACCCCTAGGATGGGATGGGTTCCTGGTCTTCCTTCTCTTCGAAAATGGATAGGTTGGCAGAATTTGTTGCTAAGCTTCGTTCATTTCCTTGTTAAACGGGGATGACCAAGTGCAAGAGAGGCTTGGAATGCCCTCACTCAAGCAGGTAGGTGACCTGGAGAGAGTCACACGCAAAGAACCCCGCCTCCAAACTGCCAGGAAAAACACAACCCTTCCTTCAGTAGGCGAAAGAGAAGCTTCGCAGATGCACATAGAGTCTTAGTATCAAAAAGCAAAGAGAAAATACAAAGACACCCACGGACGATGGGAACGGCTCACAGAATCGGGGGGGTGGGGGAGGGTGTGGGGGCACACAAAACCTACAACAGGAAAAGAATCAAAGAAGTTGCTTCCCATCTCGGATCTCCTGGATTAATCTGCGGCTGGAGCCACGTCCCATCTTGCCAAGGGGTGTTCCTTTGTGTGATGAGCTGGGGAGGCCATGACCCCAGGGAGGTCACACTGCAGAGATGGCAAGGCTGGACCAGGAGCCGAGGAAGCAGAAGTCGCTGTAACCAACTATTTTCTCTCAGTCCCCAGAGAGCACACAGCCAGGACCACAAACCTGCAAGCCGATGGATCGGCACCTGTAAAAATTACTTCAACTCTTTAAAGCGTGGCATAAATTCTCTGAGAGGAAGATCTCGCTCTCTCTCTTTTCTCTCCTTGTCAATTTATTCCCTGACTGTTGACATGCATTTACAAGACTGCAACCACCAGAACGCTACGCGACAAAAACACATTGTTATAGCTTTTGCTTGATCACATTTGAATTTTATTTTATAAAAAGGAGGGGGGTCTTTCAGGGACATGGAAACATCAAACAACACCTAGATGAATTGTTTTATGTGGAAAATTCTCTCTCCGGGTCTTTTTCATTCCACCCACGACTAGCACTGTAGGTTTAAGCAGAACCTTGGAGTTTGGCTGACCGTTGTGAGGTGCAGGCAGGTAAAAGTGCAGCGGTGAGATAGATGAACAAGGATGTTCAAGCTAATTTTGATGATCGGCTAGCTAATTTTTTTCTCCTGCAAAGAGAAATGCTAAATAATTCAAGCCAACCCAGTCTAGTTGTCTCGATGATAATTGGATGGGTTTTCAAAGTCAATAAGAAACCCTATTGATTTAATCTGCACAAATCCGTCCAACCGGGGCAAGGATTAAAACAACCCTTCAGTAATCCCACGTGGGAATAAAAAACACAAAAGCCCAAGTTGGCAGGTCGGTCGAACAAACGCTGGAAGGAGACTGGGTCCTGTTTATACACCAGATGGCAAAAAAATGCATCCTCTGAAAATCTTAGGACTTCCAGAGGATAGCCCCAAAGAGCGAGACAGCTTCTTTTTAGTATTCTGATTACCAAAACAAATCAAAATGTATACTGTCTTCTGGAAAGGTGGCTAGATTAGGGACAAAGGGTGTTGTCTCCACCGAATGCCTACCTTAAATAAAATTAACTGGCACTGCCACAAAAGTGGGTTGGAAAGAAATCAGGCACACTATTTAAGACACCTATGGGAAAATCCACAACAGCCACCTAGGCCCAGGTGGGAGGTCCACCTGGGCACTGTACACACACGGCATCAGTCACATTACATCACACAGGTGTGCCTAAACTCAGCCAATAAATACCTTCAACTCTCTCTCTCTCTCTCTCTCTCTCTCTCTCTCTCTCTCTCTCTCTCTCTCTCTCTCTCTCTCTCTCTCTCTCTCTCTCTCTCTCTCGGGATTTCCTGCTCTTGGCTCCCCCACCTGTTCCTGTACTTCTTCCACGTGTTTTCCCACACTCCCCTGAAACAGCCATTTTCGGTCATGAACTTTCTCACGGTCCCTGCCATGCAGTCTTGTACGCCTCCCAGGAATAGCGTGTACTTTCTAAGGCTGTATGTAATACCTGAAACTTCTCTTTCCCTCATAACAGTTACATGGATTCACAAAAGTGCTTCTGCCACGTGGATCCTTTCAGCGTTGAGAAGCCAGAACAGAGGCAAAACACCCTTGAAACCTAACATTCTGAGGGGAACAGAGATTTTTCAGCAATCCCTTGTAAACATCTTCCACCCCCAATGGGAACGTGAGGAATGAGAGGTCGTCCAGGGGAGATTTCTGGACTCTGTCAACACCTTCATGGAGGCGGAATTCTTTTATTAAAAAATTCTTTAAACGCGAATTTAAAATTCTCAAGCAAGTGTTTTCCCTCTTCGCTATGTAAAGCGGGCAGCACATTCTCCTTGTTTTATAGAGTTTCCCAGCAGCACCTTTTATTATGCACAAGCCTTTTAGCAGGGGTCACCCTCCCAGGGCTCCTAACAAACTCCAACTTCAACCCGTGGGGCACCTCGCCCCTTTCCAATGTTCTCCAGACCCAGCAGGCTAAGAAGAAACTATCTTTGGGCCCCCAAAAGGGTGGTTAAAGACAAGCATGTTGGACCAACGTTTCTATCAACCGGAGTACTTTTTAATGGAAAGGAGGACACTGCCCTTAAAGTTGTGCAACACCATAAAGCCACCCAAACCATTTAAAACTCACTGCCATTGAGCTGGTGCTGACCCTGCCGGACAGGCTGGAACTGCCCCCTAGCGTTTCTGAGACTTTAACTCTTACCTGAGTAGAAAGCCTCATCTTTCTCCATTGGACTGGCTGGTGGTTTTGAACTGTTGACTTTGCAGATAGCAGCACCATGTATCCCCCATAAAGCCCCAAACAGTCCTTATTTCCAACAACACACAAAAGTGATGGTGGTATTTTCTCACACACAAATATATGAAGAACAAAAACACAGTAGAGGTGGTGTCTGTATTACAATGGAACAACCGACTCCCTCTTAATCCATCGATAACGTCTAGACTATGTGTAATGAAACCTACATGGTCTGGGCCAGCTTGCGGGGGTGGGGGGCATATATAATTCACAACCTCCTTCAAGGGGAAAAAAACAGCAACACAACCTTGTCTTCCTGACAAAACATTTCTGACAGACTTTGCTGAGATTGAGATCCAGCTGGTTACTGCTACCCTGCCTGCTTTCTCCTCCATGTTGACTCACAGCCAGGCAGCCCCTCGGGAGCAGTAAGAGGAAATGAAGTATGGGCGTACCTCGGAGACGAGGCGTGTTCGCCCCAGACCACCACCATCGAGGGTACCCGAGTCCACGATAAAGCAATGAACTGAGTCCCGTGAATTCTCTGGCTCCCAGAGCACACGAAACCGATGTGTACACACCCTGTAGGCTATGAAGTGCGCAATAGCATCGTGGGCCAGTCAAAAGTAATGTGAGACTTAGCAGAACTACAGGACATATGCTAAGCGCTTCAACTCGGAGCGCCAGCCCTGCAGAAGGAATGGGCGGCAGGGAAAGCCCCAGCTCCGTTTGCAGAGACCTCATGTGAAGTCCGTCTCCCTTGACTTTCTGGCTGTGAACCAGGGATGTGAGGAGTCTTGTGCGCAGACAGAGTACATCAGAAAGTGGATTCCCTCCACCCTCCAGACCAGCCCAGGGAGCAGGCGGGGCTTGTCTGGGTGTGTCCTTGATGGATGGAGACCACCATACTGGGGTCCCATAGGCATGAGTCATGCCCTGACTGCCTGGGGCGGAAGACCCTGGACCACTCTTGCAAGCTCTTCTGTCTGACATAATGTACGTGTCCCCATGTTGGTCCTGTTCCCGCTCCTGTAGTCCCACCTGCAACTGTGGTGTAATGATCTGCCACCAATCATGCTTCTGCAAAGGTTTCCTTTGCCCTCACACATCCTTATCATGTCTCTGAACCTCAGCAGAACCTTGGTTGCCATTGTGACGTCGTGCTAATTGCCTCCCTCAGGTGGAGGATGTGTCCTGCTTGAGACCCACAGATGCTCTCTCTCAATTACATGTGCAATTGGGGGGCCTCCTCTGTACCTGCCACAGAAGAGAGCACATGGGGCCAAGCCTGGCTCCGAGCAGGGCTGCCCCCACCTTCCAATGTGTGTAAACAAAGCCGCAACAACAAAAATAACTGCAATCTCCGCAAAGCAATAAGGCGAGGTCTGCCTGTACGGACACATAGGACAACATGGACGAACCTTCCAGGAGGCTGTGTGGAGTGAGCAAGGCCCATCAAAGGCCCCCATACTGCAGGATCCCGTTTGTCCGAAACACCCAGAACAGGCAACGTCACCAAAAAAGCGCTGGTGTTTGATGGAGCCGTGTGTGGCTGTCCTACTGGGATGGTGAGAGGTAGTGTGGAACTGATCGTGGGGCTGGCTGGACGACTCCATGAGTAGGCTAGACACCTCACAATTGTACACTTGAAATGCATGAATTATGGGGCAATAAGAGCTGCCTTAATACAACGAATATTCCTCAACATCAAAACGAGGAAACCCGCTCACAGGGAAAGTGCTTGCCGTCTCAACGACCCGCAGACATCTTTCCCGGGGTTTGTGCAGCTGCTCTGGGGGCTCCGGTCCCGATTAACCACGGAAAAGCAATCATTCCCGGGTTTTCTGAGCAGCAGAGAAGTGTCTCAAGAAATCCGGCTTAAGTGGTGTTGATTCTTGAAGGCAACACAACATATTCCGTAATCACGAACGCTTCCCCAGATGTCTTGGCACGTTCCTGGGATGGGGACGAGCCCTTCGTCAACGAAATGCACAGGGATTACAAGCTATGAGGGCAAACAAGTCCGGAGTACGTGCAGGAAAAAAAATCAACACTAAAGAATAAGTATCTTAGGAAACGTTATTAAAAACTTAAGCAAAAGAATCCCCCAAATCTTCAAACCCAGCTAACATTTTAGAATTAACACTTAGCCTTGAATGGATGGGCTGCAGCCATCTTCAAGACAATCTTGAGGGAGTGGGGAGCGGGGAGGGAGGGGAAAAAAGAGGACTTGATGCAGAGGGCTTAAGTGGAGAGCAGGTGCTTTGAAAATGATGAGGGCAAGGAATGTACAGATGTGCTTTATACAATTGATGCATCTATGGATTGTGATAAGAGTTGTATGAGTCCTTAATAAAATTTTAAAATTATAATAATAGAAAAAGACAATCTTAGTCTACCCCCAGACTCACAGAGAGCCTCTGGCAGAGTGCATTCTAGCGTCGCAGACACTCTGATGGAAGAGATGTCACCTACGGTTGACTATGTTTCATCTTGACCATGCGATTTGATCGTCAGACATTTAATATCTTCCACACCTGATGCGAGAGGCTGTAAGAATGGAGTCCATGCTGCACTCTTAATACAGTATGTATGTGTGTTTATGTTTCATCTAAACTTTGAAGAAGTATGAGTTACACTCTATACTACACTTTGACAGACTCTCACTGAGCTGGACCGGCGTAGGAGCTGGATGTAACAACGGGCTCAAACATGAATCTGGAGCCCGAGTGAGGTGTACGAGGCAATCGCTCTCAGGTCCGTTCCGAAACATGCAACCCCAAGTCAGCAAAGGGGGGCTGATCCTCAAGGTTCTCAAGGCTGGGGTCTTTCGGAAGCAGATCACCAGGCCTTTCCTCCATGGCAGCTCTGTGAGTTCAAAGCCCCCATCTCTCAGTGAGGAGTCCAGCACCCAGCCGTTGGCGCCGCCAGGGACATACTATGGGTTCTGTTCAAGCACCGTCATCAATGCCAGGAGTCACCTGAGTTGATTCGTTTTCTGGGTCACGCAACTCTGAAAGTTAGGTTGACCCTGTATCGCAGTCTCTAAGTGTGCGACAGCATTTTCAAACATGAGTTTGACACAGGCAAGAACGGCCAGAATGTGAAAGAGGCACACAGGAAGCGCGTGCTACCAGGAGCGTGACCCGGCTGGCCTTGTCCAACGAGCCCTCCACTTGGAAAGCAGAAGAAAAGCAGGACCTGCGAAATACGACGCGCTAAGCCCACGTCAGAAAAGCCCAATATTCTCGAACTTCTCGCCTTTCACATGGACTTCATCCTCTCCGTCAGCGATCACGAGGGCCGCACAGGACCAGGTACCACGGGCTTGTTTCATATAGAAGGTCGCCATGAGCTGAAGCGGACTCAGTGACAATAGACGGCAGGTGAGATGCCAGTAAATATAAAAGCCACCAAGACTCCCAGGGGTTGCTCTCCACGGCCCACCCCGCTTGGAAGCTAGATCCCCTTTCATCTTCAATTCCCTCCCGTGTCGGCCTAACTTTCCAACCATCTTGTTCCATTAGCTGCCATCCCGTCAGCTTCTCCTGCAGGCGCGAGAGAAGCTGACACTGCCCAGGCCTGCGCCATCTCCATCACTGCTGTATTTGACTGCGTGGTTGCAGCCACCGTGTCAATCGAGGTCCTTGAGCGCTCCTCTCTTTACCCGAGCATAATTTCCCGGCTCCAGGGACGGACGGAACCTTCCTGGCAACATGTCCAAAGTCCACGAGATTAAGTGCCTCTATTCTCCATCCCAAGGAATTTTCTAGCTGTACTTCCTCCGAGGCAGATTGTTTGTTCTTCTAGCACTCCACGGTACTTTCAAGCGTCTTTGTCAGCATCATAATTCAAATGCACCAAGTCGTCTTCTCTGGTCTTCCTTGTTCATTGTCCAGCTTTCACACCCATGAGGGTTGAAAACACCGTGCCTTGGGCAACTCATACATCCTTCCATTTCAACGCTTTCAAGAGGTCTTGCACAGCAGATTCACCTAACAAAGCACGTCTTCTGATCTCTTGGCTGCTGCTTCCATGAGCAGTGATTGTGGATCCAAACAAGAAGTCCTTGACAGCGTCAATCTTCTCTCTATTGGTTGTTACCTACTGATCCACTTTCGAGGATTTTGGTTTTCTTCACATTGAGTTGTCATCCACACTGAAGGCTACAATCCTTGATCTTCAGCAAGTGCTTCAAATTCTTCTCACTTTCAACAGGCGAGGTTGTGTCATCTGCGTATCACAGGTTGTTTAATCAGCCTCCAATCCTGATACCACATTTCTCTTCATATCCATTCCCTGCCAATGTACTGCTGTAAGCTTTGTCGGATGATCTTCAGCTAACTTCTACTAGCATGCGATATTAATAATATTGTTCTAAAATGTGAACGCTCTGTTGGGTCATCTTTCTTTGGAATGGCCACAAAATGGATCTCTTCCAATTGGGGAAGTTCAAACCAGATTCAGAAGAGGACATAAAGCAAAGGGTATCATTGCTGATGTCAGATGGATCTCAGCTCAAAGCAGAGACTACCAGAAAAATGTTTACTTGTATTTAATTGACTACGCAAAGGTATTCGACTGTGTGGACCATACTAAGCTGTGGATAGCCTTGAGAAGAATGGGAATTCTGGAACGCTTCTTAGTGCTTCTTCAGAACTTGTCCACGGGTCAAGAAAAAGGCAGCTATGGAACAGGGCATGGACATACTGCACTGTTTAAAATCAGGAAAAGTGTGTGTCGGCGTTCTATCTTCTCACCATCCTTGTTCAATCATGATGCTGAGCAAAAAGCGGTGAAGCTGGATTATATTAAGAAGGGTGCGGCCTCAGGATTGGAGGAAGGCTTATTGATAACCTGCGATATGCACAGGTGACATAAGCTTGCGTGCTGAAAGTGAGGAGGACTTGAAGCACTTGGTGTTGAATATCAAGGATTGTAGCTTTCAGTATGAATTACAACTCAATGTAAGGAAGACCACAATCCTCACAACTAGACCAGTAGGGAACACCATGATAAATGGAGAAAAAACTGAAGTGGTCAAGGATTTTGCTTTACTTGGATCCACAATTAAAGCTCATGGAAGTAGCAGTCAGGAGATCAAAATGCATATTGCAATAGGTAAATCTGCTACACGAGACTTCTTTAGAGTACTGAAGAGCAAGGATGTTACTTTAGAAACTGAGGTGTGCCTGACCCAAGCCATGGTGTTCTCCATTGCATCATATGCGTGTGAAAGTTGGCCATTGACTAACGAAGACCATGGAAGAATAGACGCACATGAATTGCAGTGCTGGAGAAGAACGCTGGGAGTGCCCTGGGCCACCAAAAGGACAGACAGATCTGTAATGGAAGACACGCAGCCATGGTGCTCTCTAGAGGCAAGGATGGCAAAACTCGGTCTTATATACTTGGACATATTCTCCGGGGAGACCAGTCCTTAGAGAAGGGCATCATGTTTGGTAAAGTGGAGAGGTGGTGAAATAAGAGGAAGGCCCACGATGAGATGCCTTGACGCAGTGGCTGCTTCAATGAGTTCAGGCACAGGAACAATTGTGAGGATGGCAAGGAACTGTGCAGTGTTTCATTCTGGGTACACAGGGTTGCTATGGGTCAAAGCCGACTCGACGGCTCCTAAAAACAACCACTTCCAGTCAGTTGGCTAGATAGGTATCATCCAAATTTCCCAGGGTAGACGAATGAATGCTTCCAGTTCTTCATCAGCTTGTTGAAAATTGCAACTGGCATTCCATCAATTCCTGGGCCTTGTTTTTGGCTACTGCCTTCAGTGCAGCTTGGACCTCTTCCTCCAGCACCGCTGGTTCTTCCTCATAGGCTACCTCCTGAAACGGTGGAATGTCGCCCAGCGAGTACAGTGACTGCGTGCATGCGTTCCATCTTATTTTGATGTTCCTTGCATTGTTCAGTATTTTGCCCAGAGTCTTTTAATCTGGAAACTCAAGGCTTAACATTTTTGAGTTCTTGCAGTTTGGGATATGCTGAGCATACCGTTCCTTTTCAGTTGTCTTACCCTACATCTTTGCACGTTGTTTCACATCAGCACAATTAAATGCTCTGGAATTCTCATTCTTCACAACATTATGCATATTTCGTTAAGATCTGCACACTGATGAAATGCCTTTGCGCAGTCAATGAAACGAAAGCAAACATCTTTCTGGTGTCTTCTTTCAGCCTAGAGCCGCCTGGCATCAGCAATGATGTCACATTTGTTCCACATATTCTTCTGAATCGGACTTGAATTTTTGGTAGCTCCCTGTCGATGCGCCATTGCATCCGTTTCCATACACGTTACATACATTTGATATTAATGATATTGCTAGACTGGTATCCACATTCTGCTGGGTGGCTTTTCTTGGGAAATGGAACAAACAGGGCTCTCTTCTAGTCCGGTGGCCAGGTAGCTCTCCTCCAAATTTCTTAGCACATGGTAGTGAGCATTCAGTGTCGCATCCACTTGTTGAAACATCTCAACTGGTATTCTTTCGACTATTGGATAATTGTTTATGCCAGTGCCTTCAGGGATGCCTGGGATTTTTGCCTTCAATACTGTTGGCCCTGGGGCATATGCTAGTATCTTGAAATAATTGACCTCTGATCCACTCCTTTTGGCATAGTGAGTCTGGGACTCAAATACAATCAAGATTATAAGGAGGGAGCGGGATCGGGCCATGTTCTGTTCTGTTGTACAGAAGGTCACGATGAGGCTACCATCGTGAGAAGTAGCCACAAGAGTGGCTGTGTGTGTTCCCTCCGCCCCGCCCCCCATGCTTCCTATTCAGTCTAATACCTTGCCCTTAGTATACTTCAATACTGTGAGTGTTTTCTTCAGTTCTTTCAGCTTGAGAATGACCGAGCATATTCTTCCCTTCTGGCTTTCATATTTCATTATAATGCTCTACTTTGTCCTCCCAAGGCACCCTTAGAAACCCTCTGCTCAGTTGGTTCACCCCATTATTTCTTAGATTTGCTTTCGCCACTCTATGCGCAAGAGCAAGTTGAACAGTCTCTTCCAGCATCCATTTCGACCTCCTCGTCCTTTCCTGTCTTTGGAACCACATTTTGCTTTCTCCCTTGATGTCATTCCCTAACTCATCGGTCTTCGGTCATCCACGTCAAACCGACAGACAAGTAGTGGCAGGCTTTAGTACCATATGCATAATTCACTTAATCGCTCTACCAACATTGTAACCAGGCAAAGGATATTTATCACCCTAAACATTTTAGGGAATAGAGTTAAATTTTCAGGATTCGCAGCGCTCAAAGGTTATGGTTCCAGGCCTTGTAATCTGATATGGTAAATTAGCCCATTCCACACGGGTGTGTTTCGTGTATCTTCACCCTTTAGATGTGCCCACGAGGGGCAGAGAATAGACACTCCTCGCCTTGGCTCCCCCTGTACCCCCAGCGCGCTCTGCACATCCTGGCCTTCAACTCGGTCTGCTCTACTGGTCTAAGGTTAAGACCATCTTTATCCCAAAGCACAGTTGGACCCAAGTTGGCAGCAAGGCTGAGTTCACCATTCCCTACCCATTCTAACTTTTCCTCACTTCTCAATGTAACATCCATTCTTCGTTTCTCAACAAATCATTAAAATATTCACCCCGGCCAGGCCAAAGGGTTTTCTAGCCACCAACTATGGCTAGAAGGGTCATCCAGTTATGCACATTCCTCCATCCTTTTGTCCAGCTGACAGGAACGTTGGATACACTGAATTACTCAACTTTGTCCAATCTCTTCGCGGAAATCGAGAATCACATTGGCTCATTCCCCAAACCCAGCGCAGGAGAATAAAGAAAACAAACAAAGACCAAATATGCAGGAATGATCAAAGAAAACAATTACATATATTTGACTCTATGGGCTCATTCTTATGGTGAACTTAAGCTGATGCCTGTGGACCCGCATTTCTGCCTCCTCCCTGCCCCCCACTGTTGAGTCACCCATTCTAAGCTAGGAAGGATATTAGAGTCATTAACTCTGGCTCCCTCTAATGAGGAGATTAAAGGGGGATGGGTGGATAAGAGGAAAGAACAGCTTATCTACGCATATGCGCTCTCAGATTTTTAACAAGGATTATTATTCGTGAATTTTAAAAACATGGAATTAAACGATGCCGTCTTTTCTCCTGAACATTAATGTATTTAAGCATATGGTTAGATTATATATATATATATATTCTTTGGCTATATATTTTTTTTTCCTTTGGCTATATTTTAAATTTACTGGCTTGAAGTTCGTTTAGTTGACAGATTTATTGGGTCGTTAAATGCCACCAGCGACTTCTAAAGTTCAATTCACAACAGGAGTTCCTTTCCTATACTTTGATTTTCAAAAAATTTTAGAAGCTCGATTCCTCTGAGGAAAAAGGTCTTAAGCAGCCAATATGAATCCAAGTCAGATCAGTTCAACAAGCAGCACTGGCTTCCAGCTGATGCATCACATTTTTCAATTAAGAATGCTTTCATGACGAAAAGCCATGCACTCGAGACGGATGAATCAGACGGCGTGAATTATGTATCCATAAAGCTGTTACCCCAAAGAGAATGATGTGCATACACTTGGATTTGTCCCTCAAAATAAGCTTTTACACAAATTATGTTTCCCCCAGATTTAAGCTTCAGTCTAGGTCATCTCATGACATATCCCCCACTAATCGGGTCTCAAGAGCTCTGCTGGCCTACAGAGACCCCATACGTTTCCTAGGCTGTGGTGTCATTGGGCCTGCAGTTCGAAACCACCAGCTGCTCCACAGGAGAAAGATGGGGCTCGCTACCCCTACAGACAGTTACAGTCCTGGAAACTCAGGGGCAGTTCCACCCTGTCCCCTAGGGTCACTATTGACTCGATGGCAGTGAATTTGTTGTTGCTGCTGTTGTTTTAATCTCAACAGATACTGGGAGCCTCTGGGGTGTAGTGGTTACTAGCTGGCCTACTAACTGCATGGTCAGCAGTTTGAAATCACCAGCTCCTCCGCGGGAGAAAAGTGAGGCTTCCTACATCTGTAAAGACTTACAGTCTCGGAAACCCACAAGGCAGTCCACCCCTGACCTACAGGGTCTCTGAGTCGGAATCCACTTGACAGCATTGAGACTGGTGTTTGAGTTCTAGGTCATCTCTGCAAACAGAGAGACTCTTGAACCCAAATCCCTCGGGTTTGCCCAACACAGTACATCCGAGACTACATAGTCTGAAATGAAATTTTAATATGTTTTACTGGCACAAGGAGCGCCACTGATATGTCACCTTAAAAGGCTCTCTTAGTATGTTTATGGCCTGCAGCTACGCTAGTGACCTGTCTGAAAGACGCAGCATTTTAGGGCGGACCCTGTCCATTTGTCCTTGCCTCTCTCGCAGGCACTGGTCTGTTGCTGCTCCAGACTTCCATCTTCAGCACACGGGCCCTGAGAAGCATCCTCCAAGCTGACGCTCTGCAGGGGTAAAGCCTCCCAGGAGCGTGCATGATGGCCTCTGCGGTGAGAGGGGTGCAGGAAAGAGGGGGCGGGTAGCATTAGTTATGCAGCTGTGTGGTGAACAGCTTTGCACAGATTTTTGAATGTGATTCTAATACCCGAAAGTCTCCAGTGCAGAAACTCCTGTAAAGAGTTACAGTCTTGGAAACCCACAGGGTCAGTTCTGCCCTCTCCGTACAGGGATGCTATGAGTCAGAATCCATTGGATGGCAGTGAGGTTTTGGTATCCAATTACTCATACTCTTACAGAGAAAGTTTAAGGTTAGAAGAAGAAAAGACTGGAAAAATCAAATACATACCCCCTCCCCCCCGCTTCCCCACTGCCATATATAACAAAGGAAGCAGCTGATCGATCGGAACCACTGATCTTTTGCCAAGCCGTCCAATGCTTATCCTGACAGCGCTCCCACTGTGGAAATGAGGAAAACTTGTGGAGGCTGGACCAGAATTACTGGGGCCTCCTGATGGGCTGGATATCATTAAATAAAGGGAAGAGCATTGCTGCTGTTAACAGAAAGGTTAGCAGTTCAAATTCACTCAGCAACTCAGAGAGAGAGAGAAAGACAGAGAGAGAGAGAGAGAGAGAGAGACAGACCTGGTGCATCTGCTCCCACTAAGTCTTCAAGCCAAACTCACCACCATCGTGGTGATGCTGACACACAGCGACCCTGGAGGACAGAATGGCACTGCCTCTGTGGGTTTCCAAGACTAACTCTTTACAGAAAAGACAGCCTCATCTTTCTCGTGTGGATTGGCTAGTGGTTTTGAACTGCTGACTTTCCTGTAATAGCCCTACCCAAAAGCCACCATGTCACCAGGTGTTCAGGAAGGGAGAAGTAGGCTGGATGGTGGGCTGGGAGACCAGGAACCACAGTAAATGACCGGGATGCAAATAAAGGAAGAAGATTGAGGATATTGATTCTTGTTTCGGCAGTGTGGCCTGCAGCCAAGCCCACAGAGCTTTAAGACCCGGCATCCGCTACCTCCTCCAGGACAGGACGGGGATGGGGAGGGTGGGGACAGGTTTGAAAGGAGTAGCTGGTCAATACAGATGAATCATTTATCACTGACCCCACAGTGGATACAGCAATATTCCTAAAATACCTAGAAAGGCAGCTTGCACGAGGTTTTAGAAGCTGCCTTGTGTCCCAGAAGTTAAAAATACCAGACAGCGTCAAAGCCCATGCCCACACCCCACCGTTGCGGCCTCACACCCTCCCGCCCCAGCCAGAGAGAGGAGCACAAACTTCACCTAGCAGTTTCACTATCTTGGCTCATTTGTAAAATGCAAATCAGATCGTTTACTGCTCAGAAGACATATGAATTGTCGATTTTACAGGGAAGGGCTTGTGCAATGCTCCCGACACCCCTGGGGACAGCTTTAAACACACTAAACATTACTCCCTGGATTGGCATTCACTGACACAAGGGATGAATTTTATTTTACTTTTGGTCTGTAGGCACGGGGCAGGTCCCTGAGTAATGCAGATTTTTAACATGTTAAGCTGCCAACAGAAAGCTGGAAGTTCAAACCTACCCAGAGGCACCTTGAAAGAAAGGCCTGGCAGTCTACTTCCAAAAATCCAGCCACGGAGACGGAATGCACCGCAGCTGGTCTCTGTGCACCTGGCACAACAGAGGAGGAAGAGGAGGAAACCAGAGTGGTCGGAGTCCTGGTGGCATACTGATTATGATTTGAACTGCTAACCGTGAGGTCGGCAGTCTGAAACCACCGTCTGCTCCGAGTAAGAAAGAGAGGCTTTCTGCTCCCATAAATGGTAACAGTTTTGGAAACCCACAGGGGCAGTTCTACCCTGTCTTATATGTTTGATACTGAGACAGAATTGACTCCTTAGTAATGAGTTTGTTGTTTTTTGGTTGATTGAAGGTGTGGCTCACTACCTCCAGGAGCTGCCTCCTTTACCACGGGGCCAGAAGAACTGGATGGCGATGGGTACCACTGGCATTCTGATCAATGACTGCAAAGAATCCTCATCAGAAGGGGGGAAAATGCAGATGACACCCTGAAAGATGACAGAGGAGCCTTGGGGTGGGGGCTGCGAGCGTCTATGAACGAGGACAGGCTAAGCCAGAGAAGGAGCGAGCAGGTGACTGAAAACTCGAAGAAGGCGATCTCAATGCAGAAACCGCTGAACCGGCGCCCGTCTTCCGGTGCGCATTCTCAACAGTGACAAAAATAAGCAAGACTGAAGAGAAAACGATGTCTTGACCGTCTGCTCGTGAAAAGCACTATCTACATGGGGTCAAAGCAGCAACAGCAGTACCTGCAAGTCCAGACAGGACAATCAGGAGGAGGGACAGCTTGCAGGGGGAGGGCGGGAATGGCTGCAGGAATGGAAGATGACTAGAATCGGGTCACTGCGTCCCAGGTGGAGAAACCCGCGAACTGGCCGACGCTTTATTGCGTAGCTTCTGGAAGAGAGGGCCGCTAACAGTCAGAATTGACTGGGCCGCAATGGGGTTTGCTTTTGGTTTTGGTGGGGGCGGGGGCATAGGGGAGGGATGTGTTCCTGCCGCTTAGGATTTCAACAACAGTAACAGAGAGGCACAGAGGAAAGACTCTCACTTCTACTTGGACCACACACTGGGCACCGTTAATTGCATCAACGGACGGGCGTGGCGCCTGGCCTTAAAGAAAGAGCGACGGGTATACACATCTACTAGTTCTTGTCGCGGACAAAAGCATACAGGAGCTCGCAGGGTTAAGCCACAGGCAGCTCTCAGAGCTGGTCATCCCTCATCTGTCACTCCGGCAAGCTCGTGCCTGAATGGGAGACTAAGCTCCACGATCCATCAAAGGGAGGGGCAATAATTACATGTACCAATCTCAGTTTTAAATCTGTATGCTAATTTGTAAAATAAGCACAGTATTACAAAGTATTTACTAAGAACCATTTTTTTTGTGTGTGTGTTTTGCAAAGAAAAACATTCCCTAAAGTTTTGCTAGCGAGCCCAGAATAGTTATTTCTTTTTCTAGTAACAAAATGAGGAGACATTCAGCAATCAGACTCAAGGAAGAAAATAAATCTGCGTCCATCTCAACCTCGTCTCCGGAGCTGACACAAGCCAGCTGGTCAGCTCACAGAACAGGAATCAGAAGCTTTGGGGATTTTTTTTTTTTCTCTTCTCCATGACCATAAAAAGCAAAGAGCTCTTCTTTGCCACAGGAAGAATTTGCAACTCCATTCAAGAAGGCCGGGTTTGACCTTCCCCTGATCCTCGTTCAAGTTCACGTTCAGTTACAATGTCTCCACTCTTCACTGCCGGGTTTGAGGAGCCCAGCAATGCACAGCATCCAACGCCACAGAGGTCGATTGTCTTTGGTCTCCGTGACGGGGAAGTCAGAGGTCTCATGTGGCTGGGGCTGGGACAGTTTCTTCTAACGGCAGCCACGGGTCATAGCAGAACGCCTAGCTCCTCACAGTCTCGTTGCCGGAGTTTACACAATAGTATAAAATCAACTGCTGTCATCGCCCGTACCCTCAGCGGGGTTTGGCTCCAGAACCCCCGTGAGTGCCTGAGGCTGTGCATAATACTGAACCCTCTGTGCGCTGTGTTATTTTAATTTTTTTCTGTATGTACACAATACAGGTCCCCAGGGGTCACAAGCACGGGGCACTAACCACTCAGCAGGGCCCCATACACCCACTTGCTGAGGTGCGCTCCTAGAGGGAGCAAGATTTCATCATTCAGAGAGGCAATCCTGGAAAGCCACGCCATAGGTAAGGGCGGACTACATATATCTAACTCTCTTGCACATTGGGTGTGTCTGACCCAAGTCATGGTATTTTCAGTCACTTCCTATGCATGTGACAGGAAGACCAGGGAGGAATTGGTTCCTTTGAATGGTGGTGCTGAGAAAGAATATTCAAAGCACCACGGGCTGCCAAAAGGGCAGATCAATCTGCCTTGGGAGAAACATGGTCAGCATGCTCCTTAGAGGCGAGGATGGCGAGACTTTGTCTCATGTACTTTGGACGTGTCGTCAGGAGAGACCAGTCTCTGGAGAAGAGCATCATGCTTGGTAGAGTAGAGGGGCAGCGAAAAACAGGAAGGCTTTGAACCAGGTGGATCGACACCGTGGCTGCACCAGGGGCTCGGGCAGAGGAGCAATTGTGAAGAAGGTGCATGACCAGGTGGCATTTCGTTCTGTTGTGCACAGGGTTGGAACCGATTTGGTGGCACCTAACACCACCACCAACGTTCTGCACGCTGAGGATGCACGCCTGGCAGTCCTCCATGGTCAAGGTGACCGTGAAAGACATGCTGGCTGTGAGTCAGTGGAGATGTGTGTCAGCTCGGCCGGGTCCCACTCCCCTGGTTTGGCAGTGAGTCATGGTGCCATTTGGCAGGCGTGTCATGATGTAATCATCCTCCAGATTGGGACCTGATGCGATCATCCTCATGTTCACAGATCACTTGACCTGTTGGGGGGAGTCTAACTAAGGCCTTAAGGATAGGCCATTAGGGCATGGTGGGTGGCTCAGACCTTAGGCTGCTAAGCACCTGCTAAGCATCAGGTCAACAGGTCAAATCTGCCAGGCCCTCCGAAGGAGTAAAATGAGATGAGGAGTTCTGCTCCCGGAGAGATTAACAGTCTTAGAAACCCAGATGGGGCAGTTCCTCTGTCCACAGGGCGTGGCTAGGAGTTTGAATTCAACAGCATTGAGTTTGGTTTGGAGCAACCACATCCATGAAGTGAGAGGGAGTGTGTGTCCTTAGATTCACCAGACTGCCGTCGGGGATGACTACGACGAAGTTTTTTTTAGAGACAGAGCTGTGTCTCCAAAAACATGTGAATCAACGCATCAACCCTTCACCTGTATGCCTGTGATTCTAATCCCATCTGGGACCGAACTGCCCTTGCTATGCTAATGAGATGAGCCGAGTGTGGGTGTCTCAAGCCAATCTTTTACAAAACACACAAGTAGATGAAGGAATTACTCGGGCTCCATAGGAGCCCTTGGGGTTCCACTACTGGCTGCTGGAGGTGAAGTTCGGCAGTTCCAAACCATCAGCCACTCCTTGTCTGTAAAGAGTTACAGTCTCAGAAACCCGCACGGGCATTTCTACCCTGACCTAGAGGCTGGCTGTGACTTGTAGTGGGTTGGGGTTTGTTCTAGTTGCTGCCAAGTGCAGACTCCACGCACAGCCGTAGGAAACACCACGCAGGCGGCACCTGCCTGCTCTGTTTGAGGGCATTCTTGTGTCAGTCCATTGCTCTGAGAGTCTTCCTCTCTTTGCTGACCCTTTACCAGGCAGGATAGTCTTCTCCCCAGGGACTTGTCCCTCCTGACAACTTGTCCAAATTATGTGAGATAAGTTTTTCCATCCTCCCTTCTAAGGGGAGTCACCCTGGTCCCACCCCACACCCCCTCCTCTCCCCCCGCCAAAGCCAAACTCACTGCCATCAAGTCCAAGAGATGTCAAGATACAGGTCGATCTCCCAGGAACTAAGAAGGAGTTGTGTAAGAGACCCAGACTTTCTGGGGAGCTGACAGGAAGCCCGTCCCCCAGCCAGTACCCCAAATTCATACTTTTGGCCTCCATTGGGGAAAGAGACTTCCATTTGTTAAAGTCATTCACTTATGACATGTCAGCCTGAAAGACACATGGCTTGGATCACTTGAACAATTCAATTCATGCGAAACGGGCTCAAGCCAAAATATACAGTCTTTGTTGAGGCCTCAACTTTCTGCTTCTTTCTCTTCCACCCATCCCTAAATATCAGCAAGTCTCAAAGTAACTTTCAAAGAATAAATACACAAAGTAGTTCACCTCGGGATAATGAGGCATTTTCCTAGAGGGTCCCCATTTTAAAACTGACATATGTCCTGCATTTCCCGTTTTAATCGAAAAGCAAAAACCTTCTCTGTCTTTGGTTACTTTTGTTTAAAAAGAGGCTCAACATAAACAGCTGTCATTTTCATACGAATGAAATGAAAACTCAACCCTCGTCCCCCACCCCACAAAGAACACTTTTCTGAGGTTTTCGAGACTCTATATCTTCCCAAGACCAGAAAGCCTCATCTTTCGCCTGCGGGGCAGGAGGTAGAATTGAACTGCTGATGTGTGGTTAGCAGTTCAATGCAAAACCCATACGCCACCAGGAGTCCTTGAGGAATTTCTAAGCAAAAACAAACCAATCTCCCTGCCATTGAGCCAATGCCACCTCCTAGTGGCCCCAAAGAACAGGGTAGAAGTGCCCCCATGCGTTTCTGACACTGTGATTCTTTGCGTGATGAGAAGGCCCATCTTTCTCCCGAGGAGCTGCTGGTAGTTTTGAACTGCTGACCTTGCACTCAGCAGCCCCAACGCGTAACCACTATGCCACGCCACGCCACCAGAGCTCGCGGAGGCATTTCTGCATTTCATGGAGCACTTGCCACATGTGTGACTGGTGCGGTCAGGCACCTAATTTTTTCCCTCCAGTGTGGCGGGTGAGACGCATGTGGTCAGTCTGCTACAAGCTGTCCTGTCCAGTCCTCTGAGAGGGTGAGAAGTTGTCGGCACCATCAAGTTTGATGAGGACTGAAGCATCCTGGGTAAGAAAGAGGCTGGGTTCCGGGCTCACAGGGCCCACTGGAGACAGGCTTGAGAAATTTACACCATGACCTACTTCCCTGAATCCTTACGCAAAGCATTCTTTGCATTCCTCCCGGTCATGGAGAGATTATTATCAGGCACAGTCCCAGAAGTGACTGGAAGCCTCTCTGGTCACTGTTACAGACGTAGATAAAACTGTGGGTCTTCTTCGATCGCCACTGAAGCTCCACGGAGGGCCCCAAACAGTTGAACACTCCACAGAGCTTGGCGCACGTTTGGTGGAATCCGGTGTGACACCGAGTCAGTAAGTCACTGCCAAAAATTAACTAATTAGAAATAAATTCACTGTCTGTGGGCTTTTAAACTAGGCCAAAGAGTTTGTTTTATGATGTGTCTATTTTACCATAACAGAAAGGAGACCAACCAGGTTTCTGCCCCCCGATAGTCAAATCTTTGGGTTGTTGTTTAAATTCCATAAACTAGCTTTTGTCGGTGTTGGGGAAGAGGATTGAGTCAACTTCAGCAGTGACGTGTCCCCACTGCTTTTCAAAGCTGGATTTCATGTGAAACAGAGCGGAACAAGGACAAGACCGTCCATTGTCGCCTTGAGACCGGCAACACAGGAGCCAGGAACTCGCGTCTAAGTAATGGCTCATCGTAATTTCTGAATTCATTAAGAACAATTCATAGTAGAAAGACTGGCTAATTCTGAAATATCTCCCTTGGGTTATAAGCTATCCCTTCCCCAGTCTACTCCCAGTTTGTGGCACGGCAGTTCTAAACTGGGAGCAGAAAATAAATAAGTAAGCTGGAAGTAGACAGACCACATGGAAGGCTGCACTGTGTCCACCGTTCAGTATTGCTTCAGTATTGAATATGGGTGTTTTACAAATCCATCCCAAGGAAGGAGAATTTCAAACAAAATCTTCTAAAAAGGGATTCTACGAGCAGTTTGAAAAACTAGTGAAAAAGGATAAGATCTACAAGAACTGAAAAATGAACTCCCCCCCAAAAGAAGATGCAGTTAGCTGCTGTGGAGCCCGCTCAACTCTTGACAACTGTATGCGTAGCAGGACCAAAGGCTGTCCGTCCGGTCTTGCACCAGCTTCAAGGTCATTGTGAGTTACAACGACTGCATAGATCCGATCTCACTCAGGGTTCTCGGGGATAAAAGGACCAGGAAATATATATTTGTGCACCATAGAGAGTGGGAAAAGCCACGGGCAAGCATGGTCAATGAAGGTCACAGCCGAGAAAACCCTAGGGAACAGATCCACTCAACTGAAGGGCACCACCATCCCAGTGAGATAAGGGAAAGCTGACCTGCTGGGGCAGGCAGAAACCGGATGTGATGGCTTGGTCCTCTGAGAAACCATAGGCTCAGACAGAGTGAAAAACAGCAAGCCAGGAATCTGCCTCCCAATTCCAGAGGGGAAGATGGGGAAGCCGGCAAAGAAGCAGCGTCTCTGTAGGCGGTCTAGATAAGCCTTTCCCAAGCCTCCTGCCTTCTTGTCTTTTAGGTGGGCCTGGTGAGTGGGTTGGTATGATAATTCCTTTGAAGCAGTGATGGGGTACCTATTTAATCTAGGGGCATCTGTTTTATCTAGTTGTCTCTTGTAACATTCTGGCTTGGCTCCATCGGCCCTGTCTTCTCTTATCATAAGATAATTGACTCTCCACACGACCTCCGGGGCTGCCACGCCTCAAGCCTGGGCTCTGGGCTCCGGCACAGACGCTGCATCAGCCACCAACTCCGAGGACCTTATGCACAACGACAGGCTGCCAAGCCTGCCCATCACTGGGATCCACCATGGATCAGACCCTCGCGATCTTACATCGGCAGATTTCCAGAACTACATGCCCAGTTCTTTCATCCTAGTTTGTCCAGCGCCCCTGGGACCAGCTCAGCATCCTGGCAACACGCTCAAGTGTCCATGGTGGACAGCAGGGTGGTGACTGTGCATGCATGAGCTGCACTGAGGGTGAATTCGACGGCAGAACCGCCATTGCCTGCCATAGACGACTATCAGAGACCCAACTGCCCTTGACTGTTACCAACGGTGTCCACTGCAAACCACTTTATTTAAAGGTCTCCAGTTGCCTGTATCAAATGGCACTCTCCCATCTAAATACCCCCCCACCCACAAATAGTTGGTTAAAAAGCAACAGTTAACTGAAACCCACATCAAGCTACCCATGTTCTTGTCTGTCAGAGAAACTGAGGTACAGTACTCTCGACTCCCAATCTGGAAGCTGTGTTATTTTTGACTGCCCCACACATGCGCCTCTGCAAATACTCATGACACCACCACACTGTGAAAACACTTGCCAAACCACCCTCTCCTGTCCGGCCTTATATGTCAACACACAATATTTTTTAAATAATTTTTTTAACTCTCTGGAGAAATACTTAGGCACTCAAGAGTGAAAGTTGCACAGCGAATCAGGAAGATGGAAGAAGAATCAACGCACTTGAACGTGGTGCTGGCGAAGACTAGTCCAAGTACTGTGGACTGCCAAAAGAACTAACAGATCTGTCTTGGAAGAGGTGCCGTTGGGATGCTTCTTAGAGGGAAGAGGGGCCGATGGGAAGGAAGGACGGGATGCGGGGAGAGAACCACATTCATGGAAGGTTTCACACGTAGGACACTGTTACTGATTTCATTTCTTGGGACAGGCTAGGTACAAATACGCACAGTGTACTTCTTTTAAAAAAACAACAACAAAACCCTCCAGATTCCTTATCCTTGAAACCTAAATATTGGTCTGAGTGGCTAAAAAAATGATGGGGGGTGGGGTGAGGGTGGGGTTAGTAAAACCGCAAAGGACTTGGAGTCTTCAGTGACAAACAAGTTCATTTCAACCAAACAACAACAGCTACAAAGGAAGTGAGGATGGGGAGATTTTGTCCTATGTTCTTTGGGCAGGTAATCAATCAGGAGAGACCAGTCCCTGGAAAAGGACCTCATGGCTTGGTAAATGGAGGGGCAGCGAAAAGCGGAGGACCCTCCAGGAGATACGACTCGGCGCAATGGCTGCACAGGTGGGCTCCCACGGAAGGACAAGAGAGAGGACGGCGCAGGAGGATCGCTGAGTCAGAACCTGACCTGCAGCACCCAGAAACAGGTGAGCAGCAGGTAAGGACAGCCAGGTTGCTTCTAAGAGGCAAGGGGGGGTGAGACTTCATCTTACAGACCGCGGACACGGTTACAGGGGAGACTAGTCCCTGCGGAAGGATGTGTTTGGTAAAGTAGAGGGGCAGGGGAAAAAGAGGAGGGTAGGGTCTTCACGGAGACACCCCGGTTACAACCCTGGGCTCAAGAATAGGAGCCACTGTGGTGGTGGCATGAGACTGGGCACGGTTTCATTCTGTTGTACACAGGATCGCTGTGGGTTGGAACCGACCAGATGGCACCTAGTAACAGCGTCCGAATCTTCTCCTGATCTTCCATCACCGGGGAAGACGGTCAGATTTCTTCGTGGATTTTCACACCATCCAGTTGTTATAAAACCGAGTTCTCGGCCATTCTCTGTGCTCAGCACAAGGAAGGTTTGTCATTGTTTTAAGAGGCAACCAGGTGGAAATAAAATGTGACCCCTGCCCAGCAGTTCCTTCTTGCTAAGTAGAGAGAATGGCATTTCATTCATCACACATCTAAGTAGCTGCTGATTGGCACAGATTATTTCCCAAAAAACCCTCCAACTCTCCAGGATCAAGAATGGAATTGCGTGGGGAAGTTTCCTTTACCATCTCCCTAGATGGCTGGAAGGAATCTGCCACTCCGGGACCACAATTTGATGACTTTTTTCCTCCAGCCAGCAACCCCCTGGTGACACAAATGGGGAGACTTGGTGGTTAACAGGGGTTCCAAGGGAGAAAGGCCTGGTGATCTGCTGGTGTGAAGTTTTACGGCCTCAGAAACCTGAGAGGTGGCTCTACTTGGCCACACAAGGCCGTGGCGAGTTGACTCAACCGCACCCAACAAACGCAAAACAAACCTCAGCGGCCATCAGGTCAGTTCTGACTGCAGGCGACCTTGCGGGTTTCTGAGGCTGCAACTCTAGATGAACTAACTCATAAAGAGCAGTTGGGGGGTTCAAAGCGCTGATCAACTCATCGCCTACCTCACCCTCAGAATCCCCCAGGCACTCAGCAAGATCCGTGCAAACACACTGCCATCAAGTTGATTCCAACTCAGCCATCCTGTGGGGCAGAATTACTGCAGCGGGTTTCTGAGACCATCTATCTTTATGGGGCAGAAAGCCTCCTCTTGCTCCCTCTGGGCAACTGGTGGGTGTTGAGCCCTTGATCCTGCGGTTAGTGGTCCCATGCTTAACCCAGAGTACCACTAGGGCTCCTGAGCAAGATGGTTAGAGGGAAATAGCGATGCTTCTAACATCATCTCAAACGACCCCTCCCAGGCCTGGGTGTCTCAGTGCCCGTGCCTGGACCACCTCTCCCTGGCCTCCTCACCATCTCCTACTGTTCCCCGCCAGTCAGTTCCCTCCCCTTCAGGTGGGCCTCCCGGGTTGAGCACCGCTAGACTACTGAAGCTCTGATCAGATCCAGGAATCATCTGGGATTCCAGTGCAAGCACTCTAGGACCAGGGCCCTAGGGCGTCTTTTAAGAGCTTCCTAGGTCCTAACTCAGAGGAGCCAGGGTGGCATAGTGGTTATGAGTTAGGCTGCTAATGGCAAGGACAGCCGTTTGAGACCACCAGCCTGCACCACGCAAGAAAGATGGGCCTTTCTGCTCCCATCAGGAGTTATAGTCTCAGAAACCCTCAAGGGCACTTCTACCTGGTCCTACAGGGCCACCGTGAGTGGACAGGAACCCCACGGCGCTGAGTTAGTTTTTTCGGAGGTCCTACTTCGGTTGCACAACCAGGCTTGGGAGCCAGGGGACATTTCATTTCCAGGCTCTTCCAATTAGCCGTGTTTGCAACCAACTCTGGAATAGCCAACCAGTCAAAGGGCAGGAGCTTCTCCCCCTCCCCACTTCTTAAAGGTGGCGCATCTTAATGACAAGGGGCCTTGGTGGTGTAGTGGTGAGTTAGGCTGCTAATGGTAGGGTCAGCAGTTCAAAACCACCAGCTGTACTGCCGGCGAAAGGGAGGCTTCCTGAAGACTTACAGTCTTACACAACATTCCTCTTATTCTTTAATGCTTCCACCCTCCCCTCCACCATCATGACTCCAGTTCTACCTTACAAACCTGGCTAGAGCGGAGCATGTGCACTGGTTCAGATAAGAGCTCTTGACATACTGAATCCAGGACAGATACCCCCACCCCCACCAGGAACATTAACGGAAGTAGTGATACCACGAAGGCCGGGGGAAGGGGAGGGGTGAAGGGGAGAAAGGGGGACCATTCGCAAGGATCATCATATATCAACCCCCACCCGAGGGGGCAAATAAGAGAAACTCGGGTGAAGGGAGACAGTGTCTGTAATGATAAGTGTTAGATTATGAAAGCAGTAATAATTTATCATTTATCAAGGGCTCATGAGGGTGTGGGGGAGTTGGGAGGGAAAAAAAGAGTAGCTGACACCAAGGCTCAAGCAGAAAGAGAATGTTTTGAAAAGGATTATGGCAACATGTACACATACAAATGTGCTTGACACAATTGATGTATAGATTATTATAAAAGCTGTAA
Source organism: Tenrec ecaudatus (assembly GCF_050624435.1). Taxonomy (NCBI): domain Eukaryota; kingdom Metazoa; phylum Chordata; class Mammalia; order Afrosoricida; family Tenrecidae; genus Tenrec; species Tenrec ecaudatus. Next base: position 16,809,592 of record NC_134536.1, read on the forward strand.
GAGCCCCAAAAAAAACAAACACAAAAAAAGATTTCCAGTCTCAGAAATCCACAGGGACATTTCTACTTTGCTCTATAGCAGTGGTTCTCAACTTCCTCATGCCGCGACCCTTTCATACAGTTCCTCATGTTGTGGTGACCCCTCAACCCATAACGTTATTTTCATTGCTACTTCATCACTGTAATTTAGCTACTGTTATGAATCAGGTGACCCCTGTGAAAGGGTCAGTTGACACCCCCCCAAGGGGGTCGCGACCCACAGGCTGAGAACCGCTGTTCTATAGGGTCGCTGTGAATCAGAAATTGACTTGATGGCAGTGAGCATGCTTGGTTTTCGGTTTCCTCTCATTGGCGAGCCAAGCAGACTATCGGTGTTTTGCTGAAACTGGGAGGGCGCCTGGCAGAAGGGAGCAGGGCAGCAGTAGGGCTCCCCCTTGGTTTACAATATCCCCAAGAGAAACAGCAGGGAGGAAACAAAAAGTCTTTAAACTTGAAAGACTACTACTCGGAGAAGCCTAACAGGGAAAGACCCGTAGTTTCCAGGGCTTTGAACATGTACTGTTTGCTGTGTTTTTGTTTTTCTGGGAAAGAGCATTTATTCCAGAAGGCAGGGCCAGGCTGTCTTGTGAAGTGGAGGGGCAGGAGGGAAGTGGGGTGCTTCTGTCTTCTACATTCCCTGGGGACGATTTCTGCAGCCCCCCCATCCTGGAGCCCAGCACTCGCCCAATCAGAAGAACGAGTGATTGCTGGCAACTAGAAGCGTTTAGATGATCCCCAGAGGCGAAATCCAAACACTGGTGGCTGGAGAAGTAGGTCATGGTCCAGACAAACAAGGGGAAGGCCGCGGCAGTCAAAACTCAGAGCACAGCAGATCAGGGCTCCTCGGCCCGTGTTAAAACCTTTCCAGCTTGCTTCTTTCCTCGCCTTGTAGAATAAGTGGGTGCGGAAGTATTTTTTTTAATCGTGTTACTGGGGGCTCATACAACTCATCCCAATCCATCCATCCATCCATCCATCCATCCATCCATCCATCCATCCATCCATCCACCCATCCATTGTGTCAAGCACATTTGTACGTTTGCTGCCATCATCATTATCAAAACATTTTCCTTCAAGTCTTTTTTTTTCAAAATATATATATATATTTTTTTAATTTTAACAATTTATTGGGGCTCATACAATTCTTTTCACAGTTCATATATATACATACATCAATTGTATAAAGCACATCTGTACAGTCTTTGCCCTAATCATTTTTTTCTCTTTTCTTCTTTTACATTTTATTAGGGACTCATACAACTCTTACCACAATCCATACATATACATACATCAATTGTATAAAGCACATCCATACATTCCCTGCCCCAATCATTCTCAAGGCATTTGCTCTCCACTTCCTTCAAGTCTTTTTTAAAGTCATGAATAGCTTCTCATGGTAGAAAGATGGGGCTTTCTACGTGGGTAAAGAGTGAACCCACGGGGGCAGTTCCACCCTGTCCCACAGGGTCGCTCTGCATCGACTGCATCGACTCGCCGTTGGGAGATGAGTGCTAAGAGCCTTTCATGCTCTGAAAGCGAGTCTGCAGCACGATCAGGCGGCTCCTGGAAGGAAAAAGCTGGCCAGCACCCACCCCCCACCCCCACCCAAGGCGCTCAGCCTCTTCGTTTAAACCACGCCAAGGAAATCGAGGGGTCACCCTCACCAAGCACGCGTGGCAAACATGAGAAAAACCAATGGCCCCCAAGGCCAGGGCTGGGAGACTAGGATCTGTCTGCAAGGGGGAGATCTTTGGAAAGTCAATGTAGCAAGTACGATGGAACCGGAAGCGCCTATAAATCATCGGATCCAGCAACTGCCCTTCCAGGCCTGAGCCTCAGAGCCACACCTGCACACGGCAGAAATACCAGGACTAGGAAGCGCCCTGCTCCAGTTCCTGACAGCAAAAGGGCGACGCATTTAAATGCAAGCCCCGGGGAATGGTTTGGTCAGTTAGAGTACTCCCGGGAGACCAAAGTCATTGCCGTCCAGTGTACCTGACCCTCATCGTCCCTACAGAACACAGAACCACTGGCCCTTTGGGTGTCCAGGGCTGGTGTTCATGAAAGCAGATGGGCTTATCGTCCCCCCAGCCCCCCTCCCACGGCAGCCCTCACAATTGTTCTTATGTTTGGACTCTGGTTGCAGCCACTGGGTCAATCCTTGTCACAGTATTCTGAAGGACAAACTCACTGCCATCCAGCGGATTCTGACTCGCGGCAACCCCACAGGACCGGGCAGAATGTAACTCTTCATGGGAGCAGGAAGCCTCATCTTTCTCCCACGGAGCAGCTGGTGGTTCCGAACTGCTCACCTTGGGTTAGCAGTCCAACAGGTAACCCATCACACCACCAGGGCCCTTGTTATACAGTACTACCTACCACCCGCTGGAAGGAAATACACTTATTAGCAAGAACGGAGACAGGTGTTTACACGCTGTTGTGGAAAGAGATCCCAAACCTGAAGCTGCAGCGTGCGTGTGTCAGAAAGAACGGGGCGGCTGTTCTTGTGGACTTGAACAGGAGGAGCGTGTGTGAGAGAACACGCCAGACGCCTCCAGCTCTGGTTTAAAACACGGTCGACAGTGAGGGCTGTGGTGTCAGAGAGGAGACATTTACTTTTTTCTCTGGTTCTGTCCTTTTAGGCTATCAGTAATATTTTTTAAATGACAAAAGTGTTCACAATGAAATATGCAACCTTCCTCTAGTTCCTGAATGCTTCCTACCCACCCACCCACCCACCACCACCACTATCATGGTCCCAGTTCTGCCTTACAAATCTGGCTGGACCAGGGGATGTACACTGGTACAGATGGGAGCTGGAGGCACATGGAGTCCAGGGCGGATGATCCCTTCAGGACCAGTGGTGGAGGTGGAGATGCGGGGAGGGTGGAGAAAGGGTGGGGTGGAGAAGGGAAGCCAATTACAAGGATCCGCATGTGGCCTCCTCCCTGGGGGACAGACAGTAGGGAGGTGGGTGAGGGGACACGTTGGACAGTGTGACATATGACAGAATAATAGTTTGTAGATTGTCTGGGGTTCATGAAGGAGGGGGGAGCGGGGAGGGAGGGGGGAAAATGAGGAGCTGATGCCAGGGGCTTACGTGGAGAGCAAATATTTTGAGAATGATGAGGGCAATGAATGTGCAGGTGTGCTTTACACAATTGATGTATGTATGGATTGTGATAAGAGTTGTATGTGCCCCTAATAAAATGATTTTAAAAAGTGAAACGAACCCAGTTACAAAAGGGCACATGCTTCCTACTACTTTACCAGAAGCCCTGGTGGTGTCGTGTTACCAGTGGGGCTGCCAACTGCAAGGTCAGCAGTTCAGAACGACCAGCCACTCTCCGGGCGAAAGACAGGGCGGCCTTCTACTCACGAGGCTCAGAAACACCCTGGCATCAATTTCCACACTTAGGGTCCACAGCGTCCAAGTGAATGAGAGATTGAACTGTGTAGGACTCAAGGTGGAATGGTACTCAGACTCCTTCTACCGACCGTGTCTGGAGTGCCGGGGCACTGGGAACACTGATGTAAATAAATAATAGTGCAATCAGCATATCCCAGGGGGGTGATCGACAATGCTGTACTTCTTTGCTTATATGGCTTTTTGCTTTGCTTTCCTGCTTGTACCTTGGTTGTTGTTGTTTTCGTTCTTTCTTATTTTCTTTGTGTGTTTGTGTTCTGTTTGTTTGGTTGCTGGTTGGCTTACGGCAGCTATTGATGCAGTTGGTCTTATAGGATTTTGATTTTGTCATATTATGACCACCAAAGTAAACCTGAGATGTGCAAACCCCATAGACAAGCAGATGGAGTCTGGGCTCCTAGTTAACTCTAACCCTAACTCAAGAGCAGTTAGTTATGATAACATGGCCCTGCTTGATACTCACCTTCATAAAATGATCACGGGAGATAAGGGTGCGACAGCAAAGTGTGGTGAAGAAAGTAGATGGTGCCCGGCTATCCATGGGAACAGTGGCTGGGGTCTTAAAAGCTTGCATTCAAACAAGCATCAATCTAAGCGAAGGAGCACGCCAGCTTATGTGATCCAAAGATGACAATTACAAAATTCTAATATGGTGACAGGAAAGTATCAGAGCTACAGAACCACAGTGTGGGAATTGTGCCCGATCTGACCCCACTACACCCGGGCAAAACACCAAGGGCGAGCAACAGAGCAGCAAGGGGAGCAAAGCAATGAAGTCCCTGGAGAATATCAAAAATAGACTTTGGGACCAGGGCTTGGCACCCCATCAGACTAGACTGGAAAACACTCCTAAAGGTCAACAAACAGACCTGGAACTATTTACAGGTTGTTTGGGGTTTTTTTGTCATAGGTTTTTTGTTTGTTTGTTTCATTTTGTTTTGTCTTGTTTTGGGGCTTATTATTTTCTCTGCATGTCTATCTAGATAAGATAGGCGTGATAAACAATCCACAGGAGAAAAATGACAGGACCAACAGTTCTAGGGGATTAACACAGGAGGGGTGGAGGCAGGGAAAAGGAAGCTGGTGTTAACAAACCCAGGAACAGGGAACAACAAGTGATCTAAAATCAATGACAAAGAGGGCGTAGGATGCCTGGTGGGGCTTGATCAAGGGAAATGTAGCTGAGAGGAATTACTGAAACCCCAATGAAGGTTAAACATGATAGTGGGACAAGAGGAAAGTAAAAGGGAATACAAGAAAGAACTAGGAGGCAAAAGACATTTATAGAGCTCTAACTACAGGCATGTACATATGTAATTGTATTTATATATAACGATAGGGAAATATTCCTATGTACATGTATTTATATGTTAATTATTAAGGTAGCAGATGGACACTGGGCCTCTACTCAAGTCCACCTTTAACTCAAGAATACTTTGTTCTAATAACTCGGCATTCGGTGATGCTTGCCTTCCCAACACAATCACTGAAGACAACGGGTACATAAGCAAATGTGGTGAAGAAAACTTATGGTGTCCGGCTATCAAAAGAGATAGCATCTGGAGTCTTAAGGCTTGAAGATAAACAAGCAGCCATCTAGCTGAGAAGCAACAAACTCCACATGGAAGAAGCACACCAGCCTGTGTGATCATGAGGTATCGAGGGGATCAGGTATCAAATACCCAGAACAATCATATCGATGCAAACAAGGGGGAGGGTGGAGTGGAGGCCCAAAGCCCATCTGTAGACAATTGGACATCCCTTCACAGAAGAGTCACAAGAGACGAGTCAGTCAGGGTGCAGTATAGCACCGAAGAAACATACAACTTTCCTCTAGTTCTTTAATGCTTCCTCCCCGCTCCCTCACTATCATGACCTCAATTCTACCCTACAAATCTGATTAGACCAGAGCATGTACACTGGTACAGACAAGAGCTTGCAACACAGGGTGTCCAGGACAGACAAACCCCTCAGGACCAATAAGAGTAAGGATACCAGGAAGAGAAGGGGAAAGTCGGGCAGGGGGAGAAGGGGGAACCAATCACAATGATCTACATATAACCCCCTCCCAGTGGAACGGACAACAGAAAAGTAGGTGAAGGGAGATATCAGTCGGTGTAAGACATGGAAAAAAATAATTTCTAAATTATCAAGGGTTCATGAGGGACGGAGAGTAGGGGAGGGGGGAAATGAGGAGCTGATATCAAGGGCTCAAGTAGAAAGAAAATGTTTTGAAAATGATGATGGCAACATATGTACAAATGTGCTTGACACAATGGGTGGATGTATGGATTGTGATAAGAACCCCAATAAAATGATATTTTTTAAAAGGTACATTTAATCAAAATATTTATTATTTACTTACTATTATTAAATATTTATAAACCGATTATTAAGTTTCTCATCCATCTCTTCCAGTAGGTATGGAATGACCCGAGGTCCTAATGACGAAAAATGAGTAGCAAACAAAAGAACTTCAGCCTCAAAACCCCATCCGCAGATTCTCCTGGAAGGATGCCCGTTGTCACAGTGCTTACACCGCTCGGCTGCGGTTCAAACCCCCCAGCCGCTCTGCAGAAACAAGACGTGACGGTGGGCTTCCCGAAACATAGATGACCTGGGAAATCCTCGGCTGAGGTTCTCTCCAAGAGGGTCCCGATGATGTGGAATGGGCTCAATTAGCAGGGAAAGGACACTGCGTTTAAGTAGACAAGTCTAATCACATGACAGAAAGAGCTACAGGATGGGGTGCTAACCCAAAGATCACAGTTCGAGCCCATGAGCCCCTCCCTCCCTTTTGGCTCTGTGCCAGAAGGATTTACAGTCTCAGAAACCCTGTACGGGAGAGGCTCTCTCTGAGACAGAATCCAGGCGATGACAATGAACTTGAGACTTTTTTTGGGGGGGAGGGGGAGGCAATAGCTGTAATTAAGAAATCACGACGATGCCGTTCCACTCCACCAACAGTTCCACTGGAGAAGGACAAGGCTTTCTAGCTTGTGAACCATTTCAATCTCGGAAAACCCACGGGGGCAATGCTACCCTGTCCTACAGGGTCGCTGCAAGTGGGAATGGACTGGGGCGCAGTGAGTTGGGTTTTCAGTTTGTTTGTCTGCACTCCGCTGCTATCACCAAGGGCGGCAGTTCAAATCCTCCCAGGGGCTCCGAGGGAAAGAGCTGAGGATCTGGAAAGGTGACGGCTGAAAAAGCCCCATGGGGCAGCTCCCACGGGGCTGCGATGAACTGGAACCAATGCCACAGCACCCAATGGCAATCCCAATGTCCCTAGCAGTAACAGCGGCAACAACGATGACCACAGTTCACGAGCACGTTGCCGACAGTGAGGAGAACATTTCTAAGACGCAGCCGTCCTCTGGCCCCCAGGTTTTCTTTTTCCGTGTTTTCCTACAGTGTGACTTTAAAATGAGATTAACTTGTCCTCGAGGGAATTTCCTTCCTTCATATTTACTTCTTAGGTTATTAGCACACGAAGAATTGAGTCCGAGGCTATTTTGTTTATTCAAGAGATAAAGCATGTGATACATTTCTCCTCTCCGAGCTCTGAAGATTGTCAGCTAGAATGTCCCACTTCAGACAGATCCCAGCACGGAGAACTACGGGAAGGGCCAGGGAGGGGCAGGGAAGCTGGGACTTCTGAACAGGAGCATTAAACGCTTCCTAAGAAAACCTATTTAACGAAAACATTTCCTGTCCATTTCATTATTACTTTCTAAGATGCCCAACTAGGGCTGGCCTTACAATAGCCGTTTAATTAAAACTATAAAGGCATGCAGATGAGTCAACGCCAGCCGAGCTCAAACTCACACAGAGTCCTGGACTTCAAGGAGGGGCAGAGTTCAAGTGGCGTCTCCACTGGTCGTACATTCCTGCCCCACAGCCAAGGAGTGGATTGCGACTCCCAGCAGTCCTAAAGGACAGAGTCTGACTGCCCCATAGGGTTTCCAAGGTGTCAGCTTTACAGGAAGGCACTTTGGTGGCACAGGGGTTAAAGCACTCAGCTGGTTCGAATCCACCCGCCACTCCACCGAGGGAACAGTTGGCATGCATCAAGCTTCCAAACGCCAACCAAACTCCCCGCCACCGAGTCGATGATGACTCCCAAGCGAGCAGGCAGGGCAGGGCACACTGCTCCTGTGAATGCCCTGTAATTCTTTTTCGTTTCTTTTTCGAGACTGTAATTCTTTACAGAACTGGAAAGCCCTGACTTTCTGCCCAGGAGCGGCTAGCAGTTTCAACTTGCTGACCTTGTTGGTTAGCAACCGAAGCCGTCACCAGTATGAAGCCCCCCCAGCTCCATGATGATTACAGCCCAGGAAGCTCCACAGGGCAGCTCTCTTCTGTCTTCAGGATCACGGTGAGCCAGAATGGAATCAATGGCAAAGGCTTATTTTACCTTAATCTTAATGAAAGCAGCAACCACATCTTTCTCCCTGGATTCCGGCCTAACAGTTCATAGCTGGAACCAGTGCACCGCCTGGGCTCCTTTCTCCACATCGACTCAGGTCCAATAGGCTGGAGCGGACTGCACTGCTAAGGTGTCCAGGGCCACTGGGCAGCCCTAGATGACCAGTATTGATGGCACCCGGCAACATCAGCAAACATACCCTTCTCTCCTAATCGCTTAAATTCTGGTCCTTTTAGGCTAAAACCAGAGAGCGTTGTCACGTTAAGGTCACCTTCATTCTCCAACCCCACTGTGTGAACTTCGAACAAGTGGGAGGAAGCACAGAGGGGAGGGGCTAGGAGAGGCACTGGAAGGAGTCTGGGGTTTGTTGGCATGCAGCAATCTCCCCCAAACACCAAAAACGCCAAACACCAAAGCAGAATCTCCCCCAAACACCAAAGCCACTGTCATCCCGCCAATTCCCACTCGTTACAACCGGGACAGCGTCCTGCGGGAGGCCCTGCTGGCAGAGTGGTTACGAGTCGGGCTGCCAACCACAGGCAGCATTTTGAACCCACCAGCTGCTCCTGGGGAGAAAGATGAGGCTTTCTGCTCCTGTAAAGCTGCAGTCTTGGACGCCCACAGGGGCGGTTCTACCCCGATGGATAAAGTCGCTATGAGTTGGCAGCGAGTTGGATTTTTTGGGTTTGGGCTTGGTTTACAGCAGTGGTTCTCAACCTTCCTAATACCACGACCCTTTAAAACAGTTCCTCGTGGTGGTGGCCCCCCTCGCCCCCGCAACCATAAAATTCTTTTTGTTGCTACTTCATCACTGTCATTTTGCTACTGTTATGAATTGGGCGACCCCTGTGAAAGGGCCGTTTGGCCCAGAAAGGGGTCTCGGCCCACAGGTTGAGAACCACTGGTTTATAAGGTTTCCAAGAGTTTTAATTTTAAGCCTTTATCGAAGTCAAGAGCCTCCCCTTTCTCTCACTTGCAGATAACAACCCAACACCAAACCCGACCGAACCTGCAATGCTAGGGTGATACAACACCTAAGTCTAGAATCAGTCTGTTCGACGATCCATATGTCCTGGCCACTCCCTGCTCTGGTAAACACACGGAACCAGTCTGAACCACGACTGTGACTGGCTACTGACTGTCCCTCTTTCAGGTCTGAAGTCACGAATTGCATCAGAAAATCCAGGCCGGGTCATGCAGAAGGATGAACCATGCAGGGGGTGTAGACGGCCATCTCACGAGCTCACCCCCTAAAAGCGCTCTCCAAGACAAATGTTAGACGACTGACTGAGGTTTGCTTTGAGGTTTTATCTATCACTCCTGTGGTTAGTTAGCTAAAGGAGCCCTGGTGGCTAGTAGTTTACTCGCGGAGCTAAATGCAAGGTCGGCAGTTTGAAAGCAACAGCCGCTGCTCAGGTGAAGGATGAGGCTTTCTACTCCCATAAAGATGAACAGTCTTGACCTAGAGGGTTGCCATAAGTCAGAAGGGACTTGATGACGGTGATCAAAATGGCCAAACCTCAAAATTAATCCTGCCACACAACCAATCCGATCCAGAGATGTCCTTCCACAAATTCTCAGGAAGCGTGTAAACAAGATGGCCTGGCCGCTGCAGGCTTCCCTTTTTGCTGAAATCTGCATAATGCCAAGACTTCCTTCAGTGCTTCTGAACCATAAGAAACTCTCCATTTGTTTGACCCGTAAGAGCAAGTCAGATAGGCAGCTTATCATTCCTGAGAAGCAGAAGCGCTGTGAGTATCTGATAACTTAAATTAACAGGAAAAAGGAAAGCAAATCAAATTGCTAATTAGGCAGCATGCATATGATATTAACCTCACTTAGGCAGGGAAAATAAGTCTGCTAACAGCCTTCATTTAGATCAGCATGCTACCCAGGAAGAGAAAGGAGGCATCAGCCTAAACTTCCTCTGAATGTCAAGAGACCTAATCCATCCAGACAGCTCAAGAAGTAATTCCTCACAAATTCAATGTATGAAGTGATCTTACTTGAGCTACTTGAACTTGATAGAGTATTTGTCTATCTGAGAATAAAAAGCGATTCAACACTGTACGGAGCGGCTGCTACAGAAATAGAAACCCAATTAAAAAAAAAACCCACGTGGTTAACAACCAACTTGACTTCAGCCATGATCTGCCACTTGAGATCCAGCATAAAGAGAAGGTCAAAGGGGAAATTGTAAAAGGAGGAGCCAGGTCAAGATCAGGCCCAATTCGCTGGTCTCTAATCAGCATGGGAGAGGCACCATATCCCTGCCTTCTTTCCACAAATAAGTACTGCAAGCCTACTATGTGCAGGGTCACAGGTGAGGGACACCTGTTGTGATACAAATCAAGTGGTCCCGCCCTTGTAGAGCACGGACAACAGCCTCCTAGGGCCCTAAGCAGAAGATTCCCGTCAACAAACCGGTAAAGGTGGAGATGCAGGGAAAAAGGGTCTGTGGTAATTTGGGGCCAAGAAGTGGCAGATGGGGCTATTCAGAGGTCAGCAGCTTGAAGGTACAAGTGACATGCTGAGTCATTCATAATCAGAAGCGCCCATCTGAATAAACCTGAGTCATAAACTTTAGGGGTTGAAATGAACAACTGCACGTTTTCCAAGGATACATGGGAGCGTATTGATTTCTCTCCAAATTGATAACTGGGCAGTATGCCAACCAGCTCCGTGATATTCTGCAAGCCATTTAAATAATTGTCTACAGGAGGTAGTCTGGCTCCATCAGGATGGCGGTGACAGGGAACTCCTGGGCACGCTCAGGCTGTCGGAAAAGGATGACGGAAGAGAACCGAGAACAAAAGAATCCAGGCTTGCTGGATAGGGGCGTAAAGGCCCCACCCCACTGTAGTGTGAGTCGTTCCCAAGACCTGGATGGGTAGCAAACTCCAAGGAACTAAACCTTGCCCTCTTCCAAGCCCGAAGATGGAACCTTACAATGACTTTCTTCGCTGGAGTTTCAAGGTAGCCATTTTGAGACTGACATCAAAAAGGGCAGCCCTTGCCTGGAGAGATAAAGCTCAAAAGGCAGGAAGCGATGGGAAAACAGGGCTACCGGAAATGGTTAGCACCCGCAGGAAGTGGGAAGAGGACTGGCACTTTGTGGGGGCTGCAATCAATGGCAAGAAACAACATGTGTAGGAACCACTGAGTGGAAAAACCAATGTGTTCTCTAAACTTTCCCCCAAAACACAAAAAGGAAGTAAACAGTAAACATCAAAAGTGATGTATGTTAATGCCTCTGGCCAGTAGCTTAGGCACATTAGTACACAGCTCCTGGGCCCAGGAGCTTGTAAATCAGGATAAACGGGAGGTAGTTAGGAGGATTGCCTCAGGGGAGGTAAAGAGGTCCCAGTAATGAAGTCATTGTTCAGTGACATGTGCCCAGATTTCAGGGGGATCTGCCACCCCAACACACACACACACACACACACACGCACACACAGAAACAGCTACACCTCCTGAGATGATCCTTAACGGGGCCTTAAGTACTTTTTATCCTTCAATCCAACAAGAGGATTTTTAAAGCATCGAGCATGGTCACCCACATCTTCCTATAAAGATGTCACTAAACGGGTGGGGAGGCGCGCTGGTTCATCCACACCCGGACTGGGCATCAGATCCAAATTACAATCGTCACACCAAGTCGCACTTCTGGCGACTGTAGTGGCCCAGAATCAGGTGGCTCTGGGCCCATGGGGACTGAAGCCTGTGAAGACGCAATATTCCTAGGGTCCCGAGGCTCAGCACCACCTCCACAGAAAAGAGTCCTGGGAATTCGAGCTTCTGCCTCTGACCACATCCTCTAAGAACTTCTAACAACTACTCCACTATTTGTTTATCCAACCGGGTCCAAAGACAACCAACTCAACCAGACGGTGGACGCTGACTTGTTTGCACAACCTGTCATTCCTTCTAGGACGGGCGTCGTCGCCCCGCGCGCTCTCTGCACCAGGAAGGCGGCGTCTGCTCCCAGCCGCTGCCGCAGGAGGGCTGGGTACCAACCTGGCCGCTCGGGCACAGCTGGCATCAGAGCCAGGGCGCGGCAGCGGGCCCGAGGGCGGCCCCAGCCCACCGCGCGCTTTCTACACGCGCAGAAAGGATGGGGGTGGGGTGGATGGGTGGGCTACACTGACCCGCCGCCCCCCATTGGTCTCGGGCTCGGTCGCCCCCACCGGAAGAGTGCGCAGACCCGCTGGGTGGTGTGCAGGGCGGATTTCAAGACTGCGGATGGCGCAGCCGCCTCCCCGGAGACCCGCGACAAAGATGCAAGCCCCCAGCCGCGCGCACGGGGGCTCCGATCCCGCCCCGCGCCCCAGAGGATCCTCGAAAGGGGCCGGTCGGGCCGGGAAGTTGGGGCGGGCGGGACTCCGGGAACCCCCGGTTCCGGCCCCGGGCAGGTGGCGCGCGCCGGTACCTTTGTGGCCGGGTCGGCGTCCGGCTCCCCGGGCGCGCCGGGCGCCTCCTCCGCCGACGAGCCGCCGACGCTGGGCTCGGGCTGGGCCAGGGGCGCGCTCGCCGCCTCCGGCGGCTCCGGGCTGCGCTGCTCGCTGGAGCTGCCGGCGCCCATGGCTTCCCGGCGCTTCTCTCGCTGCCGCCGCCGCCGGTGTCTTCCCCCTTCGGAGCGCAGGGACGGGCAAGAAGCCGACTGCACCGGCGAGGTCCCGCGCGCGCCTGGCAATGCCGCCGGCCTCCTCGCAGACGCCGCGACCGGGAATGGAGGAGACGCGCTCCCGGCAAACTCCTTAAAGAAAAAAAAAAAAAGCCACCTCGTTGCCTCCTCCCCGCCCCTTGTTTTTCCCTCGCCTCATCACATGAGCACAGCCCCAGACACGCCTTGCAGCAACCTCCCCCCCCCCCCCCGCCCCACCCCCGGCGGCAGGCGACACGCGCCAGCCCGGGTCCCGAACCCTCCCGGCGCCTCTCGCTCCGAAAAGGGGGCCGGGGCTGGGGGGAGGGGGCGAGCGAAAGGGGCGGTGTGGGGGTGCTGAGCCGAGGGCGAGCAGAAGCCCCCCGGACACATGGATTGGCTGGGGTGTATGAGATGATTGATAACCCCAGGCAGGCGCTCCTGCTGCAGCTGACTCTCGGGCGGCTCGCACGCGAACCCCAACCCCCCCTTTGCTTTCCTGCAGATCCTGTTTGGCTCCGAACCTGCGTCTCAGCCTCCGAGGTGGCCCGAAAGAGGCCGGCGCTCCCGGGCTGCCCCCATCCCACCCCACCCCCACCCCACCCCCACCGGCCCGAACTGTGCGCGCAGAGGTTAGCGCAGGAGGACCCGCGCTCGGGACCCAGTGATGTCAGCGCTAGCCCTCCGCCAGGCCGGCCACCCAGCTGGGGCGGGGGATGAGGCTGTTACCGGAAATGTGCCTATTTGAGCGCCGGGTGCTGGGGGTCACCATCCTGGCCACTCAGGTCTCCAGTGATGCTGAGAATTATCTCAGGGCCCTGGTTTTCCATCCGTATTTATCAGCAGATGGAAGCTTCCAAGTCTACCCGGTTAAGTGGCGCGCCTCGTTCCCCTTCATGAATACGTGAACAAACTAACAGGCCATCAAACACTTGAACTAAATGACAGCTCTGGCCGGATTGTTTGGCACACACGCCTGAAGGTTGTTGAGGCTGCAGGACGAAAATCATCCAGTCTTTCCTGGCAAGTGTCCCTTGCGTCTAGTGACTTTGAACTCAGAGCTGTCTTACATACATACAGCAGAACAATACTCTGCCCTGTCTCCCGTAGCGACAGCCACTGTGTCAGCCCATCTCCTTGAGGATCTTCCTCTTGTTTGACGACCACCCCTTTGTCCACCATGGCTGTGCCTCCAACGGATTCATTGGTTCTTCTGGCAGTCCGTCGCACTTTCGACATCTCTCACCAGCACTCTGATTCAACCACACCAATTCTCCGCGGGTCGTTATTCCTTATCCCGCTGTCCCGGGCGTCTGCAGAGATTGAAAATGCTGTGGCTTACGTTAAGCACGCCTTAGTTTACACAAATAGTTGGAATTACTCATTAAAAATGACGAATCTTTAGGAATTCTAGTGGCGATGTCCCATAAGCATTGGACTTAGACTAAAGCAAAGTTGGTGGTTCAAAGCCACCAGCCATTCCTTGGGAGAAAGATGAGGCTGTCTGCTCCTGTAAAGTTTTTTTTTTAATTAACTTTTTTATTGTGAATCGAGTGTGGAGGTGTTTACATTTCCTGCCAAAGACTCTACATTCAGTAGTTTAAACCACAAATCAAGCCCTTCTAGTCACTATAATGATTTAGAGCCTCAGAAACCGTGTATAATGCCCTTATGAGTTGGAATCAATTCTATGGCAGTGGGAAGTGGTTTAGGTTTAGAGTTACAGACACTAGAGAGATACAAGATGGCCCAGTGGTTACACATTGCGCTGCTTACCTCCAGGTCAGAAGTTCGAAACCACTGGCTGCACCAAGGAAGAAGGAGGAGGCTTTCTACTCTGGTCAAGAGTTACAGAATTGGAAGCTCAGGGGGGCAGTTCTACCCTGTCCTTTAAGGCGATTATGAGTTGGAATCAGTTCGGTAAGGTACTAAATAAATATCCCACTGTCAACTGAGTGTGGCTGGAGTAGACAGAAGTAAGCAATATTTTTTTAAAAAGACAAACTCACTGCCATCGAGTTGATGCCAACTCACAGCCACTCTGCAGGGCCGAGTGGAACTGCTCCTGAGTTTCCCAGGCTGTAACTCTTTACAGGAGTAGCCCCGTCTTTCTCCCAAGCAATATCTAAGCCCTGGAATATTGTGTGCCTAATTAATTGCCTGAATGACAGTAGCATTTTGGAAATCATAGAGGCATTGCCCAGCATAAGTTTTCTGAATTTATTATTAAGATTTGAAGACGTGCACACAGCCTAGCTGCTCAGAAACTTACCCCTTAAGAAGCAGCACATTGACGGAGGGGAGAAAATAAGCTGATGCCAAGGGCTCAAGTAGAAAGAAAAATGTATTGAAAAGGATGATGGCAACATATGAACAAATGTGCTTGACACATGGATGGATGGATGGATGGATCGTAATAAGCACTGCAAGAGCCCTCAGTAAAATTATCATTAAAAAATAAAGCAGTATATTTGCAAAATGCTTGCTTTATAAGCATTTCACCCATTTTGAGTTAAATGTTGACGACTTCAGAGACATGAGTGTGCTTGTTCTGTACCAGGCACTGTTCAAGCAGTTTGCATCCATAAACACATTCAACCGTTGCAGCAACCCTGGGAAGCCCACTGAGAGCCCGGTGGTACGATGGTTTGAAGCGCCAGGTGAGTCTCCACTAGCTGCTCCACCAGAGAAAGATATGGCAGTCTGCGTCCGGAAGTTCTGCTCTGCGCTTTCAGGTTATGGTAAGTGGGAACCGACTGGATGGTAGCAGGCTTGCTTGTTTAACACCGATCTTATTTTCAGTTGGCCAGCAGCAGGATGCCTGGGTGACACTGTTGGTTAAGCTTGGCCATCTTTGTCTGCACTTGACAGGTCTAAGGAGCAGCTCTACTCTACACACAAGGGGTCGCCATGAGTGGGAAGTGGCTCAAAGACACCTGGTTTGGGTTTTATTTGGTTGGTGGTGATGTTACCAGTGTTGTAGTTTTCCCCCAAAAAAGCGGGGGTGGGGGAAGGAAGCTCAGAAGCAAGTCGCATGCTCAGAGCATCACAGCTGTCAGACAGCAGAGCAGGGTCCGTGGGGGCTCTGGCTTCGAAGCTGACACTTAGCCATCACTCTGCACTGGGAAGCTTTCAAGCACGCTCTCTGTCCTCGGGGATGCTCTTGAGTAGGAGCTTAGGATGGCAGGAACTGAAAACGCTGCCAAAGTCGATTTGAGGATAATGAACGTCAGGCTCATTTGAAAATGTATCGGAAAGTAGTACAACACTATCAAAATGTCTCTCTGCTGTGAGATAACATTGATTCCGTTCGTGGGAAAGTCCTAAGACGGTTTTGCCTAGCTGCGAGTCTTAAAACGCTCAGAAAGTAGTACAAGGCCATGAAAGATTTCAAGCTCCCGCTAGTACGGCCCACTCGTGGAACAAGGCGTTCCTGGCTGGAGCCTGCACAGATTAGAAAGTAGCTGCTTGCTTGATGACATGTTTCAGGCCATGAAGACACTCATCTTCCTGCTTTCATGAAAGTAAAAGGTATTTATAAGAAATGTTTACATTCTAATACTCCCTGTGCCATCTACAGCAGCTCCTTGGTTAAGGGACTACTTATTTATTAATCATTTCATTGGGGGCTCGTACAAATCTTTATCACAATCCATAAATCCATCCATTGTGTCAAGCACATTTGTACATTTGTTGCCATCATCCTTCTCAAAACATTTGCTTTCTACTTGAGCCCTTGGTGTCAGCTCCTCATTTTCCCCCTCCTTCCCAGTTCTCTCCTTCCTCACGAACCCTTTACAAATTATTAGTTTTGTCATATCTTACACTGTCCGACGTCTCCCTTCACCCACTTGTCTGTTGTCTGTCCCCCTTAGGGAGGAAGTTATATGTAGATCCTCGTAATCAGTTCCCCCTTTCTACCCTACCCTCCCTCCACCCTCCCAGGATCACCACTCACACCACTGGTTCTGAAGGGATCATCCACCCTGGGTTTCCTGTGTTTCCAGTTCCTATCTGTACCAGTGTACATCCTCTGGTCTCACCAGATTTGTAAGGTAGAATTGGGATCATGATAGTGGGGGGAGGAAGCATTTAGGAGCTAGAAGAAAGTTGTATGTTTCATTGTTGCTACACTACACCCTGACTGGCTCTTCTCCCCGCAACCCTTCTGTGAGGGGATGTCCAGTTGCCTACAGATGGGTCTTGAGTCCCCAATCTGCACTCCCCCTCATTCACATTGATATGATCTTTTTGTTCTTTGATGCCTGATACCTGATCCGTTCTACACCTCGTGATCGCACAGGCTGGTGTGCTTCTTCCATGTGGGCTCTGTTGCTTCTGAGCTAGATGGCCGCTTGTTTACCTTCAAGCGGTTAAGGGAATATTTAGAACAACAGACTTTTAAATAGATTCTCACAAGTAGACATGGTGGCCTTTGAGTTCTTCAGTGACTCGGGAGTTATGCTTATTATTTTTGTTAAAAACAAAACTAAAAATCATGACTATGTTATTTATTAAGGAGCCCTGGTGGGGTAGTGGCTACACGTTGGCTGCTAACCGTAAGATCAGTTCAAAGTCACCAGCCCACTTCAGGAGAGAAAGATAGGCTTTCAACTCCTGTGGAGAGTTATCGCCTCAGACACAACCCCAGCAGTTCCACCCTGTCCACTAGGGTCACGGTGAGTTGGTATCGACTCAATGGTAGTGAATTTGTTGAGTTTGATATTATTTATAATCTGTAACACTAAGATGCCCAGCCTTCTGGATACTACAGGACACTGGGATACTTCAGACCCCTCCAAAGTTCGTTCGTTCATTCATTCATTCATTCTTCCAACACAGTCAGTCAAAATTCATGGTGACCTCAAAGTCATGGAGTAAAGTTGCCCATAATCTGTGTAGAGCAGATGGCTAAGACTGTCTTCCATAGTGTAGCTGGATGGATTCGATCCATCAACCTTTAAGTCTACGAGAGAAGCACAAATTGTTAGAGCCATCCATGGGCCTTGCACCACATTTATGCGGTGCCCAGCATAGATCGGGTTATCGTCCATGCAGTGCAATCTGCCTCTTGCCCCAGGGAACGAAACACTGCCTGATCCTACACCATCCCCAGGGTCCGTTGTGGACCAGACTGCTTTGTGCCATGAGGCTTCCAATGGCTGGCATTCAGGGGTAGATTGCCAGACCTTTCTTCCTTCCCAGTCCATCCCAGTCTGAATGGACGCTCCAAGGAAACCTGTTTGGCCTCACAGGAAGCCACATGAGGCGCACTGACCAGGAATCAAACCCAGGTCTCCCGCATGGAGGGCGAAATCTCTACCACTAAGCAGCCAGTGCCCTCAAAGCCAGTTACCAAGGAGTTCTTTCCTAGGCACAGGGGCTGCCTCCAGAATTTCGGGGGCTGAGGCTGGTGGCACAGAGGAGGGAGCAGCTTTGGCCATCTGGCTCCCATTTCACTACCAGAGGCGCTCAGTGCCCCCGTCTTTCTCTTTCCTCCAAACAGCCAGGCGCAGGTGTCCCTGCCCGGCCTCTCCCAGGGGACAGCTGGCGGCACCGTCCGTTTTCCTGAGGGGGTTAATGCTCAAAAAAACAGCTCGAGGTGTCTCGAAAACAAACACAAGCTGCCAGTCTAGCCGGCTGGACTTGTCTTTCTCAGACCAACGTCTGTCTCAAGAAACACAGGTCACATGTGACACGGAAAATCTTAGCTGGGCATCTTGACTCCCCACCAAACCATCTTCAAATCTACCACCCGAAAAACACACAGCTCTGAAAGATTTACCACTGTGCAAATCCACCCTCGCCCCACTTATAGAGCAGTGAAGCTGCAAGGATTGAAATGGAATTTAGAAGCCTTTTAACCTACAGACAGATACCTGGCCTAGCGCAGAGCCTCCAGGCAAGTCCACTTAGATCAGATGAGCAACTCTCATCCTTGAAATATAACTTTTCACTTTTGTTTTCCCTTTAAAAAAAAGCCTACTCTTTCTGGACCAGTTATTGCCCCCAAGACATGCAATCGTTCAAGAATCCAATTCTCTTGCATTTGCTAGTGATAAAACTCGATACAAGAGTGGCCCATTTTTTCCGGGGCTTGTGTAACTAATTACCCCAGTGGCTTTCTACCTTCCTCATGCTGGGACCCTTTCACACAGTTCCTCATGTGTGGTGACCCCAACCATAACATTCTTTTCACTGCTATTTCATCACTGTACTTTTGCTACTGTGAATTGGGTGACTCCTGTGAGAGGGTCATTTGACCCCCAAAGGGGTCATGACCCACAGGTTGAAAACTGCTTAATTATCCCAAAACTCATATGGAAACGAGTATAAAAGTTCAATTTACAAATGAAGTTCAATGGCCAACTCCCCCCCCCATATATATACAATACTGCCCTCAGTTCAAAGAAGACGGATGTATTCATAGGCTGTATATAGTCTTTAGTAGAATCCTCTACATATATACTTTCAGAAAAAAAATCTGTTTTGGAAGTATAGCCAGAATGCACCTTTGACACAAGAACTTTACCTAGCATGTAATCAGGAAAGACCAGTCCCTGGAAATGGGCATCACACGTGGTAAAGTAGAGGGTCAGGGAGGAGAGGATGCTCCTCAGTGAGAGGAACAGAGTCGCTGCATCAGTGGCGATGACTGTGGGGATGGCCCAGGGCTGGGAGTGTTTTCTTCTGTCGTAGATGGGTCCACAGGCAATGGACCCAACAATACCTCAGAGCAATACAAGCATCCTCCTAACCCTTTAAAAGGAATTTATTGCGGTGAACAAGCGGCCATCTAGCTCAGAAGCAAAAGAGCCCACATGGAAGAAGCACACCGGCCAGTGCGATCACAAGGTGCCAAGGGACCAGGTATAAGGCATCATGCAAAAAAAACAACAACGATATAAGTGTGTGTATGTATGTGTATATATGTATATATGTATATGTATATATATATACCATATTAAATGAAGGGGGAAGTGCAGAGTGGAGACCCAAGGCCCAAGTGTCGGCCAATGGAGATCCCCTCATAGAGGCGTTTAGGAGAGGAGATGGGTTAATTAGGGTGCGAGGTAGTACCGATGAAGAACACAGCTTTCCCCCAGATCCTGGATGCTTCCTCCCCCCAACTACCATGATCCGAATTCTACCTTGCAGGGCTGGATAGGACAGAGGCTGTACACTGGTACATATGAGGGCTGGAGGTACAGGGAATCCAGGGTGGATGATACCTTCAGGACCAAGGGTGTGAGGGACGATGCTGGGAGAGTGGAGGGTGAGTGGGTTGGAAAGGGGGAACTGATTACAAGGATCCACATGTGACCTCTTCCCTGGGAGAGGGACAGCAGAGAAGGGGGGAAGGGAGACTCCGGATAGGGCAAGATATGACAAAATAACGAGGTATAAATTACCAAGGGTACATGAGGGAGGGGGGAGCGGGGAGGGAGGGGAAAAAAAAGAGGACCTGATGCAAGGGGCTTAAGTGGAGAGCAAATGCCTTGAGAATGATTGGGGCAGGGAATGTATGGATGTGCTTTATACAATTGATGTATGTATATGTATGGATTGTGATAAGAATTGTATGAGCCCTGATAAATTGTTAAAATTTAAAAAAAGGAATTTATTGCTGTGAGTTTAAATATAAAGCAAATGATTTGCAGACCCGTTGCGTTTCTGAGATTTAAGATTGTGACTTGAATTCAAGATTTCTCACAAGCGACCACCCAAAGGAGGTGAATGGATTCTTTTGTTGGCATCTCCCCAGGCACTGTGCAATCTTCTCTAGACCGCAACTATTCACAAAGAAATACTAAGTCAGCCTGGCTGCCACCCACACCCTGCTGTGCTCAAGCTGTGTCTAGATAAACATAAACAGAGGCATATGGAATGCAGTCAACAGACAAACAGCATAGTTTTGACTGCATGTTTCTCAAGAGTCGATTGGCTTTCCACCCACTTAGCGTTACAGCTCACTGCCATCACTTCGGCTCTGTTGTAGTTACCTAGTCTGTTGTCAACTTGAGACGGTTAAGAGTGAATGGGGTGGAGTTTAGCCTGTCAATCAGGTCACAGCTTGATGACCTCATTTGGAGGCGCTGAGGAGATAAATAGCTTGCTGGAGAAGGGACACTCACTCACTCCAGCAAGACATTCCTGTTGACAAGCTACATGGAGCTATGCTGGTGGCAGCCTGAGCCTTGGAGCTGGAGGAGCCACGTGGAGACCCACACCAGCACGAAGATGCTTCTACTGCCACTGGACCCACAAGACTTTCCACCCACTGGCCTGTGATCTTCCTGCATTTAGCATTATTGCATGTGTTGCATGACTCCCGAGAGAAATTCACAGACTGGTATCGGACATATGGGCTAATATCAGACTTGCAGGCTTGATCTGGACTGTGCTAGGATGTTTCCTTAATGTACAATTGCTCTTTGACATAAAGTTCTCATTTACACACATACGAGTGTCTCTGGATTTGTTTCTCTAGTCAACCTGGACTAATGCACTGACTTACAGTGACCTTAGGACGGAGTAGAACTGCTCCTTTGGGTTTCTGAGGCTGTAAATCTTCTGGTAGCAAAAACCTCATTTTACTTCTGCAGAGCTGCTGGTGGGTTTGAACTGCTGACCTTTAGGTAAATCTGCTGCATAAGACTTCTTTAAAGTGTTGAAGAGCAAGGATGCCACTTTGAGGACTCAGGTGCACTTGATTCCAGCATAGTATTTCCAGTTGTCTCCCATGCATGTGGCAAGTGGACATTGGGTAAGGAAGACTGAAGAAGAATCAATGGCTTTGAATTATGGTGAAGAATACTGAAAGTACCATAGAATGCTAACCCACAAATCCATCTTGGAAAGAGAATGCTCCTTGGAAGCAAGGGTGGTGAGACTGTCTCGCATCCTGTGGACATGTTGTCAGGAGAGACCAGTCCCAGGAGAAGGACATCATGGTAAAGTGGAGGGACAGCAAAATGAAGAAGAAGAAGACTCTCAAAGAGAGTTGACAACAATAAGCTTAAGAGTTGACAAAAATAAACATAAGAGTAGAAAGTCCAGTTTTTCTCCCATGAAGCCGCTGGTGGTTTCAAACTGCTGACCTTTTGGTTCACAGACCAGTGCATAACCACTAGGCCACCACAGCATCCACTGTTGCTCAGAGCCTTCTGCAAATAATGTGCTCAGAATTTAAGCTCCAATATTGGAGGTACTGAGTCCATGCTAATGGCGGTGGAATCATCCAGAAAAGGGAGGAGTGACTATGGCACACCCTGAAGATGGCAGTCAAGGTCACAAAGTTCTACATGTGGAAATTGTTGAATTGGCGAAGGTTTTTTTTTATGTGTGTCTGTCCTCACTGCCATTAAAAGCAAAAACAAATAATTACAAAATAGAGGGGAAAGTGAGATGACAAAAAGGACTGTCCGCAATCACTGATCATGCATGTCTTTAGCACACTGGGTTTTTTGAAAGAAGAAGCCAACATTTTCAACTTTAAACAGTCACCAAGATTTTGCCCAGGTTTCACTCAGTGCAAGTTTGCAAGAACTCCTTCTCCCCCCACAAAAAAAATAAATAATCAAAAAAACCTCCTTTTCCTTAGGCTCCTGGTAACCACCACTACTCCCTAATTTCTATGTGTCTGCTTATCTAGCTGATATAAGTGAGATCAGGCAGTATTTGTCCTTTTGACCAAGAAAATGCATCAGGACTTTTGTCTTCGGGGCTGAGAAATAATATTTCAAGGTGTGTGATGTATGCGTTGTGCATAGGGTCTCTACCGGTCAGAACCGGCTCGATGGCACTAACAACCGAGATGTGCTTGAACTGAAATTCTGAGCACTCAGTTTGCAGAAGGCCACCAACAACAGTGAAAGCCCCAAGCCCATTGGCGAAACACCGGGTGAATTAAGTCTCTATTGAATTCCTTAGACCTTTAACTGGGAAAGTGAACAGTCTGGCCCTCGAGCAGCGTGCATTAGAAGCAGATGCCCTCCTCCTCTTGCCAGCCCAATAGGGGCAGGCTCCTTGAGTGGCTTGCCTGAGTGGGTATTTGAGGGGGATATGCCCTGATTGCCTTGGTTAAGGGTGGGGGTGGGGGCCTGGACCAGTCTTGTAAGCCCTTTGGCCTTGCATAGCGTACATATCCCAATCCTGGTCCCGGTCCCATTTCTCTGGTCCCATCTGCGGCTGTGGTATATGGATGTGCCACCAATCCTGCTTCCGTTGTTGTTTCTTTGGTCTTCGCCACATCCCACTAAGCCATCCATTCTCTGTCAACTCTTGGGCTCATGACTGCCTGCTAAGGAGCTCCCTCACCCAGATGGTCTTTCTTTTTCTTATCTTTGTCCTCCTTAAACCAAGAAGCCCAAACTCACAGTCAAGGAGTCAATAGTGACTCGGAGTTACTCTATCGGACAGGGTAGAACTGCCCCGTGTAGGTTGTCCATGAGCCAGCTCTGTTGGGTTTCTGAAATGGTTTGTGCCTCTGTTCTTGCTTCACAATGCTGAAAGAGCTCATAAAGAATTCATGCAGCAGAAGCACTCTTGTAAATCCAAGTGACTTCCTTTTGTCAGGAAAAGGGAAGTTTCAAGTATTCACAGGAAATCCCAGGCGCCAAAAGCAGGAAATCCCAAAAGAACTCTCTGAGAGAGAGGCCTGAGAGGGAGCTCGGTCCTAGGCTGGGGGCTGCGTGTGTGCGCGCCCCCTGCCCTCCGACCTGCAGGAGCACACAGAATGAAGAGAAAAGTCAAAGAGGCTTACCTTCCTGTGGCAGGCTCTTATCTCTCCCCACCCCCACTCCAGCTGGGGAGGCATGGCTGGAGATATTAGCCAACCTCATTGGCTGAGTTTAAGCGCACCTGCGTGATGTCATGTGGCTGGCTGTCGTCTGTGCACCCAAGTGGACCTCCCACCTGGACCTAGGGGGCTTGTGTCTGAGCCGGCTCAGTTTGGATTTTTCCATAGGTGTCAAATGAATGAGCTCGATTTCTTTCCACCCCCTTTGTTGTGGCCCTGTGCAGGCACTGGGGAGACAAGCCACCGTAAGGCCCTATTCTGGCTACCTAACAGGTTAGCTGATTGGCAGGGGGTTAGGTTATTTGTTTTCATTTTTTTAAAAGAACCCATTGAAAAGACAAATGCTTGATCTGAAGAACGGTTGAATTGTACACAAAGGAGAGGGATTCTTTTTTTTTTTTTTAATTGACCTCCTGCCATGGAGTTCTAATGGCAGAGTGGTTACTCATTGGGCTGCTAACCTCAAGGTCAGCAGTTTGAAACCTCCAGCTCCTCCTCTGGAGAAAGCCAGGGCTTTCTACTCCTGTAAAGAGTTACCATCTCAGAAACCCACAGGGGCAGTTCTACTCTGTCCTATAGGGTCACTATGAGTCTGCATTGCCTTGATGGCAGTCAGTTTGGCTTGGGTGTAGACCTCCAGCTCTTCTCAGAGGATCTCTGGTGACTCCTTGCATTCCTAGGGACTAATTAATGGCTATGGAGCCTGGGCCATGCAGTGGTCTGACATTGGACTGCGATCGGCATGGTTGGCAGTTCAAAGCCCTCAGAAGCTCCAGTGGAGAAGGACTGGGCTTTCTACTCTTGTAAACAGTCACAAAAAACCCACTAGGAGGTCACTATGCGTCAGGATTGACTAGATAGCAGCGAGAAAGCTCACGGCTCTTCGCTGCTCTGTTTTCAACCCTTCTTGTCACTCCCTGAAAGTACAGTGCCAGCAGGCAGGGTCGCTGCGAGATGAAACAGAACAAAAGATAGGAAATCCATCGTGGAGCTCAGTGCATTTCTCTTTCTTTCTGCACAACGGGTTACGTTAAAAAGACTGCAACACCCCCAGCAGCTTTCTCTACTGAATCAACAGAAACTTTGAAGCGTGAAGTTACTTGGGTGTGACGTGTTCAATATTGTGGCGCTCTAAGGAACTCTCTGGAAGAGATTCCGAGAGAAATAATTCAGTTGCATTTTCTTTGGGAGATTCGAGACCGTGATCTCAGAGGGTCAAAGCATGGGGTGTTGTGTGTGCGTGCACGTGTTTCCTGGGTAAAGGATAACCAATATGTGTTTGCATTGTCAAACCTTCTAAGCAAAACTTTGCAGCACATTCACGACGGAGATGTGAAAGGAAGGTGACCATTCCATGGGATTTTTAAAAAATAGGGTTTTATGGAGGTGTGATTGACAAAAGGAACTGCATACATAGCAAATGTAAAAATGGGTGAGCTTGGGCTGGTTTGAATGGTTAACACCTGTGTTGGTCCGGGTAGACTAGAGACACAAATTCATAGAGACACTCATATGTGTATAGGAAAGAGGTGTATATACAAGAGGAATTGAATGTTGAGAAAACACCCCAGCCCAGTCCAGATCAAGTCCATAAGTCCGATGTTAGTGCATATGTCCGATAACAGTCTATAAAGTCCTCTTCTAACAAATCACATGCAATGACGCCAAGTACAGACCGATCACAGACCAGTGGGTAGAAAGTCTTTGGATCCAGTGGCATTGTAAGCATCTCAGCACTGGCAGGGCTCTCCATGTGGCTTCTGCAGCACCCAGGGCTGCATCAGGGTAGGTCCATTTGGCTTCTCCTCAGGGATGTCTTGCAGGGAGTCTGCCTTCTCTGTGGAGAGTCTCCAAGGAAGCGAACAGAGAGAGACAGTGTCTTCTGCCTCCAAGGAGGAAATCCCAGATTTCCCAGAATTCTCAGGAGAAGGCCGTGCCTGTACAGAAGCCTCACTGGCTATGACCCGATTGACAGACTAGTCTCCACCCTTTCACCCTTAATCCTCTCAAGTCCCAAATTGACACCAGATTATGTAGCTACCCCAATGCCCTTAGCTATTAACTGAAAGGTTGGAGGCCTTGGTGCCTCAGAAGAAAGGCCTGCTGATCTACCTCTGAAAAGCAGTCACTGGAAACCATGCGGAGGACAGTTCTACTGTGACACACTTGGGGTTGCCATGAGTCAGAATGGAGCCGGGATGTGTAATCGGAGCACCAAGTTAGCGGGAAGCTACTGATGACAGTGACAGCAGGGGTCCCGCCTGGATTAAACCTCTACAGAATTCTTTCTGGCCATTGATTAACCCGTGACGTGAATGGTTTTGCTCTCCAGCAGAGCCCACTAGAAAGAGAATGACTGCTTAGCCAGCCCTGAGAGGACAGCCTCCCTTAGGGGCTTGCCTGCGTTTGTCCTTGACGGAGATGGTTCTGCTAGGGTCACAGATGCTAAGACATGAGTCATGCCTAAAGCGAAGCGATCGTGGTTCCATTCTCGTTTCCATGGTCCTGCCGCACCGGTGATGTGTTCCATCTGCACCAGTCATGTTTCCCTGACACTCTGCCTTATTTTCCCATGTCCCATTTAAGCCTCCAATCCTCTATAAACTCTTGGACGCCATTGTGACCGCGTGCTAATCATCCCCCCAATATGGACGATGTCCCTTTGTCTTGTGTACTCACTGACATCAAGTAGATTCGCCGCCGGGTGACCCTGAGGACTGAGTGGCACTGCCTCTGTGTGCTTCAGAGACTGTGACTCTTTACAGGAGCTGAAACTCTCATTTCTCTCCTGAGGAGCAGCTGGTGGTTTAGAACTGGTAACCTTGTGCTTAGTGGCCCAACACAACCCACTATGCCCTCAGGGCGCCTGTTGAAGCCCAGTCCTGTGTCAGATTGAGTGAATGCTCTCTTTAAGTTATGTTTGCGACTTGGGGTCTCTTTCGTTCCCTACAACAGAGGGCAACTTTTAACAAAATGCTTCCTGAAAACTATCCCCACCGCCAAGGTAATGAGCATATCTTCGTCTTTTTTTTTTTAATGTCTGAAACCATTTTATTGGGAGCTAATACAGATGATATCCCACAGTTCAATCACATCAAGCAGTACTGTACAATTGCTACCACAATCCTTTTCAAAACATTCTTTTCTTTCTTAAACTCATTGACATAAGCTCCCTTTGACCCCCTCTCACCCACTGTATCCCCCAGGAATCCTTCTTCTACCTACTGTCTCTGTAGGTTTATCGGTTCTGGGTTGATCATAGCTTTCAAACCCCAAAGTCTCCCTGCATCCCTGTGCGCCCTCTCCTACCTGCCCCTGCTCCCACCTGCCTCCCCAGGCAGCTGATTTGCTTTCTGTCCTTTATCTTCAGGTCGAATATTCCCAAATTTTGTATAAACAAGCATCTAGTATTCACTTTCTTTTATCTGGCTTCTTCTATTTATTTCTTAATTATTTTGAGGTTCATCTGTGTTGCTCTATTTATCCATAGTTCTAGGTGCCTGACACATGGTGCTATCTCAAGTCAAAAATCGACTTGACCCGCCCAACAACAGCTGTTACCTTCATCTTTTTCTCTCTCTTCAATGCTTGTTCTATATAATCTATAATGGACACGTCTTATCCTTTTTTATGTAATGAAAATATCTAGGCATTCAAGGCTGCGTAATGTGTGTATAGGGCATGTACAAACCTCTATGACCTCTGTACACACATGTTACCTGATGGGACCAGGTCATCGTGCTTGGAAAAGCAGAGAGCCAGTGAAAATGAGGAAGGCTGTCAATGAGATGGTTTGGAACCGTGGCTGCCAAATTGGATTCAAGCATAGCAATGATTGGGGGTGTGTTTTGCAGGCCAGGCAGTGTTTCCTTCTGTTATACACAATTACCATGAATTAGAACTGGCTGAAAGGTACCTAACAACAAACAACAACATGGAAATCCAGAGACGGCTGTGAATCAGCTGGAGCTTGTGAATTAGCTGGAAAGGAAGACAATATATTAAGTCTGTGTCCTTATGTGTCCCTATGTGTCTAGTTACCTTATGTGTCCTTATCGGAGTAGATGAGGGTTTAAGGGGTCGTGACCCCCAGGTTGAGAACCGCTGCTATAGTATAATATGACAGCCTAGCACACAGTCTTCACACTATAGGGTGGTGCGTTATACTAAGTATAAGATAGTTTTGTAAGAAATGAAACAAAACAAGAGACCGTAAGCCTTGAGCCGTGGTTCTCAAACTTGGCTGTACACTGGCATGCCCAGGAGTTTTGATAAGTATTGCTTTATGCAGAAGGAGTCTTGGAGGGGCAGGGCTAAGGGAGTTTGGAGGCTGGGGGAGAAAGCCCTGTGAAGAGTACAGTCTAGGAAACCCTGTTATGTGGGGTTGCTGCTGAGACTTGACAATGGATTTCTTGGCATCTAACAGCAAATGTCTGCATCCCAATCCCACTGGTTCTGGTTCTGATGTCATTGGTCTGGGTTGGAGCCGGGATATGGTGGTGTAAACAGTTCCCCAGGCGATTCTAACCTGCAGTTGTGGTTGAGAACCACTGTCCTCCCCATTGAGATGGAACTGAGTTTATGATGTAGCCTGGCTTGTCTCTTGAGCTTCCCCCAGTGGGGATTAGCAGTGAACTAGGCAGGGAAAAGGAGAAAAGCCATTTCCTCTGAGCACGGTTTTTAATGCTATCACCGTTAATGTATATTAACGGGGATCACCGTTAATGTATATTCAACCTGGTCCTTCCAAGGAACTTGGCCCACCTGGAAGGGATCCAAAGTAGGGTCGCAATGCATAATGAACTTTGATTTACAGTTGTGTTAGGCCAGGTTGACCAGAGAAACAAATCCAGAGACACTCATATATGTGTAACAGAGAGCTCTATATCAAGAACTAGTTTTATATCAGGAAAACATCCAGCTCAGTTCAGATCAAGTCCTTAAGTCCGATACGAGTCCATGAAGCCCTCTTCAGACTCATGCAGTCTCATGCAATGGTACAGAATGCAGGAGATCACAGGCTGGTAGGTGCAGAGTCTTGTGGATCCAATGGTGATGGAAGCATCACCAGGCTCTGGCAGGTCTCAGCCGTGTGGCTTGCCAACAGCGAAGTGAAGCAGAGAGGGGGTGGTGCTGATAAATTGTCCAGAGTACTTGAGACCGAGTCGTGCCATCTAAGGAGCACTCTGTATGCACTCCTTCCCAGGTAGGCTTGTGTGGCCTTCTGGCCGTCCACAGTACTTTCAATATTCTTCGCCAACACCACAATTCAAACGCATGATTCCTCTTCAGTCTTCCTTACTCACATGCAACTTTCACATGCATTTATGAGGCGGCTGAAATTCCATGGCTTTGGTCAGATGCAACTTAGTTCTCAGAGGGACATCTTTGCTTTTTAATAACTTAAAGGAATCTTGTACAGGGGAATTTGATCTTGCATGGTTTGATCTCTTGACTGGTCCTTCCATGAGCTTTGATTGCGGATCCAAGCAAGATGAAATTCTGAACAACTTCAATCTTTCTCTGTTTATCATGAGGTTACCTATTGGTCCACCTGTGAGGATTTTGGTTTTCTTTATATTGAGTTTGAAATCCATATTGAAGACTGCAAACCTAGATCTTCATCAATAAGTGTTTCAATCCGCCCTCACTTTCAGCAGGCAAGATTGTGTCAGCTGCCTATTGTAAACTACTAATAAACATCCTTCAATCCTGATGGTGTATTCTTCTACATAATAGCCACTTTCTCGGATTATTTGCTCATACAGTTTGAATAAGTATGGTGAGAGGATGCAACCATGATGCACATTGTGGCGGTTACATAATCTCCTATCAACTTTAGCGAAGGGGTGGAGTCTAGCCTGTCAATCAGGTCATAGCCAATCATGCCTCTTTGTGGGCGTGACTTCATCCTTAGGATTCTAGGAACTCATGTCTTCCTCCCTTGAGGCGGGACACACACTCTCTCTGCTTCTTCTTCTTCCTGTTGACCAGCCAGCTGGAGCTGTGCTACTGGCAGCCAAAACCTTGGAGCTGAAAGAGCCACGTGGAGACCCACACCAGCGCTGAGATACTTCCACTGCCACTGGATCCACAGGACTTTCTACCTGCTGGCCTGGATCTTCCTGCATTCAGCATTATTGCATGTGTTGTGTGAGTCTGAAGAGGAATCATAGACTAGTATCGGACATATGGGCTAATATCAGACTTATGGACTTGATCTGAACTGGGCTGGGATGTTTTCTTAATATACAATTAATCTTTGATAGAAAGCTCTTTTTTTATGCATATATGAATGTCCCTGGCTTTATTTCTCTAGTCTAGACTAACACACACAGCTTTCTTGATTTTAAACCAGACAGTTGCCCCTTGTTCTGGGCAAAGGATGATCTTTTGAGCCACGTGCAGGTTCTGTGTAAGCACAATGAAATGTTCTGGAATCCCCATTCTCCTTAGGTTTTCCAACTTAGTCTTCTCATTTTTCCACTCTCCCCAAAATATCCTTTAAAACTGGAGGTCAGCATAGTATTAATAGGTTAGTGTTTTGTTGTGCCAGCAAGCTTGTTAAGGGCAACAATCAGACAAGATAAAATACTGAAACAATAGAGTTCCTGTCTCGGCCCTCTGTGTAAATAAGTACCTTTGACCAGTCGCCTCTCTTGCTCCCATAAAGGAGGTGTAGGCCCACCTACCAGCTGCCCGGCCACTGTTATCTCCAAATTCTCCTGCTTCAAAGGAGCCAGAGCAGCCAAGGAATTCAGCCAGTGGCACAGTAGCTGTGCAGGTCAGCTGAGAGCAACACCGCCCCCTGCAGAACTGTCTGGTAAGGGTACCTCTCCTTTTGGCTTCCCTCTTCCCCAGGTTTTACGGAGGCAGCAGTTTGCAAAACACTGATGGTGAGGTGGTTGCAGGCTGGAGAGGGTGGAGAAGTAGCAGGACAGAGGGAGGAAGGGCCTGGGTGGTTGAAAGTTAATTTCCCCCATCGAGGATCTTGAACAAAATGGAACATGGTTCATATTTTCTGGGGGGGGGGGAAAGTCCAGATCCATCACGTGGCCTATCTTTAATAGCCAGTGTTAGACTGCTAACCCAAAGGCCACATCTTTTCCTATGAAAAGTTTGCTTCTTTCAAGACTATTGCCTCGGGAATGCCGAGAGGCGGTTCCACTCTATCCCGTGGGGTTGCTAAGAGTCGGAATCAACTCGACCGACAGCAGCAGGTTTGGTCTTTGCTGTCTTGTGTCTGAAGGCCCTTGCGTGGTACAAACCGTTTGTGCTCGACTTTGAGGTCAGTTGGTTCAAACACACCCAGCTAAGCTGTGAAGAAAGGTCTGCTTTCATCAGGATTCCAGCCACGGCAAGTTTACAGGGCAGTTCTACTCTGTCACGCATGAGGAATGAATTCCTTAGTAATGGGTGTGGATTTTTGTTTGTTTGTTTGTTTCAATATTTTCGGTTGTGCAGTGAGGCACTCTCCAAGAGGGCCAATTCAGCAAGTTCATAATGATAAAATGCTTTAAAAACCTTGAGTAACCATAAAAAGTTCTCAACACTCATTGTTTTTTGGTGCTGTGAAGCCTGCTCCAATTCATAGTGACCCTATAGAAACACAGCAGAACAAACCAGGCCCAGTCTGGTTCTGGGTCATCCTCATAATCGTTCTTTTGTTAGATGCCAGCATTGCAGCCCCTGTGTGAATCCATCTTGTCGAGGGTCTTCGTGTTTTTCAATGTCCCCTCTACTTTACCAAGCACGATGTCATTTTCCAGGGACTGGTGTCTCCTGATAACATGTCCAAAGTATGTGAGACGAAGTCTCCCCATCCTGGTTTCTAAGGAGCATCTGGTCATACTTCTTCTGAGACAGATTTGTTGGTTCTTTTGGCGGGTTCTTTTCAGGATATTTTTAATACTCTCTGCCATACCAGCATTCAAATCCACCGATTCTTCTCTGGTCTTCTCTATGCCACGCCCAACTTTCACCTGTCTGCGAGGCGATGGAAAATACCATCTGTGGCTTTTCAACACTTGAAATAACACTTGCTTCTCAACACACAGCCTTCACCAATATTGTGGCTGTTCTTGGTTGCTATCGAGTCCGGTCTAGGAACCCTGGTGGTGTATCAGGTTATGCAGTGAGCTGTTAACCACAAGGTCAGCAGTTCAAAACCATCCGTTGCTCCATGGAAGAAAGATGAAGTTTTCTGTTTGCATAAAGTCTCAGAGACCTCTAAGGGCAATTCCGCCCTGTCCTATGGGGTGGGTTGGCTATGAGTCAGAATTGACTCGATGGCAGAATACTTTTTTAGTATTGTGTCTGCTCTAGGTTCAAGGTGACCTCATGTACAAGGGAATGAGCTTTGGCTTGCCCCTGTGCCACCCGTTCAAGGGTCATGTTTGAGTCTGTTGCTGTGGCCATGTGTAGTTTGAAGGCCTGCTGGCCTAGGAGGCTCATCTTTCGGCATCATTGCATTCTGTGGTGATCCCCGAAGGCGTGCCTAGGCTAGTGTTCAGGTGGCAGTGGGAAGTGGATTACTAGTGATTACCATGCCAAGGTTGTGACTGAAGAAAGACTGCCATCGGGAACCCATGTGGCTTCGGTGATAGAAAGGACGCAGGAGTTGGCCTGGTAGAATGTTGCCAGGCCAATGACTTCCTCACTGGAATGTCTTCTTAACCACGTGAGCCTCACAGGACGGGGCACATAGGCATCAAACCAAGGCTCCGTCTGAGGAACCCTGATGGCACAGTGGGTTGTGCGCTGGGCTGCCAGCAGAGGCGACCAGTGCACATTCACTCGCTGCTCCCTGGAGAGAGATAAGGCTTTCTACCTCCGTAAAGATGTAGAGTCATGCCTTTCCGTCCAGCAGCAGCCATCAGGTAAGCCAAGGTGGGTGCTTACAAGTACATCCAGGAGCTGTGGAGGAAGAAGCAGTTGAACATGATGCACTTTCTCCTGCAGGTCTGCTGTTGGCAGTACCGCCCACTCTCCTGCGTTGACCAGACAAGGTGCACAGACTGGGCTACCAGGCCAAGCAAGGTTATGTCATCTATCGGATTCAAGTCCGCCGCGGTGGCCACAAACGCCCAGTGCCCAAGGGTGCACCTATGGCAAACTTGTCCATCGTGGTGTTAACTACCTGAAGTTTGCTCAGCCTTCAATCGGTTGCCAAGGAGCGAGTTGGACGCCACTGTGGAGGCCTGGGAGTTCTGAATTGAATTGGTGAAGCTTCCACATACACATTTTTCGAAGTTCTCATCGATCCGTAAAGCTATTAGAAGAAATCCTGACACCCAGTGGATCAGTAAGCCAGTCCACAAGCACAGAGAGATGCGGGACTGATGTTTGCGGGCCATAAGAGCCGGTGCCAAGGAAAGACCCACAGCTCCAGGCCACGATCGGTGGTTCCCGCTGCGCTGCTTGGAGAAGGGCGACACTCTGCTGCTCCACCATGGCCTCTAATCTGCGTCCTGTCTGTCAAACCCATGCCAAAGAAACCGCTGAGGAGAGTGAAAAATCAAAACAGGTTTATAGTCTCAGAAACCCAAAAGGGGCAGTTCTCCCTGCCCAGTAGAGTTGCTGCGAGTCAGAATGGTCTCAATGGTAGTGAGTTTGGTTTTTGATTTTGTTTGTTTGCTTTTTTGGTTTTGTGGAAACAAATCATGGGAAAGTTCATTATCATAAATCTGATCAAGGCCAGGGGCAAACAGCAGAACATACCATCAATTGCTTGTATGAGGGGTAACCCCTCCAGAAAAAATAAAAAAGATTATTTTTTTCAAAATTTTGTATTTAACTTTCTTTTTTCCCCTTACAAAAACACTACCTGGTCCTGCTTCATCATGTCCAATATGCGATTCCATTCTTGGAAACATTTTTCCAAACTCATCTGTTTGGATGGCTGATAGCACCTCCCTTGGTTTTTCTTCACCTCTTCTATGCTGTCAACTCTCCATTCTTTCATGTCTCTGTTCATCTATGGAAGCAAAAAGAAGCTTCACGGAGTGAGGTCAGGTGAGTATGGTGCATGGGCAAGAGAGGCATGCTGGTTTTTTGTTTGTTTTTTGCCAAAAACTGGTGCACCGAGATGCATGAGCAAGCGCATTGTCATGGTGGCAAAATAAAAGTTCCCTGTCTGCCACCAACCAGGCCTTTTGTGTTGCACATTATTACACAATCTTTTCAGAACCTCTAAGTAGAAAACTTGATTAACAGTCTGACAACGAACTCTGAATGCACTACAAGTCAACATTTTCGTCCATTTGGGAAGTTGACAGATGTCCAGAACGAGGTTTGTCATCAATCTACATTTCACCTTTTTTGAAACAAGAAAACCACTTGTAAACTTGAGTTTTTCCTACAGCACTGTCCTTGTCAGCTGTGTTCAACATCACAACAGTTTCTGCGGCATTTTTCCAGAGCAGGAAACAAAACTTCACAGCTTCACCCTGTTCTTTTAAATCATCCATCACAAAAAATTAGGTTCTAGCGAAACTACATTTACAAAACAATTCACTGTGACCAGAGAGAATTTTCCCAGGTGATGCCACTGGGTGCACTGACTCAGAGTCAGTTCCTTGATGCTTGCCTAGCAGGGAAAATGCATACTACGAAATCTCTGCCCAGAGGTGCTTTTCCCCTTCTTTAGTGTGTGTGTGTGTGGGGGGGGTACCCCTTTCTATGTGAATTCAAGTTGATGCTAGAGAAAATATAAACAAGTTTAGTAGAGTCAGAGTCTGACTTTTGTATGCTATTGTTGTTAAATGCCAGCAAGTCTGTCCAGACTCAACATGACACTACGTACAACAGAATGAAGCACTGCCTGGTCCTGCTCCAACCTCACAGTTGTTGTTGTGTTTGCGCCCATTGTTGCAGCCACTGTGTCAATCCATCTTGTTAATCCTCTTTATCATGCCCAAGCAAGATGGCCTTCTCCAGGGTCTGGTCTCTCATGATAACCTGTCCAAAGAACAGGATAAAGCCTCACCATCCTTGATTCTAAGGAGCGTCCTGGCTCTATTGTTTCCAAGACGTGTTCCTTTGTCCTTTTGGCTTTGAGTATATCCCACCTGAATTTGAGACCATCTCAAGAATAAATCTGACACATTGAACCCTAATGACCTGTTCTGGATTGAAATGTTTCCTCTTAGACTGTATGTCAGTTTGGTGGACCCTGATTCTCAGTGGCTGGACAGTTATGAAATGAAATAAACCTCCCCATGATCTGATCAGAGGCCAGGTAGGGCAATCAACTGTTGGGGGATTAGGGTGGGGTGCAAGACCCTTAGGTGACTGTCCCGATCCATATGCACTGATGGTGGCATTGTGAGGAGAGACAATGGGGGACCATGTCTAACCGCCTCTGGTGTTCCCATTGCCATGACTTGAGAGTCAGCTGAGCCCCAATATCCACCCTTCATTCCCTATCTTGACACCACCCGCTCTCTCACACCACTCTGCATCTCCACTGGGTTTGATAAGCCACTGCAAAGGGCCACACGGAACTCACAGACAATGCCCACAATTAAGGGAGTTTATGAGGGAAACTAACAGGTTACCCCAAGACAGAGGCAGCAGTCAGGAAGGAGACAATCACTGCTCTCCTCAGTCAGCAGCCAAGTCTCTCTCTCTGGTCTTCAGTTTCTCAGCTACACGGTCCCTTGACTTTGGCTTCCAAGACCCCAGAAGGCAGCTCTCCTGTCCCTCTGTCCATATTCCATAGTCTCAGGCCAGCTGAGGAGAAGGTTCCCCATCATCTCAGTGCTGCTTCTCTGTGTCTCCAGGCATCTGGCCTTGGTGGCCTGGGCCTGACAGAGACCTTGAATGTGTGCTTTCCATGTCCCCTGGGGGTCTCTCTCAGTTGGTGCTTGGACATGGCTCATCCTTGCTGTCAGGAGTTTGCGGGGTGGGGGTGGGGGGTGAGGAGAGTGGTAACAAAAATGAATCAATCCCCTCTCTTAGTGTTACACACACCCTGTTTGCATAGCCCCTCCCAATCATTTGGTGAGTCTTGGACTCCCGGAAGAACAAGCAAATCTGTCTTGGAAGAAGTATGGCCAGGACACTCCTTAGAAGTGCAGATGGTGAGGCTTTATTTTATGTACTTTGGACATATTGTCAGGAGGGGCAGTCCCTGGAGAAGGACATCGTGCTTGGTAAAACAGAGGGTCGGCGAAAAACAGCAGTGTGAGGTGGATTAACACAAGGGCTATAATGATGAACTCGGCCAATGAGAAAGCCGTAGGACCAGGTGGGCTGCATTCTGCCTTACAGGGAAGGCACCTAACAACACCAAGAACAAGTCCCAGGAGTAGAATGCCAGGCCTTTCTTCCTGGTCTGTCCTAGTCTGGAACCTGGCAATCAGGCAGTGGGTCCCCGATCTTGGAAGCTCCTTTTTTTGAGAAGGAAGAGGAGGTTCAAGTTATGACAGTGGAGCTAACCTTCCTCCGCAAACACCCCCCTGGAAGGAATGCTTTTCTCAAAGACTGCATTGTATCTCAGTACACTTAGTGCACTCAATATGTGAGCGATACGGGGGGGGGGGGGGGAAATTCCATTCTGCGCTCTCTTCAAGATAACGTAGACTTAGTTTTAGGGACAGTGGAAGAAGTTTGAAGGCGTAAATGGTACTGTAAACCACTTTTCTGACTATTCAAGCCTTACGCAGCCTAAGGAGCTCACTGGTCTGTTTAATGAAGAAAACACAAGAGTTTTCGCAGCTCTTGAAAAAAACCACCCGCCCCAAGGAGCGAATTCGCCATTTGTCCTTGGCTCTGAGATTTCTTTAAAATCCTGATGCCTGGCTTGATCCGTACACAATAGCCATTGTGTCCAGGAATGATTGCCTTTGCTCTTGAATAATTTTCCTCATGGAATACTGCTCCAAGAGTTCAAACTCAGGCAAGACAATTCAGTGGGAAGTGCCTCTCTCCCACCTGAGCCAGAGGCAGGATTTAGGAAATTGTTTGGAGTTGGTGGGGAAAAGAAAAGTGTCATGGTCTCAGCCGTCAGTTGACCTCTTCTACCCTAAGCACCCAAGTTTCACTTTTTCTCTGTCACTGCCCTCCCCACCCTCTGGGTTCCCGGGCCCCTCCTTAGCGGTTCTAATATTGTCCACTGAATTGTCTTGCATGACAAAACCAGCACCGTGTGGGACCTCTTTCTTGGGGGGGCCGCCACCTGCCGGCCCCTTGCTCCATGCTGGACGATGAGGCCCTCTCCCTGAAAGTCACTCGGAGTACATGGTGACTGCAACAGCGACCTGAAGCCCACCGCGGCCGTGATGGGAGCCCGTGGGCCGGGCAGTGGGTTACCGTGTGCGGTGTGGAGACGCCTGCAGTGAGTGGGAGAGAGCCCACTTCTACCAGCAGCAACAGCCTTTTCTAGGGAGGCAGGGAGCAGGGAGCAGGGCCTGGGCAACACGGCTCCTCCCGCAGACACTTCCGAGGGGCCCAGCCTTTTTCTGTTCCCTGGAATCCGTTTCTTGTTAACACAGGCCGGGAAATTGAAACCGTGAGATTGATTTCACTGGCCACTGTGGGGTCAAAAAGAGAGGTCTCCCTGCCACGAGGATAGGTGCTTTTTTTTTTTTTTTTTTTAATCTGTGAATCAATGGCTGACAAACAAGAGCTCGGATCAATAACGTAACAGGCCGATTTCTACCAGATGATCTCATTTTCTACAGGGAACATTGATGAGGCAGGAAGAAAAAGAATTACAATCCATTCAATGGATCAATAACTCCTAGAAAACCGAGAACAACTTATCTGGCAAAGAAGCCTTTGAATAGAACAGTGGTTCTCAGCCTGTGGGTCGTGACCCCTTTGGGGGTCTAACAACCCTTTCACAGGGGTCGCCTGATTCATAACAGTAACAAAATGACAGTGATGAAGTAGCAACGGAAATAATTTTATGGTTGGGGTCACCACACACGAGGAAACTGTATTAAAGGGTCGAGGCATGAGGAAGTTAGACAGCCACTGAAATAGACTCAGATGGAGAGCTGCCTGAAATGGACTGACTGACTCACAATCACCTCAGGATAAATGTCTCCCAGGACCCCTTTCCCACCTCCTAATGGTTGGTATGCCAGTCCCTCCCATCAAGGGGCCCCCTCACCCTCGTCTACCTTCTTCTTCACCAGATGCAGAGCACCCCTCATCCCCCGCCATCAATGGATCCCTCCCGATGACAAGCACGTGGAACGAAGTTCTGTTGAGATCCGTAAGATTTCCATCCATCACCCTCCAGTGTCCAGAGTGAGGGGATGCCAAAGGCTCTCAGCTGTGTGGTGTGTGTCACTGAGGGCTTGTGGTATCAGCGAGGGTGTCAGCACCTGAGACCAAGAGTGTCATGGCCACTGGCAGTGTCTCCCTGCCTGCCTCTGTCCATCCTCTCCACCGGACACCCGCCTGACCACCCAGCACTCTCTGTCACAGCCCTCCCCAGAGACTGAGAATTAAACACGTAGGGCATCTCGCAGAAAGATTAACCAGGACGTAGAACTCTCTACCAACCTCTACACCTGTACCGGAAACACCGGCTGAGCCCACACCAGGCTAGGGCAGGCCGAGTGTGGTGAAGGCTTTGTAGTGACGGGCAACTAACTGGTGACCAGAGGTGCAGTTAGAGGACCGAGGCTGATGTAGCCGGAAAAGGCTGGGGAGCAGAAAGGGGGGTGTCCAGCCCTCCTGGTGGGTAGACAGTGTCGCCATTCCTTCCTCGGAGCTGCTGGAGCTGTGACCAGGCTGGCTTTCCAGAGCTGCCCTTACAGATGCGACAGCCTCTGCCTGCACAGCTAGGTGGCCACCGCAGAGAGGGGCTAGTGACCACCAAGGGCCACCAACAAGCTCTCCTTGTTGTAGCGCCTCATCCACTCTGGACGTGTGCTGTCCAACGGAAGAATTTTGTTTCGCTTTAAACCCGGCTCGTGGAAAACTTTAGGCCCGGTGGTGCTGGGGAGGGGGTGGTCAGGGGGGCAGTTCAGACGGTGGACTGCTCACCACAAGATGGGTGCTTCAAGCCTGCCCAGTATTTTCAATGACCTCGTGTGCATTGACAAAACCTCGGAAACCCTGCAATGAGTCGCTGTGTGGGTTTTGGCAAATTTGGGAAGTAGATTGCCAGGCCTTTCTTCCTAGTCTGCAAGCTCTGGGGAAACTTGCCCCCCCACCCCCACCCGGGGGTGGCCCTGTAGATGTTCCAAATACCAGCATCATAGCAACACAAGAGTCACCGCCGCCTGACAAACAGACAGAGAAGTCATCCAGTGTATGATTAAAGCCAAGCCTGCTGTGACTGAGTTGATTCTGACACGCAGCGACCCCATTTAAGGTTTCTGAAGCGTTGTAGATCTTTATGGGAGCAGACAGTCTCGTCTTCCTCCTGGAGAGCAGTTGGTGGGCTGGAACCACTGATCTTGTGGTTA
Organism: Tenrec ecaudatus; assembly: GCF_050624435.1. Lineage (NCBI taxonomy): Eukaryota > Metazoa > Chordata > Mammalia > Afrosoricida > Tenrecidae > Tenrec > Tenrec ecaudatus. The sequence goes on from NC_134536.1 coordinate 16,848,354, forward strand.
GCAGTCTATGTTCCCCTGACAGTGGCGCTAGGCTTCCTGGAGTATAGTTCAGAGTGTCATTAAGCACCCTGATTTTAGATCCTCTCCCCCAGGCTTTGTTGTTAGGCACCATCAAATTGTTTCTGTTTCATAACCACCCAGAGGAGACACCACGTGGCCCTGGCCTTCCTCTCAGTTGTTCCTCTATTGAAGCCCGTTGCTGCAGCCACTGCGTCAGTCTGTCTCATGGACGGAGGGTCTTCCTCTTTTTTACTACTCCCTACCATGCCTGATGTCCTTCTCCAGGCACTGGTTTCCCCCGGTATCTTGTCCAAAGTATGTGAGGTGAAGTCTCACCTCCCTCCTTTCTAAACAGCCTTCTGGCCGCGCTTCTTCCCAGACACAGCTGTTTGTTCTTCTGGCCATCCACAGGATCCTCTAGGCCGGTCACCATTGCCCCTAAGACAGGAATGCGGAAATTGAGATTTCCCTGGAAGTTTTCCTTGAATAAGAGTTACCAGTAGCCACAAAGTGCTTCTCAGAGGGTGGCAGGGAACAAGTTAGCTCAGTTAGAACAAAAGAAAATAATTTTTAGTACATTTGACACTGGGGATTAGCCTCTGGCTAACCTCAAGGTTGCCAGTTCAAACCTGCCAGCCGTATTTCAGGAAAAAGATGAGGGTGTCTGCTCCTATAAAGACCCACCGTCTTCAAAACTCTACATAGGACCCCTCCCCCCAGAAGAATTTATTTCATAGGACGGTATTGAATCTGAAGCTTCGGGAGAGGGACATAACTGATCGGAGTACACGTTGCAGATGAAGGGGGAGAAGGAGAGAGTGAAGCACATCCTGGTCCACCAGGCCGTGAGGACGATGTTCCCAATCAGAGCAGCCAGTCCAGAGAGGACTACATGGCAGGCCCAACTATGAGGCATGACGCCCTTCACTGACCCATAGCCCTATAGGGGACAACACCAGAGACACAGTGTGGGAATTATACCTGATCTGATCACACCACACTGAGGCAAAACAATAAGGGGATGCAACAGAACAGCAAGAAATGGATCAGCGAGATCCCCAGGGAATGCTGAAGGTGGATTTTGGGGCCAGGTCGTGCTGCCCCAACAGCCTGGACTGGAAAACACTCCTAAAGGCCAACAAACGATCCTTGAACTAATTACAAGCTTTTCTCTCTTGTTGTGTTTTGTTTTGTTCTTTTTTATCATTGGTTTGTTATTGTTGTTTTGTTGTATATTGTTGCTTGAATTTGCTCTGTCTTATTTTTGTGCATACTGTTATCTCCGCAGGTCTTTCTAAATAAGATAGGCTGGATAAACAACCTGGAGGAGAAAACAACGGGACCGACAGTTCCAAGGGGACATGGGAGAGGGGGAGGTGGGGGGAAAGGTAGTGGTGTTAACAAACCCAGGGACAAGGGAACAACAAGTGATCCAAATCGACAATGAGAAGTGTGTAGAAGGCCTGGCAGGGCATGATCAAAGGTGATGGAACCAAGAGGAATTGCTGAAACCCTGGTGGGGACTGAGCATGATAGTGGGACAGGAGGAAAGTCAAAGGAAATATAGGAAAGAGCTGGGAGGCAAAGGGCATTTATAGAGGTCTAGATAAAGACATGTACATATGCAAATATATTTATATATGAGGATGGGGAACTAGATCTATGAGCATATATTTATAGGTTTAGTATTTAGGTAGCAGAAGGACACTGGGCCTCCACTCAAGTACTCCTTCAATGCAAGAATACTTTCTTGTATTAAATTGGCATTCTATGATGCTCACCTTCCTGACACAACTGCTGAAGGCAAAGCGGGTGCATAAGCAAATATGGTGAAGAAAGCTGATGGTGCCCGGCTATTGAAAGATATAGCATCTGGAATCTTAAAAGCTTGAAGGTAAACAAGCGGCCATCTAGCTCAGAAGCAACAAAGCCCACATGGAAGAAGCACACCAGCCTGTGCGATCATGACATGCCGAAGGGATCAGTTATCAGGCATCAAAGAACAAAAATCATAACATTGTGTGCTCACCTCCATGATACGATCACTGAAGACAAATGGGTGCATAAGCAAATGTGGCGAAGAAAGCTGATTGTGCCTAGCTATTGAAAGATATAGCGTCCGGGGTATTAAAGGCTTGAAGGTGAACAAGCGGCCATCTAGCTCAGAAGCAACAAGGCCCACATAGAAGAAGCACACCAGCCGGTGCGATCACGAGGTGTCGAAGGGATCAGGTATTAGGCATCATCAGAACAAAAAATATTACCATAGTGAATGAGCAGGGGAGTGCGGAGTGGAGACCTAAAGCCCATATGTAGGCCACTGGAGATCCTCTCACAGAAGGGTTTTGGGGAGGCGACTAGCCCGTCAGGGTGTGATGTAGCAACGATGAGAAATACAACTTTCCTCTAGTTCCTAAATGCTTCTCCCCCTCCCCAACTATCATGATCCAAATTCTACCTTGCAAGTCTGGATAGAGCAGAGGATGTACACTGGTGCAGATAGGAGCTGGAGGCACAGGAAATCCAGGGCAGATGATACCTTCAGGACCAGGGGTGTGAGTGGTGATACTGGGAGGGTAGAGGGAGAGGAGGTTGGAAAGAGGGAACCAATTACAAGGATCTACATGTGACCTCCTCCCTGGGGGACAGACAACAGAAAGTGGGTTAAGGTAAATGTTAGACAGGGAAAGATATGACAAAATAATAATTTATAAATTATCAAGAGTTCATGAAGGAGTGGGGAGGGAGGGCAAAAATTGAGGACCTGATTCCAGGAGCGTAAGTGGAGAGCAAATGTTTTGAAAAAGATGAGGGCAATGAATGTACAAATGAGCTTTACATAGTTGATGTATATATGGATTATGATAAGAGTTGTATGAGCCCCTAATAAAATGATTTAAAAAGAATATAGTGTTTAAAACCAAAGTTATCATTTTAGAGATTAGGTTGTGTCTGACCAGGTGTGCCTGCCCCAAGACATGGCATTTTCAACAACCTCGCATGCATGCAAAAACAGGACAGTGAGTAAGGAAGAGCAAAGAAAAATGGATGCCTTTGAATGTGGTGTTGAATATAATATGCCACAGACGACCATAATAAACAACTCTGTCTTGGAGAAGTACATACAGAATATTCCTTAATAAAGGATAGAGAGACTTCATCTCACAGAATTTGGACATGTATCAGGAGGGACCCGTCCCTGGAGAAAGATGTCATGCTTGATCAAGTACAAGGTCCGAGAAGAGAAAGACAAGGCGGATTGACACAGTGGCTGTAATATGGGTTTAAATAGAACAATGACTGTGAAGACGTGCAAGACCAGGTAGTGTTTCCTTCTATTGTCGTGGGGTCACTGTGCATTGGAAACAACTCAACAACACCTAACAACATGGCGAAAGGAACATAGTCTCACTAGACATCGCTTAATGTATTTTGTTGTATAGTTTTTATTATAAATATATATAACTGTATTGTATAATTACATAAATCAGGGAAGGGAAAGCCCTTCAAATTCAAAAACAAAATAAAGGAATTTGGTGGCTTAACTACACAGAGAATTTTATCAAGGGATTTTAAAGTACAATAGTTGGAGTATACATCTGTAGTGAGATACATCCTAAAAAATGGAATTTTTTAATTGTACAAAATTTTCAGCTACATTATTGCTAGTGATAATGTTAACACTATTTTGATACTATTATATAAGTCAGAGTAAAATAAACAAATCGGTAATATTATTAAAAGAAAAAACTCTACATAGGGTTGTTATGAGTCAGAAGGCTTATTACCAACCTGCGATATACTGATGACATAACTGCTTGCTGAAAGTGAGCAGGATTTGAAGCACTTGCTGATGAAGGTCAAGGATGGCACCCTTCAGTATGGATTACAACTCAATGTCAAGAAAACAAAATACTCACACCTGGACCCACAGGTAAAATCATGTTAGGAGGAGAAACGATTGAAGCTGTCTAGGATTTTTGTCTTGCTTAGATCCATAGTCAACGCTCATGGAAGCAGCAGTCGGGAGATCAAATGATGTATCGCATTTCAAGACCTCTTGAGATTGTTGAAAAGCAATGACGTTGCTTTGAGGACTAAGGTGTGCCTGACTCAAGCCATGGTATTGCCACTGGACTCTGACCCAAGCCATGGTGTTGCCACTGGTAGAGACCCCAGCCATGGTGTTGCCACTGGTAGAGACCCCAGCCATGGTGTTACCACTGGTAGAGACCCCAGCCATGGTGTTACCACTGGTAGAGACCCCAGCCATGGTGTTACCACTGGTAGAGACCCCAGCCATGGTGTTGCCACTGGCCTCATATGCAGGTGAGAGTTGGAGACTGAATAAAAGACAACTGAAGAGGAAGCGCTGTGTTTGGATTATGGTGCTGTTGGATAATCTTGAAAGTACCGCGGCCTGCTGAAAGAACAAACACATCTAATTTGGAAAAAGTACAACCACAATGCTCCTCAAGGGCAAGGATGGCAAACCTTTGTCTTATATGCTTTGGCCATGTTGTCAGGAGAGACGAGTCCGTGGAGAAGGCCATCATGCTTGGCAAAGTGGAGGGGCGTGGAAAAGGAGGCAGGCCCTCAAGGAGATGGACAGGCGCAGTGGCTGCACCAATGGGCTCAGACATAGGAACAACCGAAGGATGGCACCGGACTGGGCAGTGTCTCGTTTTATTGTCACAGGGTCGCTCTGAGTCAGAACCAGCTAGACAGCACCCAACAACAGCAACCACGACAAGAGTCAGAATCAGTCTGGGGCAGGAAGGGTGCAGATGTTTACACGCATGGAATGCTTGCAGTCCATGGAACCCCATAAGCAGAGACTGGATCTGATGGCTCCTTTGTTGAGGTGGAAGGCGCCTGCAATCAAAAGGGCCGGAGACCACGGCCTTGGAGAAGAAGCCCTGCAAAAAGCGAAGACCAGTCATGGTCCATCTGGGCCATAGGACATGACTTGTGTTTTATAACCAGATGTTCGTAACTGGTAGCACTGGCTTCCTACACATTCCTTCACGCAGTTCCTGAAGGCTGGGACCATGCTGTTTCCGTTCTTCTTCCCAGGGTCCAGTAAAGAACCTGACAAGTATGTAACTGATGGGCCCAGACCCGGAGGCTGGGGGGCGGGGGGCGAGGGGAGTGCAGAGTCTGGGCAAGCGCAGTGGCGAGGAGAGAGGTAGTCCTTGAATCTGCGTGGATTTGAACAGTTGTCGCTGTGCGGCTTCAGAATGTGGTTTAGTCCCTCTGTGCTTTGGTTTGCTCGAGGTGGTCAAGGGAGAACTATGTCCTCCTCAGCTTGTGAGGCGTAGAGATGGGAGTCCTAACAGGGCCGGGCACAGGGCGGGCGCGTGGACCTTGCTGCCCAAGCAGGGTTTCTCTCCCAAGGCAGGGGCATCCAGCCAATCAGAGTGTCACCCAATCACTTAAAGAAGTGGAGCATTCAATGCCAATCTATGTGTCGCCTTTTACTGATAACAGAAACCAAACGGGCTGTTGCATTGGGCAAATCTGGTGCGAAGGACATCTTGGACTTGTGCAAAAGCAACGATGCCACTTTTCGGACCAAGGTGCTCCTGACCCAAGCCAGGCTATGTTCAGTCTCCTCATGGGCCTTTGAACACTGGACAGTGCATCAGGAAGCCCGGAGATGAATCGATGCACTGAACGGTGGTGTTGCTAAAGAACACAGGCCACCAAAGGCGCAAACAAGTCTGTCTTGGAGGAAGTGCGGCCAGAATGCTCCTTACACGCAGGGATGGGGGAGACTCGGGCAAGTCGTCAGGAGAGACCAGTCCATGGAGGAGGACATTGTGCTTGGTCAAGTATCAGTGCAGCTAACAAGAGGAAGGTCCTTGACAAGGTGGATGGACACAGTGGCTGCAACCAGGGGCTCACACAGAACAAGGCTTGTGAAGGGGGTGCAGGACCAGGCCACATTTCATTCTGTCGCCAGAGGTTTGAAGCTATCAGTCGATATTTACAGAGTACCCCTGTTACTCATTTATCCCTCTGAGCATCCGTGGTAGGAAGCAAAATGTGTGGGTTTAAAGGAAAAATAGATCACATTTCAATTTGCAGGCCCAACAAAGCCCTTTCTTCTAAAAAGAAGGTGCTGGACTCTTCCTTTGGTCTTTAGCACATGCCTGTTTCCAGCAGTCCCTGGGCTGCACTGTCACTGCTTGGCGAAGGTCACACTCTGCCAAGGCTGGTGTGCTATCTGGGGTCTGAATATGACTGAGCCAAGCTCCCAGAAGCAGTAGTAAAGACTGCGCCATGAGGTCATTCAACGGCAGGCAGAACCACAGCCCAAGGTCCCAACAAAGATGCTGCTCCCTGGAGAAGGTGCTTGGAATGACCATTGTGGCATCGCCGCCGAGGTGACAGTCTCAGGAGCAGATAAGAGGATCTGTGAGTCTAAGCAGACCCACAGGCCTGGTGGCTTCCTGCTGCTGCTGCTCCAGGTGGTTGAAGAGGCTCCTGACTCTGAGAGAACCATGCAGACCGACTTGGTCGGACGTAAGGTTACCTGACTTCTTGGCCTGTCAAACGATATATGTAAGTCTAAAAGTCAAATTTTGACAAGGATTAGTCCTAGCATCCCTAATATTTCCCAGAAGGCCCTGGACATTGTCCGCCACCCCAGCCAGGGTAGGTCGTACACACCGAGTCCAAAGAGGATGGAGTCACTTCATAAAGGGAGGCCAAGCCGAAGCGGATCTTTCTTCCCTGAAACTGACGCACAGCATAGCACAAGCAACCATGGACCTCAGTATGGCTCTAGGCATGCTTGAGGATGGTCAACGTGGATCTTTGGGAAGTGGCATCAGACTGTGAACTTGAGGAGCCTCGGGCTATTCTCAAGGGTTAACACACTCAGCTCCCAACCGACAGGTTTGAGGTTTCCCCAGAGCACCTTGGAAGCAAGGTCTGGCCATCTGCGTCTGAAAACCAGCCACTAAAAATGCAATGAGACACAACTCTTCTCTGACAGCCGTGGGGTCACTGTGAGTCAGGGAGAGCTTGCTGAAAACTTATTTTTAATTTTTAGAACCTCGGAGGCCCGGGAGGAAGGGTCCGCTGAAACGGGCGCATTGTTTAGCTTTCATTTAGCAAAGAGAAGAACACTAAGACACTCCCTTTTTGTGCGCATCATGGTCTTTAGTAAGAGGTGCCCCAATCCCCCGCCTTGTTCCTCTAGCAAAAGCAATTTAAAAAATTACTTGTGAGCTTGTATTTTTTTTCTATAGTCATCGAATACCTTAACATCAACACTGAAGAGAAATTTAATGATATAAAACAAGGCATTAATCAAGTTCAATAGAAAGGATCTTTGCTCCACATGATCACCATCTAAATTAGTCTCCACAGTAGCCTGATAATTGAGAAATATGGCTCCACTTTCAATTTGACGCAGAAGTTGATGATTTATCTGGGCCTCAGCTTCCTCATTTACAAATTGAAATGCTGTGGTAAAGAACCTGGTTTCTGACCAGTATTTTTTTTCCCAGAAGAAGCATTAAAAAAAAAAATCATCTTATTGGGGACTTGCACAACTCTTATCACAACCCATCCATCCGTCCATTGTGTCAAGCACATTTGTGCATTTGTTGCCATCATCATTCTCAAGACACTTGCTTGACCACTATTATTGTACATCTTCTAACATGTGAGTTAGGACCCAGCCTGGGTGACGTAGTGGTTACGCGTTTGGCTACTAACCACAAGGCCAACTGTTTGAAACCACCAGCCACTCCACAGGAGAAAGACAGGCTTTCTACTCTCAGGAAAGGTTACAGGCTCTCGGAAACTCACGGGCAGCTCTCCTCTGTCCTATGGGGTCACCCTGGGGAGGAACTGACCCGATGGCTGGGAGTGTGGTTTTGAGTTGGAAGTTGTGAGCTCTTATCATTCTCCTACTAGATGTCTCCGGCGGCTACCTTTCATTCATCCCACCATTTCTGTATCCAGCAAAGACAGTGAGCCCTGGTGGTGCAGCGGGTTAGGTGGTGAACCCCTAACCCCATAGCCAGTGGTTCAAACCCACCAGCTGCTCTGATGGAGAAAGGTGAGGCTGGCTGCTCCAGTTGGACACCCTAAGGCTCAGACAAAATGAAACAGAGGTCTTACGCTAGCCTATCTCTCACACCTCTGCCCCTTTGCAATCAGTTGTCGCAGTATCAGCTCATGTCCCTGGCAGCCCCACATGGGACACATAGAATTGTCCTTCATAGGATTTTCATGATTGTGTTCTTTTGGAAGCAGATCACCAGGCCTTTCTTCTGAGGCACCTCTAGATGAGTTCAAACCACCACCCTTTGTTATAGCCCAGTGCTTACCTGTCTGCCCCCACCCAGGGACCCCTCCATACCTCTGTCTGAGCCCACTGTTCTGCCAACAAAGCTCTTCTCCCTATACTCTGGCTTTTGCTGCCGGCAACAAGGTCACATTCAGGGACACCAAGTCCTGGTCCACAACAACAGCATGTGTGCCTGCAACTGTACCTCTTTCCCCTGTTCTCCCAGCAGCAAGGAAATCACCCAGTTAGCAGAGCGAGAAGAGGGCCGTGGACCCGACCAGGAGACTCGGAGACTGCAGGTCGGCGTGGAGAAAGGACAGGTGAGGGGCCGGGGAAGCAGCCGTCCTTCTTCTCTATCTGGCCTCGCAGCTGGCTTCCTGTCCCTCAGAGGAGCAACGACCTCGCCTATCCTAGGCTTTGGGGCTGGCTCGCAAGCTCTACACAGAGGTCCCCAGGTGTGTAGAACTGCCACCAGCCCCCAATCCCTGAGGAAGATTGGCTGTGGGCGTGCCCGACAACGACAGCCTTTGGGAAGAGCCTCCATCCAACACAGCCCCTCCAGATAATCAAATTCAGTAACATTTGCACTCCACTGAATTATCAAGGAAGAATTTCAAAAGCTGAAGCTGGTGTGCCACAATATCTCCAAGAGGAGCACGCAGGGCCGGAGGAGCTGGCTCTGATTCATGGCAGCCCCCGTACGACAGAATGAACGCCACCGTGGGTGTGTTGGAGCCCACTGCTGCAGCCACTGTATCCATCCGTCTCGTTGAGAATTTCCCTCTGCTTTCGCTGACGCTCTATTTACCAAGCATGGTGTCCTTCTCCAGGGACACAATGTCCCCTCCTGATAAAATACCCCGATGACGTGAGATGAATTATCACCTTGCGTTCCTCTGCAGAACACTGGCTGTACTTCTTCCAAGACAGATCTGTTTGTTCTTCTGGCCGTCCATGGACTTTCAGCATTCTTCACCAATATCATAACTCAATTTCCCCCTGATCCTTATTAATTGTCCAGCTTTCACATGGTTATGAGGGGACTGAAAATACAATGGCTGGGTCTTTGTTTTTAGCACATTCAAGAGGTCTTGTGTAGCAGATTGACCCAACACCTATCTAGCCGCCAAAGGGTAAAGGCGCACCAAGCCCCCACCCGCTCCCATCGGTGCCTTCAGACTCACAGGACCCTGGAGGACCGAACAGGCCCTCCCCATTGGGTTTCCAAGGTGGGGACAGACGTAGACTGACACAGCTTTCTTTTTTTTAAATTCATTGATTAATTAAAAACAATTTGCCACATCTTTCTTATGCAGTGTGACTGGCAAGTTTGAACAGCCAACCTTCTGCCTTGTGGGTGAGCACTTTAGCCATTGTGTCACCTGGAATCCTTAAAAAGAAAGACGCCCCCCATCCCCCCAAAACAAGCTCACTGCCATTGAGGCCATTCCAACTCCGAGGGACCCTATAGGACAGGGTAGAACTGCACCTGGGGGTTTCCCAGACTGTCATTCCCTTTGCTTGTTTGTTTTTCAAGACTGTAACTCGTTACAGGAGTCAAAAGCTTCATCTTCCTCCTTATGAGCGGCTGGTGGTTTTGAACTGTCGACCTTTTCGACGTAGTGCAACTCAGAAGAGCACTGAAAATAACCATGGGAACCAGAAAGATGGTTTGTTTATTATTATTTTTAAAAAGCATTTTATTGTTTATTATTTGTTAGAAGGATTATTTTATAGCTGAAATGACACACGAACGCTCCTTTCTCTTAAGGTGGCATCTGCTTGGGTAAGGTCTCGAAAAGCATTTTGGTTTACATTCTTCTTTTGTGTTTGCTCTACCTTAAGTTAGTCTGCAAAACTCAAACGCACTGCCATCAAGTAGAGGCTGACCCATAGCGACCCAACAGGCCAGGGTAGAAATGGCCCCGTGGGTTTTTGAGACTGTAAATCCTGTAACTACTCAGCCACCCCATCTGATCACTGGAGAGATAAGAGCTGTGTTTATTGTTTCCAGCCTAGCCCCACCCCTCGATGCCTGACTGAGAAAGGCTGAGCCAGGAAGCCTCAACTTTGTTTCCCATGTGTGAAATGGGGCTATTGGCATGTCTGTGAGCCCTGGTGGCATAGTGTGTTATATGTTGGGCTGTTAACAGCAAGGTCAGCAGTTTGAAACCACCAGCTGCTCCAAGGGAGAAAGATGAGGCTTTCTATTCCCGTAAAGGTTTACAGTTTCAGAAACCATCAGGGGTGATGCTCCTTGGTCTTAGAGGGTCACCATGAGTCAGAATTGACTGATGGCCGAGAGAGGCATGTAAGAGGGGCTTCAAAAACGTCATGGAAATTGTCCGCTATTTTTCCAGTTTGTAAACTTTCTGAAGCCCCTTATTCTTAGGGAAGGAGGGGCTATAAGAATGAGCAGACACACGGGGTGTTTATAAGGAGCCTGGCCCGTAGCACATGATCCATCCATCTTAGTGTCCCCTCCCCACCTTGCACAATTCAAGAGCTGAGTTAGTGGGAGACGGGGGCCCCAATTGTTTAGGTGAACCTCCAGGAAGGTAGAACTGGGACAACACTAACGTGCAAACACCATTTTCACATTGCCCTGTGAACCGTGTTGTGTCCTGTCTATGAGGTTAGGTCCGGCAGTGTTTTGTTCTGTTGTACCCAGGGTCACTCTGGGTTGGAACGGAGTCAATGGCATCTAACAGCAGCAGCACCAGCAGCAGCAGGAGCCTTGGCGGCAGTGTCCAGTAAGCATTTGACTGCCAAGTGCAAGGTCGGTCCATATTTCTAACCCATCAGTGACTCCTAGAAAGAAAGTCGCAGTATCTGCTCCTGTGAAGATCTACAGCAGCGGTTCTCAACCTTCTTCTGCCGCGACCCTTTAACACAGTTCCTCATGTGGTGACCCCCAACCATCAAATTATTTTTGTTGCTAATTCATAACCGGACGACCCTTGTGAAAGGGTCATTTGGCCCCCAAAGGGGTCACGACCTACAGGTTGAGAACCGCTGGTCTACAGCCTTGGAAACCCTAAACGGGGTCCCCATGAGTTGAATGGACTCCGTAGCTGTTTTGATTTTCTTTCTTTCTTTTTTTTTTGATAAGTAGTCATATTCGATGGCCATAGTTTCCATTTCCAGGTATGGAGTTAGACCCGATCCCAAGGGAGTGCAAACAGCGAGGACTTGACTGTGAACCTGAAGATAACCACTTTGAACCTGCCCAGGGGCACTGTGGAAGACAGTTCTGGTGATCTGCTTCTGTCAGGATGACAGCCAAGAAAACCGTGTTGCTCGGAGCTCACAGCTTGGTTCTGCTTGGAGTCACTGGGAGCTGGAATTGACTGCCCGTAACGGGTTTGGTTTGGGGGTATAGGGTTAGAACTTCAAAGACACCCCCAGACCATGGGAGTTCGTCCCACACCCTGGATGGAATGTAGGAAATACAGAGGCCTTCAACAGCATGTCCTTCAGGAGCATATAGTCTGTGGGGAGACTCTCGAAGTCAGCAGAGGATTATCGCACAGAGGCCCAAGGGTGGTGGTGGGACTCAAGGGTGTCACATTAGCTAGGGAGCAGGGGTGCGGGGCTGAGGGTCAGAGAAAGCAGGCTGAGCAGGTAGCAGCCTAAATCCAGAGTGTTGAGGGGCGGGGGGGGTGGGCATTGAGTCTGGATAGGCATATCAGAGAGAGGAAGGACAGAAGAGGAAGACCTGTGACAAGACAGATGGACACCATGGCTGCACCAATTGGCTCAGCCATAAGGACCATGGTGAGGAGGACTCGAGACCCGGCCGTGTTTCTCAGACAGACAGGGTCGCTGTACCTCGAGGGAGGCCACCTAACAACCATATTCCATAAACCAATCAGAGGATGTGAATTGTGGCGGCAGAGCATGGGGGCGGGGTTAGGGTTGGCGGGAAGAGCTGCCAGGGAGAATCCGTGCATCTGAGAGCACGTGTACTTCAGCTCAGCCTATGCACACAGACTGTATGTGGGGCTTGTGGGTGTGGGCTCTGTGTGCAGGGCTGGGACCTCAGAGGCAAGGTGGGGGTCCCATCGTAAGGGGTTAGGATTTGTAGCATCAATCTTTGCCCTCTCCCATCCAAGTCCTCTAACTACTTTTCTGGTCTCCAGGTCATTTGCGTATGGACTTCAGGGACTCATGCAAGGGTTTGGGGTGGATGTGTGTGTGTGTGTGTGTGTGCACTGTAAGATTTACTAATGCACCTATGCCAACAGTTACTGGTGCAAGGATAGGGAGACTTGATCTCATGTGCTTTGCACGGGTTATCAGGAGAGAGCAGTCCTTGGAGGACATCACACATGGTGAAACGGAGGAGGAGGGACAAAGAGGAAGGCCCTCGATGAGCTGGACTGACACACAGCACCTGCAACAATGGGCTCAATCCTCAGACCGACTGTGAGGGGGGCAGGGTTGCATTCTGTTGCGCAGAGGTGCCAATGAGTCAGGACTACAGGCACATTCCAGGAACTACATGCACAAGGACATACGAAAACACATTGCATTTATTTGACTTAAAAATATGTATACCTTATAGCCAGGCAACCCTTTTCTAGGATGTACAGGTCTGTGCCTTTGGGGAGGAGTGTCGTAGTTACATCTTGGGCTGCATGCAATCTGCAAAGTCAGAGGTTCAAAACCACCAAATGCTCCTCTAGAGAAAGACAGGGCTTTCTACTCCCATAAAGAGTTACAGTCTTGGAAACTCACGGGGGGCCATTCTAGCCTGTCCTGTAGGGTTGCTATGAGTTGGCAGTGAGTGGATCCTGATAATCCAGTGCTACTAACAAGGTTGAGTACAGCCCCCTGGCCCCTCGACTCAGACACCTCGTGCTGTAACTGGGATACAAGAAGGGGGGTGCTTTAACAAACAGAAATTCCTTCTCTCTCTGTTTAGGAGGCCTGACATCCACCTTCGGGAAGCTACATCCAGGACAGAGGCTTTCTGTGTGTGTGAGTCTCAGCTCTAGGGGAAGGTCTTGGTCTCTCCGCAGCTTCTGCTCTTGGCTCATGGGGCCTGGCATCTGTCTTCTCCCGGCTCTGCTGGTTTAGTCTGCATTCATATCTCAAAGAGATGGACTTACACACGCTCGGCACTAACACTGTCTCATGAACACCACAAAGACAACCCATCCCCCAGGGCCATTACAACCCCAGGTAGAGGTATCAGGATTTACAACATAGGCTTTCTGAGGTGCATTTCCCTAACGACTTGTCTGTTGTCCAGCACCAGAGCTTTGTCTTCCTGAGGGTGTCATTTAAGTCGTAGCATCATGTAGACAAGCAGATGTAACCTGTAGGGACTGGCTTCTTTTACTCACCTGTACTACCTTGGGATTCATCTGATCTGTTATGTGTGTCCTGAATGGCCGTGGCATTGTTGATGGTGCGGCAGTAGACTCTTTGCCTGACAGGTGGGAGGACAGAGCTCACGATTGGACCACTGCACTTCTGTCCAGTCAGTGGAGCCCGGGTGGCATGGTGGGTTACCTGTGGGGCTACTAAATGCAAGGTTGGCAGTTCAAGCTCATCAGCCTCTCCTTGGGAGAAAGATAAGAGTGTCTGCTTCCATTAAGGCTTACAGCCTTGGGAACCCACAGGGGCAATTTTACTCTGCCCTGTAGGTTTGAGTCAGTATTCACATGAGGATTGTGTGTGTGGGGGTGGGGGTTGGGTTTGGGGGATTTCAATAGAGCTTCCTAACTAAGGACTAGGAAGAAAGACCTGGCTATTTACTTGAAACACCAGTCAAAGCAAACCCTATGGTCACTATGTCCTGTCTGCATCTGATCATGGGGAAGAAGCTGGGCCAGGGGGTATGTTGCCCTGCTGTGCCCGTGCCTTCAGGCACCACCCCTACAGGGCAGCATTGCAGTGGAGGGAGGGCTCCCCACAGTCTGCTCAGCCAGATGGGAAGGATTTTCCAGCTGCCACAGAGCAGATGGGAAGAGTGCTGGACTGAAGAGAGAGAGATAGACCAGCTGGGTGTCTGTCCCAGAAACGAAGAGAACCGCACTGGGGCCAGAATGAAGGGGCCGGAGAGAGATCACAGGCAGAGAAACTGGCCAGGAGGTCAGGACTGAGTGGAGGCAGGGCTGGAGGGAGAAAGCCACACCCAGGATGAAGCTTGGGTTTCTGCTTGGGAGACAGACAAGGCGGGTCGTGAGATTGGGAGTTTGGGGAAAGGAGTTTGGCAGGAACCACGACTTCTCTCAGGAAGACCTCCTGGACTCCCGGGAACATGGAAAGCACCCGACACCGGACAGACAGAGGTCAGGTGACCCTGAAGGGCAAGATGAGGAAGAGCCGGCTTGCGCCAGGCTAGGGCTGCGGTACGAAGATGACAAAGCCGCAGTTACTGGCCCTGAAAAAAGCAGACAATTTTAACCTACAAGAAGAGCTCAACTAGAGTCTGCACCGGGCTTTGTCGCGCACTGCAGGAAGAACCTTGAACCAGCCTGGTTGACCAGAGATGGCTTCCTGGAGGAGGTGCGCCTGACGCAAGGTGCTGCGTTGTAAGGGGTCATTCAGTCAGCCCTGACTCTTAGCAGCCACATGCCTGAAACAAACAAACCCAACAATCCAGACTCACTGCCAGCAAGTCGATTCCAACTCATAGCGACGCTATGGGACAGGGTAGACTAGCCCCTGTGGGTTTCAGAGATTATAAACCTCCTCTTTCTCCTGAGGAACGGCTGGTAGCCTCAGATGCTGACCTGGAGATGAGCATGTCCAGGGTCCTGCACCAGCCTCACAGTGCTGTTACGCCTGAGCCCCTGTGGTGGCCACTGTGTGGGTCCAGCTCGCTGCTGGTTTCCTCTGTGTCGCTGGCCTCCTGATGCTGAGCCCATCGATCCCAACTCTGCTTTGATGAAAAGGCGTCTTCCGGTCAGATGCTCACGATGCCAGCAGGAGCTGGGAAAGTGGGCTCAGTCGTGCACTAGCCCACTGTGTTAGTCTGGGTATTTTAGAGAAACAAATCCACAGAAACTCACATGTATAAGAGAGAGTTTTATATAAAGGTAAGTGCACATTAAGAAAACATCCCAACCTAGTGCTGCCCAAGCCCACAAGTCCAACATTAGCCCATATGTCCGACACCAATCCACAAAGTCCTCCTCCATCTCACAAAACACACACAATGGTGCCAACTGTAGGAGGAAAGCTGAGTCAGTGAGCATGTAAGCATCTCAGCGCTGGCAGGGGTGTCCACATGGCTGCTCCAGCACCCAGGGCTGTATCAGGGTAGGTCCATGCAGCTTCTCCTTGAGGATGTCTTGCAGGAAGTGAGCCTTTCCAGTTGAAGCAGGGAACTGGCTAAGGAAACTGTACCCTGGTCCAACCATCACAAAGCAAGAGACCCGAGAACTAGAAAGGTGAGGCTCACTGAGCCATTTATCCCTCCACCCTTCAATTAACCCCATATGTGTTTATCAGCCAGGTTGGCACAATAAACTAACTCACCCACGTTAGTTAGCTAACCAGCTTGTCAGACACTGGGAGGTAGGTGGGCAGCGTGGGAGTAGAAGGTGGGATTGATTGAATGGGATGAGGATGAGCTGAGCTGTCTTACCTGGGAAAGCTGAGTAGGCCGCTGGGATCTCCCAGGGAGCTGTGTGCAAGTTCAGGTAACTGAGCCTTGCCACAGACAAAAACACAGACCGTCTGCATGTGAAGTGCAAAAAAAAAAAACAAAACAGCAGGATCCCTCCAGCTGATTCTAATGTGAAGTCAAGACGACACCCTGGCATGCTGGGTGGTTGGCGATGAGACAGGGGAAGGCTGACAGTTCCCGGTGTCAGCTATATCCAAGGGGTTCTCTCCTTTATCCATGCTGGCTCTTGGTCCTAAGGGAAACTGTGGCACCAGGAAAACTGAGTCCAGCTCACAACTATTCCTGAAATACCAAGTCCACGAGCAGTCTTCTCTGATGGTGGGCTAGTGGTCCTTAACAGCCAA
Source organism: Tenrec ecaudatus (assembly GCF_050624435.1). NCBI lineage: Eukaryota > Metazoa > Chordata > Mammalia > Afrosoricida > Tenrecidae > Tenrec > Tenrec ecaudatus. The sequence goes on from NC_134536.1 coordinate 16,864,651, forward strand.
ACCCAAACTCATGGCGACCCTGGGTCTAACGCGGTAGAGCCTCTCCATGGAATTTCCTTGCCCATGATTGTTAGGGCAGATTGCCAGGTCTTGCTTTCGTGGCACTTGAACTGCCTTGGACTGGGCTTGGATGGACTTGAACTGCTGACACTTAGTTCACAGTCAAGGGCAAATAGTCTGCAGCATGCAGGGCCCTCAGAAACCCCTGTTCCGTAATGATAATTATAACAACAGCCAAACTCACTGCCATCAAGGCAGTTCCAACTCAAGACCACCCAACAGGACAGCTTAGAACTGGCCCCTGTGAATTTTCAAGACTGTGATTCTTTACAGGAGTAAAAAGCCCCATCTTTCTCCCTCAGAGCAACTGATGGTTTCAAACTTCTGACCTTGTGGTTAGCAGTCCAGTTTTAACCACAAGGTCCCAGGGCTCCTCTAATAATAATAAAGCACACATTAAATGTATGAGTCTTATAACTGCAATAATAGCTCATTTTTTGAGTTCTTCCTAGGTCCCATTTTGCAGATACATAAACCTCTTCTCTTTCAAATGACCCAGTGAGGTAATCACAAAACAGACCCATCGTTACTCCTTCAAGGTCAAGCATCTCCCCGCAGTGGAGCCTCCAGATTCCCAGCCTCATTCTTTTCTTTCTGTTCACGAAATGGCCTTGAAGACTCTGTAGTGAGGACGTGCATGGCCACTCAGAAAAATGCCGGGGCGGGATGTGTGTATGTGTGAGGGAGATATTGAGAAAAGGGCATAAGACATTTAGTTGCATTAATAAATTGGGGAGGAGAGAGAACAAAAAAAGTAAACAAGTGAAGAAGGAAGACTGGGGCAATAGAATTTAGGGCCAAGCCATCCATTAGTCAGCGAGTGTCTTGGGGAATCTTTTAGAGACGTGAGTAAAGCCAGAGCGTGAGTGCGAGGCTGGTGTGTTGGTTGATCACTCCTCCCCACCCCACCCCACCCCGCCCATGCACACGCTTCCCCAAATCTTCTGACTTTAAGAAGAGAAGTCTGAAGAGACTGGCTCTCCTCTCTACCTGCCCCAGTTGCCCATCAAGCCCAGCCTTTGGTTCTCTGGCAGTTGTCCCATCTCTGAGTGCGGCTTCCACCTGCTCTTAAATTGTCTCCCAGGCTGAAAGCAGACAGCCAAACCCAAGGCTTGAGACACAACCTTGACCTACAAAAGACATCAATGGAGGCACATGAGAAGAAACGGGAGAGAGACTCAGAAAGGAGGCAGAGGATCAGAACGGCAGGCACAAAGGCACGGCGAGTGAAGGCAGCCAGGCGGAAGACACAATGGTCAAGGAGCAGCTTTTGAACTGGCTCTGCTGACAGGTCAGGGTGATGCCAGCTCATTGATGCTCCAAAGAAAGGAATTAAATAGACTCCAATTCAGATTAGATTAGGAAGGACTTTCTGGGAATCAGCCTTGTTTAAGAAAGGGAACGGCTATTGACAAGGCTATATGTTAGCCGCTCTGTCTGAATAATAAGAGGAATAGTTTGTATTAGGCACCTACTAGATGTGTGGCTTTAGAGGGTCGCTGTTAGTCGGAATCGATCCGATGACACTGGGTTTTGTTTTGGTTCAGGTGCTTGGAAAGGTTCCCTGGTGGTACAGTGGTTAGAGCATTCAACTACTAACTGAGAGGTGGGCCGTTCAAACTACCGGCTGCTTTGTAGGAGAGAAATGGGGCAGACGGCCTCCCTAAGGATTCACAACCTTGAAACCCCATGGACCCTTTTCCTTTGTAGGCTTCCCACGAGTCAGAATCGGCTCCGTGGCAATGGGATGTGCTTGCATGGATGAACTCACTGCTATGGAATGAATGCTGACTCATAGAGACCCTGTAGGCCGGAGCAGAACTGCCTCTGGGTCAATCTTTATGGGAGTAGAAATCTTCATCTTTCAACTGGGGAGTGGCTGGTGGCTTCCACCTGCTGATCTTGGGGTTGAGCAATTCAATGTGTAACCCACTACGTCACCAGAGCAGGACAGATGCATCCATTACTGCATGAACGCTTTTTTATCAAGAACCCTCTCTCCGGTGAATGTTATCACCCATATTTTATAGAAAGGTGAATGATGACGGGCTTGCTAGGGACCCATGTTGTGAGTGGCAGAGCTGGGTTTAGACCATATCCTGCTTGTTAGAAGTCCCTGCACTTGCTACCCTAAAAGCAGGAGTCGTGCCCCCAGGTTGAGTCAGATTCAGGTTGAGGGGGACCAAATCAACCTGACTGGGCCCCAGTGCTGCCTGTGCTTAGGGACAGGGTGGAAGAAAAGGGGAAGGAGGGACAGGAACTGCAGGTGACTTTCGAGGGAACAAGCCTCTCAGAACGGCTCCAGCACAAGGCAAAGGAAAACCTCCACCCATTTGTTTCCCCGTAAATCTTTTGGGGTTTCAATAACCAGTGTCAGCACACATTTTATGCTTTATGAGTACTGTCCTGAGAACTGGTTTCTGGATCTTCATCTAAATTCGGATTGAAAGAAGAGTAGAGCTCAGAGACAGAGGCCAGTGGCCTCATCCTTGCCCACAAAGATTCCACTGAGCAGAGGGAGAGATGATCCACCCTGCTTCGAATGCAAGGAAGGAGGACATAAGCCAAAACAGCAGGGCCAAGGGCTTCTGAAAAGTCTCTCCTCCGTAGAAGCAACAAGAAAATAGGGCATATGTATTTTGCCGCTCCAGAACTCTGGAAACAAAGCAGTGGAACCCTCAGAGCATGGAGGTTAAAGAATTCAACTGCGGTCTGTGGGTTGGTGGTTTGAACTCACCAGTTGTACTGCAGGACAAAGACAGGCAGTTTGCTTTGGTAAAGCCTGCGACCTGCATGGAGCAGTTCTCCTCTGTTCTTTAGGGCTGCAACTCAGGAACAACAGGTCAGGTTTGGCTTTGAAACCAATCCAAGGCTTGCAATCTTCTGTATCCCATCCTTCAGCTCTAAGGTAGATGAAAACGAACAACAGCCCACAATCACAGGGACAACTAGCAGCTTGGCAACAACCAGAGGTTGAAGCTCAAGTAAAACGGAATGCCTAGAAAATCGTCACCATTTGACTTAGCTGGTTGGTCCTCTGGAAGGTCTTACTTGGAAGACTGTTTATTAACGATGCCTCTTGAAACAAATAAGGCCATCTGTGTGAGTCTGGGCACTTTAGAGAAACACATCCACAGAAACTCATGTATAAGAGAAAGCTCTATATAAAGGTTAAATGTGCATCAAGAAAACATCCCAACCCAATGCTGCCCAAGCCCACAAGTCCAACTTTAACCCATATGTTCAACACCAGTCCACAAAGTCCTCCTCCATATCACAGAACAGACACAATGATGCCGACTGCAGGAGGAAAGCCGAGTCAGTGAATGTGTAAGCATCTGAGCAATGGCAGGGGTCTCCACACGGGTGCTTCAGCACCCAGGGCTGCATCAGGGTGGGTCCATGTGGTTTCTCCTCAGGGATGTCTTACAGGAAGTGAGTCTTGCCAGCTAGAGCAGGGAACTGACTAAGGCAGCTGCAACCTGGTCCGACCATCAGAAAGAAAGAGACCCGAGAACTAGAAAGGTGAGACTCACTGAGCCATTTATCCCTTCACCCTTCAATCAACCCCACATGTGTTCTGGGTTGGCACAGTAAACTAACTAAACATCCATTCAAGAAAATATAAGAATTATAAACATATATGCACCTAAAAATAGAGCCCCAAAGACATGGCCCACCCCTCACCCTGATGGGTTTAAAAAGAGAAATACAATTCAGTAAATATAGTTAGAGGTTTTAATAGCCCATTTTAAATAATGGACTGCACAACTAGACAGGGGATCAATAAGGAAGCAGAAGACGATAAACCATACCATAAACCAATCTGAACTCACAAGTATCTACAGAATACTCCACCCAACAAAGGCAGTATACACATTCTTCTCAAGTACATATGGAACATTCTCCAGGGCATTTGAACCCATAAAACAAATCTAAATAAATATAAAAGAACCAAAGTCATACAATGTATGTTACCTGACCACAATAAGATTAGAAATCAATAACAGAAGGAAATTTGGGAAAAATAACCAATGAGTCTGAGAAAAATCACAGGGAAATTAGAAATCCATTGACATAAATGAGAACGAAAGCCCAACATAGCACCATTTATGAATTAAAGCAGAGCTTGTTGCTATTAGGTACTGTCTAGTTGGTTTTGATACTTAAGGGCCCTGTATCATCCTTCTTTCCAAGGAGCATTCTGACTGTACTTTTTCCAAGAGAGACTTGTTTGTTCTTTTGGCAGACCATGGTACTTTCAAGGTTCTTTGCTAGCACCATAATTCACATGCAGCGAGTCTTCTTTAGCCCCCCTTATCCAATGTCCAACTTCCACATGCATATGATATAATGGAGAATACGATGACTTGGGTCAGGAGCACCTTAGTCCTGAATTAGCATTCATGATTTTCAACACTTTAAAGCGATCTTGTGCAGCAGATTTACCCAATGCAATGCTGTTGTTGTTGTTTTTGGCACAGAGAGCAAGTTTATTTGGTGAATGCTGCTGGCAAGTATAACCCAAGAGAGACAAGATGGGAAAGGTGCTGTGACAACAAGGAAGATTTCAGGGGTAGATACCATCTAATAAGAAATGGTAGAGTGCTCTGGGTACATAGGAAGGGCTGGCCTCAGCCATTCAGCAGCATATGGATGCACTATTCCTCATACAAATTGCTGTCCTCATGCCCTGCCACCAGCATCTCTACTTCTTGCTCTGTCATCTTCTCACCCAATGTGACAAGGATATGCTGGATTTCAACCCCCATAGCAGTGCCATTGTCTTCCTTGTCATACACCAAAGGAACCCTCATAGGTGTCCTAGTCCTTGTTCTTGACCACAGTCTCCAGCCTTGGCAGGAAGTGCTCAAAATCCAGCACCTTCACAATCATCCCATCATTCTTGGGGTTCCCCAGGACCATGAGCACCTTGGCATTTGGTGGGGTTTGGGCCCAGAGTTCTCAACACATCTCCACACTGGCTGTATATTGCCATCACCTTTAGTCAAACCACTGGACGACCTCCTTAAACTCTGAGATCTGGTCCTCAGTGAAGCCATGCAGCTTGACTACCATGCAATGCATCATTGGATCCCTTCGCTGCTGTTTCCATGGGCATTGATTGTGGATCCAAGCAGATACAATTCTTGACAATATCAATCTTTTCTCCATTTATCATGATGCTCCCTATTGGCCCAGTCGTGAGGATTTTGGTTTTACTTTATACTGAGCTGCGATCCATCCTGAAGACTGCAGTCCTTGATCGCTATCAGCAAGGCCCTATTCATTTTCAGCAAGCACGGTTGTGTCATCCGCATATCTCGGGTTGCTAATATGCCTTCCTCCAATCCTGATGCCACATTCTTCTTCATATAAGCCAACTTCTCGTATGATATTCTTGGCATAAAGATTGAATAAATGTGGTGAGAGGATCCAACCCTGACTCACTCCTTTCTTGATTGTAAACCATGAAGCATTCCCTTGTTCTTCTCGCACAACCGCCTTTTGATCCACAACAAGTTCTGCATGAACTCAGTAAGGTGTTCTGGAATTCCAGTCCTCCTCGAGGCTATCCATAGTTTGTTATGATCCGTAGTCAAATACCTTCGCATCGTCAATAAAGCACAAGTAAACATCTTTCTGGTATTTTCTGCTTTGAGTCAAGATCTCCTGACATCAGCCATGATGTCCCTGACTTCACGTCCTCTTCTGAATCCAGCCTGACTTCCTGGCAGCTCCTGTCAATGTACTGCTGCAAGGTCTTCAGGAAACTTGTACTTGTTTGTGATATCAATGCTATTGTTCTATAATAGCATTTGAGCATTCTGTTGAGTCACCTTTCTTTGAAATGGTTAAAAATAATTTATGGATCTTTTCTCATTAATTGGCCAAGTCTTCCAAATATCCCTACATAGCCAAGTGAGTTCTTCCAGTGCATTTCCAATAGTTTTGTATTATCTAAAAGTATATTTTTTGGGATGGAGGGAGCACTAGAATGGATTGTGATTGCATAACTTATCTTGGAAGCAATTTAACCATGGGACGAGGAATATTCCAAAAAAATTGATGTGGGGGTGATTGTACAATTCTCCTTGATATGGTTGAGCTATTGAATTATATGATATGTAAATTACTTGCCAATAAAACTGTTGGAAAATTTTTTCTTTCAATGTAATGCAATATCTAAACATGATCATCTTTGTTCTTTAGGGTTTAGTCTAACCTGTTACCTGGCTTGAAGTTGACTTCTAGGGGAGGAGAGGGAAAAAAGAGGAGCTGATACCAAGGGCTCAAATTGAGAGAAAAAGTTTTGAAAATGATTATGGCAACATATGTACACGTGTGCTTGATACAATTGATGTATGGATTGTTATAAGAGCCTTAAGAACCCCCACTTAAAAAAAAAAGAACCCCCACTAAAAAGAATTGATAAATAAGTACATAAAATAGAGTTGACTTTTGGGGATAGTTTCAATTCAAAGTTTGAAGATCAACTTGGGGCCATAGTCTCAAGGACTCTTTCCGTTTCAAGAGGTCCAGTACGTCTGGATTCTTTTTGAATTTGAAGTTCCACATTTTTCTACCTTTTTATCACAACTTATCTATAATATTCCTAATCCAAATGCTCAGTAGTGGTAGCTGGGCATCATCTACTTCTTCTGGTCTCAAGGTGGCGAAGGCAATGGATTTGTGTAGACAATCTGTCTGGTGGTCCAATTCCTTCCATGATTCCTGAGTTCTCTTCTTTCTCCAGACAAAATAAGATCAATAGATGTATCTGAGTTAGCTACTTGTCGCGTTCAAGACCCCAAACACTACTCATAGCATGGAGAAGTAGAGCATATAATATAAGAACTAATTGATTGTTTTTTCCATGACCCCAAGCAGCCCAATCAAGAGAGCCAATCCCAGGGAGTGATTGGCTATGCCTAATTCGTATCAGCATCTGTAGCCTTTTTGAGGTTGTTGTCATTGTTGTTGCGAAACCAAGGGAATTTTGTTTTGCCAACTAAATGGAAAGCAAAATTCGACCAGATCTTCCCAGCTGTTGCGTGTTTTGTGTTTTGCAGCTGCTCTAGAATTCCCATCATTCCCCCTGCAGACTAAATTTGCTAATCACCCTTTCGGTTGGGCACTTGTTAAAGAGAGAAAGGAAACGATGAGTGATTTTAATTCCCAAATATGTAGGGCGTGAGTGTAGGGGGTGTGATATTCTGATGCGTTGACTGGAAATCATGCTGCACTTTTCCTTTGATTAATGATCAAGAGACTTGTCAGCCGAGATAATGCCAAAACAAGGATGAAGGACTCAGTCATGAACTCTAGAATGAGTGGTCTGTGTACCAAAATATAAACCAACCTTTATGAAACCCCAGGATACACGTATTCCATTTGTGGGGCCTCCTTCCACTGCAGGTTGTTGGCGCTCCGACCACAGTGGCCCTGTGCACAGCAGAAGGAAACACTCCCTGCTCCTGTGTTAGCCTCACACTTGTTCCTGTGTTTGAGTCCCTCATTGCAGCCGCTGTCAACCCATTTCCTGAGGTCCTTCCTCTTTGTCACTGCCCCTCCACTTTACCAACATATGTCCTTGTCTCTAAGGAGCGTCCTGACCATACTCCTTCCACAGTCTGTTCTTTTGGCAGTCTGCGGTCCTTTCAGTATTCCTTCAAATGCATAGATTCTTCCTCGATCTTCTTTATTCACTGCTCAACTTTCATATGCATATGAGGCAATTAGAAATAATCATGGCTTGGGTCAGGCACACCTTCGTAACATCCTTGCTCCTCAACACTTTAAAGAGGTCTTGTGCAGCAGATTTACCTAATTTCATTTCCCGACTGCTGCTTCCATGAGACTTGATTGTGGATTCCAGTAAGATAAAATCCTTGACAACTCCAGTCTCTTCTCCATTTATCATGGTGCTACCTATTGGTCCACTGTGGGAAACAGAAGGATTTCTCCCAAGTTGTCTCCCCCAAATATATGCCAAACTTAGCTGCTTGCGAATGACTATACACTTGGAGGTCATCAGAGTAGATCAGGGGTCATTCTCCCTAAGAGCTATCAGCCATCTAGAGCAAGCAGACACCACTGTTTATCACATAACAAGTAGGGCCCCCTCCCTTCTGATAAGGATAGTTGAATGTTTCCTTGTAGTAGACCCCAGAGAGGTCAAGCCCACCCAAGGGTGGCCAAGGTTAGGCCGCCATCATGAATCTAGGGTCTGCCAATCTGGTCACATGTACACCTCTAGTTTTCCCCTTCCTATCATGTGTACAACCCTCGCCCATCCCCTTCCGGTTTCACTTATGCCCATTATACATCCCCTTCATATAATGTGTATGCCTATTGTACTGCCCCTTCCTGTGACATGTGGTTACCTGCAATCACGCTCCCCAAAGTAGATATAGCCATTGGTTAGCAATAAACGGGGTCGCTCCAGCCTCCTGCTGGGTCCTCGAACATACTGCTGTGCATGGACCTGGCTGGTAATATCATGGCCATCCAGGAGGTGAGCATGCTTCCATGAAATGTGTCTGACTCCATTGTTTGACTCTCCTATCTCTCATGCACTCTGTGATTTTACTATAATTTTTACTTTTTTATCGCTGTACAATTGCGCCTGTCAAACCCGTGATTAGTGGTGGGGAGCTGGTACCCCATGCAGCCACAGTACAGTTGTGGGGATTTTTGTCTTCTTTACATTGAATTGTAATTCACACTGAAGGCTGAAATCCTTGTTCTTCATCAGCAAGTGCTTCAAGTCCTCCTTGATTTCGGTAAGTGAGGTTGTGTCATCTGTATGTCTTGAGTCTCTAATAACCCTCCCCCACTCCTAATACTGCATTCTTCATATTCTCCAGTTTATCTGCCTGACTGCAAATTAGGCAGGGCATAATTTATCACCTTTTCAGTTGAACTTGATTGTCTTTCAGGATAGCTACCAGCTGCTCCTTGAGAGAAATATGAGGCAGTCTATTTCCATAAAGATTTACGACCTTGGGGACCCCATGGGGGCAGTTCTGATTTTTAATATAGGGCCACTATGAGTTGGAATTGATCCATGACAGTGGCGAGATTTTTATTTAAACCTGAAAAACCTTCAAAATTAATTTCTATCGACCGAGTTGACTGTGACTCATGGTGACCCCATGTGTGGCCCTGTGGGGCTGTGCTCCAGAGGGTTTTTTGGAAGGAGAATGCCAACCCTTTCTATGGAGGCACCTCTGGGTGGATTTGAACTTTCAACTCTTTGGTTAGTAGACGAGCTCTGCAATCATTTGCACCCTCTAGGAACCTAATAGCAGGCAGTCAGTAAGTTCCCTTCTCAGCTGTGCTTTGTGCTGGGGAGCTTTTCCGCTGCGTCTCTGAAAGGCCCTGTCTCTGGGGGTGCTGCGTAACCATGAACTGCGAGGGTACCCGCCCTAACACATCATCACGGGTCCGGTAGGCACAATTGTACAACCATAAGAGGTGAAGATTATAGTAAAGTCATCAAGAGCATGAGAGATAAAAGGGAGGTGGAAATAATGGAGTCAGACACATTTCATTGTAGCATGCTCACCTCAGCCCCGCTTGGTGGTCCACGTGGAGAGAGAGAGAGAGAGATTTATTGCCGACCAAGGTTTTTATATTCTCTGAGGACGTGCAAGCCCCCTAATTACAGGTGAATACATACGTCACAGGAAAGGGTTGCGCCAAAGGTAAAACAGCAATGGGAGGGGGGTGATCTAAGGGTATACAAGCAATAGGAGGGATTGGGGGTGTACATGTGGCAAGATGGGCGGATCCTAGATTCAGGATGGCAGCCTAACTTTGGAGATCATTGAGCCGGTTTGACCTGCTCTCTGGCTCACTATAGAGACCATTATCAATAGGGTGTGAACTCCACCTACAGGGACCAAATCAATGACTGCAAGCCTTTAGGGAGAAGTACCCCATTGTCCTTAACAGCAGGGACAGGCCTACCATAGTCACTGCCTTCAGGGAGGATGTCTGTAAGCATCTGACCTCCCCCCATATGCTAGCAAAAAGCCCCTCATGTTTGGCACATCTTTGGGGGAGACAAAGCTGGGAAGTCTCTTTATCATCCCACAATGAATGAAGCAGAGAGGCAAACCACAGGAGCCCAGTGTTTCTGCTTGGGCCTGTGCCCAAGACAGCAGTGCTCCTTGGGTGGTGACCTCCACCCCGGGCTGCTTCTAGTCCCAGGCTGTTTCCCAATTCTATTGGCTTCCATGTGGCCACTCGAGGCATGTGACCAGGAACAGTGTTGAGTTGACTGCCACTCATGGCAACCCCATGAGTGTCAGGGCAGGACCGTGCTTCATCGTTTCTGTGGCTCAGTTTTCAGAAGAGGTCGTCAGGCCTTTCTTCCACTGTACCTCTGGGTGAACTTGAACCTCCAACCCTTTGGCTAGCAGTGAGTGTGTTAACTGTTGGCACCACCCGGGCACTCCTTAGGCCCACTCATCATCTCACCGCCATCTAGACGATTCTGACTCATAGCGACCCTATAGGCCGTGGTAGAACTGCCCCTGTGGGTTTCTGGGACTGTACCTTTATGGAGGTAGATAACCTCATCTTTCCGCGGCAGCACAGCTTGTGGTTTTGAACTACTGATCTTATTGTTAGCAGTTCACCTTGCAGCCACTAAGGCCACCAGGACCCCTTTAGAGACGGTAGGCGGAGTCTACTGTGTTATTCAAGTCTCTGGTGACCCAGAAGTTAAATGTCTGACTTCTAAGTAATGGGTGATTCGAATCCACCCAGAGTTGCCTCGAATGACATGTCTGGAAATCTGCCTCCCAAAGGTCCTAGCCTTGAAGCAGTTCCACTCCGTGGACATGAGCTCACGGGGAGCTGAAATGTCCTCAACGACACTTGGCTGGTTTCTTGTTAGTCACGTAGTTCTATTCCCAGGTGCGCTTCTAGAGCATTCTAACCACGGGTGTGCGCTGTCCTTTAATACCTCACTGCCATCGAGTCTATTCCAACTCATCGTGACCCTATAGGACAGGTTAGAATCCTCCCTACGTTTTCCGAGGCTGTAAATCTTCATGGGAACAGATGGCCTGCTTTTTGTGTGTTTTTTTAACTGCCTAACTCATCACCCCTACCCCACAGGGCTCCTTGCACAGACAGGTCCATCGTGTTTGAAGCTCCAAACCTGGCTGCAAATTCATGGGATGTGAGAGTGGGTTTTGACAAAGACCGTAAGTCTAGTTCCTGAGTTTGGGGAGCCTGCAGGACTTCCAGATGGGAAACACTAGACGAATCATCTGGCTGGAAATACGGATTTGGAAGAGACCGGCATGAGGCAGTAGCTGCACAGTGGACATGCAGAGAAAGGAAGAGGGTCAAGGATAGGAGAGCGAGCTGGAAACCAGTGGTTCCAGATGGGCCAGGAGCTAGGACGCGCAGAGCTGGGAGTGGGTCATGAAGGAGAGCAGTGACTCAGAGCAGAGCCGGGGAGGAGGCACTGTGAATCTGGGTTAACCCCCTCATAGGCCACAGAAGGGTCCGTGGAAGCCGGCATCCCTAGACTTGGTAACGAAGAGATTTTGTTGGTTTCAGAAGTCAGATGGCAGTGGATGGAGGAATGACCGAGGCATGAGCAAAGGTAATATTATCTGAAAGGAAAATAAACGGCATGCTCTGCCTTAATCACAGTCTGGGCAGAGGGATCCCAGCACTGACCTCCTCTCCCGCCTCCTGTGTGGAGCTGTCTGGGACCCCCCGCTTGGCACTTCCTCTGGTGGGTGCAGGCCTTCCCAACCTCGGTCTGAAGGGTCAGCAGTGTGGCCATCTCAGCCTCCTGAAATGCCTGCCCTCGTCCTTGCCAGGTTCCGAAGCTGCCCTGGCTCAGAGCTCAGCTCCCACGCCATCCCCTCCTGCCGGCTCCCCAGCTTGTCCAGCGGCAAGTCATCTTTCCTTCCTATTGAAGTGATACAGTATTGCATCTAATGGTCTAAAATGTAAAACCTCACCTAACTTACAAATTAAAAAATGTTATACACACACACACATGTGTGTGTGTGTGTGTGTGTGTGAGAGAGAGAGAGAGAGAGCTCAGTTCCCTGAAGTCTTCCTCTTTTGCACTGACCTTCAACTTTAGCAAGCATGCTGTCCCTTTCCAGGGACTGGCCTCTGCTGATAACACGTCTAAAACCCAGGAGACAAAGTTTTGCCATTCTTGCTTCTAAGAAGCATTCTGGCTTTACTTCTTCCAAGACAGACTTGTTTGTTCTCCATGAAGCCCATGGGAATTTCAGTATTCTTTGCCAACACCTTAATTCAAATACACCCATTCTTCTGTGATCATCCTTATTCCCCGTCCAGCTTTCATGTGCATATGAGGGAGTGGAAAATACCATGGCTTAGGTCAAGCACACCTTAGTCCACAATGTGACATCCAAGCTTGGCCAGGTAGCAGTCTTCCAAATTTCTTGGCCTGGATGAGTGAGTACCCAGCCACCAAATCCAAACACATTGCTGTGGAGTCTAGTCTGACTCTCAAAGAACAAAGGAGGCAAAAAACCAAAAAAAAGGGGGTGGGTGGGGGGAGGATCATACTAGAAAGTCCTGAGTAGAATGGGAGAAAAATGTGGACGAGAACTCACCACCATAAATGAGATCAGATTTACTGGTGGATGGAGACTGGTGAGACCCCTGAAATTATGACCTTTGCCCTTCAGGTCTGGAACGGAACTCATCACCTGGGGGAAACTAAGAACTGGAAAGAGTGTATGTGGTGGACAAATTCTCTGTGCTCACATTTAAGAAGCCCGGGAGGCTAGGATTCTCACGGAGGGAGTCTCACGCTCCTGGGGTGGAGGCACCTCGCAGTCACATTCTCTTAAGTAAAAGTTATTCCCCAAAATGCGCCTGGTAGGAATGCCAATTTTAAAGTGCAGCTTGCAAGCACACAGTTGCTGCTGTATACATTTGAAGCTTGAAGGTCAACTGCTTGAAACTTATCTGCCTGAAGTTTGTCTGCCACTGAGAGCAATCAGACCCCATTGTCTGTCCCTCCCTAAGGAGGGTCCCCTCCCTTCTGATAGGAAATCATCAATTGTTCCCCTGCAGAAGAGCTCAGGGACACTTAGGTCAAGCCAGCTGGGAGACAAGCAGGGTTAGGCTGCCATCTTGACTCTAGAGCCCGCCCATCTTGAATGGCTGCACCTTCCTGTCACAGAGATGCCTCTAGAGGTCCTCCCCTTCCTAGTGCATAGATCCCGGAGCTCTCCCCCTCCTGTGTGTGTATGCCTCGAATACAGTGGTTCTCAACCTTCCTCATGCCTCAACCCCTTAATACAGTTCCTCGTGTGGTGGTGACCCCCAGCCATAAAATTATTTTCGTTGCTACTTCATCACTGTCATTTTGCTACTGTTATGAATCGTCATGTAACTGATATGCAGGATGTATTTTCACTGTTACAAATTGAACATAATTAGACATAATTAAAGCATAGTGATTAATCACAAAACGTATGTAATTATATATTGTGAAATATTTATGTGTTTTCCGATGGTCTTAGGCGACCCCTGTGAAGGGGTCGTTCGACCCCCAAAGAGGTTGCGACCCCCAGGTTGAGATCCGCTGCTCTGATACAAACCCTTCCTGCTACAGAGAGAGATTTATTTTGTGTGATTTTTCTGCTACTCGCTGGAGAATTGTGCAATGAAAGTAAACTAACTGGTCATCATAATGCATAGGGACATATTTCAGAAAACCAATCACCGCAGCAGCAGCGAGTTCTGAGGTGCTGGAGCAGAGGCCAGCCTCGCCCACGCCCTCCCCCAGCCTGTAATCACGGCTCCATCATATGCCACCTCGCAGCCCCTTTCAGCCGTGGGCTGGGATCCACTGCCACCAGACCTTCCGAAATTGATTGAAATTTTCAATCTGCAGCCCTTCTTGAGACCCCAAACCAAAAGGATATTTTATAGATGGGCCTGGGTGGGATTGCTCAGCTCCTACAGCTCACAGAGACGTATCCTGGACTTTTGCTTTGTTTTGGTTTAACTTGTGTGTGTGTGTGTGTTTTATGACAGAGTGCAATTAATTCAAACAATGGATCCATTACTAAAGCTGGCTGTGTACTTAAATTCTGTTTACTTCTTTAACCTTTGGCTTACCTACATTAAAGGTAATCTTTCAAAGACAGCCCCTAACACAATCATTACCTCGGCTCCTTCCCCTAATCCTCACGGAATAAACAGAATCAAGATCCTGCGACCATTTTTTTTAATCCTTCCTGTTACGTATGTGTGCAACATGGCCCACACGCCCCAAATGACATAAGCTTGTGTGAGAGAGAATACATCACCACTCTGGCTTCAGTGACGCAGAGTCAGCCGGGATGCACTGGCATACTGGGATTGGCTACTTAGCCAGTGTCTCCTCTGGCCGATGGCTGTTCTGGCCTCTCTGGGAGTGGGTATTGACAATCACCCCAGCAAGCAAGTCCCGGGATCCCAGAGCAGAGCGTCACCAGTGTTATCTTTGGTTAAATTAAAAGTGAGAAGCCAGGTCATGTAAGCACAGGGGTGATCCTGTGGGAATCTGTCGAGTTGACGTGATGGGAGTTTCCAGAAGGAGGCAGATAAAGAAAATAGGCATGCCTACTGTAGCTGCAGAGTTTCTGGGTGGTGCAAATGGTTAACTCACTCAGCTGCTCCCCGAGTCCACCCAGAGAGACCTCAGGAGGAAAGCCCCAGGAGCCACGTTGGAAAGCGCAGCCACTGAAATCCCGAAAGTGCATCGTGCAACTCTGACAAACCGGGGACCACCATGAGTTTGGATCGAGGCGACAGCAAGCGGAGTTATGGTTTTTATTTTCCAAAAACAACCCTTCAAAGGAAAAGCAAGAATGTGGGGTATGAAAACCCCGACTTCTTTCCAAGTTTTCTTTCTCTTTTGTCTTAAACTGCCTTTCAGCATCTCTGTCCAATTGATGCCTCTGCAGAGTCATGCAGACCGGACATCTCCTGAGGGACAGGCGGTGGCTGGTGTCGCTCTCCTCTGATCTGCCCATCCAAACAATCCATCCTCTGGATCTTTGAGGAGGCTCATATATGCCATATCCACTCTCTCCCAGATTTTTCAGCATCTGGGTTAAATTTCTCCTAGTGATAAGTTACACTTTGAATCCCCCCAAAGCCTTAATTAAGATGAAAACCCACACCCTGTTTGCACACAGACTGTGAAAATGGTGTGTGTGTGTGTGTGTGTGTGTGTGTGTGTGTGGTGGTGTTTAGTTATAGCTGACCTCCTTTGGTTACCCCAGGCAGAAGGAGAATTCATCTCTCATCGAGCCCGAGGCTAATTGCTGCCAGGCAGAGCCCAGACAAGCCTCCATCCTCCATCTTCCTTTATCCTACTCTGACACCACGCATTGCTCCCACCACTCTTGACTTGTCTTCTGGGTTCAATACTCTATTGCCACAGCCACATCGTACTCATAGACAACACTCTGATTATGGGAGTTTGCTAAGAGAATTAAACAGGGAACCCCAAGCCAGGATCAAAAGCAGTAAGAGTCCACTCACTGATCCACAACCCCTCTCCGCAGAGGCCTCTCAGCTGCATGGTCCCATGGCCTTTGCCTCCACCGGCCAGGAAGTCAGCCTGACGCCCGGCCTCACATCCTCAGGGTGTGGTGTTCCTTCTCAGCTTGCGTGTGGTCTCCTTGCTTCCCTCTTGGCCCCTGTTGCCTCTGCCACTTCAGGGAGGGACTTCCAGCTTGTCCCCTGCTGGTTCTTCTTCCTTGATGGCCCCAGGAATTCTCTCTGTTCCTGCTCCTGAGATGCCCCCATTCTTATAGCCACGGGCGTAGCAACTAACGCTGACCATGACCCGAGAGAAGAGTCTTCTCACCTATCTGCACAGTCCCACCTAATCATTTGGCCAGCGTTACAGAGATGTGGATAGAAGAGCCAGATTAAGAAATGTCCCTCCACCACACTGTAGACACACGTTGAGAAGCCCACGTGTGGACAAACGCCCCTTCTCCTGAGAGGTCCTGTGGGTGGCTGTGCAGTGAGAAGCTTCCCGGAGCATGTGGTGTCTGTAAGTTCTTTTGATGCGTCTATCCTGACAACTCCAGGACTCAGGTCTCGGCCTTGAACTGCACCCTGAGCTCCAGTCATGGCCTTGCTACTCAGTCCTCCCCTTGGATGCTGGGCTAGTTGCTTCGGACTTCCTGTCACTGAGACTGTGGTGTCTCCCATAAACCTGCTCTCCTGCTCAAGCTCCCACCACAGCTCATGGCAACGCCACCTCTCCAAGGTCACAGGCCCCCAACCTTGGCCTCCTCCTTGGTGCTTTTCCTTTTACCTCAAGAATCTGGTGGAACAATAAACCCTGTCAGCTCCACTTACCATATACAGTCACGATTCGCCATAGCTATGGCCACGCCCCTAGGCCATAGGCCACACCCTAGCCCCCTAGGCCACACCCCCAGCCCCCAGGCCATACACACATCACATTAACTAGTGTTTGGCTGGATGATAACAAAAGCTCCCACACTGGCTCCGTCTTTCTGCCTTCGTCTCCCCTTACCTACCTCGTCCCCCCCCACCCCTCTACCCCACCCCACCTATTCTCAACAAAGCAGCCAGGGTGTTAGCTCAACACCCTCTCATGGTTCCTGTCTCACTCAGAATAAAGCAAGGCCCCTCTTCTGCTCTCCATGCCCTGAGTGACCAGGCAGCCCATCACCATCCCCCTGGGACCTCACGACTGCTTTGGACCCCACATGGCTTGTCCTGCATCCTCTGTTGTCCTAGGTTTCTCCTCAAGTCCACCACCCACCTGTCACTTTGGCATAGTGTGTGTGAGGATGTCATCATGGTGGCTCACTGGGTCATTTTCTCCTTGGGATTCTTATGCATAATGCTGCTGTGAACCTGTTGGGTCTCCTTTCTTTGGAATGGACACAAATATGCATCTCTTCCAGT
Organism: Tenrec ecaudatus; assembly: GCF_050624435.1. Taxonomy (NCBI): domain Eukaryota; kingdom Metazoa; phylum Chordata; class Mammalia; order Afrosoricida; family Tenrecidae; genus Tenrec; species Tenrec ecaudatus. The sequence goes on from NC_134536.1 coordinate 16,881,682, forward strand.
TGTTTGGCCACGGAGTTGTTTTCCAAACTTTTTGGCATAGATGAGTGAGTGCTTCCAGCACTGCATGGGCTAGGTGAAACATTTCACTTGATATCCTGTCTGTTTCATATAGTTCCAGAGGCTGACAAGTCTCAGGTTCATGGGTCAGCTGTCAGGCTGGTGGCTTCTCCTGACTCATGGGGGTTCAGGTGCTGAACCATACAAGATCAGCAAGCTCAGACAGCAGGTCCCTGGCTCAAGTCTGAAGAACTAGAGTTCAGCTGATGATGGCCGAGCCGGGTGCAAAGGTCAGCAAGCTCTGTGAGGATGCCCATATGTATACATACAGATTGCATGGAGATCACACCCCTGAGAAAGCTCCCCTTCCAATGGACTAGCTGATGGTACATCACTGAGGTTGTGTTAGTTCGGGTGGACTAGAGAAACAACTACAGGGAGACACTCATATGTGTATTAAGAAAGAGCTTTATATCAAAGAGCAATTGTACATTAAGAAACATCCCAGCCCAAGTTAAGTCAGTAAATCTGATATTAGCTCATATGTCCATTACCAGTCTATAAATTCTTCTTCAGACTCACGCAGCACATGCAATGACACTGAATGCAAGAAGAAAGACCACAGGCCAGTAGATTGAAAGTCTTGTGGATCCAGTAGTGGTGGAAGCATCTCAACACTGGCATGGGTCTCCACATGGTTCCTCCAGCCCTACTCCCAAGGTACCATATTATGTTAGTCTAGATTGACTAGAGAAACAAATTCAGAGACACTCGTATGTATGTTAGAGGGAGCTTTATATCATAAAGAAATGTTACATTAAGAACATAATCTAGCCCAGTCCAAATCAAGTCCATGAATTCAATATTAGCCCTTAAATCTGAGATTTGCCCATGAATTCCTCTTGAGACTCTGCTTGACATTCCTGTTGACAAGCCACATGGAGCCACGCTGATGATAGCCAGAGCCATGTGGAGCCTCCGGAGTTGGAGGAACCATGTGGAGACCCACACCAGGTCAGGAGATGCTTCCACTGCCATTGGATCTACCACTGGCCAGTGATCTTCCTGCATTCGGTATCATTGCATGTGCAGCATGATAGCTGATTACATTCTATCACAAAATGGAGGCTCACTACATCATCACTGCCAAATGGCACACAACTGAGAATTAGCTCAGCCAAGTTCACACATAACCTGAACCATCACCCTTATCCTGCTGATGGCATGTCTCTGGTCCTCCATCATCATTACAGTTCTTTCTGACCACTGTGGGTAATGTTCTCCACGTGTCAGGATTGATGTGGCTAGATTGAGATAATCCCACTCTTTCAAGGGTTGTACTCTCAGTCAGGGGTACAGCCCTGGCAGTCTGCTCCCAGGAAGATGACAGCCTATCAAACCCACTGGGTCCGTCTGTCACGGTGGGCTGCTGTCAGAATGGACTCAATGGCAGTGAGTTTGCTTGTATTTTCATTGTTGTTGCAGACGGCTTCGGGACTTCACAGCATGCTTTGGATCCTCTGCCTCATTCTGTGCCTGTTAGCAGGAGCCAAGGAAATGTACCCTGCTAGTCCAGTGTGTAAGTCTGGGTAGACTAGAGAAACAAATTCATAGACACTCATATGTGTATAAGAAAGAATTATATAAAAGAGCAATTGTATATTGAGAAAACATCCCACCCCAATCCAGATCAAGTCTATAGTCCGTTATTAGCCCATGTGTCCAGTACCAGTCTATAAATTACTCTTCAGACTCACGCCATACATACAATGATGCTGAATGCAGGAAAGTCTTGTGGGTCCAGTGGCAGTGGAAGCATCTCAGCACTGGTTTGAATCTCCATGTGGTTCCTCCAGCTCCAGGGCTCTGGCTCCATCAGCTTGACTCCATGTGGCTTGTCAACAGGAATGTCTTGCAGGGAGAGAGTGTATCTGGCCTCCAGTGAGCTGTTTATCTCTTTAACGCCTCCAAAAGAGGTCATCAAGTTGCGACCTGATTGACAGGTTAGATTCCACCCCTTCCTCAAGTTGATAGAAGATTATGTGAGTGCCACATCTAGTTTGCAGCAAAATTAAAAATTGGGGACAAAATACAGGTGTCAAAAAGAACGGCCCTTAGGCTAGTCAGCAGCATAAGTTTCGATATTGGTGGGTGTTCTCTGCTGCTAGCAATGAGCTTCAGTTTGGTGATGAATACAATTGGTGCTTGCAGAAGGTCCCACGCCCTCCCCGCACCTGATGCCGACAGGGGGGTTCCCTGTGGGACTGGCAGTTTAAGTCAAGGAGAGGACGGACATTCACAAGGCCCCCCTGAACCCCCCCCCCCACCCTGTGGTGGGAACTGTGTCCGATGCAGCCGAGGAGGGCAAACTTGTATCGCTGAGAGCAGCTGGAAGATCCAAACCCGTTTTCCAAGGAGGGACTCGCATATACCTTCCCACATTACAGCGGCGGCTTCCAGTCCTGTCAAACCTGACACTCATTAAACTAGCTCCCCCGCTCTCAGAAGAACTGTGCTTCCCGGCGTGGAGTACCACGTCTTTCCCAGGGACGGGTCAGGCGATGCTCTTGTGGATGTGAAAGGAGGGATCCCGGTGAAACGTTTACTGTCTCAGGTTAAAACCTCTGCTGACTTTCCCGCTTCCTGACATTTTTAATACCCATATACCATAAAAATATACGACCCTTTCTCCCATCCCATTTACAACCTCAAAAGATAAGATGGGCAATTGCCTAAGACAGAAATGAGAAAGATGCATTTAATGACTTTGCTCTAAATGAGACGCCTATCCCCTAGGAAGTGGGATGGTCTCCTTCGACCCACCAGGATGTGGGATTTCACTCGCACGTGTCCGTCACCGCCACCCAGGACATTCTGAGTCAGAGACCAATGAAAATGATATAGACGCTGTGGACGTAATGGTGTCCCCACACCATAACTCCTGGAGCTGCACACATCCTCCTGTGTGGGCACAGGGTCCATGTAGGGCATGTCCTAAACCAACCGACGCTCAGGTAGGAGGAGCACGTAGACCCCCTGTGGACCAGCACCATAAACTGGGGAAGACGCTCCCAGGTGAGGAGCATCAAGGTACCAAGAAACCCAGGCCAGGTCCTCGAGCTTACTCCCATGGAGCTGATTCCGCCTCATCAGAACCCGACAGAACACAGCCGAACTGCCCCTGTGGGTTTCCCGGACTGCCACGTTTTCTGTGAGTAGAAAGCCTCATCTTTCTCCTGTGGAGCGGCTGGTGGTTTAGAACTGTGGACTTTTCAGATTGTAGCCCAACTTGTAACCACGATGCCACCAGAGCACCATAAAAATGTGGTCAGTGGTAGACAATTGCCACGGCGCCCAGCTGCTGACAAAAGAGGAACACATGTGCCGGTGATCCTGGTTTGAACTTGAGCCTCCTAATGTGTGAGCAGATACATTCCTGCTCTATAGAGCCATCCTCTCCCTGACCCCCTTGACCTTTTTTTTAATCAATGCAATTGTCTTTCTTTTTAACTTCAACCATTCAATTAGCATATAATGCACATGTCACGTACTTCAAGCGATTAAGTATATTTAAAAGCTTGTGCCATCATCATCCCAATCCATTTTAGAACACGTTCTTCCCTCTTGTACTCATTATTATTAGCTCCCCTCCCCCCAATCTCCTCTGTCTCAACCATAAGAAACTCTTAATGTAGTTACTGTCTTTACCAATTTACCTATCCTGAATTTCACATGCAGAGAAACGTACCCCCAAAAGCAATCTCATGTGACACAGAACAACAAACATCAAAAGGGACAGTCTAGACTGAATAGCGGCACAGCAAACCCGGAGCACGACGTACCTGCACGGAGCTGCTGAGGCACAGAGGGGCCTGTAGGGCTGACAGTAGCTGAAGACATGATGTCCCTGACTGGAGCATTCCGAAGCAGAGGACAATACTGGGGACACCAGGCGGGGAGGTAGTTCGGTCTGAACCACCCATAGAGGGGTGAATGGAGAAGGGAACATAACAGGTCAGCAGCGGTAGCAAAACCAAGTACCTAAGCCCTAAAGAGCCCCCAAAACAGACTTCCAGCTAGGAGGGCAGCTTGCGGAATTCCCCCAGGATTAGTGGGGAGATAGTCATAAAGGTCAGTGGACAGACCTGGGGGGGTGGTCGGGGGTACAAAAACCAATCTCCATGTGGTAGTTACATAATCTGATGTCAATTGAGACTTGAGAGGATTAAGAGTGAAGGGGTGGAGTCTAGTCTATCAATTGCATCATAGCCAATGAGGCTTCTGTGTGGGCATGGCCTTCTCCTGAGAACTCTGGGAAATCCGTTATTTCCTCCTTGGAGTCAGAAGGCACACTCACTCATTGCTCACTCTTGGAGAGACACTCTACTGCCAAGACACATGGCACGATGCTGATAGACCCAGTGCCCTGGGAACTGGAGGAGCCACAGGGAGACCCCTGCCAGTGCTGATGTGCTTCTACCACCACTGGATCCACAAGACCTTGCACCCACTGGCCTGTGATCGTCCTGCACTCGGCTTCATTGCACGTGTTTCATGAGTCTGAAGAGGACTTTATAGATCAGTGTGGGACATATGGCCTAATATCAGACTTATGGACTTGATCTGGACTAGGCTGGGATGTTTTCTGAATATTCAACTGTTCTTATATATAAAGCTCTTTCTTATACACAAATGCGTGTTTATGAATTTGTTTCTCTAGTCTACCCGGATTGGCACACTCAAAAGCAATCACAAAATATCAGAGAAAAACCCCATTGAAAAGAAAGCAGAACATAAGAAAAACTAGAACACATTTGAATTGGACCAAACAGAAGAACAAATGATAAGTCGTTGGATTTTAACCTAACTACATCTGCCATAATCCACTTTCCAATGCACTGGGCCTGATAGCAAGGTGATTGACATCCTGTCAATGGTCGGAGGAGATTCTCCGATGACTTCACCCACGTGGGGACTCTGCAAATGGATTGGGGCTTCCGTTGTCATTCAAGCCTTCTGCATGGGCCACTTGCCTGTCCTTTTTCAGAGTTAGCCGCACTAGACAACTGTGGTGCCCACTCACCTCCCCATACACCCGCGTTTTTAAAATGACCTCTCTCTTGACACATATTACCAGGTGCTGGGTCTCTGCTTCCCATCCTTCTGGGATTGTAGCACTACAGGGACGTCATAGCAGCCACTCAGCATGCATCTTTCCTTTTCCTATTGGCCGCTCGGTTCTGTGGTTGCAACTTGGGTTGCAATCCACAAGGTCAACAGTTCGAAGCCACCAGGTGCTCCTCGGGAGAAAGACGGGGTCTTCTTCTTCCTTAAAGAGTTACAGCCTCAGCAATTCAACAGAGGTCGTCCTCCTCTGTACTCTCTGAGTCCGCATCGACTCGATGGCAGTGTGCTTTTGGGTTGCTTGGCTCAGTATCCATCCACCGAATCCCCCACGCCCCTGCCTTGCAGCTCAGGTGCCTCGTGGAAGATAACCACCCCCACCCTCACCCCCATGCCTGTGGCTCAGGCCTAAAATCATCTGAGTCATCCCTTCCAGCCTGCGTGTGAGTTTCCTAGGGGTAGGATCACATGCGCTGCAAACTGAGCAGCTTGAAATGGCAGGAGAAGCTTTGGTCAGGGCTAAATGCCTGGTTTTCTGGGGGCGAGGAGACCAAATCTGGGTGTCAGCAGGACCAGGCTTTCTGGGGGCTCCAGTGGAAGATTCTTCCTTCCTTGCCTGCAGTTGAGACAGTAATTCTTTCTCTTTCTTTTTTTGGAGACTATAATTCTTTACGGGAGTAGAAAACCTGACCTTTCTCCCTGGGAGAGGCTGATGATTTCAAACTGCTGACCTTGTGGTTTAGTAACCCAATGTTTACCCAGTGCTCCACCAGGGCTCCTCAGAGAACCAATCCAGAGCTTATGAACATGCAGAACACTCGGAGAGGCGGAGCAGGGACCACATCCCGATGACATCCTCTCTCCTTCATCACCACCCCCCCCCTTCCTTCTCTGTTTGCCTTTTTAATGACATGGTCCAATCAGCCGCCCCACCCTGCAACGTTGTTGCTTCTGTGTTTTTCCTTCCGCTGAGTTAGGTTGGATTTCTATAACTTGAAGTGAGAAGAGCCATGACGGCCACACCACATGGGGTTCACACCTTCCCGCCCAGCTGACACTTTCGAAGCTAGCCTCCTCCATCGAACCCGGAATCACTGACTTTGGGGTGCACACTCCACCAAGAGTTCTCGGTAAGCGACAGTGGGTTGGGCATGGCCTCCTGAGGAAGCTGCTCAGCTGCGTGAGAGCCTTGTAAGACCAAGGACCTGGGTGACTGCAGAGCATGACATTGGCATCTAAGCCTGAACCTTGGTCCTTCACAAGCGGAAACAAAGCAAGGTCTGAAACAGGATTGAAATGCTAATGAAGAGCATCCAGCTTTGCACACGGCACTGAGCAAGTCACCTCTCCCGGGAGACTTCCTCCGCAGTGACTTGCAAATAGCAACCGTAACTTAATTATTCGGAAGCATTCCAGGGCCAGACCTGCATCTGCCCCTTCTGGCACATCCACAAATCATTCCCTGGGTGACTTTCAGCGAGTGACTTCAAAGATGATGGCAGTTTAGATGCAGGAGAGTCGGCTCCAGGACGCCAAAGTTAAAATAAGACCAACCCTTGGCCAGGAAATGATGATCTGCTTCTTCTAAACACAGGAAGAAGGGAACGCCTCCCAAGAAGAATATTTCCAATTTAGCCTCACCCAGGAGCAAGCTTACTTACACCAGTAAGTGCTCCATGCTCTCAAACACTTCCGTCCATTCTACCACCAAGGTACTTCAAAGACTTGCCCAGGAAGGCAGGAGATGCTTCCAAGCAGTCACATTTGTTTGATGGAACCGGGAGGGGGAGATCGTGAAGATGGAGGGAATATTGGAATCTGAAATGAGGCGCTAGGCAAGATTTATGACGTCTGCCTGGGTCCTACCAAGTAGGGTGGAGAAGAGAAATCCCCGTCCAGCTAAAAGTGGCCGCGTATTTTGCAGCACTAAGCTCTGAATGTCCCCTCAGAGCATGGGTATGTACTTCCAGTGGGATTCTTTGAAAGCATGTAGGTGAACTGTCAGCTATACGAGGGGGCTTTCCAAACACTCAGAAAGAAATTCCACAAAATTGTTGATAGTTGTGGCTGAGCCAGCTCTGACTCATTGTGATGCTGTGTACAACAAAAGGAAGTATTACCCTGGTGATGTAGTGGTTACACATTGGGCTGCTAACCACTAGATCAGCAGTTCAAACCCACCAGCTGCTCTGGAGGAGAGAGATGAGGCTTTCTGCTCCAGTAAAGATTTACAAACAGAAATCTGTAATTCTCTGCCCTATGGGTTCCCTATGAGTCAGAGTCGGCTCAATGGCGGTGAGTCAAGAAAGTCTTCCTTGGGCATTGCGCTGTTTTGAGAACTATATATGTAGGCGATCAAATTGACAACAGCAACTCAGGAGAGAGGGACTACTCTCATAATTACAAAAACGATTCTTAGCTTTTCAATCTTACAAAACACTAAACAGGTTACGAGCTATTGCTCACCAGCCCCTGCTATGGACTACCCTGATGGGGAAACAAAGTTAATTTGTACTTGAAATGTAATACAAAACTTTATCAGTAGTGAACGTATGTCATAAACTTTAAAAATAATAAAATAGATATGTTTTAGATACAATGAATAATAGTAATTTTGACTAATAGAATTTGTGCTTACGAGGGCCAAGGTTTTGAAAAAGTAGATGCTTTACAATTCTAGCTCCATTCCAAGGACAATCCAAGGACATCTTATAACATGGTCCAGCTGGATACGTACCTTCATGAAGAAGTCACTGAAGATAAATGTGCTACAGCAACATGAGGTAAAGAAAGCAGATGGTGCCCGGCTATCAATCAGGACAGTCTTACAGTGTCTTAAAGGCTTGTATTCAAACAAGCAACCATCTGAGTGAGGTGTCAACTAAGTCCACATCGAAGAAGCACACCAGCCTGTGTGGTCCAAAGATGACACTAACAAAAATCCAAAAATGATGGAGAGAAAAGTATCGGAATTTAACTTGGGAACACCCAATTCATAGAAGGCTATAGAGGACAGGGGAACCCCAAATCCATGTGCAGAGCATCTAGTCAGATGAAGCCTCTGGCAAGTCCCCTGTGGTCACAGGTGAGGGACTCAACCAGCTTTGCTATCAGAGACTATTGTAAACTTGATTACAGTGGATCGAACCATGGCATACTATGATTCTTGGTCAGTTGACCTCTCTCTTGACCCAACCTGAATTTACTCTAGACTCAGGTATTTCTTGCTTGTTCCATGACAGAAATTTCTTCTCTGACTTTTAAAAGATTGATGGTGGTCTTTTCTTTCTTTTTAATCTTTATATTAGTATTTGCTTCTTGCTGTTCTTCTTTTATTTAACTGTTTCTTGGTTTTCCCATTTGTGAGAAGCAAAGTGAATGCATGGAGACAATAACAGATGCAATGGCTTATCAGGAACATGGGCTGGGTGAGGGGAAGGGAAGGTGAGGGAACTTGGGGAGCAAACAGTGAATGTGGGAAGGTGAGGGAGCATTAGAACTGATTATGATGATGGGTATACAACTCTTTAAAAAGTGATTTAGCTGTGGGAGTGTATGATATGTGAATATCTTATCAAGAAACCTACTTAGAAAAAGAAAGAAAGAAAAGAAACCAAACTTGACCAATCGTTACCATGGGTGAAGGAGGAAGAGCTTCTGCTTAGGGGTCAAGTTTATGGTAATGGTGGTAGAATAATTTGGAAAAGCATATCAGCAATGATTGTACAACATGAAGAGTATAATCAATAGCATGGAATTTTACACATAGACATTGTTAATTGGAGAGTGTTTTGTTGTGCATGTTTTTGTCATAATGAAAAAAAATAATTACACGAGTAACAATGCATACAAAGAAGAAGAAAGTGTTCTAAAATTGATTGTGGTGATGCTTATACAACTCTTCTTGACACGACTGAATTGTTGAATTGTATGACATGTGGATGAAGTGCCAATAAAACTGTTATTTAAAAAAGTAGATGCTTTAAATATTGGATATTGAAATATTCTAAGGTGAGATTTCTTTCACTCACTCACTCATTGCCATCCACCTGAGGCTGGCTGGGAGGGACCCTAGAGGACAGAGTAGAGCTGCCCCTGTGGGTTTCCAAGACTACATCTCTACAGGCATAGAACGCCTCAGGAGAAGAATGGTCTGGAATAGCTTCCCTTGAGGTAAGCCCAACCTGCAGCCACTCCGCCAACGTAGGTGCTGTTTCCGCCATTTTGAAAGAGAAATATGATCTTTTCTCCTGCCTTGAAATTCATTCCACCTGAGGATGGCTTTTGAGTCACTGAGGAAGAAAGACAGTGTTTCATCAACCCCCATTGGTTGAAACCAGAAGAAAGAGCCTCACACTCAAACCGGAGCCATGTCGTGGGCTCCCTCTGGCAGGTCAACCCCAAGGTCTGGCCCAGTGACCTTGAGGACTCTCTTAGGGCTTGTGAGTTTCCTGCTCCAGGTTGTGTGCTAGGCACAGACTTAATCGCTTTCAGGCTAAAGGTTGGTATGAGTTTTGGAAGGATATCGATGAGGTTGCTATGAGTCGGAATCTACTAGGAGGCAGTGGGGTGTACCCGCAGGGTACGATGATTCACCATCTACTATCCTCGGTGCTTACATAAGCCACTGCCCCCCCCCCCAACAGTGCCATCTGACTCCCACAGGAAAGCTCATCCTTCTTATGGACGCCTTCAGTCTTCAGCAAGCATTTACAAAGAGCCGAGCTCAGAGCTACAGCCTGGAGTGTGCTGGTGAGCAAAACCACCTGGGCTCTGTCCTCGGACGCGTGACGGCCTCAGGCAAGATTGCAATTGGGCAGGAGGCCGTCAAGCAGTGGAAGGCATTCAGGGAGGGGCCGACACCCGGTTTGGGTGGCACTGCACTTGGGTTCAGGGCAGGTGATATTCCTGCGATTCAGTAAGACCAGAAGAACGAACAAATGTGTCTCGGAAGACATACAGCCTGAATGCTTCTTGGAAGCAACGACGGGGAGACTCCATTTCATGTGCGTTAGGAGGACCCGTTTATAGAGAAGGGCACCATGCTTGGTAGAGTCAGCAAAAAAGAGAAAACCCTTCACAGGGGGATGGATGGACACAGTGGCTGCAACACAGCACCACTGTGAGGACGGCACAGGACAGGGCAGTGCCTAGTTCTGTGCTGCACAGGGTCTCCACTCCAGAGCTGGCTTCGCAGCTCCTCAGCACAGCAAACAACCTCACGAACTAGGCACTGAGAGCTCATGCCATATCCAGTAATACATCTGATACTCAACATTTAAAAAGCAATTGAAGTGCAGAGAATGAGACGCCACGCTTCCCAGCCCTGGGTCCTGCCTTCAGACTCTGCTTCCCAGGTTTCTGACGTCATCCGTTTCTCCCAACTTCCTCCAGAAGCCCATTAATAAATCCATTGCTGTCTCCACTTAACAGGATGTCATGAAGATCATTCTGGACCAATACCAAAGAGCTTCCTTATTCTTTTCTCCTCGCTGCCTGGCATGCTGCAAAGGAGCCCAAGTGGCATAGTTGGTGAACCTTCTGATGCAGACCAAAAAAAAAGGTAAGCAGTTTGAAACCACCAGCTGCTTCGTGGGAGAAAGAGGAGGCTTTGTACACCACCCAGGAACCTGAGGCCCAACTTGACACGTCACACGCCCCTCTTCCCCCCTCCCAGCAAAATTGGGCATCGTGAGCCGGCAAAACGCAAGTCTGTCGTGCACACCGCTCCACCGCTCCATCGGGTGTCAGAGCCGTTGGGAAGTAAGGTGGCACACCTTTCTTCTGCGGCACCTGCAGCTGGTTTGAACCTCTGAGTTACTAGTCAAGAGCTTCCCTATCCGTGCCACCCAGGGCTTCCCTCCTAATAACTCCAGGGTGCCCTTGGAGGGACAGAAAGACCGCGTTCTTTCAGCACCAAGAAGATGTTCCACTGCTGTCCCCACGATGCCTAGCGCATCCAGCTGTGTGTCTGTTGATGTCATTCCAAGTGGGCTGCTAAGAGCACTCTGTTTGGGACAAAACTTGAGAGTGGCCTTTGTCCAAACCTCAAGCTGGCCCCAGATGGCCCTCCCCCTCCAGCTGTTTCTTCCCAAGAAAGGGACTCTTGGGGATAAGGGGAGTGACTGACCTACAGAGACGGGGGACCGGACATCTCCTCTCAACATTGTGAGCCTGCTTTCCGGATTCCCACACGGGTCCCATTCGGAGCAGCAGCTCTGAGACCGACTTCGACAGGGAGCAATCTTCAGGGAGCACTGACCAGGCTCCAGACACCGCTATCCCTTGCGCACATGCACAGGCCAGACGCCCGAGCTCCAATGACCGCGCCCACTGCCCAAATGCCGACATGGAAGCACCACAGAAGCCAGTGGGGCCTGGATTTGAGCTCAGGCGGCCAGGTAGCTGAGTGCCAGGTGGGAGAAATGGTCAATGAGCTCAGCTGCTGACCCAAAGGGGTTTGAGGCCACTCAGAACTACCTCAGAAGACAGGCCTGGTGACTTACTTCCCACCCCTTTGCCATTGGAAACCCTGGGGTGTGGGGTTCCCAGCTGACATATGTGCGCACCCAGGAGTCAGGGTTGAATCAGTGATGACCTGGTTTGGTCTGGCAGCAGAGGCTACATGCCTAGCTGCCGTGTACACCTGTTGTTTTTGTTTTGTTAACATTCAAAACACTTCAAAAAGGAAAAAAGCTGTGACCGTGGAGCTCCACGGAGACTGTTAAAAGAAGCAACCACAGTTCACTGAGGGCAAGAGATAGTCTGGATCGAAAGGGCGGCCAAGTTCAGAGTGAAAAAGGCTGCCCTGCAGGGCAAGGTGGGAGAAGCCTTGCTTGTTCTCCTTGAGCAGGAAGTGCAAGTCACAAAAGCATCATCGGCCAGAAGACAGCCAGGGAGACAAAGGTGGGCTCTCTACACACGGAGACTCAGCCGGGATAGGTGTGTATCAAAGCTTCAGTTCTGAGCATCCCCGTTCGCAAAAGGCTGTGGATGGTGACAGCCCACAATCCACTTGCAGGGTCCCCAAATAGATTCTTTAACTGAGTTTTTTCTGATAACTAACCAAGGGTGTAGATAATCTTGCTCTCAGGCAGAACGCCTTCGAGAATGGACAGCCTCAGCCCCTCTCTGGCCAGCCCAGTCTCTCTCTCTTTTTAAAAAAAATCATTTTATTGGGGGCTTGTACAACTCTTATCACAATCCATACATCCATCTATTGTGTCAGGCACATTTATACATTTATTGCCATCATCGTTTTCAAAACATTTCTTTCTACTTGAACCCTTGGTATCAGCTACTCATTTTCCCCTTCCCTCCCGCTTCCTCCCTCATGAACCCTTGATAACATATAAATTATTTTTTTTTCATGTCTTACACTGACCGATGTCTCCCTTCACTCACTTTTCTATTGTCCATCCCCCTGGGAGGGGCCCCTTCCTCTGCTGGTATGGCTACTCTCAATATTGGTCCTGAGGGATTTATCTGTCCTGAATTCCCTGTGTTTCCAGCTCTTACCTGTACCAGTGTATAGCCTCTGGTCTAGCCGGATTTGTAAGGTAGAATTGGGATCATGATAATTGGGGAGAGGAAGCATTAAAGAACTAGAGGAAAGTTGTATGTTTCATGGTTGTTACTCTGCACCCTGACTGGTTCATCTCCTCCCTGCGACCCTTATGTAAGGGGATGTCCAGTTGCCATCAGATGGGCTTTGGTTCTCCACTATACACTCCCCCTCATTTACAATGATATGATTTTTTGTTCTGGGTCTTTGATGCCTGATACATGATCCCATTGACATCTCGTGATCACGCAGGCTGGTGTGCTTCTACCATGTGCGCTGTGCTGCCTTTGAACTAGATGGCTGCTTGTTTATCTTCAAGCCTTTAAGACCCCAGATGCTATAGCTTTTGATAGCCGGGCACCATCAGCCTTCTTCACCACATTTGCTTATGCACCCGCTTTGTCTTCAGCGATTGTGTTGGGAAGATGAGCATCATGGAATGCCCGTTTAATAGAACAAAGTGTTCTTGTATTGAGGGAGTACTTGAGTAGAGGCCCAATGTCCACCTGCTACCTTAATACTAAACCTATAAATATATGTACAAAGATCTATTTCCCCATCATCATATGTAAATATATTTACATATACACATGCCTGTATTTAGACCTCTATAAATGCCCTTTGCCTCCTGGTTCTTTCCTCTATTTCCTTTTGTCCCACTATAATGTTCAACCTTCATTTGAGTTTCAGTAATTCCTCTCAGTTACATTGCTCTTGATCAAGCCCTACCAGGTCTCCTATACTCTCCTCACCATCAATTTTAGATCACTTGCTGTTCCCTTGTCCCTGGGCTTGTTAACATCACTTCCTTTCCCCACCTCTCTCTCACATGTCCCTCCTGAAGCCTTTGGTCCCATTGTTTTCTCTTTCAGATTGTTTATCCTGCCTATCTTATCTAAATAGACATACAGAGATAATAATGTGCACAAAAACAAGATAGAGCAAAACAAAGCAACACAAGAAAACAACAACAAAACCAATGACCAAAAAAAGCACCTGTAAATAGTTCAAGGACTGTTTCTTGACCTTTACAAGTTTTTTCCAATTGAGTCTGATGGGGTGCCATGCCCTGGCCCCACAGTCTGTTTTTGGTATTCCCTGGGGACTTCATTGCTCTGCTCCCCTTGCTGATCTGTTACTCACCCTTAGTGTTTTGCTTTGGTGTGGTGGGGTCAGATCAGGCATAATTTCCCGCACTGTGTCTCCAGTGTTGTTGCCTGTAGGGCTATGGGTCAGTGAGGGACGTCGTGTCTCATGGAGGGGCCGGCCCTGTAATCCTGTCTTTGCATTGGTTGCTCTGAACAGAAATATTGTCCTCAGGACTTGGTGAGCCAGGATGTGCTCCACTCTCTCCCTCCCCCTTCATTTGCTCCCGTGTGCTCTGTTCAGAC